>NC_138804.1:2445000-3085000 GCF_965178545.1 Coloeus monedula | reverse complement strand
GGGGCTTTGCCCAGGTGCAGCATCGAGACACGGGTGCACCAGGTGTTTGGGTGCTGGGGAAGGGGATGCGGTGTGAAGAAGCGAGCACGTGGATGCTGTACATTTGGGATGGTTGGGTGCTGAGGCCAAGGGTGCTGGTGCTGCTCCAGGAGCTCGCTGCACTTGCAGGAGGAGGGGAAAAGAGGTCCCAGGCATCATTATCTGCCTTGGACAGAGGTGGGTCAGGATTTCCCCTGTGAGAGCAGAGCCCCATCCCAGGAACCAACTCTGTGCCTCACCAGCAGCCCGTGGCTCTTCAGATGAGGTATGGGGATCCAGGCCTCCCTGAGAAAACAGCTGGGAGTAAAGATCACTGGAAGAGAGGCAATAAACTCTCGGTTATTCTTCTGCCAGGGAGGCCAATCGAGCTGCAAAGAGTGCCCCAAGGCCAGCCGTACATCATTATTTCCTCACGCGGGTCCCCTGTGATGTAGTGGCTGTCTCGCTGGAGGGAATGCCTTCCCAGTTTTCAGCATCTGCACTGGAATATCTGGAGCCCTGGAAGCATCGGGTTGAATCCCAAAAGCCCCAATGCTGCATTTTATTCCTTCAAGACGATAATGATCCAAGTGCTGCATGCACGGCCTGTCCATGAGTGTTTGATTGAGGGCTAAAAACAAAGGTTCTGCCTGGACAGCCAACAAACCCCAGGGGCTCACTGGGGGAGCTGCTGGCTCCTCCTGGCCAGGATGGGGGGACACCATTCCCCACGGGCTGCTGCACATTGGGATGGGGCTGGGGGCTGCTAAAGACAGGCTCCAGCTCCGTGACATAGGTGGGACTGCAGTGTCACCACTGCCAACCTCTGCAGACAGGAACCCCTGGGGTGCAGACTGGGACCAGGTTCCAGCCTCTGAGATGGCCAGACTGATCTCCAAGCTCTCTCTGTGGACCACTGGAAGTGGATGAAAGTTCAGGTTGGTGTGGTGGAGTGAGGCTTCCAGCTTGTCTGTGCTTAGATTTAAAGTGAAGTGCCTGGCTTGGCTGCATTCACAGACTCTATCTATGTTTTCCATCTTGGAATCTCCATTTTCCTCTGCCCTGGCTTGATTTCTCTGCTCTGGACAGACCCAGAGGGAGAAGGCAGCTTCCAGCTCCCAGTCACGGATGGAGGCTGCATTTTGCACCAACAACAAAGTGAAACAACAGAGAAATGCATTTGGGTTTTTTAAGTCCTTTGAGGGCTCAGCTCATTTTGTTTTCCCTTCCCAAAGCCTCCTTCCCCCATGGCTCCAGCCCTGCCCTGCAAGTGGCACCATCTGTATTTTCACATTTGAGTGCTGCCGGAGGGAGGAGTGGCACCGTGGCACCAGCTGTGCCAGGACCAAGCGCTGGATCCAATCACCATGCTGGCCCTTTCATCTCCTGAATTGTGGCACACTTGGTTTCTCAAGCCATCCAAAAACTTCCCAGGGTGGGGAGATCCAAGCTGACTTTCTGTCTCCTTTGTTTTCTCCAGGAGGGCAAGGAGGAGGATGCAGAGCCAGCACTGGGGCACATGCACCCTGGCAAACCCACCGGAACCTGGGAGAAATGCAAACTTTTTAAAAATTCATGAAAACCAAGGAATACAAAGCCGAATTAGGAGAGCCAGTAGTGCTGGGCTGAGTCTGTTTGGTGTTGATACTGTGCAGAATTAAGTCAGACTGGTCTTTCTTGTGGCCAGAGGGTAGGAAAAGGGCTCCCAGTGGAGAGGACCCAGCCCGGCGCTGGCGATGCTGAGCGGGGATTGATAACCCGGCACGGGGGGCCGCGGCTCCGACGGATGCTGCTCCGGGCCCAAAAGCTGCATTTATCCCAGTGATAGCAGCCGAGCCAGAGCTGCGGGCCTTGGGGGCAAAAAAGGCTTAAAAACCCATCCTTCATTCATCAGGCAGCTGAGACAGAGAGGGGGAGGAGGGAGAGACAAAAATGATGGAGAACAAATTAAGAATTGGAGGAAACGTGGAGGGGGAGCTGCTGTGCCCCGGACAAGGGGCTCAGCCCTGCCTGGACCCTTGCCCACAAAGCCAGGAATGGGCAGGAGCCTGGGTGGGGGATGCCCAGGAGGGCATCAGGGCATGAATCCCTCCTGAGGTGTCACTTCCCAATCCCCAAATAACACCCCTCTCCGATCCTGGAGCCACCCACCACAGATGCTGTGGGAGGCAGCAATGGGTGCTGAGGTCTGGGGTCCCCTTTCCAGCATCCCCCTCCTGTGCCCTGGCAATGCCAGGTGGCCGCTGGAAATTTTGCGGATGGGGGAACGGTGGGAGAAGGTTCATCAGTCACTTCTCATGAGCAAATAATGCAACGTGACAGCTTGAGGCTGCGAGGGGCTGCGAGGGGCTGCGGAGACCCCTGCATTGAGGGGAACCCACCATGCAGAGAGAATGTGCCCAGCAGCGTGGGCAGGGACCTGCCAGAGCAGGGATCAGTGTGGGCAGGCAGCAGAGAGGGAACAGGGGCCTCTCATGGCTGAGATGTGCACCCCAAAACCTTCCGCCTGCTGTGGGAGATTTCTGCTCTGGCCCCAGCTCCTTGGGACATGCAGGCAGCTCGCCATGGAAAACTTTCCAAAGGACTTGGTTTGGTTGCACGCTGGAAGACAACCAAGTTTTAAAACCTTGAACAGTTGATGAACCCGTTCTTGTTCCCCAGCCAGCCCCAGTTTTGCGCCCATCAACTGCGGGGCCAGAAGGAACCATGACACGAATCAAATTTGACATTTTACCCAGCCTGGGCCAAGGAAACTCACCCAGAACCTTCTCCACCAGCCCCACAGTTTGTGACAGCAGCGTCACAGCTGGGAAAGCATCTGTCAGCTCTGTGGTGACAAACGAGGCCATGGGCACAGCAGTTAACTTCCCACACCCTCCCAGGTTCAATATGGGGACACCCATGGCAGGTCTGAGAGCAGATGTCAAATCCCCCTCTCCACTCATCTTTATGGACACCTAAAGTACACTTGGGGACCTGCCGAAGAGGAAAGGCCCTCTCTGGGTGCTGGGAATGAGCTGTTTGCACCCCATGGGGGTCACCTGATGGCCACACTGGTCACCCAGGCCAGAAGCAGAAGTGCCACCACCCAACTTCTCGTTGAGGAAGGAGTCTTCTACCACGTTACTCGGTGGGGTCCAAAGCGCCAGGAGTGCACTGTGGAAATAATTCAAATTAGGCATGCGTGTAATTACCGATATTTTATCCAAACAGGAGGAGCTGGAACATCCCTGGGTATCTGGGGAATCATCTCGCTAGATGCAAAGCAGGAAACGATGTGGTGGATGGGGGACAGGCTGATGTGGACCCTGCCCAGGGCTGCCTGGTGGGACAGGGGGGCAATAAATGTCCTGAGGACGTGCCACCAGTGTGGGCATCCCAGCCAAGCTCCCCCTCTGCTGCCCCTTCCATGATTTAACATGGTGGGACAACCATCCAGACAGTGGATATCCATCTCCAAGCATCCTAAATGTTTGGAATGCCAGGCTCTTGTCCCATCCTGCTCATCTGCCAGCTCTTTCCAAGCCCTGTCAGAGGAGGCTGCATTCCTGCTGGTTCTGCCACGCTGGAGCCTGCACCTTCCTCGTGTATGGAGGATGAGGCTGAGGCAGCTCCCAGCTGTGGGACCTGGCAGATGGAGAAGTTGGGTCCAGAGACCTCCAGGGACTGGGAGCCACCAGGAGAGGTGTGGATTGAAACCAGCCAAGCTCCTCCAGGCCAGACCTGCTCTGGTTCAGCTCTGAGCAAGTTTTCCATGCCCTGGGTTTAATTTTTTTTTTCACTTGGAATGAGCCCAATACACCAAGTTTTGCATGATTTCCTGCCTCCAGCTCCAGACTTTCCAGAAACTCAACCTCTTGGCTCGTGCCAGACGCCTGCTGCCGGCTTCTGGTGCTGCCAAAACTGCCCTGGAGGCTGCTCAGGAGTCGCCAGCTCAAAGCCCGGGCACGAGCCTTACCCGGTGCTCGGCAGCAGCCCCACGGCTGAGGGGACAAGGTGGGGACGGAGCTCATCCCGGTGCTGCTTGGAGCGTGTCAGAGCAGGTTCCTGTAGTAAAGGTAAAATTTGCAGGGAGCTCCTCTGAAATGAAAGCAGCCCCTGGAGCAATCTTTCCCCAGGAATTACCCTGCTGATTAATCTCTCCCGAAGTCACCGAAGATAAATGAAGCGATTAAGGGACTGACCTGCCTGTGGGGCTGGGGTTTTGGGGGGGTGGGCAGGGAGGGATGTTCCCCCCGACACCATTTGGGCTCTTTACAGACCTGACACCTCCTAAATCCGTATCACCAGAGCAGCACCGGGTGGCTCTTGCAGAGGGGACTGCGCTGGGAGAAGGTCACCGATGACCACCCAGGTCTGTCCCTGCTCAGAGGGGACTATGGAAATTGGGGAGAGGGTGTGGAGGCCAGAGTGACCTCGTGCAGCCGGGGGCTGGGGCAGAGGGCCGGGGGGTGCTGCTGCTCTCAGCTGCGTTTGGTGGTCCCCGCGTGTATCAGGGGCTAATACGTGTGAAAAGCAGATTTACTTTTGCCTGCGTTTCATATTCACGGTCCACGGCGGGAGACAAAGGATCAGCTCTTCAATGGAGTCCTAAGAATAAACCTTAAACCTCATCAAATCCAACCCGGCAATAAAAATTGCCCGAACAAAAGGCCAGGGAGGGAGGGTGGTGGTGGGGCCGTTTCCCCACGATAACAAGTTTTCACAAGACTGTTTATCCGCACAATTTGGAACGACACTTAAAATCTCTAATCCCAATAGGCATGAAAGTGCTTGTCCCGAGCAAGCAGGTGGATTGTCCCGGAGCAGCCGCGTTGCCAATGTTGCTCGGTGGCCGCGGCGGTGCCCGTGGGGGTCACGGGGAATGTGCTGAGACGGGGCAGCTGCAGCCTGAATGCCTCTCTTCAACCTCAAAGCCTCGGCCCCTCTCCCCCGCACCCCTCTCCATCCCACCCCCTATTCAACCCGGTTTTAAAAGGCAGCAAAATGGTTACAAGGTTTAAGGCAGAGGCGAGCAAAATGCTGCACAAAGGGAGGACAAAGGCGTGCGGCGGCCGGTCCCTAATCCAGCATTGCCCATGGCAATGCAGCCCGGAGCGGGGCTGCGCGGATTAAACCCACTGCCAACGCCGGGGTTTAGCGGCAGGGCTGGGGGGTGCCCGGGGCTGTCCCCCCCTCCTGGCCCACCAGAAGGGGCGTCTGCCACCAGAGCCCTCCGGGGCATCCGTCCCTCCAGGGGCTGGTGCAGGAGGTGGGGCGGAGGCAGCGAGGCACAGCGGCTTCACCCTGTCCCTCATCCCAGGGAGCAGCGCCGGTCCTCGGGCTGGTGCGGATCCTGTGGAGGCAGGAGGTGGGATGCTGGGAGCTGATTGATGTTGGGCTCAGCAGAGATGCTGAGGGTGGAGCAAGAACCTCTGTGTCCCCAGCGGCATCTCCAGCCCAAAGAAACCTTTTATTCCTCCTGTTTTTACACAAAATTCCAGAAAGTGTTCATAGCAAATGACAGCTGCTAAACTGCCCAACTTGAGGCCTTCCAAGGCTGTGCCATGAGCCACTGGACCAGCTGCTTTTCCCTTACGGCTTCTGCCTCCAAGCTCCCAACTCAGTTCTGTGCCAGGAGCAGGTGCCCACATTCCCAATATAAGGCTCTGTATGGGGGGAATCTCCCCTCTGGGGCAGGGATGGGGTGAGCCACAACCCCCCAAGACCAGCAGCCCTACAACCACCAGGACCGGTGACTGAGGACGCCCACACCTCTTTGCCCCACACACCCCAAATGCCTGGTGGCATCCAGGACAGTCTTGGCTCCTGGCACATGCTGCCCATCCTCAATTTATGGAAGACTCCTTCTTCCGGGCCTGACATTACCCTAACACCCAGAAAAGGAGCCATCTCCCCCACAGTATAAGTTTTCTCCTCTGTCTAAAGTTGGTTTTGAAATGAAGGTAATTATTTTCGCAGTCTCCGCGTTATCAGCCGGCGCCCGGCACTGTGCCCGCCCGGCTCAGCAGACGGCTGCTAATCCCTTTAGCACTCCAGAACTATCACCCAGACAGCAACGGGGCTTGGGATAAAACCAAACTGACATCCCTTCTGCACGTGGAAGTGAGGAGAGACGCATGGAGGGTCCTCGCTGGGAAGCAGGGTAGGCTGGGACCCCGTGGGTGTCAGGGGATGTGTTACGGTGGCAGCCACACGTCAGCGCAATGCCACCGGGCCGTGTCTGCGGGTGACAATGGTGGCACCCCTAATTGGCACCACGGCCCTGCCCTGCTTCCCATGCCCACCACGCACAGGCTGCTGTTGGGGCACGGCTTGGCTGCATTGCTGGGCTCAGGGATGGGAGATGCCCTGAGTGTTCCTGAGGTGGGTGGGATGTCCCACGGGTGGCTGGGACATCCCAGGGGAAGGACATTAGAGGACAGGTGAGGGGTGTGCTGCATCCTACTCCCCAGGGCTCAGGTGTGCTGCAGTCCTCGCTGGATGCTCTGAGGCTCCTGCTCACTGCAAAGAGGCTTTTAATTACTGTCAGTGCTCAAGTCCTGCAGCAAACTGCTCTTTCCTCTCCCCAAAGACGGGCTAGGGGCAAGGCAGGGCTTTGGGCCATTTTCAGGCACAGATTTGTGATCCAAAGGGAAGGACAGAGATCCCAGGAGTACAACATGCACAGTGCAGCTGGTTTTTAACCAACAGGTAACGGGGCACAGGGGCAGCAACTCAATCCCTGCCCAGAGCTGCCCAAGGCATTTCTGATAAGGAAATCCTCAGACTGAAAATCTCTTCTCTCCACAATTGTGGCCACTGGAGCTGTGTTTGGACACACTCAATCTGCACAAGGCCACCCCTCCTTCCGTAAGTAATCTGCCTTTAAAACAACATCTATGAAACCACAGCAAAAGCAATACCCTATTTGGTCAAGTGGAGTATTTTTTCCTCCCCACGTTCCTGGCAAAATGAAGGCACTTGGATAAAGTTGAAAAAAAAAACCAAGACAGTGAGGTTGTGCTTTAAATTAGCATTAATTTACAAAGCCCAGACAGACCTGCTAAACAAATTGTGCCCATTAATATATTAACAACAGATTTTCCCTACTCCTCCTTTGGGTCTGGAGCCTGAACAGGGGCCGGTGATTAAGGCTTTTTTAATTCTAAGAGCCTCAATGACCGAGTTGGACCCGCGTGCGCCCACGGCCGCCTGCGCTGGGAGGGTGTCAGAGTGACCTCAATAAAGTAGGTGACCACGGCACCTCTAATCCCCTCTTTTAATTGATTACTCTCACCCAGCCCCTGAGGCCATGAGAATGGGGGACCCACCCTCTATAGATTAGCACCCTTTAGTTTACAGATCAGCCACTTTTTCAGTCCTTTGCCCTGCAGCAATGCATGAAAATAACACTAATCTCATTAAGGACAGAAGGGAGCCCTTCAAAGTTTATTAATAATGGGAGCAGACAGCGAGAGAGTCAGGCTCTGGGTCAGATTTCAAAGCCGGAAAGTGGCAGGAGCTTTCCAAGGGCCTGATTTTGCCAGGGAGGAGGGTTTTTGCCATATTTCCAGCCGGGTCTGGAGGTGCTGGTGATGGCTCTGAGGAGCACTGGGGTTGCTGAGCACCTGGGACCAGGTATGGCTGGGAAGGGATGCGCAGTGCCCACCACTGGTTTGGCTGCTTGGGAACTGGTCCAAGCTCTGCTTCACTGCACAGGACTGTCTTCCCTGCAACCCCCAGCTGAAGAATCTCTTAAATGATGGCAAGATCTCATCACCTTGAAGGAGACCTGGCAAACAAGACCTTAAGCTTTAAACACCAGAATGAAGAGGTTCACTTTAAAAAGGAGAATAATAATTTCAAGGCCAAAGCAGCATCCTAGCCCTGGTGTTGGTGTTTTAGGTGGAATTGAAGAGCAAAACAGTCCCTGAGAGCTGATGGCTGTGGGGATGTGACCCTGGAGTGGGGCACAGGCTGCCCATTGTCTGCTGTCTGGGGGAAGTGTGTCTCGAAGGGCCACTGGCACTTGGCGCCGGGCTTGTTTCACCTTCCTCTTCCTCAGTGTGGGATGAGAGAAAAAAACACCTTTCAGCTCAGAGGTGTGAGACTCTGTAAATGCCGTGAACAAACTGTTAGAGGTTATGAGAGATCACCCAATTTCTCCCAAGCTGCCTGAATCCCTCAACAAAGTCCATGAATTCTTAAAGCACATTCCATGTGCAGGGTCCCCAGCTGAGATGCACTTTTAGGGATGAGCCCTGATTTACTCCCTGGCTTCAAACAAGAGATGATGGCACAAATGCTTTGGCAGAAGCCAGATCTCGGTGCTGCCACACCTGAACTCCACCTCTGTGATTTCCCAAGCATCCTGAGGGATTGGAGTGTTGGGACCCTTGACCGCTCCTGTGGAATGCTCTAAATCCCAGGGGATTTGCAGAGCTCCCGGTAGACACCTCACCTGTGAGAGGGCTGAACCCAGAGGGGGAATTCCCTCCCACAACCAACAGCGTGGGGATCCCATGGCTCAGGAGCTTGGGATGAAACTAAACTGGCATCCTTTTGTCACCTGGAAGTGAGGAGAGAAGCAGCTCATGGACCACGTGTCAGGAGCTGCCCCAAACCCATGGGGCTAAACCCACCAACACCCCAACAGGGCTGGATTTTGGAATGGGTGTCTGGTCTGTAACACCAAGGGTTTGAGGGGGGCTTGGCGAGAGGATGAGCCGGATCGAGAGGAGGGAGGGTCCTAGGCTGCGATCCCTCCAGGCCTAACCTAATCACCATCGCTCTGCATTATTACCCTGCCTAACGTGGCATGCTTTTAAATAAAATATGCAAAGATTTCTCAAATTATTTCCCCGGGGCAAGTGCGTTTTCTATCTTCGCTCGTGCATGTTAATCTGAAAAATGCAAATTCCACACACACCCCCATCTGTTGGGGCTCGGCCATTTATTAACTTTTTTTTTAATGCAAAATGTTTCTTTCTTTTATATATATATATGAAAAAGCAATGAGTTTTGTTATCTCTGCCCCTATTTTATTTAATTTAGAGAAAACAGGTTTTAATGGGTAAAAAAAATAATGATAATAATAAAATGGCCCTGAGGTGCTGAGAAATTCAACTCACTCAGCACTGGAGTTTTAATCAGAGATTGGTGTTGGGCAGGATTATGGCTTGAAGAAGGCTGGGCCTGTTTTAAGAAGAAATGCTGATGTTGAGGGGACAAGATTTACTTATTTATTTATCCAGGATGGCTTTAGTATTCAAGCCTGAGCCAACAGCACATCTTGAGAGACTGACAGCTCCCCCCGTGGCTGCCTGGACTTTGGTGGCACTTCCCCAGGCTGCAGGGCTGTCCCTGTCCCAATCCTTTCCTGCCCAGGGGTGACAGTCCCAGGCTCCCCAGAGCAGCACGTGGGCAGTGCCCTCATCTCCATCATTAGGGGTCCTTTGCAAAATCATTAGAAATATCAAGAAAAAAGCAACCACAGATAAAAAACGGGGAAAAGGAGGATCCCAGGCCGTGTTTTCCCTGACAAGAACCTGATGTGACAGAGCTCGGCGTGCTGAGCGTAATTGGCAGCCTCTGCCCAGGAGAGGCCCATGGACAAACTTGCTCCAGGACGTGAGGATGCCCCATCCCTGAGCCCGCGGGTCCCCACGGCGGGGGGCGGACGGGGACCGCGGCTCTGGCACGGCTGCCGTGGGGAACATCAGCCTTCACCTGAGTAATGAGACAAAACCCAGGGAAAACACACATGAAAAGGAAGGGAAAGAGAAACTCTTAGGAAATAAGATCAAAGTCCTGCCTTCAAAAACGTTGTCCTGCAGCTACGAAGAAACCCAGATCGCCCTAATTGCGGCAGCCGTGTGCAGCGCTCGGCAGAGTGCTGGAGTGGGGGACGGGCTGGGGGGGATCCAGAGGTCCCAGCACCCAGCTGGGAGGGACAGGAGCGTAATGGGGACATGCTGGGCTTGCTGGTTTTATTTTTGGAGTAGTCCTGTCCCTGCTCCCACAGGCCCATGTAGCTCAGCAGTGATTTCTGAATGAGAACCGTAGTGTGGGTCCTCACATGAAGGAGCAGAGGGAAGCTGCTGGCTCGGGACACATCACACATTGCACTTAATACAATTTTTTTTAATAAAATCGTATTAATATTTATTATATAAATACAATATTTTATTAATATTGTTCCCACTAGACATTTGAAAGAGAAACATTGGATTAACTGATGGTCAACTGCTTGGACACAGAGAATTGGTTTATGCAGGGCAAATGGTTGCAGAAAAGGACCTGCACTGGAAAAAAAATGTCTCTCTTTTGGAAAACTGCAAAGAAACTCCAGAACTGAGGCTTGCCCAGGCTCCCTGTGCAACTTCCCAAAGAAGCAATGGAACAGAGGGAACTCCAGTCATGGAATGCTGGGGGCCAAGGGATGCCCAGGAGTGTTCTGGACACAGGGGAGCCACTGTCCTGGGCTGGCCCTTGCCAATCCCCCATTTATTGCCATGTTCAGGGCACAGACGGGCTCTGCAGGCAGACACTGCTGCCTTTCCATGGGGCTGCTGCAGGGATGGATGAGCTGGCAGGTTTGCCTCCTCTCACCCCTTTCCAGCAGTTGCTCCCTATCCTTCTCTCTGCCATAGTCCCGGAGCACTGAGGTCCTACAGCACCCAGGCAGCTTCTGGTCCCCAAGGGGACATGGAGGGAGTCACAGCCTCAACCCAGCCCGACCCCTGCAATGGGTGCAGAGCACCCGGGTCTCTGCCATGGCACAGGGAAGCAGCTGGCTGGCCCTTTAAAGCCTTTTTTTTCCTCTCTTGTTAAAAGATGTCTGGGAGGGGAGCTGCCAATCTGAAAAATGATCCTTCCTTTTTTCCATTTTCTTCCTTCTCTCCTTCTAGCTTGTGCTCATCTGTTCAGGTGAACCGCAGGCACATTCATTAAATCTCTGTCTTTGACACCTCAGCTGCTTTGGAGCCCTGGGCTGCTCTTTCTCTTTTCTTTCTGTGTTTTTTTCCTGTTCCCCATCTCTGAGCCCGCCTGATCAGCACACTAAGGCAGCGAGAGCGAGCTGCAGAATCGTTAACGAAGCACAAGTCCGCTGGTGAGGTGCTGAGTGGCTGGTTTTGGAGACGGTGTTGGGGCCACCCAACTCGTGGGTGCACTCCACCCCTGCTCGTGGACAGGGAGCACTGGGGCACTGTGAGGTGCCACCGCTGGCACTAGGGTGGCACAGAGGGAGATGAGCACAGTGACAGCACAGCCTGCATCCAGCCAGCGCCCCAGGGCTGCGGCCGGCAGCCAAGGGCTTGGCTCACTCCACTGTCCTCAGTCCCACTAAATCCTGTTACTCAATGCAGGAACGGCTTCCCTGCTCCCCAGGCCTCCCTGGCTCCCCAAATCCTCCCAGGGTTCACCCTCATGCACCCATTTCTTGCCTGTCCCATAAGTCCCATCCTGACAGGGAGGCACCGATGGCTCATCTCGCCACAGATTTGCTGCTTGGCCAAGAGGGACAGAGCCCATCTCCAGCAGCTGCCTCTGGATCAGCTTCTGATGCTGACTGGGGCTGGAGGAGAGAGATAACCCGCCCGGCTGCCGCCAGGAAGGATTTGGCCTCAGCTGTGCTGGCCCCTGGCCGGGTACCTGCCAACTGCTCCCAGCCCTGGAAGCCCCAGCACCAAGCAGTGAAGGTGGTGGGGATGAGATGCTCTCCATGGCCTTTGCCCATGGGCTCAGGACAAAGGGGCAGGAGCAGGAAGGATCCCTTTGGTAGAGGCAGAGCCTCGGCAATGAGGAGGATGGCAGAAGGACTGGGGCTGGACCCAACACCTCAGGAAAGCACGTGTCCAAATCCCAGCTCTCTCTGGGATGCAGTGCTTGCACGCAGGGCAGGGCAGTGTGTCCTGCGGGAAGGGGACAGCCTGGTGTGGAGAACGGGGCCGAACAGCGAGTGGCTCCAGGAGGCTCAGCAGGACTGGGACTGTAAAGATGCGAATTCCTGCAGAGTTTTGTTAGCGGGATCGGCGCGCAGCCTGGTGCCCTGCTCCGAATTAATTATCTGCTGACACGATTTCGCTTCTTTCCCTTTGTGTTATTTTAATTAACAGAGATCTCCTCCAAGCAAGCCAGCTGTCATGTAAATTGTAAAACTGTCAGCATGTACAGGAACTTAACAGGGACTGGAAGAAAGCCTTGCACAAAGGGATGTGCTACTTTCCCTTTTTGGTTTTCCTTCTCTTTTTTTAAATCTGGCACATTCGTAAAGTTAAAAAAAAGTGTGAAGACTAGGGTGGGGCAACAGATGGAGAAAGACCAGCTTTTACTTTAGATCCATTTCTTGAGGCAGAGGTGTTCTTAAGTACTTTGGATCAGGATTGTTTCCTTGCACATCCCTGTAGCCTGGGCATTCCTCCCAGTTCCCTTCCCCTCCATCCACGCAGGCTGCAGGTGGGATGAAACCTACCATAGGAAGGACTCAGCATCAAGCTGGGCAAAAGGAGACATCCGTGGCTTTGATATGATTAATCTGGTCTGTGTCCATTGCGGATTTCACCCGCATTCATCCTGAGCTTGATGAATCCCCGTGTGCCGACAGCCAGCTGCAGGACTGGCTCCAGCTCTACTCCTGCATCATCTAGGCTTGAGATTTTTAACTATGAGCCGAAATCAGCCAGTTCTTCCCAAAACCAGACTCTGCAAACAAGCAAAACTGTGTTAATGGGCCCCATATGTCTTTGGTTAAAAGCCGCTCCAGCAGCAAGAGCAGCAGATGCAGAACGGAGCACGCGGAGCCGGAGGTACGGCGGGAGTTCATGCGAGGATACTCCATGGACATCCCATCTCCCCCGAATGCAAGCAGAAGCCTGTGGTAACCCTGCAGCAATCAATTAATAAATGTTTAGGCAAGTCAATGAAGGTTAGCAAGGCCCCAGCTCAACGGGAAGCTCAGGGAGGACAGCGGGAAGTGGAGATGCTCTGGTGCAGTGGATGGCAGCAAGACACCAAGGGGGAGATGTGCTGGGGCATCCAGGGGTCTCTGCACTTGGTGGGACATCAAAAGGCTGTGGGGCAAGAGGGATGCTCACCAAACCTGCTCCCTGCAGAGGCACCCCCATTTTTGTAAGAAATTCTACGTTTTTCTTGCTGCCTGATTTTGGGAGAAGATCGACAGCCTGGGAAGGGCCTGGATTTTCTGCAGTGTGGTTTTCAGTGCATCATCCTTACAATCTACAGACCTGGGCTATGTCTGGATGAGGACTGAGCTACTTAATTCCATTTCTTCCCTTCCTCATCACAAATTGTTTTTGTTGCCCTTTAAGAACAGAGCAAAAAGATTCCAAACCACATTCTGGTAAAGAAGGATGGATTTTCTTTCCGAGCAGCAGCCAGGGATAAAAGCCTGGAGACAGCTGAGCAAGCTGCAGCATCACAGCCCAAATGCTGAGCTTATCCGACGAGCACAGCCGGGCTGTGAGGGCTCCAGCCTGATGCCGAGGGTTCCACAATGTGGCCAGGGGCTGGGATATGCTGATCGCATATGGAGGTTTCCTCTCGGCCCCGTTTGCATGCCAGGCATGCTGCTTGTCCACTGAAACAAATGACCTTGAGCAGCGCTGCGGGTCAATAAAATAATTTGCTAACTGATCCATCTTCTGTGGCAAACAGATGAATCAACTCCGGCTCCCTGGGCTGTTTTATGTACGGATGGGAGAGCCGTGAAGTTAAAATAACGTGTGCGGCCACATCCATCTCCATGCAATGAAAGGATGGCTCTGAGTGAATAAAGTTGTGTATTTCTAGATGGGGAAAAACCATCTCTGCATCTCCTGACACTTGATTTGGTGAGGTGGGTGCTGTTCCCCAGGACGAGCTGGCCCAGGCCACACTCTCCCTTGGTGGAGCATTGTGTCCCCTTTGTTCCTGCTTTCCACCCATCTCCTCCAGCAGCTCCACTGCCCTGATATGTTCCTGATGGCCTCTCCTGGGCTTCAGCTCCCAGACAACCCTTGGCGATCCTGTTCTTGCCACCACCTCATTTCTCCACAAGGAATGGAGACTCCAATTCCAGCCACAAAGGTGACTCACAGCCGGGAGCTGGAGTACAGTGAGAGGCACACTCGGCTTTTACTGATCTCCAGCGCAGCAAAGCTGTTAAAAGCAATTAAGAAATGGCTGTTTCCATCCCGGCAATGCAACCTCCAGCAACACTGGCAGGGGGTGGGCAGGAGCTGGAGTCACCGGGGCTGGTGCGCGCGGCCGGGCTGCATCTGTCAGAGAGTGCGGCAAACTGGGGCACTCGGAGGGAGCAGAAAGGCCCCGAGGCAGCCTGTGCTCACTGAGCCCCTAATCACAGCGAGGTGATTAATGCCCTTCTGCTCCCGTGCGCCGCTGCTCCGCTCCGCGCTCCCCTCGCTCAGCCCTGCTGCCTCGGCAGGTCCCACACCGGCGGGCACCAGGCACTCGGCTTTGCAGGGATGGTGCTCAGTTTTCCCGGTGCTGAAAGCAGGGGCGAAGCCGGCAGTGGGAAAGGGCGGGGCAGAGCAAAATCAGTGGTTCATCGCTGGCTACGAAACAGTCTGTGAATTAATGTCTGTTCTTGGGAGAGGGGTTTTTATCACCTCTTCTCCCAGAGCTTCCCAGCACTGTCTGTCAAGGGCCAGCATATTTCAGGATTCCTAGGGCTGAGACTCAGACTTGGCTCCTGCCTCATGCAGCCTCGGACAGCCTGGAACTGCCCCGTATCAACCGCTTTGTAGATCAGTCTGATGAGTGCTGTGCTGTTGGTTTTAGGCTGGTGCAATGAAAGCAGGATCTGGGAGCAGGAGACAGCCCAGATTCAAGCTCAGGGCCTCCCCAGGGAGTGGCATCCCAGGTTTGAGTGCTGAGGCAAAGGTTGCTGGGGTTAAAAATTCCCTGTGCCCTGCTGCTCCAGATGCTCATTTTCCAAATCCTTTATTAAAATTGCTGTTACAAACACAATTTTGTAGGAGGTTCCTGCAGTCCCTGCAAGCAGGAGGAGGGTACTGGTGAGTTCCTCATGTCAGACACAAGCCTGGTGCCCAAACTCCTCCTCTGACAGCTGGAGCACAGAGGTGGGAGGAGAAAGGGGGAGTCCTGGAGCCCAGCACTTGCTGATCTCAACACTGCATTGTGCTGCAGGATGGACACCTTCCTGCGGGATGCAGGTGGAATGTGTCCCCGTCTGCTCTCCCATAGTGGGGTGGGTTACCTGGCCATGCTCCTCTGGCTTCTCCCCACAGGTTAACAGGGTTAGGCATAGCTCAGCCAGGTTAGGCACAGTTCAGCCAGGCTAGGCACAACTTAGCAGCAGCAAATGTCAGTGAGCAGGAACAAGCGGCTGTGCTCATTCCCAGGAGGAGAGAGGTCACGGTTTGCCTGTCCCAGAGGTTAACAAACCCTGCACAGCCACCCCAAGGGCACAGGAGCTGCTTTAGCTGGACACCAGAGATAAAAGAGCTGCTCAGAGGGCTCAGAAAAATGGGGTCCCTTCCACAGGGCCACAGGAAACACCTCGTGCCCCAGCAGCGTCACACCGTGCTCCTCTTCCTTGGCCACGCACTGGGCAAAGCTCGCTCCGCACCGGGATTGCTGCAGGGCACTTCCTGCGAGCTATTAAAGGACATTGGGTAATTAATACCTTCCATGCATGAGGAAAAATGAAAGGCAGGTGGGAGGAGGAGGGGAGCAGGGAGGAGGCAACTCCATTTTGAAGGCTGTTGGGGTGGTTTTCCCTTGGCGTGTTGTTAGAATTTGGAGGCTCCTGCATGCTGCAGTGTTCACACCTCTCAGACGTTATTCACAGCCTGATTCCAGCCAGCACCACAATGCTCTCAGACTGTGCAGGATCCATGCTGCCTGTTGGAGCAGCTCTCCTCCTCCTCATCCCTTGGGATCACTGCAGGATGAGCTGAGGCTGCCCCACACTCCAGGCTCAGCACCCAGCCAGCTTCTCCAAACCCCCTCCATAGCTGAGAGTTACAGGAAAGGCCCCTCTGTGCTGAAGAAAGCTTCATTTCAGCACCTTAAATACAGTTTCTTAACAAACAAAATGTTTATTTGCTGAATAATAATAGTAATAATAATAAAAGAATTCCAGCCTCGAGGCATGTAGTGGGATGGCTGCAAGCTCATTGGAGCGTGTGTCCATTACCGTCCGCACTCCAGACCCCGGCGCAGCCCCGGCGCTTTATTCCGGGAGAGTGACTGACAGACCCTGATCGATGCTGATTTGGGTCTTAAATAAACACACTGGCGCTGGTTTGCTGGGAAGAGAGAGGTGTCGGCATCTGGCTGACAGGCAGAGAGAGACAAACTTTGCCAAACGGGCATTTCTTAGCAATATTTCCCGTTTTTGCAATTTATTTCCCTTCTCTCAGCACTATGCCATAGGAGCTGGGCAGAAGCTGGGATGGGGCAGGAAGGTTTCAGAACAGAGTTATTTTGCATTTTACTCCTTTAACTATGTCTTCTGACAGAAAAGATAGAAAGACAGAAAAATAGAGTACAAATATTCAAACATTCAAACAGAATTGTGCTGCTAAGAGCCACCAGATCTCGCTGGTGCCTGATCAGACCATCAAGCAGGGAAAGGTGCTTCACTGCCAACAGCTGCTGTCAAGGCAAAATCCCTTTGATAATTTGCTGAACTGTGGCAATTCACATCTGCAAGAGCTGTAAGAGCTCCAAGGAACCCCGAGATTCTTGGAAATGTTTTTCACCAGCATCATGTAGGTCTCAAAATTACTGGAAATGGCACTTGAGAGTTGAGTGACTCAGGCTGCTACAGTTTGGAAAATATCACTCAGGTCATTTTTTTTGCCCTTTGAGAATGATTTTGTCATATCCAACACATCCCCAATGCCCATTTCTCCTTTACTGCCATGTCAGGCATCAATATTGAAACAGCAGCAGATAAAGTTCGTTGCTGCAACATCCCAAATACTTCTGTGCACCCATGTTCTGATGACTCCCTGTGGGGTGACTCTGTTATCTCCTCATCTCTGACCCTGCGTGCCAGCAGATTCCAGCCTGGGCAGAAATGAAGGTCACAAGTTACTGAGCCAATCTGGGAAAGAAATTCCAGGAGAGCAGATCGGGATTGTTTTAATTAAAGGAAAGAGGCAGGGGAAGGGGGGCAGAGCAACACTCGAGCAATCAAACAACATTTTCCCCTCATGAAGATGAACAGTTTGAGGTAGGATTAAGATGGCTGAAATTGTCTTTTTAAAGGAATGTAAAAATGTGGATGTTGGATGATTGACAAATAAAGGGCACTTTCCTTTAATTTAAATATGCTCCTAGTTTGTGCAGAATATGTTAATTTATACATTGCCTAAATAGCCAGTAGCTATTGTCTGTAAAACCACATCAGATCAGGGCAGCAGGGCAGTTAATGTACTGGCTGGATGTTATGGCTGGTCAGTGAAGCGATCCGAGCTTCCTTCCACTGGCTCCCAACCCCTAAATGGAATAGCTGAGCTGTAAAAAACTGCCAGGGGCATAAACTGAAGTTCATTCTGTCAGCCTTCAATAGGACAAGGCTCTCCTTCCCACAAGGACCCGTCCATACCCTCAGCCCCAGCCCGGCTCCTGCTCCTCTGTGACCACAGAGCTGTTCCCCTTCTACTGAAGAGCCCTCCAAGACCCTTTGCTCTCCACAGGGATGATTTCTTGGGGAACATACAGCCCACCCCAGGAGCTGTTCACAGCTTTCCCTGATCCCGTGCTCCCCCCACGCCTCAGTTTCCCTGGCTGCAGGCTCTCCCAGACCCTGCAGCCCAGCTCTCCTGGGGCTTTGGTCACATCTCCTCTCTCCCAAGGTCCCACAGCAGGTCTTAGCCTCCCCAAAAAGTCCTGCTCTGCTCCTGCCATGCCGTGACCTGCCCTGGGATTTTCTGCTGGGCCTCCTGAGCAGTCTTGGGGGCCCAGCTGGATTTCTAACCCTGACATTTGGGAGCCTCTGCCCCAAAGGTCCTGAGTATGATCCATCCATGCCTGACCTGCCTCTCCTCTGCCTTCATGTGTAGCCATGACTTGGTCTGGTCTCTGGAGCAATTTTTAATGCAGAGAGGCTTCTAATTAACAGGATTCTGAAGTTAATTAAGACAATCTCGTTTAGATCTCTCCATGAGTGCTCACAAGGGCAATGCTCCTTCCCTGGGCTCCTTGGGAGCCTCCACTCACCTCTCAAATCACACCCCAGGAACTGTTGTGTCTCGGGAAAGGGTCTGGGATGTCACCTTAAAGGCTGCCAGGTCCTGGAACATGTTTTTCCAAAGGACCAAATGACCAACATGGAAATCCAGACTCCACAGACTTCGGGGCCATGCTCCAGCCTTCCTGGGTCCTCCATTCCCTTCTGGACAAAGCTGCTGTCTCAATAGGTGACTCCTAAGGAGAAACTCTTGTCTCCCATGTCAGCCCAAAACCAGCAACATTACGGACCCAACTTGTCTAAGAAAGGTCCATCCTCTGCATTCCCAATGCCTTCCCAAAGATCAGTCTGGATTAAGTTTACAGTGAGATGATAAGCAGTAATAATACTGCTGCCTTGCCCCTAATTATTTTCAATATAATTACGTACCCTCAAGAAACCTTTTAAATAGCACACTCTCCTCAGCGCTTCGGTCCAAGGGATTCATTTGTCTTAGGAAAGAAATATTCTTGGGGCTGAATCCTTCATTAGTCTTTCCTGGAGAGACTCCTGCTGAAGTCAGCGGGGTACGTGTGCCCCACTGGAGGATGTGGGGCTGTGCCTGCCTGGGTAGTGCCGGCCACGGGAAGATTTTACAAGCCTCTCGGAATTTGGTTTCTTGGCAGCATAAAGCATTTGGCAGGGAAACAAAGCCTGAAAGTCTGCTGGAAAGTATCAGTGAATGACTCCGAGTTTCACTGTCCTTTATCAGCTTCTTACACTTCCTTTTCTTGTGTTTTAATCCCACACAAGTCCTGTAGCTCCAGTGTGTGAAGTAAAAAGAGGGAAGACACTCAGAGTCTGAGATCATACTGTGTGAGCAGGTGCAAATCAAAAATGCATCATCTTCACATCATTGTGGTGCCCTGCCCCACCTGGAGATCAAAGTGGGAAGGAACAGCAAGGCCAGTGTGTTTGGAAGGGAGGAACTAAATGCATACATTGAATTATTTATACAATATATTTTCAGGTGGTCCAGAGTTTCTCTAAGCATATTGACTTTTCATTCAGAGTGTGCTCAGGTGGGATCTTGTCTGTGGCACCCACATGGAATTTCCTGTAAAAAAAGTTGCCCTTGACTGGATTCTCCACTGTCGCTGTTCCCTGCTGCCCTCCTGTTCCACTGCTGGCAGCACGTCCAGGGTCTGGGATTCCCATGCATGCCCACAGCCCCAGGATGGGATCCCCATCCGTGCCCACAGCCAAAATCTGCTCCTGCTTCCCATGTTCAAACCCATGGGATGCTCAAAGCAGGATTCAGTTTGTGGGTTTTCAGCAATTAATGATCTTTTTAAGATGAAAAACCTGTATAAATGGATGCTTTCCTATGATCCTGTTTTATTTACCTGCTGGCACAGTGGCTGTGACTCCACTTGGATTTTCATCTGCAGAGACTCTTCTGTGCCTTATAGGGTGTCCTGAGCACTTCCCTGGATTTAGGGGTTATTCCTGGTGGATGAAGCATCCAACACCTGCTTGACCCCTAGACCAAGGAACAGGAACCATGGCATCCCCAGTCTGAATCCCTGAAATCCTCTGGGGAAAGGGAGGACTCTTACTGGGAAGTGACAGCCCAGCCCATCCCTCTCTGTGCATTCCCACACACCTGCATTCCAGACTGTCCCTTCCATGCACCAGTGTCTGAAAATCAGGGATGACTTTCCAAGGAAATTTCCTCGCTGAAATAGTTAATGAGGACTGATCCCATCCCCCAGCTCTCTCCCCCCAGCTTGCCACCCCTCTGAAAAAAAATCAGAATAATAATTAAAAGATGCCTAGAAACGCTCTTGGAAGAGCATAAATTCTGAAGATGAAAGTAAATGATTAAAATAATTAAATACTTCAAGTTGACAAGCAGAAGCAGAATCTTGCCAACGGACATTTGTCGGTAATTAGTTAATTAATCCTAACACAAATTATAAGCCATAACAAACCAGTCAGGCTGAACGCAGCCGGCTGTTCGGAATTAAACTTAGAAAAAGAGGGAGCAAGAGAAAGAAGAAAGAAAAGTTTGGAGATTCTTGCAGATCTGAGGCAAGATGCTGTGCAGGAGCTGGTGTGCCCCTAGGAAAGGCAACCAGGACAGGGGCAGGAGTTGGGGCAGAACAGGGCTGTGTTCCCACCTGGCAGGAGCACAGTGGGATGGGATGCATGGAATAGGCAGTACAGAGCAGGATTTGGGATTTCCACCCTTTTTCTGTGAGTAAATGCAGCACAAAGGCTTCCCAGCTCTGTTTCCTACTCTGCCACTGGTACCAGTGTGCACTTGAGAACATCCTTGCCATGGGAATGAGCTGGTCTGGGTAGGTCCACAGGACCTCCAGGTCCACAGGCAAGTGGTGACATTAATCCAGGGGTTTCTGGAAGATGCGTGGACCCGCATCTGTGAAGGGCTCAATCCTGGGGTGCTGGGAGGGCAGCTGCAAACCAGCTGCCCATTAACACCCTGGAAAGTGTTTCTAGGACAGGCTGGAAAAGCAAGGTCAGTGCTTGGGAGCTGGGTCCTGCCAGGGAAACTCGGTGCAAATGACACCAGGACACGTGTGTGGTCAGCAGGGACCCAGCATGAGCCTGATGCCATCCAAATCACTGGGAAGTTGGGGAAGACAGAGCCTTTGTGCAATGGAAAGAGGTTAATGAGCTGTGGGCTGGTTTCTCACCTCCGGTCACCTTGGCTCAGGTCCAATTTTCAGCCCTAGATTAAGTGAGGTTGGTGATCCACAGGCAGAACACGGTGACTGACAGCTCATCTGCGGCTGCACCACTGTGTTCACACGTCCAGCCAGGGCTGGGGACGCACTGAAGGGCCAGGCTTTGCCCTTCCTTCAGCACGAAAAAGCTCTGGAGCAGCCAGAGTCGGTGTTCTGACAGAGAGGACCTGCACATCTCCAGCACGGGGACACTGCTTGGTGACAGACTGGGCCAAATGACAGCTGGCAGTGCAGCTTAAGTGAGAAATGGGACATACAGGTTGCAAATGGGCTTTTAACAGGATGGAAAAGCAGGCATGAAACGTTTTGAAAGAATAAACAGATACAAGGGAAGTGTGACTATCCCACAGATCCCACATTGTTGGAGGAGTTGCCAGTGAGTGATGTGCCACGTCTGGGCACGTATCATGTGAGGGGAAGTATGAACATATGAGTACACATGACCATCTCCTGATGTGATTTACATGCAGAGGAGAAAGAGATTATTTACAAGACAATGAGAATTAACACTGAAGAAATTCAAGGCCTGTCTCTTTTGGCCCAAACTCCCTGAATTGCCTGCACAATGGGTTCCTGTTTTCCATCAAATCCATCCAGAGCTCTGCTGAAGAGAAAGTTTCATTCGCATGTGCGTGAGCATGTGTACGCGCGTGTTCTAAGTGTTTTGCATTATGTGAGCTCTGACCTTCAGAGGGGAACAGAAGGAATATTTTCCCCCCTGAGGCTAGAGTTGTCAGTGAAATGTCTGTCTTCCTTAATAATTTCAATCCGGGTGACAGGGGACAGGGCATTTTGCTCTGAACGAACGTACTGTAAAAACTGTCAGATAGAATTTGTCTCAAGAAGCAACATTTCTATCCATTCGGGGTCATAATTACAGGCATCTTATGACCTGTGGAGCAGCACATTTTTCTCAACCAAAAAAAAAGGAGTCCTAAAATAGGTGGTTTGGTCTTCTGCAGAGCTTTGGATCGAACCTAAATGGAATCTAACAAACAACAGTGATCTGCAGCAGAATGCTTTCTTCGTGTTTGCTGGCTGCTTTTTAAAATCCAGAACAAACTGTGCACTGAAGTGACGTAGCAGACAAGAGGGACAGAAATTGCCATTCACTGGGCTGGAGTAATGGCCTATTTCTCCTATATCCTGCCTCCTAACTGCCTGCCTCTCCGAATTTCCTCCACACTGACACAAGCCAGCGTCTTGTTAATGAACTGAATAAGTAACTAAATGGGTGATTAACCAAATGAGCATGACGATAATTTGATTGCACTTTCCCCACTTTTAAAGCACAGGAAATAGTAAGAAAAGAAATAATTCAGTGACCAGCAGGAATTCAAACACGACAGAGCTAGAGGAGCTGGGGGGAGCTTTGACTAGATGTGGCTGTCAATAAATCCCCCACAACACTGCAGAAATCTCTGGCTAAATATTTAAATTCCTTGATTTGTGCCTCCACACAGAAGAAAAAACCTACTAATTGATTTGAAGCAGCTTTTACTTATATGGTTTGATTTTATAATTAGCAACAATCATGAAATGGATCATCTTGCTGTTACGTGCAGTTATGAGTCACACACCACTCAAAGCTGGACACCGTTTTGGGGTCGCCACCCTGGGTTCGTATAACGGAGCCTGCAGTGCCTGTGGCATCCCCACCTTACTGAGGTCTGAGTGACAAATCAGACTGCGAGAGGGAACCCAAAGTTACCACAGTGGGAAGATGCCCTGCACTCCTGGGGAGGGAGAAATGGGAAAACTGAGAATTAACTCCCTATCCTGGGTCATCCCAGCTGCTCACAGTGGATAGTCCTCTTCTCCACCCCAAGCAGACAATGGTGACCATGGCAGAAGCACAGGAAAGGAACATCCGGCTGAGGAGCAGGGCCCCACCTGGACTCTGGAAACTTCTCACCTGCAAGATCAATCCTGCCAGAGACACAAACGTTAATCAGCCAATGGCAGGGCAGGTTACAATCCATTTTCACCTGCACACTCTGATGGATGCCCCATTCTTGCCATCACAGGTGGAGAGGAAACACTCTGCAGTGGGCCTGGGAGTGAGTGCTCTGGAGCAGAGCAGCTCTGGGAGGCAGAGGGGTGCCTGTAGGATTCATGGTACCAGGCACTGACATTCCCTGACAAGTTTGCCATGAATGAGGACTCTTGGAAGGAGTTTTGGTGGTAGTGGGAAAGGAGGACAGTCCCTCCACACTGATGTTAGCCTGGGAAATGTCTGGAGGGGGAGCATGTCAAGGTCAGAACAATCCCTCTGCAATGCTGCTGTGCCCCTGAAAGCAAGCACTGAAGGGGGATGCTGACAGCCTGCTCTGCATGCCAGGAGAGCCAGGCTCAGGATTTAAATCCCACTGACAAACACCTCCATCCAGGTAGTGTCTAACACGGCCAAAACAAATGTGAAAGAGATACTGTAGCTTTGCTCACTAAAACGGCAGCAAGAGCTGCTCTCCAGGGACTCTGAGGCATCATGGTGGGAAGGACAGAGCCAGACTTGGCACCAGGGTTGCCACAGCCTGGGCATGGGAGGAACAAGGTAAGGCTTGTCCCTGCCCATCCCTGAGGAGAATCTGTTAAAAGACACCATGGTTAGGCCCACAGAAAGTAAGTTCCAGGAGCTCTGTGGAGCCCAGACAGGGAGATTAGGAGCAAAGCCCTGTGTAAGCCTTGCAGGGTTCATTTTGGGGTTGGTGATCCGAACCGCACGCTCTGGCAGCTGGCGAGAAGCTCAGTGAATCAAGACATTTCTATTCCCATCCACTCCATCACCCTGCCCTGTGATCTCCTAAATCATTTCTCCTCTCTGCACCTTCATTTCCTGCACTTGAAAGAGCAAGAACATGCAGATTCCTTTCTTCTCTGGAAAGCAGGATCTCCTGCAGGAAACTTTGTCCAGGCATTCCAGTAACTGTAACATCATCTTTACTAATACCATATTGAGAGACAACAAAGGACAAAGGCTCGTGCAAGCACTGCTCAGACGATCCCTGGAATGACAAATCCCTCCCATCCTGCCATCCTGGGTCACACCACAGCCCCACGCTGGTCGTATGAGATGGGGACTGAGCAGAAAGCTGAGCCCAGATCCCTCAGGACAGCGTTTCCCAGCCCAAGGCAGCAGCAATGCACCCAGGCGGGCTTGGCATAGCCCTTCTGGAAGGGCAACAGGACATCGGGATCACCAGACTGGGAGACAGAGGTAGAACACGTGGAGTTTTCCTCCTCCTCTGCCACATTTAGGGCGCTGTGTTCCCTGCCTGTAAAAGGTGTTCTCCTGCTCTCACAGGAGAGAGAGGGATGCCAGTAGCCAGGCTACTCACAGCTTTTGCTTTTGGAATATCCCCATGGAGGTCATGGAGCAAACAACACATGAATACACATAACTGCAGTGTTTGTCTTGAAAATAAAACAGGCAAAGGCACATTCAATTTTAAGACATGCTGCAGCCTGGACAATTTCCCTTTAATGGTGGAAAATATTCCCTGCTTTCTGCTGGCAGAACGGTCCTGCTAGTGTCATGGACTTGCATGAGGAGCACCTTTACCCCAGGAAGAGGTAGGTGTGCACTGGCTGCACATGTGTTCCTAAACAAGGAAATCCAATCTGTCAAGAAAATTCAGTAACAACTTTCATGCTTAATTGTACCCCAGGGCCCCAAAAAAATCAACCAGGATGGTAGTTGTGGATTTTTCATTAACCTTCTCTTAAAAAGGTCTCAAAAAATAACACTGAGTGAGAAGGGCTGGTTGTACATGTGGAATACGTGCAGAGATCTACAGGGGAAAAACGCAAAACTTCAGGTTGGATCCGCACAGAAAATCCTTCAGTAGAAGAAAACACCATAGTTTGATTTACACACGCAGCACTCAATTGAACAAGTGTAGCTACAGGGCATTGGAAAACAGTCAAAATGGTGAATTTGCTGCTTGCACACATTTATACTGTTTCCTGGAGACAATCTGCTGTTGCTTTTTGGCATGTTTAGTATTTTTTAGACCACACAAAGGTTATGTTCAGTTCTCCTAATGACTGGGTGTTTGCCATATGCTGGAACATCCTGAATTTTCTCTCCTGGGGCTGCCTCAAACCCACAGATTTTGGTTGCTTTGGTGGCTCCTTTTCTCAGCATGGGGCTGGATTTGTGGAGCTGCACTCAGAGAACACTGAATCTTTGAATCTTGATGGAGCTCAGGCAGGGCATAAAACAAGGGCCGGTTGGAGTCACCTCAGTGAAACAGTGCCCAGGCAATCACAGGGTGGTTTGTTTTTTTTTTTTCCTCTTGTTGTTAATTATTCACATTACAGGCACACCTGGAAGCCTCTGGGTGGAAGTGTCCAAGATCAGGCTGGAAGAGGCTTGGAGCAACCTGGTCTAGGGGAAGGTATATCTGCCCACGGCAGGGAGTGGGACTGGGTGATCTTTAAGATCTCTTCCAGCCCAATCCATTCCAGGATTTCTGTGCAAGAAGGCACTTTTTTTGTCCTGGGAAATTTAAGTAGATTGAGACTGGGGAGAAAATAAATAGAGAATAACGTTCACTGCTCAGCAGCTGCTAGAACCTATGTCCAGCCAGGTGATGAACCACAGATGCCACCCAAGGTCTCTACCTGAGCTCATGGAAGAGCTTTGAAGCCATTAACTGATAGGAAAATCCACAGGGTCATCTTAAGATCTGGGAAAAAATCCTATATTGGCTCAATGGGTGAGCCAGGCTTGGGATTGTCCCTTTGGCTGTGGGGAACCAACTTCAGATGGTTTTGGGGCACACGTGTACTGACCATCCCCCTGTGCTGGCACTGCTGGGGCTGCACGTCAGATCCTGGGGCAGTTCTGGGCCCTTCATGACAAGAGAGACATTGAAGGGCTGGAGCGTGTCCAGAGAAGGGAACGGAGCTGGGGCAGAGTCTGGAGCACCAGGAATGGCTGAGGCAGCTGGAAAGGGGCTCAGCCTGGAGCAAAGGAGGCTCAGGGGGGACCTTGCGGCTCTGCACAACTCCCTGACAGGAGAGTGGGTGAGGTGGGGCCGTCTCTCCTGCTATGAAGAGTCAGCTCAGTGAAGAAAAAGAGCAAATGGCCTCAAGCTGAGACAGGGGAGATTCACACTGGGTATTAGAAAAATTTTCACTGTTCACATGATCAGATATTGGAAGAGGCTGCCCAGGGAGGTGGTGGAGTCACTGTCCCTGGAGGTGTCCAAGAGGCGCTGGGTGATGTTCCAACGGTAGTGCTGATTGATGGACTGAATAATCTTAAATCCAACCGTGATGATTCCGTGAAAATCTTACATGGACGCAGCACTTGGGGACACGGTTGAGTGGGGGGTATGGGGATGGCGCTAGGCTGAGGGGGACCTCGGAGGCCTTTTCCAACCTCAGTACCTCAGTACGTGTCTCTGGGGCCTTTTCCACCTTTAACCATCCCGTGATTCCAAAGAGATGGAACTCGACCCCCTCAGATCCCCGCCCCCACCTCCCTCAGGGCTCCGCAGCCCCGCGCGGGCGGCCGCTCTCGCGAGCGGTGACGTCATCTGCGCGCGCGGACGCGCAGGCGCGGCGGGGCGGGGCGGGCCGCGCTGTGTCACGGCCATGGAGTACCTGATCGGCATCCAGGGCCCCGACTACGTCCTGGTGGCCGCGGACACCGTGGCGGCCACCAGCATCGTCCAGATGAAGCACGGTGAGACCCTGGGGGGCTCCGGGGCCCTGTGTTAAGCCCTGGCCCGGTAGGGTGTCCCGGGGCCCCGGGCTGACGGCGGCGTGCGCGGTTGGGGTGCTGCGGGCCCGCCGCTCGGCCTGAGGGGAGGCTGTTCACAGGGGAGGGGGTTTCTCGGTTTAAGCGCTGCCGGGCCCCTCAGGGGAGGTGTAGTTGCTGTAGGAAGTGCCGGGCGGCCTCTGGAAATGCCGGGCGGCCTTTGGAGCACGGAGCCAAAGCGGCGCTTGCTCCGGGTGAAGTCCCCCGTCCTGACCGCGTGTGACCGCTCTGTGTTGGGTTGTCAGCTTAATTTACCTGTTCAGGTGAGCGTTAGCTTGTGACTCCAGACCTCGCTCTGCACCGTAATGTAGAAGTGTTAAAAAACCGCACAGGCATTACGATGTGACAGGAGGTGCTCGCTTATGCTTAATTCACTGGTAAAACGTAATTCATGGGAAAAAAGGGATTATGGGGAGTAAAAGTAGCAGTGAAAACCACAGCACGGGGCGCAGGAGCCAGACTGAAATATGGCTTTGGTTTCTTTGTGTGGTAAAACATGTAGGGCATCACCAAGTCTCTGGAATTCTCTAAAGTCAATTTTTCTTCCTGCTGTTGCAATGACCTAGACTGAAGCTTGTTCTGTTCTAAAGACTGTGATTTAGAAGCTCTTTTTTAAAAAGTTGTAGAATAGAGGATTGATAAATCCATGCAAATGACTATAAATAAATCCATATAAAAAATTTACCTCCAGTGTTTCACTTCAAGGCTGTGATAGCCAATTGGAGCAGTGTTAGAGGCTGTGAAAGCTGGTGGCACTTACAAAATAAAAATTGAATCACTTTAAATAACATTTTCTAAGTTAATGTTGTTTCCAAGTAGGTTTGTTCATAAACTTTAAGGAAAATGTACTTTGAACATAGGATTTAGTTGCTTTTGCTGGGGGAGAACAGCCCATAAATTTCAGGTATTTATTTAGAATATTAATTTGTAAATTAATTTCAGCCTGGAGGAGTTTCGGGGTCACCTAATTGCCCCTTCCAGTACCTGAAGGGAGCCTGCAGGAAAGATGGAGAGGGACTATTTAGAAGGTCCTGGAGTGACAGGACAGAGGGAATGGCTTCCCACTGCCACAGGGCGGGGAGAGATGGAATAATGGGAAGGAATTGTTCCCTGTGAGGGTGGAGAGGCCCTGGCACAGGGTGCCCAGAGAAGCTGTGACTGCCCCTGGGTCCCTGGCAGTGCCCAAGGCCAGGCTGGTGGGGCTTGGGGCACCCTGGGACAGTGGAAGGTGTCCCTGCCCATGGCAGGGGATGAGCTGTAAGGTCCCTTGCAACCCAAAGCAGTCTGGGATTGCAAGGGCTGAGCAGTGCCAGTGGCTTTCCCTGAGCTCCAGACAGCAGCTCCTGTGCTGTGATAACTTTTGACATTGTGTTAGAGGATTGTGACGCTTCATGCCTGTCTTGCAGCAGAGGTTGTTCAGCAGCATTTACTGAGCTGGGGGGGAAGCTCAGAGCTGGAAGTTTGGTGTTTGTCCATGACCTGCTCTCAGTGGAGAGAAGGGATTTTTCCTTCACTCCAACAGCTGCTCAGTGTCTGTCTGGGATATCCAAGTGCCAGATACTTGCTCTGATGAGAGGAGACTGTGAGCACAGGATTGTCTTCAGTGCTGTCTTTACAAGAATTTAAATCCCCTCAAACACACACAAACTTTTTCTGTTTTAAACTGCAGTTATGACTAAAAATGTAGATTACGGTTCCGTAATTTCCTGTTTATAAGTGGGCTTCTTTACAATTTATAATTGTTACTTTAATTTTCTTTCTTTTTGGTTGTTTATTTTGGGGGGGTTTTTCGCAAAAAATTGCAAGCAAAAAAAATGTTTCTGGAAAAGCCTTGTTCCCATAAGCTTCTGATTTTTGAGGCTGCTGGATATAAGGAAAAGGGGATCATTTGACATGGAATTAGTTTCTGGATTTTGTGAGATTGCTGTTGCTCAATATGTTGATATTTCAGCTTTATATTAAATTGTTTGTTTCTGTTGCTGAATAATTGAATAAAGTTAAATAGTCACTGAGCAATGTTCTTATTCCTGATCCCTTATGCTTTGAACACAATATTCTGTGTGAAGCTTTATTCTTTCCTACGTTGTTTCTAAGGTAGGAAATACTACATATTTCTGGAATGCCCTCCTTCCTGAAGGGCTTTGTTTCTCTTTAACAACTCTTGTGTTCCCTGTCACCAGCTGTGAGGCACCAAGTGTCAGTGTTTGCTCAGAAGGGCTATTTACTGGTGCTCGAGGTCATGATGCAGTTATTCAAATCCTCTTCTTGCTTCTATAAAGTCCTGATGCGTCAGGATATTGGCAAAATAAGTTATTCTTCCTCATGACCATGGCTCTCAATGTTATTTTTCTTTGCCTAGACCATGACAAAATGTTTAAGATGAGTGAAAAGATCTTACTGCTGTGTGTGGGGGAGCCTGGAGACACGGTGCAGTTTGCAGAATACATCCAGAAAAATGTTCAGCTCTACAAAATGAGAAATGGTGAGTGAAGCAGGACAGGCACTGGGGGTTGGGAGCAGAGCTAAGGCTGGTTTCCAGGTGAACGTTGGTGGAAAGTGCTGTCCTCAAATCTTCTGTAAAGATTTCTGCATTTTTAGTGTCCAGCAAAGGTGATAATTCAGGCAGGATGTAGAAATAGGGGGTGGATTGTACAGTATATTAGAAGATTTATCCAAATCCCAGCAAACTTCTTTGCAATATAAATGACGTAAATATTTCACTAACAGACTTATTATTCTCTTAATATGTCAATTGCATTGCAGCTGTTACCAGTTCTTCTGGTATATTGGACAAAAAAGTCAAGCTACATATCCTTAATATTTTAATTTTTTGGAGCCAGAATGAGACAAAAGGCACAACATTTTGTCGCTAAAAAACACTTCGTTATTTCAAAATAGAAATGGGAAGGCAGGAGGTGAAACATGAACATGGATTGGGGTTGTTGTCAAATAAATAGTCACATTTCTTCTCCAGGTTATGAATTGTCTCCTACTGCAGCTGCAAACTTCACCCGGCGAAACCTTGCAGACTATCTCCGGAGTCGGGTGAGTATCAGCTGAGAGATTTTGGCAAAGGCTTCCAGGGAACATTTCCATCCTCAAATAATGGACTCCGAAAAAGGTGGGAGCTGCTGTCTTTAGTGATAAATTTGGAACTGGCTGCTCAGGGACATAGTGGGTCAAGGAACAACTGAACGTGGCACTCAGTGCACTGGTGTGGGTCACAAGGGGTTGATGGGTCACAGGTTGGACTCGATGGTCTTGGAGGTCTTCTCCAACATCAGTGATTCTGAGATTCTGTGAGTTCATGTTGCTGAAGTAATGTCTTAGTAAAATAGAAGTGTTTACGAATTTAAAAAACTTATCACTTATCAATAACTCATACAACTGTAGACTTAAAATTCCAGCCATGGACCCAATAAACACTTTGTCACACACTGCAGACGTGAAGTGAATTAAACTTCTTGAACATTGAGATAAGGTTGTGGGTTTTCATGCAAATACACCAAATCCGTTTAATCTTCTTGGAAAATGATTTCATAGAGCAAAGCTGTTTGATGTACTTAGGAAAACAAGTGCCTTTTGTAAACAGCAACATGAGGCTTTCGGTAAATACCACATCCAAGTTGGGGTTGTGTTTTCAAGTTACTGAACTGCAATTACTGATGTTTCCCAGGGTGATTATTTTCACAGTATGAAAGGCTGCTGTGAAGGGGCAAACAAACCTTTAATGATCCAAGGTTAGGAAGAATTTCATTGAGAAGAATGTTAATGTGCTATATGAAAGAAAACAGGAGGAAAGAGGATGTTGAGAATGAAGTTCATCAGCTCTGTCAGGGATAGAGTGTGGGCTAAATTGTGTTGCTGTTCTAACAGTGCACTTATCAGGCCTGAAATCAGGTTTTACAGTAGCAAATAAAGGCCAGTATTAACCTCAGAGCTGTATTGTTGAGAGCTACACATGTGTAGAGTGCGAATTCTTCCAGAACTCATCCACAGGAACAGCCAGAGGTTATTGTTCTCCTTTCTGATGTGGCTCACAGCTGCAGGTAGCAATTTCTCCTTGTGGGTCCCTTCCAACTCAGGATATTCTGTGATTCCACACTACTGTTCTGGTTTAAATGGCTTCATCCAACTACATGGCTGGTAGGTGATGGCTGGCAGTGATGCTGTTTGCTTTAGCTTGTATTGGGGTGTGATTTGGAAGGTCTGTGTGTGTTTTGTGCATTCCTGTGCAGTTCTCGAGGCTGATGTGAAGCGGTGACGCTGTTGGGGCCTGGCCCTGGTGCTGACGGCTCATCTCAGGGACGTCTGACCTGCACAGATGAAACTGAGTGTCCTTTCAGCAGAGGCAGCTATTTGTTACATATCAGTTAAAGTACCTTTAACTGGCTTTTTGGTAAACCTGCCCATCAGGAAGCGGCACTGATGTGGCACCTTTGTCTTCCTCTATGCCACGTCCCTTGAGGCCTGAGACTCCCTTTGGCTCCACTCCTTCCTGAGCCTATGCCTGTCTTCCAGCTCACCTGCTCCAGATGGGCAGCACAGTGGGGAGGACACTGGCAGAGGCAGATGTGTTTATTTACCGGAGACAAAACGCTGCTCTGGTGCAGATGGCAACGCCCCGGGGCGCGCGGCGCTCTCTGACACTGCTGTCACACTACACTGATCTCCACTCTGCAGGCAGAACCCTTTTCCTCTAACCATAGCACTTAATGGTTTGTTTGTGGCATTTAGAATTTGACAGTACAAGCCTTGCCATCAGAATTGGGTTTTTTCCTGTGAATTTTGTTACATTTTCATCATAATATGGTGGATACTAGAAGGATTAACGCTAATGCTTGGTATCTACTGAAATTGCATAAGGAATTCCTGGAGGCTACTAATGTAAACATGTGGATGATGAAAATAAAAATTTGAAAATTTAAAGGCAAAACATGCCAGTGCCTCGTGTTAGGAGTGGAAAAATAGTTAAGAAGTAAAAAGTTTGGTGGGGAAAAGATAGTTTGTTGCTTTGTTGGCACTCTCTGCGAAGCTGTTAGAAGAGGCCAGAAGGTGTGTGAAAGGGAAGGGCAGCAGGACTTTCTCAGGCATTAGACTCCTGTTGTGGCTGAGACCAAAATAGAGCTCGTTCTGCATTGTTCATCACCATCTGGGTTCCTCCCTGTTATCCGGTTTGATTTCATTTAGGATTCTCCTGACTCCTGTAGTCCAAGTTCTTGGTATCTTGGGGATGACTCATAAGGCAGTGCCTTGAAGTTGGTTCTTCTGGTGGAAAGTATCAAGTGTAGTAACAGGCTTGTAGCTTAAGGCCATTACATCACTGTGCTCTTTGCTTCTAATTGATAGTCACCATGTGGTTTTTCATGACATTTCTCTTTTTCAAACACGAGATTTCTGCTCCACAGCAGGATCTGAAAAGAAGCTTTGTGATTCCATTTATATGTTGTGATTGAGGCAAACCTGAAAGGTGCTTTGGCTTTCATGGAGGTGAGTGGTGCTGTAGTATGTAGTGACAGGACAGGGGTGAATGGCCTTAAGCTGAAGGAGCAGGGTTAGATTGGATATTGGGAAGAAATTGTTCACTGTGAGGGTGGCGAGGCCCTGGCACAGGTTGCCCAGAGAGGCTGTGGCTGTCCCATCCCTGGAAGTGTCCAAGGCCAGGTTGGACAGGGCTTGGAGCAACCTGGGATAGTGGAAGGTGTCCTGCCCATGGCAGGGGGTAGAATGGGATGAGCTTTAAGGTCCCTTGCAACCCAAACCATTCCAGGACTCTGTTATTACCTATTCCAGCACCTCACCTGGTTCACCTGCTAAATCCAGTGCAGGGTTTAGTACATTGAACTTACTGCCAAGGTTGTGTGTGTGGGAATAGGAAAAACAGCCCCCTGCCCTCCCGAGGTGATGTAGTTCAGTCTCTGGTTGTGATGCTGTTTAATTATAGGTGACAGAATCTGGCTGGGTTCCAAAAGCAGCTTTTAGCTCCTCTCTCCATGTCCACACTTGGCAGGAAGCTTCCTTGCTCCCACCTTTTCCCCCTCACTGTGACTTTGGCTTCCGCCAGATGTCACAAGGCTGTGTCACCACCACCCTCCCGCTGCTGAGCTGGGGTTGGGCTGTTTAGCACAACTGTGCTCTTCAGCTGTAAGTTCTGGAGAATTTCACACATCTCCTAATTGCTGTCGTTATTTTAAATCAAACAGCACCAAGTGCAAAACTACTCGGGATGAGAAATGATGCTTCTGTAGGAAGGAAAGTTTGGGTTAAAAAAGAATGTCCTGGAGTGTCAGTCATCACTCATTTGATGGCCCTTTAACCACACCAGCCTTGTAAAGAGTTGAGAAATGTTGGCATGGACTGAGTTACAGAAGCCAAGGAAGACTGCCTTTGGAATGGACAAAAGGATTGGGAGGTACAAGAAATTCTAGTCCCAGCATCGAGGTGTTACGGTGCAAATTTCATTTATAATCATGGAAGTAATAAATAGATTATGTGTATTTGCTAGTGTTTAAATCCTGCCTTTCGTGAATAATAAGGCATGGGGGATAATTATTTACATTTGAGTTTTAAGAAGTCTCAGACACCATTAGCAGGAGAACTTAAAACTGAAAATCAGTTTACAGATGGGTTTAAGTCTGTATAACACCATTTATTTATGGTTGAGTATCTCGCATATGCCAATGTTGGTAATTCCAAGTCACACAATAATTTGAGTGATCTTGTGTCATGGCTCTTAAATATCAACTTGTGTGATGTTTCAGAATAAATAAATGATGAAATACAGCCTAATTAAACGAATACAGCTGCATGGTAACTTCTTTCCAAATATTCTTGGATGCTTTGAAGATTAAATCACACAGTTTAAAGTGATGCTTTATATATAAATGTAGCCTATTTAATTCTTTCATACTGTCTGAAAGTAAAAATATAGTGGCCTGTGATTTGTTTTTTGTGTGTGTGTGTGTGGAAATTGACTGTACTGAGTATCAAAATGAACTTTTCCTATGATGCAGTTAATGTTTTGGCTCTAGGGTGAAATTTTGTTTGCTTTTTTAATCTGGTAGTTGCATCATCTTCTTTTTTTCTTATTTTGTTGCTTTGTTGATGCAGGCTTTCCAGCAGTTTGGAGATATCCTGTTAGTACAATTAATTTAATAAGAAACATTATGTAGATATGGAAATACTGGAAGTATATAAAAGCTGCTTTTAAAAATACATACAATACCCATTTTTTTTCTGAGCCTACATTTAAAAATAATACAGTGCACATGTGTTTCATGGTCTTACAAAGTACAGATCTTGGAAGGATGTAGGAGAAGAAGGGATGTCCGATTTATTCATGATGGTGGAACACTAAACCTGGAACATGAAATAAACTGCCAAATATTAAAGATTAAACTTGGTACATGCAATAAAAACCAAATTGCCAGTGAACAGGACACTGTGTGTAACTGTCTGCACTGTGTGAGAGCTTTCATACGTGTTTAGACGGGCCGTGCTCACCGGGAGGGGGACTGGGAAGAGAGCAAAGAGCAGGTTAAATGAACAAAGAGTTCTTAGAAACTGCAAAATGTTCACGTTGTGCTCACGTGTCAGCAGTAAAAATCCAAAAGTTTTATGTTGAGATGAAAGAATCTGGCATGAAAACTGCATTCAAGTTTTTTAAAGTTTGAGTGTGCTGTGAAAGCTGTAAAAAAACCCCAAACACACTGGTTTTCAGGAGAATAAGAGTTTTATATTTCTATTTGCTTGTGCAGTCCATGTTACCAGAAGATCTGATCACTTTTAGCTTGAGACCCACAACGTGCTGCAGACAGGATTGATGCAGCATTTTATGATAAGGAATTGGGTAACTGCTCTGTTGCTGTTCCCTGGTGTGTGGGCAATCAGGATTCAAAGATTTGGTGTGAGTGCTCTGATGAAAACATTATTTCTGTTGGCAGACCCCTTACCATGTGAACCTTCTCCTGGCTGGCTACGACGACCACGAGGGTCCTGCCCTGTACTACATGGATTACCTGGCAGCTCTGGCTAAGGCTCCTTTCGCAGCACACGGATATGGAGCATTCCTTACCCTCAGCATCCTTGACCGCTATTACAAGCCAGGTGTGTGGATCCAATGGACAGGATAATTCTCCTGCTTCAGTGTAGGCCTTGAATTTATTAACCAGTGAGACTGACATTTGCTGAATCAGGTGGCAGTACTGTGGTGCTACAGATTGGAACCTGACTTTTTGTTGGATAAATGGAGCTCTAAAGGTTGCCCTTGGTTTTGCTAGCATGGTAATGGACAACTAGTCAACTCTTTAATTTTTTTTTCCTGTTTGCAGCGTAGCAGTCTGAGAGTAAAGGAAGTTTCAGTTATTCTAAAACATGATTAGACTTTCCTGGACCATTAGCAGCTGGTAGTCTGCTTTTGATAAAGAAAAGTTTGACAGCTTTATCTTGTTGCTTGTCAGTTGGGCTCTGACATGTATATTTTCCCAGAGTATCAATATTCAGAAGCCAGTCCCAGATCCTATTGCTCCATATCTTGGATTGGCTTTGTGTGTGATAAATTAAAAACATTCAAGTGAAAAGATATTCCTAGCAAGATCATCCCCAGCACTCTGAAGTGGTGGTGATGAATCACAGAGTATGGAACGATTTGGAAGGAACCTTAAAGCTCATCTCATTTCACCCTCTGTCATGGGCAGGGACACCTTCCACTATGCCAGGGTGCTCCAAGCCCCTTCTAACCTGGCCTTGGACACTTCCAGGGATGGGACAGCCGCAGCCTCTCTGGGCAACAGAGAGGTTTTAGACTGATTCACAGTTCTGTGCCCATGGCAGCTGCTCATCATAACTCTTGTACATGTTTGTACCTGTCTAAACTTTTAGTTTTAGAATCACAATCCACTGCCAAGGAATAAACATGGCCCCATCCCCACTATAGATAAGGAAATGTGCAAAGCATGGAATATTGTTAATCTGACATCTTTGGCTTTAGCTACAAAACTACTTGACTCCTGTGTGCAAAGCTGAGTTTAAGTTGTTATCTCTGCTCTGAGATTAGAAATCCTTTCATCCACCTCCTACAAGAAATGTAGCTATAAACTGATCATTTTTATTTAACTTTTGCCTGAGCAGTGGATGCAGATCTGGAACAAAGCCTAGAAAGAAGTTTTAGATCCACAGACCCCGTTTGTTTTCTAGTCATGTCCGTTAACAATCTATTGTTCCATTTTCACCATTCCTTGTGGAACAGAGAAAAAGAATGAATTTCATTGTCATGGCTTGTCACCCCTATAGAGTGCTGGATTTTATCCCGAAGTGTGAGAATAGCAGGAGCATCCCACACGTGCCTTGCCCTTTATTGAGCTCATACCCAGCAGGAACATCAGTCTAAACCCATCTCCACCTCCTGCCCCAGACTCGCAGCCGGCTGGGGCAGCTGGAGCTGATTTAGAGCTGTAATAAACTGTAGGAGAAGGAGGTGGCTGGGCTTCTCCGAGCCGGGCCCTGGCCATGGGAGGCAGAATTCCGTCATGCTTCCCATTCCCTGTAACAAATCGATTCTCAATGGCTTGTTGTGGCGTGAGCACTGCGGTGCAGGGCGTCCTTGGGACATCTGGAAAGTGTTTTCTGTGAGCTGGGAAGGAGAGGTTTTGGTGCTCAGCTGAAAAGTTGTTTAAATTTAATAAAAGTTTTTGTGGAGAGAGATGGCCTCTAATGAAATCAATCTGTGGATGTTTTCCCTTTCAGGTATCACACGTGAGGAAGCTGTGGAGCTCTTAAAAAAATGTCTAGAGGAGGTGAGTTGCAGAGCTCAGGCCCTGATGCTCCTGAGAAAGGAATGTTTGTTTGCATTCATTCGCTGATACTTTCCTGTTCCTCTTGTCGCATTTCTTGCTGCCTTTGCCAGAAGGGTAATGAATGCACTGGCCAGATGTGGAATAGCTACTGAGGAAAAGGATTTACGGGCAGTTGCATTGCCTTTGCACGGTTCACATCCTCCAGAACGTAAACTTGGAGCTTAATCACTTTGCTTTACTTCTGCTTTTTGTGTGCTTAGCATAATATTGATCCAGACTTTTTCCTCTTATGTTTCTTCTGAACTTACTGTAGCATCCTTGTCACTTGTGTTACACTTAAGCGCTCTTAGAAGTATATACTAATTATTTTCCAGCTTGTGAAGTGATACCTGAGGTAAACCTTGACCTTAAAGTTCATGACCGATTTAAATGTAAACATAAGACTCCAGACATTTCAGACACCAAGGCTTTTATTGTAGGAAAATAGTCTTTATCCTTGTCTTTAAGAGATTGATTTGAATGTAATATCAGGAAGAAGTGCTCTGTAGAGGTCCTGTTTGAAGTAGCTTTGTGATATGTACTCTTTGTGTCCAAAATTGTAGCCCACTCTAGTCTTCCTGCTTAAATGTCTTCCTCGTTAACAGGCCTGGCTATTTTGCACCTCTACTCAGGGCTTGTCTGATGTGGATCATCTTACAGCAGAGAACAAACTCCCACTAATTCACTTGTGAGCAGTGAAAAAACCCACTCTAGTTCCTAATATTTCAGGTCACTAGAACCAGGATGGAAATCTAAAGTATACTCTCCTCTTTTACTTGAGCCTTGGGTGAATCTCATTTCTTCTTTTTGTCTTTGCTGAACAGCTTCAGAAGCGCTTCATCCTCAACCTGACCTCCTTCAACGCCCGGTTCATTGACAAGGAGGGCATCCACGAAGTGGACAATATACCCCTTGCCAAAGTGGAGTCCTAACCCCCGAGATCTTTCTTCAGCAGTCTTCTTTTTTTGTTCTCTCTTGGGTTTTTTTTTCTATTCATTTGAAGCACACGAGTAATGTACTGCGGTGGGAGCTTGAATAAAGCCTGACATTTATATAGCCAGTTTTATCTTTTTATTCCACTGATCCTTCCTGAGAGGATTTGAGTAAATTGTTCCACAGTGAAGGTGAAACCTGATTTAAAGTTCATGAGGGTACATTCAGGTTATTTGTCTTTCCTCTTCTGAGATTTTACTGCTCTCCAAATTTCTTATTTGGAGGAAAACTGTATTTTCTAGATGACATTGTGCGTCATCCCCTCTCATCACTAAAGCTCAGCAAACCCCAGACAAGTGTTCTGTGCCAAACATAGAGCATTTACTTTATTTTTTCAAAAATGTTACCATTCTTTGTTGCATAAAATAATAATCATGTTTTCAAAGGCTTTATTTGCTTTTGATAGAGTTTTCTTTCCCTTGAATTAGATTGATACAAAGGTTTTCAAGTAGAATGGATTTTAAAATGCACTTTTAACTCACCTGGCAATGGTTCTGTTACTGAGAAAGAGCATTCTGCTGGCACAGTGGATCCGTAACTACATTAAATAGAATTTAAATAGCATTTTAAATAGAAACTAATATATCAGTTGTGTGATTTTTCTTAATTGATGTCTGTACATTTAGAAGTACATGAAAGCAGTTCCATGAGAAATTAAACTGGAGCACTCCTCATAAATCTTTGAATTACTCTCAGCTAGCTAGAGCTTTGTTTCCTTGAGAATAATCTCTGATGATCCATCTAGGCTCAAGATGCTGCTTCCCTATAAAACCCCCATTCATGGAACAGCCCCAGATAATTATCACGTGGCTGATACTTGTGGTCTGCCCTGAAGTGATTCTTCTGAGAACAGTTTTTGGTGTGACTCCTTCCTTACATGAATTGGCATTAAAATTGCTCTGGGTGCTTATTTTATGTTTGAATAAGCTCAGAAAAAGAATCTTGGAAACAGGGTAGATGCGTACAGGATTGTGTGCAGACTGATAGTTGTGTTTTGTGGCATAACACCCAAGTTCTCAGCTGGAAAAGATGAGTGACAGACTTAACTGTTAATTTCTCTTTTTGGTCTTACTCAGTGGTGTGTTTGAGAATGTTTGTTCCTTCCCAAAAAAAAGTTGTCAGTCTTGAAGTATTCCTGTCTTCTGGAGTGGATGAGAACTGGATAAGACTGAGACTTGCTTAATGACACAGAAGAAATTTGCAGCTCCAGTGCCTTAACTCACCCTGCCTCTTACTTAAATCTAATTCTTCCCTGGAGTCCCATCAGGCTTTATAGTTTAATTCTTCCCAGAATGAGTTTAATTACAGCTGCTTTTGCTGTAATGGCTGCAATGACTGCAATGGCTTTTATTTAAGGCCAGTGGCACAGAACTCTGAAACATTTTGCTAAAACTCACTTTATCTCTTGAAAACCTTTTAAATATCTACACTCAGTGATCCCCAGCCTGACAATTTCCTCTTGGCAGGTCACATTTAACACGAGCAGAGTCGGAGCGTTGTCGTTCCACCACTGAAATCTCACCCCTTCGTGTTGCATTAATGTACTTGTTTAGCTTAATGCAGCATCTCTAATTTATTTTACCACTGATGTTGAATGTTTTTGCAGGTTTCTTGTCTCGTTTCAAACTCATCACTGCAGAGGGGCTGAGCTGATGTGATATTTTTGTCACTGCATATCAAAGCAGCGATGCCTCTTCATTGGAGGGATTCATTGTTCAGACACCAAACTGGGGTGTGGAGCTCTTGGATGATGTGAGCCTGGCAGAGAATCTGCCTGGAGTTTTTATTGGCACCTATTTGCATGCAGGTGATTAATAAACATAAAACAATTATTCTCTGATTGGATCCAGGTTGGAGTGGAACATATGTTTTGCCCAAGGGCAGGGCCCAGGATCTGAATCCCCCATGGAAGGGAAGATCCAAGGGGTTGCATCCAAAGCCAATGGAGCGGCAACGTCGAGGAATGAATAAATATAGCCCTTGATTCCAAACCAAGAACAAAAGAACTGGCCCACAATGAGATTGGACTATAGCCCTTAGCAAAGCAGATTTTTGAGGACTTTCCAAGAATTTATACTTTTTAAGGAAAAGTGTGATACTTTTGCTGTATAACTTAAGTTTTAAAGTGTCTACAGTGCTGATATTTCAATTCAGAAACCAGTTTTCATTTTTGACAGTAGTACATGGAATCTCTTTGAAAAATCAATATTTAAGTTAATGAAAGAGTAGAAAACTTCTTACCTGCTTCAAGTTTAGCCCTAAAGCTTTTGAAAACCATATCTTGCCTAGAATCCAGGAATCCCTTTAAGAAAGAATTCACCTCTCTATTTGTATTTGTCATGACAGGCCTCTCTTTCATAAGAAATCTCTGAAAGAATTGAGCACTGCAAGAAAATACTGCTTTGTACTAATTTTTGTGGTTCATATTATGAGAAATGAATGTAGTAGTCAAGGTACCGTGTTCCTGGGGCACTGTGGCCACAGTGAGCTGCTCTGCCTTGCCTTGGCTGGTAATTCTGACCATATGTTTTACTCTCAAAGCCTCAGGGCCCAAAGAGTTAACAAGGCCCTTTTTCTCGTGTTAAGTTTCCTGTTGAAGGATGGTCTTTTCCTGGGAAGTAGATCATCACCAGCTCATCTCTCCAGAGCTTGGAGTTAGCTCCAAGATCAGTTTACAGATTTTCTGTGCCTTAGGCCACATTGGGTTGGGAGTGCTTTGCTGGAAGAGGAATGTGAGCGTAGGTGCAGCACTCACAGGGCTTTTTCTTGGTGTTAATTACACCTTTCCATGGAAGAAAATCTGTGTTTTGGGGTAGACCTCCCTGTGACCAGAAGCATTGGCCCAGAGGAGCCATCAGGGCTCAACTGCCTTGTGGAATTGGTCTCACACAAATTTGTAACAGTGCCAGGACAGTTCTGCAGCCTCAGAGTGACTCCATGATTCAAAAGTTGTCTTGAGTAAAGTGACAGCCAAGCAGGGACATCGATCAAAAACTGAAATGCTTGGACGGTGAAGCTGTCTCCCATCCTGCTGTATTCACTTTTGTGGGGAGCTGCTGGTGAGGGGGAGCCCCTCAGGCTGATTCGCCAACATTTCCCCAGGATTTCTTCAAGAAGTCTGTGGCCCTGTTGTGTTAAACCAAGACATGCTCCAACCCCAGGCAGGTGAATGGCCTCAGACAGGGACTGGGTTTCAGTGCAAACCTGAGTGTCCTCAGTAGAAATTAGGGTCACTGCCCAGTAATAATAATAAATAATAATAACCAAAAAATATAGAAATAAAGTGTGTTGGATCAATCCTACAGCATATTCTAGGCAGTCCCTGAGTTTGGCTTCTGTTCGTGGTGATCAGTTGCTGGCAGAAACTTTGTCACCAAATGGAGCTGTCACTTCTCGGAGTCAAGATGCAGAAGCAGAGGGGAGAGATCAGGCTGAGCTCTCCCAAGGATGTGTTTTCCTTTGCTCTTGTCTCTAGTTTCGACAGTAGGTTCCTCCAAGAGGCATTAGCCCATGCCAGGCCTGACATTAGGGATTATGCTCATAGGATTTGGTTGAGTCCATTTTCCCATGTGAAGCAGGAGAGAATATTCCTTTTCTATTAAATAACTTGTTATTTAAGGAAGAAAAAACCTCTAACTTGGCTACCTGTGAAGCACTGGATGTATTGAAGGAAAAACTAATTTATCCTACTTGTAAAAAGTTTATCCTTCGAGCCATTTTTAATTCTTTAAAGGTTTAACCTTACATAGAGTTTCCATGTGTTGTTATCAGCCATCAACAGTAATTTAGTGCAGGAAATTTTCACTGATCAAGCTAAACAGACATCAGTTGTTTTAACAGATTAAAAAAAAAAAAGGCAGCAAAATGTAAATGGTGGCGTTAATATACACAACTTGTCTATTTTCCATGCCTTGACTATGTTGGTTTAGATCTCTGACTGGCTGAGGACTATATTAAAAAATAAGTTAGTTGTCTTGCAAATGTAAAGTGACAGTTTAAGTGTTTTGTTTCTGTGCTAATGTGCAATTAGGTCGTTATCCAATAAGCTGATTCATGTAGTTTAACTCGAGACAGCTGTGGAAGGCAGAGAAAACCCTTCGCTCTTGGGGCATGGGGAGAGGGTGTCTAAAAGGATCTGTTTCAGAACTGCCAGGATGATCTTTTTTCCCTGTGTAATACAGTGAAGTCAATAAGATTTGTGAGAAACTAACTTCTGCTGATCAAATCTATAGAGAGAAAATCAATATATGGGTCTATCTGGATGCCAGCAAGTGTAGTATAATTTTTGATCTATAAATCAACTCTAAGACAGCCCTACAAGGTGGGGCCAACCTAATCACTGAATCCTCTGAAGTGATTTCTTGGTTGGGTATGTTTTGATTTGGTAAATTACCTTTTGCTCAGTAGATGTTGTTAAATATTTCTTATGTTTATGCACAAACAGGAAAATTGTGGATCTCGAGTTAATTTACAGCAGACAAAGGAAATTCAATCATTTTTTGTGTCTAATCCCAATATTTTGAGGATTATTGACAATATCCTCCTACAGTACCACCAAAACACCCGTGGGGTTCAGTGGTGCTTGATCTCCTCTTGCTAAATGTTGCACTGGGAATGCAGCAGATGCCATTCCCTGCTCCCAGAGCTTTTGGTTTGTGGGGAACACCTGTGTGTCTCCCCATCTCTGGATGCAGCAGAGGGCAGTGATCTTGCACGCTGCCACCTTCTCCCAAACTGGTTTGTCCTCTTCCTGCCTTGAAGATCATCTGGTGGTCACAGAAGTCATGGAGAGAGGACCAGAGCATTGTACAGCAGTAGCAGGTGGGATGTACAAGGCTGTTTCTTCCCTTGGAAGAAGTGTATTTTATTTTTCACAAATGTTGGACAGTTGTGCCATGAAACAGGTAATTATCCTTCCAGTGATAGCCAGTGACTTGCCAAAACCCCAAAAATATCAGCTGAAATCCATCCTCTACTAGTTCATCCATGCCCTGACAAGCAGGGATGTGAAGTTAAGGTAAATCTTCAGGTTTTTTAGGATATAGTTCTCCCTTGCAAAGCTGCTCTGGACGTCTGGACGTTCACTGCTGTGTGCTCCAAGTGAGGATGCTCACAGGATTTTATCAGCAGCACCATGTGGTGCTGTTTTCAAAGAACTTTCTGTGATCCCACAGCAAAATTTGCTGAAGGAAAAAAATCAGAAAAAGTCTGCAATGGCTGGTTTGGAATGTGGGATATCACAACCCATTCATTTGCTCCCTCCCAACAAGCCTGCAGTGTGCTGAGGCTGTGGCTCAAGGGTGGCATTATGGGCCTGGCTGGAGCAGAAAATGCACTTGTCTGTGTAATTAAAATGTCCCCAGTTGGATTATATGGGAATCAGAAACTTTCAAGTACACAGCCAGAGTCTGACATGGGAATTAGGAAAACATTTCCAAAGCTGTCAGCTCATTTGGTGGTTTTCCTTTTTTTGAACAGTGGTTTCTTGTATCTTTGAAACTTTTGTTACTGGGCAAGGCTAATTTTGGGATATGAAAGTATTTCCAGGGTTTACTTATTCCTTATTTTCTCTGATTTAAAATTGTACGCTTCAAATCTGGGTTTTTTTGGTTTTTTGGGGTTTTTTTTGGTTGTTGTTTTTTTTTTTTTGTAATCATCCTTAAGTTCACATAGTTCTTAGTGAGCACCTTCAAGAAGAAAACAAAACAAGGTTTTTATTTAATTTGTCTTATGGTGTTCACTCAATGCACATGAGAAACCTGCCCAAAGCATCACACTGGGGGCTTTGCTTGGGCACATCTGATATTCCAAGGTTTTCGTGTTGGTTTTTGCCTTGAGGTCGATGGCCTGTGCTGTGATGAACCAGGGGAAGGCTGGTTGTGTGAGCTCCATGTCCCATGTTTACATAAGCCAGGAAAGGATTTGAGGTTGACCCCTCCTGATGTGTTTAGGAGCTGTGAAGCCACACGGTTACAGTTTTGGTTTTGGTTTCCATGTTGGCTCCAAAATTTACAGGGTACTAAAGCAAAAGGTTCTTTATGTTCAAAAGCTGTGAAAAAGCTTATTAACACATGGAATTAATAGAAAACATTTTTGCCCCAAGCTGAGCTGAACGGAGCTATTTTTCCTCACAGGATTTGCTGAATTACTCCTTGGCTCAGCAGGTTCAAAGGCACTGACAACTCTTTTTCAGGAATACTTTAAAACAGGAACATTCCTTAATTTTTTTAGCATTTCATCTAAGTTTTCTACTTTACCAGGTAAGACCTTTGTATTCTCTAAATGATCCATATACCAAATGTTCTGAATGCTCCATAGGGTTTTCCCATCGCTTGGGCCTTGCTCACTTTCCTGGGGAGAGCTGAATGCTTCAGTTTGTCTGAAACCTTCCCTTTGCCCAGTGGCCTGACAAGGCAGGGATGGATTGTGGATGCCCTGTGCCTGTTTTGGCTGTGGAGAACTCTGGAGAAGATTTTTTGGAGATGTTTGGTGCCAAACCCTGTCTTCCTCACAAAGAGAAACTGAACAGGGCCGAGTCAGGGTTGTCTGTGCTACAGGACTGCTCTCATCTCTCATGGTGATTACTGTGTGCTCCTGGAGGATCCCTGTGATGACCAAATTAGCAGGAAACTCCAAAAGCCATAATCTGTAATATATAATATATAATGTGCTGCTGCCATATGACAGGGCTGGGAGAGGAAATGAAATGAAAATGGGTCAGGAGTGGGAGGCCTGGGCTGAAACACTTCCCTGTGGTGCCAGGGTCCATTTAAGAGGCAAAACAGCAGCACATTACCAAGAGGGTGTAAGAAAGGTTGTTTTCATGGTCTGAGCTGAGCAAACTGGCCTTTCCACCAGCCTCCTCCTCCTCAGCAGTGCCTGCATCCTATGTGTCCTGCCTCCCTGCTGGAATGCTTTTGCAGGCAGTGAAGTAGAAGAGGGATTCTTAAAGAAGAGACGTTTTTATCTTTGAAAATAAAACTATAAACTTTTAGATTATATCTTTGAAACAGATGAAATTCGGGTTTTTTTTGTAATTATGGTGCTAGAGTTGATTTATCTGGGTTTGAATCCCAACTGTTTCCTAAACTTCCCAAGTCCCTTCAGCTCATTATGTCACATCTGTTTTCAGTGAGGTGAAGGTAACTGTTTCCTTTGTAAACTTGTCTACTGAAATAGAAATTTGCAGGTAAATTGTTTCAGGGTCTTACAAGAGGAGGATTTGGTATTTGATGGCGCAACAAGGTACTGTGGGAACATAAACATAATCCTCCTGAAACACAGATAGATGTTTGGACTGGATAAAATATTTTCATAGAAAATGCTCCTTTTTTTGAAAATATTTGCTGCATGCTGAGGAAAAAAAAAATCTCTGGAAAAGCAACATCCCTGGAAAATCCAGTCTGCACAGGAATCTGGTTAGAATTCCATGTAGCTGCCAATGAGATCTTCAACACATGATGGGACTCTCCTGAATAAAAGCACTCAGCATTTCAGCTGCTGATGTTCTGAATCTTATCCAGTAAAAGAATCCGTGGATCCACTTTGATCAGGTCTGTGACAGAGGAGAACTTTGACTGGAGGACCTTGAGTGTCCAATGGGAAGAATGTGATTTACTTATAGCAAGTGTTTAAGGATAAAGAAATCCAAGATGCCATTGCAGAATTAGCTGAAACTTCTCTGTTCTGTGAGATAATAAAGAGAATCACAGAGAACACGTGGAATTTTGGGATGGAGGAAGATGATGGACCAGTTGTTGTTTTTCACTGGGTGCAAGTCATTCAGTCATGCCTCTTGGGGGTTTTTTACTGAATTTAAGGCTCTGTACAGTGGAAAAACTCAAGAGGAATCCAAGGTAGTTCTGCACAGCAGAGCCATTGTCAGGTGGGAAGCTGCAGCATCCAGACACATCTTGAGGTGCTGCAGAACTTCTTGGCTTGGAACAATAAATTGATCTTTCTCCGAACTCATTTCATGCCCCCCAAAAAGCTCAATTGTCTCCATTTAACATTTTCTTTGGCTATAACCTTGGCTACTAAAACAAAACTATCCCGATGAGAAATCCTTCTGGATCTCGGGGATTTTAGCCTTTTCTCTGCTGAAAATAATCAAATTAGAAGCATCTGAAGGTGTCAGGATAAAAACATACAAAGGAACCATCCAGAACTTCACTGCCATCATTTTTTCTGCCTTGGAAAGGTTGTGGGATACTTCAGCACCACAATCATGGGAACAAAGCTTGGGTGGTTGTTCAGTGTCTGGAATTACTATTGCTATTTATGGTATCCTATTGGAAATGCTCAGGTGGCCACAGTGAGAATTCTTTTCCATATAAAGGAGGTGAGGCAGGAAGACCAAAGTGATACCTTGTGGCTCAGCATGGCCACATTCTGGGTGATGCCTGGGTCAGACTCTTTCTGCCAGCCCTGTTTGGATAATGAAGGCTCCACATCCTGCACCTGGACAGGGAGCACAGGATCTGCATCAATAATCTCGGGAACATCATTTCACCCTCCCAAATAACTTTTATTTTACTGCCTGACTTGAAAACATTTCCAGTGTTGGTGTTTTGATTCAATTGCACCACCAGGAAAAGCTTCCCTTGCTCACAGGCCATGTGGCTCCTTGGATTCCGCATGTAAAGTTGGGAATTTAATGGGCTGTCCTGTAGGAAGGAATGCATTAACTACAGGTCAGCAAACTCTGGTTATTGGGTTGTTTCACACCGAGAGCTGTTATTACCCTGTTGCTTTTAAGGTGCCTGTTTAAAGGTAATTATTTAGTCTGTCCAAAGCCATGTGGAATTCCAACACAGCCTCTGCTCCCTGGCGTTAATGATGCAGCACAGTCACAGCTCCATGTTCCCCTTGGTTTGCCCTTGGGACAGCTGACTCTTAGGGATTGACGAGTTTTTCTTAATGTTCTTTTGCTTTTTTCACTTGTCAGGGATTGACGTGTGGTTTCCCTGGATTTGTCATTCATTCAAAATTAATTCAAAAAAGATTTTTTTTTGTTTCATTTTCCCTTTAGGATTGAAATTCCAGCATGTTCTGTAACAAGCGTAGAAACCCTGAGCCTGGATCTATTTTTACTCTTTGACACAATCTTATGTATTTTCCCACGATGAGATTTGTAATCAGTGTGGGAATTTATACCAGGGTTGAGCCCGGAATTGTGTAAAATGTTTTTTTTCTCTTAGGATGGAAAGGGAGAGGACATGTCAGGGGATGGCCTTGTTTGACAGTGAGCTGGGAGGGGACTCTGGTACAGACAAGAATTGGCCTGGCATGATCCCTGAACCTCCTGGAGTGTCTCTGTGGGTCTGCAGGAATGAGGGTGTCCAAGATTTTGGGAAGTCTTGATGCTTTGAGAAAGTTGCTCCTATGTGACATGTCCATTGCTCATCTTGAGCATCTGAGGTGGAATCAAGTGAATCCAAATCAGGGAACTTCCTCTCACTCACAGGTCATTGGAGGTGTCCTGGCCTTTCGGGCACCAGACTGTTCCTCATAAAACATTTCAAAGACTTGCAGGTACCCAAAAAGGAAAATGAGGAGGGAGGTATTTTCCACCCCATGGATGTGGTGTGTAATTACTGGAGGCAGATCCTGATTCTCTGTCTGCGTTGCTCATCCGTGCTGTGTCTAAGAATTCCTTGATATTCAAAGTGCCCCAACCAAGCCAGGTTTGCATAATGTGATTAAATTAGGAAATGATATTTCATGCCTGGATATTACAGTGTGCGCACACACACACTTTCATCCTGTGTCGGAGCATCGCTTGCTCTGCTCTGATACCGTGCACCAGAGGATGTCTGCAAATGGAATTATTTCAGGATAGTTATCCTAAATAACCCCATGTAGGGAAACCTGTATTGTAGCACAAAAGCACCTTACTCTCCTTTATCATAATCCATTTAAATGTGGATTATGCTGATGCAGAACAGGGCGATCCTACTTTGGAATAATTTTAAATAGGAATAGTTTTTGTGCTTTTGGCTCACACCCTGCATTATCCAAACTGGCTTTGAAGTGTAAACAAGCCTCTGATGTGTCTGTAGTATTTCCATTCTTCTCCCTGACTCCTCCTTGTTTCTTGGCTCTTCCTTTGGGAAGGTCCAGAGCAAAACCAGACCTGCAGAGCCCGTCATTTAGGTCTTTGGTTTCACAAACCTCATACCAAAGGACGTTTCCAATCCGATTCCCAATTTAAATGTCTCCCTAAGCTTTGAAGGGAATATTTAGATGCAAGTTTCTGACACTGAGCCATCCCCACAGATTATATTAGGACATTAAATATTTCCTTTCACACTTTCCTGAAATGGAGGCTTGTGTTTCAAACCTCCTGTGGTCTCTTTTGGGACTGTTTGGGGTTTTTCCTCTATTACTATCAGCCTGTTCTGCACCTCCAGAGAAACCTGTGGGGTGCGATTCTGAGAAGGGTCCAATGTGGGGAGCGCTGCCATGGCTCAGTCCCATTCCAGCTGCTCAGCCTCTGGCTGTGAGGAGCAATGGATGTGTAGGGAAGACAGCAAGGAGGCTCCCTAAAATCACCCTCTTCCATTGTGTCAAAAGCCATTTTTACATCTGTTCCCACGAAAAGTTGCAGCTTCTTACCTGAGGCAGGTCAGACTTATTTAAACCTGCTTCCTGACCATTCCATGGGTGTCCTGTCTCTTGTTTTGGTGTCACCTTACCCTGTTTGTGTTCTTTTCTCCTACTATTTTCCACACCTCTGTCACATACTACTCATCTGCTTCCTCCTGCAGCTCCAGCCCTTGGTCCTGCCTCACTGGGCAGTTGCTCCCACCTGAGTTGCCCATGGATTTACCAGCTGGACTGGCCAGATCTGTAAGTGCCATTCAGGACAGAGCAATATAGGGCAAGCACATGGATGTCATGAAGCATAATCTGTTTTTTGCTTTGTAATCCTTTTTCTAACCATTCCCACCATGTTTATTTCTGAGCTCTGGGAGTACGAGGTGCTGGTGCGGAGTCCTGCTTGTGGTGACGCCACGAACACAACTAATTTGGAGCTTCATTGCCTGGAGATCAGTGGGGCTGTTTTATCTTCTGTTTTATCACTGATGCCATGAGGTCCTTCTGCAGCTCTTCACAGACAGGTTTAGATTTGACTACCCTGAGTACTTCTGAAACATCAGCAAACTCATTCATCTCTACTGGCGCCAGCTGGCTCAGCACAAGGGCTGGCGACACCGGGCAGGAACACCAGCTCCTGTCACCCCCTAAGCTCTGCTTGTGGCATCACTCAACCCCCAGCCATGAAACTTGAGAATTCTTTCTTCAATCTATGCAATTTTATATAATTTCCATATAATTAATTTATATAATCTGGTTTAAGATACAACCACAGAGGTGAAGGATCCTTCTCACAAAGACGATGGAGGTGCTTTCTTCAAATAAAAAGAGGTTTATTAAGAGAATGAGAATGACATTGTGGTGTGGGTGTTGTACATCTATTGCAGCATTAAGAGAAACAACAGCAAGTACAAAATCCTGCAGAACTTCTAGAGTTTTCATCATCACAGCCTAGCTTGTCCATGCTACAGTTTGGTGGATCCAAAACTTCATTCCCATTTCTAATGGCAGAAAATCCAAAGATTTTCATCTTTCAAAAGAAAAAAACCCAACCCAAAACAAAGAAACAAACAAACAAAAAAAGGCAAAACAAAAAACCCAACTCAATTTGATATAAATAACTTGCACTGGACATTTTAAAACTTTCAGATTTTAATTACACATAAATAAATATATACAGATTTAGAACAGTTCAGTTTGGCCTGGTTCAAGTTCTGCTCCTTGTGCTTTATTCATTATTATTACTAATTTTAGAAACCTGTGTGCTGTTATCTGTAGGTTGTGGAGTTTTATGTAGTCCTGGGTTTAACTTCACCTGCCTTGTCCCCAGCCGGGAGGGCAGCAGTCAGGAGGGCTCCCCTCGATCCTGCCCTGGGACCCATCAGCTGCGGTTGTTCCTCCCTCGTGCTGTGGCTTGGGGCTCCTCAGCCCACGGGAAAATCCACGGTGAGTCTCAGTTTGAAGTTGTAAACAAAGCCTGGACCTGCTTTAAATCCACAGCAGTTCTGCCAGCAATTTTCCTTGACCTGGCATCAGGACTGGGCTGTGGGTGGGGAAAGGGGAAGGTTTCCTGTGTGTTTGCCTCAAAACCAGCGGATAAATCCAGGTAGAGCGAGCGTTCCATCCCCCTGCCCTCGGCTGCTCCTGCTCTGCGTCTTGCACTGATGAGGCTTTTGCTCTTTCCTCTCAGTTTTTCAGTTGGAACAAATTCCTGGAGCATGTCAGGATTTCACGATGGGTTTTTAAAAAAGCAAAATAAAATCAAATTGCACATGACTTGGCTTCCTGCATCCACGTTACAAAAAAACAAAAGGCAAAACCCCAAAGCCATCAGCCTGGCTTCTCTCAGTCTCACTACGTTCATTAGCACTGTTTTCTTCTTAAATTGTTTAAATCTTCTTTTTTTCTATCTTTTCTTTGTTTGCTTTATGAGTTGCCTCACACGTTCAAACTCAGCAGTTCAAAAAACAGTGCACTGGGTCATCTCTCCCCCTGGAGCCATCGCTGGTGCCCGGGGGAAGCTCCCACCAGGGGAGGCAGCGCTGTTATTTCCGATGCTTCACCTCTTTGTCTGACGCTTTGGAGTCGCCGGTCGTGTGCCCATTCCCTGTGCTGTTCATGAATATTTTATCCAGCCCTTTGAGGGACTCCACCAGGTAGTTCTGGAAGGCGGTGAGGGCGGCGCAGATGGCCGGGCCCCCGAAGCCATGGGTTATCAGGCTGAAATGAGTCAAACAGCTCTGGACTCCGGGCTCAAGGATGAGAGAGGGGCGGCTGTTCCCCAGCGGAGAGCGGTCCTGGGCTATCAGGTCTGCAAATTCCTTGCAAATTTGCCTGAAAGAGAGCGGTTTGGTCACTAACAATGCACGTGGAGAGCTGCAGGGCACAGAGTCATAGAATCATAGAACAGTTTGGGTTGGAAGGGACCTAAAAGATCATCCAGTTCCAACCCCTCTGGTGTGGACAGCTTCCCAGATCAAGTTTCTCAGACCTTCATCCAACCTGGCATTAAATACTTTTAGGGATGGGGCATCCACAACTTCTCTGGGTGCATTTGGTGGTTCTTTTTCCTGCTCCCTGCCCTAACAGCCACCTCCCCACTGGGAGTTTTTGGTTCTGCCTGAGGAAAGCCCCTGGGTGCTGAACTGGAGCCACTGCTGCTGCTCCTGCTTTGAACGGGCACATGAGGCAGTACCAAAATGCTCCCCGGGGCTGGGTTACCCTCTCCCATGCAGGAGCGAACCCTTCAATCCATGCAGGCCATTCCCCTTGCTGGACATCTTCCTGTAGCCCATCCCTTCCCCATGGAAGAGTAAACTTTAGGGATTAACACTGCCCTCCCAGGCTGGTGATACCAAACATGCTAGTGGCTCGTTGCCCTCTGTACTCACTTGGTAGCCAGAAGCATGTTTTTCCTGGTGTGGAGCTCCGTGGGGTCGGAGTGCTGCCGGCACAGGTACTCTGCCGCCGCCTTGGCTGGGAACTCGGTTTCACAGACGTACCCAAAGTCCCGAGCCAGGTGAATGGCTTCACCTGCGAGCAGGACAGAGGAACATCAGCACTGTGCCAACACCAGTGGGAAAGGGAACTGGGAGCTGGGAACTGGGGACTTCTGTAGCAGCTCAGCCATCTCACTGTTGGGGCTCGGTTCTGGTAGGACTGGGGCCCTTCCCTGTCTCAGTGGCCACCCAAGAGCTCTCCCCACCTTCATCTCTTGCTGCAGAAACACCACTGAGTTTCTTATTCTCATCCGTAAGGCAATTAGTTTGTGTGGGCCAAATGAGCCAGTGCCAGCTCTAAGGAGCAGATGGGTCCTGCCTTTACTGCCTTTTACAAGAGCATGAAGACAGTGTTGGCCTTGGAGCAGGGTTAGGTGTGACTCCGGGCACCTGCTCCAAAAGGAAGAATAGCAGAGGCATTTCTTACTTGGGAACATTCCCTGCTGCACCTTTCCCTACTTCTTCCCAAATTTCCTGCTTGGCCTCTCCAAATTGAGAAGAGATTGAAAGGGAGACTGGAGGGTCAAAGAGTGACCTCAGCCCCGTGACCAGGGCAGGAGGAAGGGGCAGGAGGAAGGGGGTTACATCCCCCACAGCTCCCGGGGGCCCTCGGGCTGGACGTGCAGGCTGCGTATCCATCACCCTGTGGAAATACCCACCCATTGATGGAATTGATCCATCTCCAGGCAACCCCATGGAAATAATCAGAGCTGATGGCAATTGATCATGCCCAACACCCGAAATCCCGGTCGGGCAGGCAAAGCTAATTTGCCTTGCCCCCCTGCTGCTCACATGTATTAGACCATCCATCCTAATAGCATTAACCCAGATCCCATCCCAGCCTGCCTAGCTCCCAGAGCTCAGTCTGTGGAGCCCTGTTACAAGGAAGTGTCTCTGCTTCCCACATAACAACAATAGTTTCCACTTCATCTCCTCCTCCAAAGAAAGAGCAAATAAGGTAAACCTAAAGAATCAGAACTGCAGATGCTTGTGTGTTAAAAAAACTGTCAGAAAGGAGCAACTGCTGGAAAACTCTTACCAGGATAATAAAAAAGAGCTGAGTGACCTCATGGTCAGAGCCAGGGCTGGAGCCAGGATTTGTTTCTTCCATGAGTGTGTGAGTGGCTGTACATTTAATGTTTTTTTAAAGGCAATTTGGATGCTGGACTAGAGAGGTGTCAGGGGGACAGGGCACTCTGGCTTTGGTGTTAAAGCCACATTGAGCCACATCCTGAAGAGGAGGAAAGGCTGCAGGAGAGTGCACAGAGGGCCGTGGTGGGCAGGGAGGCAGCAAGAGCCTGTCTGAGGGCACACCTCCTTCCAAGAGCTTAGGGATGTTTCTGGAGTGGAAATACAGCCCTGCTGCTCCCCTGGGTCCAGGCTGGAGCTGCTCGCATGGAGCAGCTGCCCAAGAGAGGGTAAGTGCTTGGTGTATGATTCCCAAGGGAGCTGTTTCTACCTGATGCTCCCTGGGTTCTCCAGGAACATCCTCCCCATCTGTATGAGTGGCTGTGGGTCAGTGTAAGAAAAAATATTCCATTAGCACTCAAAGCCCTATCCATTTTGTCTTTTAAATAATTAGACATCAGGAAGGCAGAGGGGAGAAAAAAAATTAAGCCAAGACAGCAAATGTTCAGGAAAGAGTGTGATTGGGGCAGAGAGGCACAAGCCAGTTTGTGTGTGCTGGGTGATGGCACCTTCCTCTGGGTGGGATGGAACCTTCCCCTGGTTCCATCACACTTACACGCAGGAGGAAATTATATTCATCAAACACACATGGCACCACTCCTATTTACTATGAGCTGGGAAGCAGGAACCAAAACATCAGCAGCCACTTGAAATCAAACTGTACATTTCTTCCTTCCTTTCTTTCCTTCATTCTTTTCTTTCTTTTCTTTTCATGGAAATCAGCCTTTCATTCAGCGGGAACCAACTGCCCTCGGTAACAACCTCCGCCTAATGAAGCGGGTCATTTAATTTGCTGGTGACAATGGAGATGATTTTCTATTCAGGATCTGAAGGCAGCTGCCTGCACCGAGACGGGCACGGACACAATGGATTCCTGAGCTCAGAGGGAGGCAGAGCTGTCATTCCATTTGTTTGCATCCCCGTGTGCTTTTCTCCGAGGAAGCGGAGGCAACATCATCATTTCCATGGTGGAGAGAAGTAGGAGAGGAGGAAGTAACCGAGTTAGGCAGGGACAACTCACAAGTCTGGGCAGGGCTCTGCCTGCCAGGGCAGCACCTTTTCCATAGCTCTGAGGGTGGCTGCTGCAAACCCGAGCTCCACCTGCAAAACCTCGGAGCAATTTGACATCTCCTTGGTGTCTCACTCATTTCCTGGAGGAGGGAAGGACTTGGATATGGGGCGTTTCCTTCTTACAGGCAACAAGACAAGACGTGGACCTGAGCTTGGGATGCTGCCCGAGGGAGGCATGGTCGAAAGCACCCGAGCTGTGCCTTAGGTGGGCACATGGGGCTGCAGAGCAGCTGTGAAATTCTTGGCAGCTTTATTCAAGCTTTTTTTGTGTTTGGTCTCTGTGACCCAACTATTAGAACCAGCTTATAGAAATGAGGGATACCCTGAGCTCCAGCCAGCAGGATGCTCACAGCTCCACTCAGCATCCATGGGGAAGCCTTTTCCGTGAGCTGCATCTGATCCAACCGAAATGGCTGAGTTTTGGAAAACAGACATAGAATCATAGAGTTCTAGAATGGTTTGGGTTGAAAGAGACCTTAAAGATCATGCAGTTCCAACTTCCTAACACAGACAGGGCCATCATGCTTGGACATTTTCTTGGACTTTGGCTGTCTTGGTTTCATTTGTGTTCTGCCCACTGCCTTCCCAAGGGTATGTTCATTTAAAAGGACACATTCTTGAATCAGTGTGGAGACCTACACAGGGACATTCCCATGCTCATTCAGTGGTGACCACTTCATACTTTAAGAGTTCTGGTTTGTGGAAAGCTGGAAATGAAAAGGGTGGAAGTTTTGGCACTCCACCCTCCACAGAAGCAGGGAGAGACTCTTACCTTCCACAAGGGATGTCAGCAGGGTGACATTGGCAGCTTTGCGCCTTCCTGCAGGTAGATTTAGTCCAATTTTCTCTAACCTTTCCCTTAAACACCGACCCCCATTTTTTGATTTGGCTCTGAAAAGAGAAAATGAAGAGGGAAAACAAATTTCCATGTAATTGATGTTTAAAAAGCCACAGTCCTAGTTTAAGCTTTGAGGTTTGAAAGGAAAGAAGAAAAAGCAATAAAAATACTGTTCCTTAATGTACCACACACCAGAATTTCTCATCTCTTTTTATCAGAGAGGTAAGAGCTGGTGCTGAACACAGATCTTGGGGTTCTTGGGGCAGCTTACCTGCGGAGGACCCCACCGAGGAGAGAGGCGTTGAGACACTCGGGGGGCGAGAGCCTCCTCTGCACCTCCCCGACCGTCACCTTGTACTTGGAGGTGGAGCTGAGAAGAGAGAGGCGGCCGGGCACGGAGCAGAAAACCTCGTTTGGATTCGTGACCCCTCCGATCAGACCATCTTTGTTCATGGAGAGAGTGGAGATGGTGGTGCCGTTGGCCTTCGAGGGAATGGGCACTGGAGACAAGGAAGAGGGAGAAAAGAGGAGACTGTGGCTGAGAGACCCAGACTCTCCAGGCAGCTCTCCAGCTCCCCCCAGACAGCAGCACAGGATGTCTCATTAGTTCCTTATTTTCCTCAATGAGAGAAGCAAGGTGGGGTGATGAAACTAAACTAAATAAAGGTTAAAGGAAAGGAAGAAGCCTGGGCGCTGCCCTCACCTGGGTGCGTTCCCACACCTCCCAGCCCAGCTGTAATTAAAGCCGAGGTTTGGGCTGGTCTTCTGGAAGGCTGAGGATTGTCCGCAGCATCGCTGGCTGGACCTGTGACCAGCTGCCCTCCCTGTCCCCTCTGGGTGCTCCATGGAGGTGGGTGGCCAGGCAAAACGTGGCTGGTCCCGCTGGCCAGGATGCCGATCCCCTCCCGGGATTGCAGCTGCAGCCCAGCCCCGTGCCAGCACACACTGCGTCCCACCAGGCAGGACCAACCACCTGAGCCTCCATTCCCTGCCCCAAACCTGGGAGCTGCTGGGCTGGCCAAGAGCTGTGCTTCCACTATGTGCCCACAGGAACCGGGGGAAAGAGTTTCTTTGCCTTCAGCTCTGGGATTAGCCCCACAACAAGCCGCAGCCCTAAACTTTCATCATCCCTGGCTTAAAGGAAGCTTGAGAAGATCAAACCAAATTAATCCAGCACAAACTTCCCTTTGCTTAATGGGAAAAAGTCAATTAACACAAGGTTAGGCAGGCACTGATGACTGCAGCGTCACATTGGGCCTACGGCATCACACCGGGGCAAAGGGGCTCTGTTTTCCCATTTGTCATTCCATAAGAAACGTTCTTAGACGCAATAAAGGTTTATAAGTTAAAACTGTGGCTGAGATTTGTGCCAAATCTCTTTGGCTTTTATGCTCTGAAATTAATAACCAATTTAACTCAGCGGAAAAAAAGCAGGTTTTGAAAGAATCCAAAGATCATTTCAGCCCTAGCATTCTTTGTGGTTCCAGGAATGACTGTTCCACAGTCAGATGGTTCCTGCAAGTAACACAGCAGCAAATGCCATGGTTTATGAAGGAAATACACATGCCCAAAATGAAACAGAAGCCCCAGGATTAATCAGGGAGGGTACATGGACTGGACCTACGAGGGGGTGCTTACAATCGGCATATTGTAAATCCAGCTCAACGACTCGCTAGCATGGCAATAAAAATCAGCACATGCTACATAAAAATGACTCATGTTTTAAGACTAAGGGATGAATGGAAAGGAGCTGAGGGACGTGGAGTTTCTTCCCAGCACAAAACTTGCACAAAGTCAGGGAGCAAAGGGCAGGATGCACCAGTGCCCTGCTGGAGCCGGCAGCTGCAGTCGGTGCTTGCCATGACTGAGGTTGGTCCAGGGCAGAAAAAACACAGGAACATCCCCAAGAGAGGTAGGAAACCAGAACTATTTCCAGGAAGGAGCAACTTCAAAGCTTTCTTCCACCGTCCCAGAACAGGTTAGGTTAGTCTCTAGGGGATCCCTCAGAATCAAAAGTCAGAGCGTGGTTTGCAAATACCCGTGCAGCGCTGCTGAGGCGTGCAGCCCTGCAGGGTCCCAGCGACGGGGTTCTGCTGCAGAAAGGCCAGCCCCAAACCAGACCCCCCTCGGGAGCAGGTGTTGCTTGTAGTATCGTGTGAAGAGCTGTGCATAACTGGTACACCCTGTAACCTGGGTTATATTTGGATACATCTGTGCATGCCTGCGATCATGCCGTGGCTGCGTTCAAGCCGCATGCGTGGCCGGGGAGCTGCGCACACCCGGGGGACAGCAGAGCCATGCAGGGAGAGGGATCGTGCCTCACCACACATCCATGGGACACAGCATCTGGGGAGGAGGCAAACCCAGCTGGCACCAGTGTGACTTAACACCGGAGCCTATGGAAAACTGGGCTGGAGAAGGGTTGGATACAGCTCTGTATTTGCCAGTTGTCCCACAGGCAGTGACAGGGAGGCAGGGATGATGTTGATGTGCAGCATGGAGACACAACACTTGGGAAACACGTACTGGAGGTTTTAGGAATGATACTACTGTCAGAAACAAAGCCCTGGAAAGCTGTGCCCCGGAGCTGACTGCTGTGAAGGGTAAAGCCCGGCACAGCTGGGTCAGCCCAGCTCTGTGCCACAAGCAAACCAGGCAGGCACCGGCACTGAGCGTGGATATTGGCCTCGCTCTTCTGCCTCAAGGCCTCAGCCAAGGCCACAGCCCCGCCACTTTGGGCACGTGCAGGTGTAGGACAGGGTGCCTGTGTCACACAGAGCTTGTGCCCTCACGGGACACACGGGGTGCGAGGGAGGGATGGAGTGGGCGGCAGCGCTGGGAACTGAGCCCGGAGTCCTGTAGCAGTGCTTCATCCATTAGACAGCGTTGCCTCAATACAACAAGAATAAACAAAGCCACATTTGCCATTAATCATGAATTAGTGTTATTGAGCCTCACCTGCTGCTGTTTGCCTGGTCTGATCTGCAGCTTGTTTGCCCATAAACATGCTGCAGGAGGGAGACAAGCTACCATTAAAGCCTGACAGCTTTGTTTCCTTGGCTTTTGGGGAACCAAAATTGTCTCTTGTCATCTGAGTAAACCAAAAGTCCCCCTCGATCTTCAGTTGCTGCTTTCCTGTTCCCGCAAGCAGCAGGTGATCGGAGCACCTGAGCCAGCCTGCAGACAAGAAGGAAGCATGAGAGCGGTGCGGGTGCCCAGCACGCGGCCGACAGCCCAACGCCCCGGCGCCGACCCCCTGCGCCCTTCCGAGCCCAGCCGGGAAGTGCTCGGTGCCGCTCCCACAGCCTTGTGCCGAGGGCTCATCCCGGCTACGGCGCAGAGAAACGACCCTCTGGAGCAGAAACGGGGTCTGCACATCGAGGTTTGAGGCACTGAACAGCCCCAGCGTGAGTGGGGGCCTGCAGTGTCACTGTGCCCGAGCGAAGGAGCAGCCGGGCACAGCAAGGACCTGAGACGCATGTGGTGCTTTGCAGCTGGGGATGGAAATGTCACCTCACGTCACTGCGCTCGTCACCCCTTCTGAGGTCCTCCAGGATCAGCCATAGGAGACACCCGTTTGTGGCATGGGAGTAGGACATCACCTTTCCCACAGTGACCTGGCTCTCCCTCTGCTCGTCCCCCTGGCAGGGGCTTGGGCAGGCTCAGGTCCCACTCCTGACCACAGAGGATGGGCTTGTCAGCAGAAACACATCCCAGAGATGCTCGTGCACACAATGACAGAACAACACGCTACAAAGGCTGATGAGAGAAGGGCTGGATGCTGGTGCCCAACCAAGTGCCCCTCCAGCCCAGCCTGATGAGTGGGACGGGGTACCCCTGGGTCACCCCAGCCCACCCCAGGAAACTATAAATGGCAGGGCACAAGTGGGAGTTTGGGTTGATTCAGCCAAAGAAAGGGGAAGAAGGAGACCTCAGACCTTTAGCAACTGCTCAGAGCACTTCTGGGGAGTGCAAGGTCCTCTTCTCTTTGTTATCTGTTCTTATTATTTATCAATTATTATTTATTGAGTCTTGGTTGCTTCACTATGTCCCCCTAAAGTTTTTTTGCTCTTTTCTTAAACTGCCTGGCATTTCTGAGAGGGTTTTTCCTCTGGAAGTGTTGTTTATTCAGATTAATCCTGCTACTTCTAAATCAGAAAATCCAGGTGAGCTTGGCTGCAGATTTCACTTAAACCCCTGTGAAGCATTTTGACCTGCCCTAGGGATGCCGCAGGTGGGCTGGACACAGGCAAGCAGTGGCAAGGTCAGAGGGCTCAGATCTGAAAGGGAAAACAGATTTTGGAATAAGGTTATGCTGGCAGACCTCAAAGGGCTTCACGCGTTGCTGACCCTCAGTCCGGTGCTGGTACAGAACCAGCCACCATTAGCTCACTCCTGACTCAAGCCAACTCCTCAGTGCAGCTGGGGAAAATTGAGGCACAGAGCAAGTTAAATGATTTACCAAAGCTCAGGTATGTGGGCATGATCTGTGTGTGTGCAATTCCAGTCTGTGGGAATGCCTTTCTGAGCAATCCAGCCTTCAGCTATTGCCCAAGTGTTGGGAAGTGCTGTGCTGCCGGCTGATTACGTACGGCCTCTGTTTTTACAGCTCTGGATTTTCTGTAGGAAGCTGTGAAATTGAGCTGTTTGTCACCACATCGTCTTGGCTCATGGTGCTGTGGTAGAATGGCAGCGTGGCAGTAACAGGCGTACAGCAGCATCTTGCTGAGTGTGGGAAGGGAAATGATCCTCATTTCTTCTGTACACCTCACAGGAAGTGTTTCCATCAGACTCAGCCTCTCACTGCTGCCTTGAACCTCACCTCAAGGGCAATTTGACTGCCACTTGCAATCCATCATATTCCAGGTGTGTGTGAGCAGCAGTGGAGAGATCCAAATTCCCATGCGAGTCATTTGCCCCTGTGCTTGCAGCAGGTACACTTGGCTTCATCTTTGCTGTGAACCACGAGGTTTGTGATCTCCCATCTGCGGTGCCTTTTTCTGTTGAGTCAGCTCTGGTTTGTCTTTTAAACGTACCCTGGTGTAACTGTCAGATGATGGAACTCACACAACTCCATTTTCTGTGGCTCAAAAAATCCTGATGCAGAGAGAGAGTAATTTCAAACAAGTCCTGGTGGCCAAAAACACCAAGGCTTCGTGCCTTGACTTCCCTGAGCTGGAGAACACCCTGCCTGCCTGGGGTTATCTCCTTGTGTCTGGTATAGCCAGCATGGAATTGTGTTATGACACAGGACAAGTCACCATCCCAGTTTGGGCTTGACTGTCTCCAGCAACAAATTGCAGATAATAATATAATAATGTCTACCTGGGAGGGATGCTGTGATAGCCAATTAAAATTTGCCAAGAAATCTCTGGTGAGAGATTTCTCCAGGTGAGAAGTGCTTGGGTGTTGAATGTACCCAGGAGGAGCTGGTCCAGTGCCTGAGCACAGGATGTGATGATGCCCCTTGAAGCAGACAGGCAATGGAAAGGCAATTCCCATGAACAGCAGGAGGTCCTGATACCTCCAGCGATGCTGCAGGTGGGATGGGATTGTCACAGCCTTGTCTCCCTGAGGGTTTTTCAGGAGACAGCTGGGAGAAAGATAAAAACACGGCTGAATGGATTGCTCGGCTGTGAATCCTGTGAATGGAGTGAGGAGCCTCAGGCCTTCTAAGTGTCCCAAAAGAAAGCACAAAGTTTCTGCCGCTTCTGTTCTGGCTTGCAGAGGTGCATCCCTTGCCTTTAAAGTCCGAGGTAAAAAGAAGGAGCAAAACAAACCCATTCTTCAAAGGCTTTTACCTAGAAAACCTTGGAGAATTTCCTGCTTTTCCCCAGCGAAATCCAGCACGAACCGATCCGCAGCCCTGCGCCTCTGCTTCCTCATCCTCACTCTCCCGCATGGTCCGGGTTGAGGATGTTCCACCCTAAGGGGAAGTGCTCCTGCACTCCTTCTCCTTCCTCATCTTTGTTCGCCAAAACTGTGGCTGAAATTACCATTGTGATTCCTGGAAATGGATACTTTGATATGTAAATATTCGGCGAAAAAGGTGCATCTGCAGCCCGGCTCAGTCTTCGGTGCGGGGATTGCCGGGAGCTGCGGGAGCCGGTGCCCGTGCTCGGGGGCTGGCAGCAAACCATCGACTTTTGGGTCTAAGGGAAAAGAAACTTTGCCTACAAAAAGAGAAAAATACGAAGTACCGAGTCATTTCCATAGGAGAAATGTGCTGCCTGCTTGCAAAATGATTTGTAAGCAGGAAAATTTGTGGTACTTGGGAATTGAGTTCGTTATCGTGGTGTTATTTGTTCTGTTCCATTTCCAGCTGGAGCTCGGGCTGCTGTGAGGGGAAAAACAAGTCCAGAGGGAACATGCAAATCGCTGCCCGTCTTACAAGTCTGTTTTCTTCTCTCCCCAGATACATCACAGGTAAATTCTCTTCCTCGGTAAGGCGGAATCCCTGGATATCGGAGCTTTTATTGCGACATCCCTTTAAAAGTGGGAGTGTGCTACTGTTGAGGTTGCATTTTAAAGAGGTACCAGTGAATCGCCTTAGGAGACAACCTGGGACAAAGCAATCACTCATCTTCAGGCACAACAGCGCTGTCTCCAGTCCCCCGCAAAGCCTCTCAGCCCTCGTCCCTCTCCAGGGCCGTGCCCCGGTCAGCTCTGCTGCCTCGGGCATCGCTGCGGGGCAGAGACCTGAGCCGTGCTGCCCGGCAAGGGGACACCTGCACCCTCCAAACCCGCTGCAGGTGCCCAGGTTCTGCTTCCGTGGCTCTGCAGGTGCAGCGCTGACAGCCCCAAACCCGCCGGGTTGTTCCCTAGACGGGGGTCCTGCTGCTCTGCCCCGCTCCGGGCCGGCAGCTGTGGGAAGCTCGGGCTGATGGATGGTTGTGTGCAGCCCGTGATGAAAGTGCTGCAGAGAGGTGAGGGATTGCTGTTGTCTTCCAGGAAGAGCTGTCAGTGAGCTCATCTAACCTTAGTTTGAATGTCTGCGATGTAAATTATAAGATGGAGATACATATATAAAAATATCTGGATGTGGGTGTGAGCCAGGGCCAGCTGCTCCCGCCATGCCTTTAAAAGCCCTTTTTCAGGGCGGAGGTGCTGCAGAGTTCAGCTGCTCCAATTTCCTGGTGTTTCAGCAGAGAGGTATTTATTGATGGTCCAGAGAAGGAGGTCAGAGCCATCAGCTGTATTTCAAACGCGCACTCTGTAATTATCCCCTCTTCCCAGAGGGGATTATACAGGTATTCTCTTTATCTCGAATGCACAACCTGAACCAAGTCCCCGTGTCAAAGAGCCTCTCTAGGAACCACCACCATCGGCCTTTTCAAATGGAAGGATGGAAAGAATCCTGGTTTTATATGCGGGTTTTTGAGATTGCTGAGTCCTGATAGGGAAATGAATCTCGGACCCTCAGAGGAGAGCTGGGATACAACTTCAAACTATTCCCATGAGAAAGCTAATCAGGAGAGGTCCCATGCCTATGCAAAGCTCCCATATTTAACATTTGTTTCCCATGCAAATCCATTCATCAGGTTGGGAAAGAAATATGAAGTTCTCATGTGATATTAATTCCATTTTTCATTCTATGCCTCTGTTTGACCCAGTGAAGTCCCAACCATGCATCACTGCAGGTGTCTCCTAGGGAGCTTTGGGATGGCTCGATGGGACAGGAAGGTTCAGGCTCCCCCAAATCAGTGGGTACAATGGCTTGGTTATGGATGGTCCCTGCTGAGTACATTGTGCTTTGATAGGAATGGCCAGCTGATACAATATTAGAATTTACTCAGCCCCCTGTGCTCCTGCAGGACTTGGGAAGGGGATTAGTAAGTGCTTGATGCAATTGATAATTTCAGCTAATGCATTTTCCTGCTTTACCATTTAGGAATGACTCGGCCTCAAATATGCTGCTGTTCAGAAAAGTTTGTCAGTTTTTTGGAAACTGCTCACAATTAATTTGTGGTGAGTTCCCATGTATTTCCTTTCCTGCTTCATTTCATGGAGTGGATTCTGCTGTCTGCAGAACCCTGATGTCACAGCCTGAGCAGTAACCGCAGAAACATCTCACTGCAAGGCACGAAATATCAGTGATTAAAATGTCCCCTTAAATCGTAAACCTCAGGTGTCTGAACCTTTGAAGGGAATGAATGAAAATTATTTGGGTTCTGCTTTTTGAGTGACAAAGTGTTTGGAGCTATTTCCTGTGCTGTTGGTTGGAAGCTGCCCTGATGCAGGGACTTCATTGGAGAAAGTCAGATTAGTCTGGTAATTCATATTATTTCCCTCCCCCGATTCTAAATTACTTTTTCTGAATCTGCAGCTATGCCCTTTCATATCTACATTAGAAAATTAACTATTTAAATTTCAGTTCAATTACTGAATAATTATTTAAAATTCAGTTCAAATTCTGCCCGTATAGAATTCATGTTTCACAACACAAACCGAGCAAGTTTAGAAACGGGAGGCTGGAGGGCCCAAGGATTTAAGCCAGAGGACTTGGGAACCCACATTATTCCTGCTGACACCAAGGGAAGTTTCCCATCTAATGTCACCCCTGCCTGTGCTGCAGCGAGTGCTCCCGGCCTCACACACTGCATCGCTCTGCCTGTAGCATCAACCACCCCAAGTTTATTCTTTTAGAAGCACAAACACTTTGGCGTCTGGGCAAATGGGATCTTTATGTGTTTAAACAGTTTAATCCATTTTACGATAAATAAATTGAGAGGTTTTCCCTGTATTCCCTATAGATGCACCTGAATTTGTGTGGCTGGGATCCCCATAAGCTAAATGGGGAGAACAAAGCTGCTAAGTCGCAGTGAGCGGCGGCCGATCCTGTGGAAGCCACTGTGATGCTCCTGTCAATTTGTTAAATGTATTCAGGTTGTGGAAGGGCAAAAGACCCTTCAGCAAAGATTAGACATGAATAATAATAGAAAAAATTCTTCCCTTCATACTGAGCTCGCTGCCAGCCTGCTGAGCTGGAGGGGTTTCAGTCTGGGTCTGACCGCAGCGCCGTGAATCTCTCGGCTTAGCGGCTCCTCCGGAGCTGCCGGCTTGTCCCGGGATTGCTCTGGGGACAGGCACTGCTCACCCACTCTCACAGCATAGAGGCTTTTCCTTTCCCTTGCTCAGATGCCCTGGGTTGCTGACACCAGTGTATTGGTGGGACAAACTCTCTGAAGATGGTTTTTCAACGGCTGCCCCATCTTTTGCTAACTGGGATCTTGTGCTTGAAACCTCCCTGAGCACCCTCAGTCAGATCCTCTGCTCGCACCTCTCCAGCCCTGGGATGGTGGCTCTGCTTTCTCCCATGCATGTGGCCACTTTGGGGCTCCCAGGGAGCCCTGGGGACACCACTTGCTCCCTGGGACCTGTCTGACCAGTCCAGAGGGAACAGGGCCTGACCCGATCCCTCTCTCCCTGGCGCCTAGGCACTCTGGTGACTGATGCCAGATAAATGCCTGAGATAGAGGGTGGGGAGACTCAGCCCGGCTGGAATCCCAAGCACGCATGGCAGACGCTGTGATGGATTTTTAAGCCACGAAGGTGAACCTGCTCCCAGCTCCCCTTGTCCTGCTCCAAGCCCCAAGCTCCTGCCATGCTGTGTTTTGGGGTTGTTTAATTGCATTGGGCACCTTGGGCTCGTTTCTAGCAATTCCCTCTCACTCCCAGGTGCTTCTCTGCCCTTTCCCACCAAACCACACCACTTCTCACCAAAGGGAAGGCAATACCTGGGCACAACGGAGCTGGACTGGGGACAGGGCAGGGAGATGAGAGCTGAGCACGCAGCAGCTCCAAGCATCACATCCACATTTGCTAATTAGTTCCTCCATTAAGAATTAAAATAAACAAACAAATGGAAGGACAGCAAGAGTGAGTAATTCCCTGGATCACACAGGAAAGGGTGGGATGGTTTAGTGGTTAGAGTGCTAGTCTAGGACTTCAGAGAACCTCATTTAGGCTCTTCAAATAATTAAGAGAGATTGCAAACATTATTTTTCTGAGATCATGTATCTTGGAATATTATTAAACTGGGAGGAATAGTCTGTGTTTGCCTCTGTTCTGCTGCAGGTTTGGTGTGGCCCTGGGCTGGAGGGACATCTGTGGGTCCCTATAGGTCTTGCCTGTGTCTATGCTGTCCTGTGGGACCCCAGTGAGGCAGGTACCCGTGCTGTCTCACGAATTAAGATCTTGGCACCTCTTCTTTTGCAGGGACAAACACCACAGGTGTCACCTGGTGAAGGCTGCCCCACTGCCAGTCCACCTGTGGATGACGTAGCCCCTGTGGGAGCCAGGGTGGTGATATGACAGTGGCCACCAAACTGCAAAAATACCTCACAACACCCAAAATGGAGGGAAAGGTGCACCAGAGCCAGCCCAGAATGTCTGTGGTGCTCGCTTGGTGCTGTCCATGGAGAAGCCTCACCTGAGGTCCAGCTCCCAGAGCAGAGGTGCTGCTGCTTTGGCTCAAGCCACATGCCAAAAAACAACCCAAGCTGGCTTTACTGAACCTACCCTTTAAGAGTTGCTTTTTATTTCTAACAAAGAAAAAAATTCATTTAAAAACATCTAATTAAACAGTAAGTCATGACAAGGTACATGAAACTTGGAGATAACACATGCCTGGGAGGCACTAGGGAGGTTGAGACAAAGCCCAGCGTCTTCACCAGTAGCCGCGTGTGTTATCTCACATGAACACACACCTGGGCTTATCCTGGTGCAATTATAGGACATTAAAAATATAATTTTAATGGAGGAATGGTGATCTGGATGCAGTTCAGAGTGAAAACTTTCTTTTAAGTTTCTCTGTTTGATTAGTAGGTGTTCCTGCCGCGCACCGTGTGCGCGCGAGGGGGAAGCGCCGGGATCAGGAGGTGTGACTGTGTTTTGAGGAACGCTGCTCTCCCTCCCGGTGTGTGCGAGGGCTTGTCAAAACTTTAAAGCATTCGTGAGCAGCGCTAAGGCAGCAAAACTTCCAATCAAGACCCGGCTTGTCCTGAGTGAGCCCCTTTTCGTACTCAGGCAAACTACCGCCGCAAATGAAGCTGCAGAGAGCTGGGAGGGCTCCCCGGCAAACCCAGCACCCTGCAGCTGACTGGAAGCCAAGTACCTCCACCCATGGCCCTGGACAGTCCTATAAAAGCTGTGTCTTCGCAGCCCCAGGTGTTTTACAGGATGACCTCATTTATTACCTTGCTCGTCACAGGAAATGATGTTTATCTAATCTACCATTCTTTCAGGATTTTTTTTTTTCCTGCCGCATATGGCTTCTTACATTTCTTACAGGTCAATTCCTCCTTGCACCAAAACAAAGGAGAAATGGCACCGCTGCTGCCATGCCAGTGCCCCAGTCCCACCAGTCCCACCAGCTTGAGAAGCACACAGGGAGACTTGGCTTCAAAACCTGGAGCTTGCGTGCGGTGGCGAGTGGATCTAAGGATCTCGGTCTTAATCTCCCTCCTCTGCCGCATTCCTTAGTAGTGACAGCTACTTCTTGCAATACTCCTGACTGTGGGCTCTGAGGCACAGCTTTCCATCTGTCTGTCCAGTATCCAGCCAAACAGGTCCACATTCCTTAGCAGAAACGCTAGCACTGCCACTCGGAGTGGCTCAAAAGCCTCAGATGGAAATTGGAACAAGTCACAGACATGAGGGAGGGCGGCAGCAGCCAGATCCACAAACACGAGGGACAGTGGCAGCACCAGAGCCACAAACACGAGGGACAGTGGCAGCACCAGAGCCACAAACACGAGGGACAGTGGCAAGAGCCACATCCACAAACACGAGGGACAGTGGCAGGACCAGGTCCCAGTGCCTCACTGCAGAGCCCGGGGACGTGCGCTGTGTGCGCCTGGGTGCCAGTGTGAGCCCATGCTGGTCACACCCTGCTCTGTCTCTACTCCAGGTTGTAAAATGCCACAGCCAAAACTTATGCCCGCGAGCGGGTGCACCGGCCCCTGTGGCTCACCCTGCTCCCGCTGCCACAGGGCCCCAGCTCACCCCGGCCCACCGCCGGCAGGACCCGGGGCTGCTCCCGCACCCCAGCGTGTCCCCAGGTGCCAGGGAAAGAGATTTGTATTTTTCTTTGTAATAAAAAGGCTCTCTCAGAAGCTTTCTGCTGATCCCAAAAGGATGTGAAAGCAATAAAACCCCTCCTTATTTTACAACCAAGCTGCAGGATTTTTTGCTACTGAGCACGACGACCTAATGCTTGATTTCATAACCAGAAGGTCGCACCCTGCACCAGGAGCTCGGGGCTTGCCGAGTCCCCAGTTTTATGTCTGGGGGGGGTCTCACAGCCCGACCTCGATAGCTGACCTGGGCATCTAAACAGCAGGGCATCAGGAAAATGGAGCAGAAAAATGCCTGAGCTGCTGTAGACTAAAGCAGCCAGAGCCCCAACTAAACTTTTTTGAGCTAATTTCAATGTTTCCCAGTCTAATATCTTCCTGGTCTTACATAAATGGTTGGAAGGAAAAGTAAAATTAATAATAATAATAGCAATAATAATAATAATAAAAACCCCAACCCCAAACAAAACAACAACAAAAGAAAGACACAGGAAACATTTTCTGAAATACTTCTGAAAAAAAAGGGATAACGAACAAACGGGAGTACAAGGTATTCATAAATGCTCTGCTGCCCTATCCAGGATTTTATCCATTTAATTCCCACACCAAATCTATCGCCCCATTTATCACAACAGCACGGGGGGAAAACCTATCCTCCGTTTTTCAGAGCTATCACATCTCTCCCTGCTCCAAGTGAAATCCCAGCTCACACACTGCACCCTGCAACCAAACTGGACCCCCTCACCGGGGGTCTCCCGGTACCCCGCATCACCCGGCGCCTCCAGCCCTAGGGATCACCACGGGGATAACGAACCGGAACCAGTCCCGAGGGCAAACGGTGGAAATGGATATTTGAGCGCCTGTTCCCAGCCGGGATCTGCCTCCCTGGGCTGCCCCCGCCGCCGGGACCCGGCGTCCCCGGCCGCGATGCGAGCACCGCGCAGCCACCGCCAGGACTGCAGGATGGGGGTCCCGGGGCGGTTCCCCGAACACTTTCTGGGGCGAATCCCCCTTTTTCCTTTCCACTTGCTAAATTCGGGGTTACCTGCAGCCAAGGGGCCGGTGCGCTGCAGGCTCGAGGAAACACTCCGCGGGGAGAGGGTGTCCGTGCACCGCGTCTCAGAGACCCCCACAAAATCCCTGGAATTACATTAACTGCTGGAACCATGGAAGTTTATTTAAGAAGGGAAGGAGGGAAAACACACACGCAGCCAGGCATGCTCCCACACAGCGCTCCGAGGCTCCGGGCAGCATCTTCCCCGCGCCGGGCAGCGCAGCCCCGCGCCCGCGGCGGGGCCCGTCCGTGCGGGGGGACATCGGCAGTGACCCCCCTGCCGTGGGGATGGCCCCGAAATCCCGGGATACGGGAGGGGACAGGCTGCGGGGACAGCGCGGGGCTGCGGGCTCTTCCCTCCCGTTCCGAGCTACTCCTGACCGGGGACTAAATGCGGCTCCAAGGACAGGAGTTAAAAGGGAGATCTGGGGTAGGTGATTAATATTTTGTTGAACCAGGACAACAGTATCTCGGCAACTAATTAGGCGAGAGCTATCTGTTTTCACACGCACAGGTTTCTATCAGGTTTCTGTCCGACAGACATTCCGTCAGGAATTCCAGGATTAATCGCTATTTGGGATCTCGGTGCGATTTAGGACAAAACTGTGCTTTTTAGGGTTTGCTCTCCCTCCCTTCAGCGAGGGGGTCCTCGAGCCCTGCTGCCCAGCCGCCCCCTCGGGCACTTTCTGCTCGGGACCCGCCGGGAGCTGCCTCAGATCGTTTTAATTTAATTTTATTTTTCCTGGGGTGTCATTCGCCTGCGGGGGCCCGGGCCCGGCTCTGGCCCCGCTGAAGCTCCGAACACAGCTCAAAGCTGACAGAGCCAGCGGAGTGAGAACCACCACATTTTATATATTCTTAAAAATTAAATAAAGCCGAATGTAAAGGAATTTATTCCCCGGGCCGAGTGGAGGGCAGAGGCGTTTGATCCGGGATTCCCGGCTGCAGCTTCTGTAATTCCTCAGATTTCTTTTGAGCTGAACTCGCCCGTTTGGGAGCTTCCAGGGGCAGGGAAAGGGGAGCGTGGCCATCGGCTCCGGTCCCCGTTCTCCCGAGCCCCGACAGCGGGGTGGGATGACGGAGCGGTGCCGGGACAGAGCCCCCGCTGCTGCCACCGCTTCAAGAAACCCCCGGTGGCTCCGTCCCGCCGCTTCCAGTGTGGCTGCCCAATTCCCCCCACAAACACGCTCCTGGCTTTGGATTTATCGATTTCTCCAGCAAACTCGGAGCTTCGCGCTCCAAACACAGGAATAATAATAGAAAAAAATCAAAATAATAAAAAAGAAGGCAAAAAAAGGTAAGGAAAAAATATATTAACATTAAAAAATTTTTTAAAAACCCAAACGAGAACGAGCGTGGGAAGAGCAAGTGTCCATGGGCACAGGGGCTGCGGTCGACCTCTTTGCACCGTTCCCACCTTCAGCCAGAGATATTTTAATTTTACTTTTCCTTTCTTTTTTCTTTCTTTCTTTTTTTTTTTTTCTTTTCAAGACTAGAGGACTAGAGAATGTTCAGGCAAAAACCAGACACTAAACAACGACAAATCCTCCCGATAGAAGACGAAGAATTCTAACTTATGGCGCGTTTGGAAAAAAGAGGGGGAAAACCTCAACGAATCACTGTAACTCCAACCGAACTTCCAGACAAACATTCCCACTGCGGGGTGTTTCTCGAGGGTTCCGGGGTGCTCCTGCCCGGCCCAAGCACCCCTCAGCTTCCTGCAACCATTCCTCACGCCCGAGTGTCTAACGAAATGCCTGTCCAGCATTCTGATTAAAGCTCAATTAACGCGGGTCATTAATGTCCCGCTGGCAGCCGCGTGTTCCTAGAACAGCCATTTCTAGGGAGCACCGGGAGCGCCGCTCCCCCCGTGAAACGCCCAGTGGCAGCTGGGGGACAACCGCACGATCGGGAGATTTTTCGTGCAGTTACCGGGGATCGGCTACGGCCGGGACCAGCACCGGGACTGCGGGGCTGTGGCACCTACTGGCCCACGTCACCGATCCGCACCGGCGGCTGCGGTTCATTCACACCGGGGGTCGGAGGTTTAACGCGTCCTTCCCATCCACATATTTCTGTAAAAAATCGCGGGGAGAAGCCAAGAGCAGTGCTGGAAGATTCCATAGTAGGGATCGCTCCGAGCACCGCACCGAACGCTCCCGGGCCCCCCTTCTCGCTCTCCCAACGCCCCGGCAGAAGGTCTAGTACAGAAATATTTTAGGGAGTTGAGCTGTTCTACCCACCGGTTCACTGGGATGTGGGGGGGCAGTCAGCCCGGGGGCAGAACCGGGCGCGGGAGAGCCCGGGGGCCGTGCGGGACCTCTGCCCGCAGCCCCGTTCCCCGCGCCGGCGGGGAAGGCTGTTCCTCCCCTCCAGTCCCGGAGCGAAGCCCCGTTTCTGGAGCGGCAGAGGGGGGTCTCCGCAGACCCGGGTTTTGCCGAGGAGGGGGACGAGCCGCCCGGGGGGCCGCGGGACGCTCCCGGCTGCAAGGACGGGCAGCACCGGCCCCAAAGCTGCGCCACCTCTTCGTCTCTGTTAAAAGTGTCCTTCCCCTCGCTACCAGTCCCGCCGAACGGGCCCGATCCGCCGCGGCCCAGGGCGGTGTGAGGCTGTTTGCGGCCCGCGCTGCCTCCCCCGCCGCCGAGCGCGGGGCTCCGACCGGGGGCGGCGGGACCGGGAGCACCGGGAGCTGCCGCCGAGAGCCGCCGGGGCATCTCCGGGCTTTCCACGCAAACCGTACGCGGCCGCCGGCGGGGTGGGCCCCGGCGCTCCCCGACAGCAGAGTTCGCCAGTCCGGGGCCTTCGGTACCGGGAAGGAGAGGCGGCCGCGGTACCGCCCGAGGGAGAGCAGCAGGCCGGGGGCGGGTGGGCGCGCTGGCCCGCCGGGACCCGCCGCTTTCGTTTAAGTCTCGCCGGGGACAGCAGCGAACCCTTCCCGACGGGCGGGGGGCGGCCCCGCGGGAGGGCGGACGCGGGGGGACACGACGCTGGGGAGCCCCGAAGGCAGGAGTGGGGCCCGGTCCGGTGCCGCTTCCCGGCTGAGCCGCCGCGCTCTTACCTTTCTTGATCACGGACTGATCGAGCAGGTTCATCCCGCCGTCGTCCACGGCCTGAAAGCACCGAGGAAAGAGCCGTCAGCCGGCTCCTGGCACCGGCTGCTCGCGGCGCGGGGACAGCGCTGCCGCGGCCCGATCCACCCGCTGCCCCCGGCCAGAAGGAATTCTGAGGGCACGAGAGAGCCCCAGTAACGGGAATCCCCTGCCCCGTGTTTCTGCCTGCCCGAGGATACGGACACCGTGGGACCCGACTCTTCGCGTCCGGGAGTCCCCGGCCGCACAGGCATCGGGATCTGTCCCCGTCGCCGCGCAACCAACCCACCCCGGGCACCCTCCCGGTGCTCCTGCCGTCCCCCCGTACCTGGATGTCTTCGAGGCCGTGGTGGCCGAGGCCGTGGAGGCCCAGCGGGCCGTCGGCGAGGCCGTGGCCGCCGTCGGGCAGCCCGTGGAGCAGGCGGGGCACGGCGGGGTACTCGCGGCGGGGGTCGAGCCCCAGGGCGCGGTGGGTCTGAGAGAGCAGCCCCGGCTCGTCCTGCCGGCCGCGCTGCGGGGGCCAGGCCGGCTGCTGGTGCTGGTGCAGAGGGCTGAGCGCCGCGTACGGGTCCGCCAGGTGCGGGTAAGCGGGCTCCTGGCCCTGCGGGTAGGGCAACGGCGGCTGCGGGTACGGAGGGGGGAAGTAGGGCGGCTGGAAGTCGGCGGCGGGCGTGTGGCAGAGCGGCGGCGCCGAGCCGTAGGGCGCCTGGTTGAGCGATGGCAGCTGCGGCAGGCGGGCCCCGGCCGGCGCCCCGGGCAGCCCCTCGGCGCGGTCCTGCGGCGGCGAAAACAGCGGCGGTGAGGCGGGCACAGACTCCCGGCCCTAGCCCCCTAGCCCCCGACCCCCCGTCCCGTCCCGCCCGTGCTCGTCCCGCACTCACCATGCCCGGGTAGCTGTGCACAAGCATCGGTGCGGGCCCGTGGCAAGCCCCGGGCGGGCCGGGCCCCGGGGGTGCCCCCGTCTCCGCCCCTCTATCCCGCCGGAGCGGCGTCTCCCATCGCCCGCCCGCTCCTCTGCGCCGGCCCCGACTCCATGCACGCCAGTTATAGCGGCGGGGGCGCGCCCGCCGCCCCGGGAGCGCGCGTCAGGGCGCGGGGACGGGGACGCGCCGCCCGCTCCCGCGGGGCCCCGACGGCTCCCGACAGCGGGCGCGGCGGGAGGCGGCCGGGGCGGGGGGCGAGGGGCGAGGGGTACCCGCAGCCCCCTGGGAGCGTGGCTGGTGCTACCCCCGCGCCGTCGGGCGGCCCCTCTCCCCTGTCGCACGGTACCGCACACCCTCCCCCCGGTGCCACCCGGGGTGCCCCCGCCCCGGGCTGCGCTGCCTGAGAGTCCTGTCGCGGATCGCCCCGGGCCGCACCGGGGAGCAAACCCCGAGGGTCGGGAGAGCCCAAGGGTGCGGGTGGGCTGCGGGGCCGCGGCGATGCTCTACGATTTGACTTTATTAGCCAGAGCCGGGTGCGGGGCCCCTACGGGAGAGCAGCGAGGGCCCCGGCGGCAGCTGCGACCTCCTGCGACGACGGCGGGAGCGGGGCTCGGGGCCGGTCCTGCCGGGAGAGCTCGGGGCTCCTCCCGGGGCGCTTCACCCTCCTCCCCGACGGGGAGCGGGAGCTGCAGCCCGGACTGGGGACAGAAAGATGTGTCTGGGGGTGCTCCGGGCCTGACTCCCTGCCCGAAGGGACGGACGCGAGGGTGAGCGCCGGGTGCAAAAGAGCCAGGGAAAAACGGGGAGCATCGACGGTCAGCATGCCTGCCTCCCGGCCCTCCTCCACCCTTCCCTCCGCCTCTCCCTCCCTCCCTCCCTCCCTCCCTCCGCCTCTCCCTCCTTCCCTCCGCCTCTCCATCCCTCCCTCACTCTCGGTTTGGGCCCTCCCTCCGGGGCAAGACGAGGCGGGCCCGCAACACCGGGTCCCTGAGCGCGGCACCGGGCACCGGACACCAGCGGGGCGAACCGGGCAGACGAGAAGGCCCCGCCAGAGGCACTGGGTTACCCCAATGACATCCCCCCCCCCACACCGCCCCGATATCACGGGCACGCAGGCGTGGCCCCACGGTCCCACGGCGGAGCGGGGATGCCCATCCACACGGGCACACGCACACACTCGCCCGCTCTCACACCCCGACACACACTCGCGGCACCCGGACACCACGGTCACGGCTCCCCGCGGCCCACGGGCGCCGTGGCCGGGCTGTGGGGTGGCGTGTCACCGCGGATCCCCGCGGTCTCACCGTGCCACCCGCAGGATGCCGGCCGCCCATCGCTGGGCGGGACGTTCCATTGGCAGCGCGTGTTTTGCGTGGAGCAGAGCACAAACCCTTCACCCCCAGCTGCAACACGCCGTGCTGTGTGATCGACATCAACAAACACAACCCCACACTGCAGTTAATTTAATTCCACTCTTCCCGCCCCGAGCTACAGCTCCCTTCATTTTCATTTTTCCTCTGAATTCCCACAACTCAGACCTCTTTGATTTCCAGGTTTAATTAACAATGCTCATTAAATGAATTTTTATTCATTTCTTTTAATATTACCCTGCCACCTGTCTTTAGGAGGCAAGGGCTGATCGTTTATTCTAATTTATTTCTGTTAAATATGGCATTTAAGGGTGGGAGGAGGGATATGCAGAGGTATAGAGGGTTGATCCATTCAAATCTCTTCATCCCACTCAAAAGCGCTTCAAGGACGCTGCTCCTGGAAGTTCTGTATTTATTTTCCACCAGATCCATTTCATTTGCTAGGAAAAATTGGATTGGACATGCTGTATTTTGCAGTTATGTTCCAGTTCATTCTTAATGTCCCTCGCTCGTCTAGTCCATATAATGTCGAGTCTTCATTCATCTGAAAGAGGTGAAACTGCAAAATCCAGGCAGGAAGGGTTGTGAGTCGGCCTGTACAGAACCGCAGGCAAGCAGGAGGATGGTCCCTGGCAGCAACTGGGAGTGAAGCTGTGTTTCCACCCAAAAATGAGATAGAGTAGAGGAAACCTGCAACACTGACAGACAAAAGGAAGGAAATACAAAATGCAGAGCTGTCCTCTGCCCCTCATGGAACATGCTGGGCAACCTGGGGTCATGGGAACACATTAGGCTGGGGCAGTAGGCCAGTGCAGCCTGGAGCTGGGGACTGTAGGGCTGCTGGGGGCTGTTGCCCTCCCCAGCACAACACAGCGGTGCTCAGGAAGGAGAAAACAGAGGTGCAACAGACTCTGGGCTGTGGGAAACCCCCAGCAGCTACCCTGCTCTGCCACCTTCTCTCACCTTCTCTGGAAGCACAATCAGCACCTTTGCAGCTCTGGGGTCCTGCTCAGCAGCACCCTCAGAGCCCTACGAGCACCAGAATTGTCCTTGCAAGACGTCCAAGACCTGCCTGAGTTCTCCACTGCCCCAAACCCTCTGTACAGTGCCTGCCTGATGATGAGGGCAAACCAAACCCGTGGGCCTCTCATGGACAGAAGGCACGCATTAAGGCACCAGTGCTGCTGATGAACAATTATTCACTTTTACCTGCTCTCCCAAGGTCCCAGGCAGGGCCCAGGACTGTCATACAGGTGGCTGCCAACACACTCTCCCAGCAGCTGCCTGGTTTTGTTACTGGTTCAACCTGGCCAGGACAATTGCTGGGGTCACCTGAGCACAGGAGGCTCAGACACAGCTCCCCATTATCTGTTCTTTAGCATCCCTGTTGAAGGACCACACTTCCAGCTGTGCTTGTGTTTTGCTCTGTCATACATCCTTTGTGTTTCCTAACAGTGACATGGTTCTGCTGCGGTCCTCAACACAAGAGCTGCCCCCTCGCCCCCCAGCTACAGGGAGCATTCACTGTGAGTCTGGGCAAGGTCTGCACTCCAGGGACCACTTGTTGCACATGGACCCAAAGCCAGAAATCTCTGAAAAACTGGTTTTGTAACAAAGGTCCCAGAGCTCCTTCCCAGGAGATCAATGTTTGCATCGGCACTGCCAGGAGCATGTGAGGGGCTTGAGGCGGCAACCTCTGCTCCTGGGGGTCAGCAACAAACATGCAGTGGAGCAGGGCAATGAGAGCACTGAGACTCAGGTATGTGAGCAGAGCTCTTCCCTAGTCAAAGATGAACCAGTTCTTATCCAGAGGCTCAGTTCCCATCAACACCTCAGGGAAATACAGCCTGCCCCTATTAATTCCCACATCCCCTTCCCAGAAATCCAGGTGGGGAAGGAATCTCCTTGCTATGGGTCTGGAGAGCCAGGCAGGGCTTTGGGGAGATCAGGGCCCTGCTGAGGGGTGGGCAGGGAATGCGGCAGCCCCCCTGCTGCTCAGACCTCCACCCTCACCACCCCTCCTACATCTCATGGCAGGAGGAAGGGGGCTACGTTGGGTTCTGACAGCACAGCAGCCAAGTAACAACCTTATGAAATATTTAGTTTTATTGCCAGTGCTTTTGGGTTGAGATGAATAAATGCTGTAAGATAATGGATGCCATGGGCAGGTTTGCAATGGCATTATGACATCTAAGCTGTCAAAGAGAAACAGAATGTGGATCTGCTCCTCTGGGGCCTTGTCCATCTTGTCGGAGCACAGTGAATGATCATCTTGCTCCTGCAGATCTTGTCCTGGTGTTGGAAACGCACTGGGAGATGAAGCACAGTTTGCTCTGGGTGTTGCTGGCTGCAATCCCACTCCATGCTGGGATCTCAAACACTGGCAGAGAGATGATGCCACATCCACCTCTCTGGCACCAGATCATTGGTGCCCACAGATGCCAACTGCCAGGGGCAGAACCTGTGGTTGGGCTTGCAAAGCTCAGGGTGGCTGAGGACACTCTGCAGCCTTTGAAGCCTTGGCCAGGTTGCTGGGGCACCATCTCCCTCGCGTGGGCTGAGCCAGCTGGGCGTGCTGGAGCCTGTGGACTGGCATGCGTGGAGCTAACAGAGATGCCCACGTGGCAGGAGGCCTCCAACAGCTCCCGTGCCCTCCCCTCCTGAACGTGCAGTGCTCACTGTTGATAGCACTCAGTCTCAGGGAGGCAAAACAGTCCTTTTGGGGGTGCTCTGTCTGAGAATGTTTGCAAAGTGTACTGGGACAAGAGAGCAGTGATATTCCTCAAGGAGCTCTGCCATCTCCACTGGCATTCAGCCTGGTAACATCCCAGAGCAAGGTGGGACTCTCACCCCTTCCTTTGTCAGCTCAGGAGCAGTGAGAAGCTCATGAGGAGCATATTTTGTTTCATGCAAAGAAACAAGTACATGACAAGACGTCAGGGTCTCAGGGAGGCTCCATCTCTGGCAGGGCATGGATGGTCCTGCTCACAGCTAATGTGACTTTCCATTGAAGGGTGTGAGAATGAGGCACAGGTGCTCCTCTCCAGGCACCTGCTGGTGGCCAAACCCACTCCCTAAGATGTGGGGCAGGATAAAACTGGAGGACTTCCCAGGCTCTTGGTTTGCTCCTAGGTAGCCTCTCAGGGAATTAAAGACCAGCAATCAAAGGCCTCTTGGTTAGGACTGTGCTAGTGTTGGAACTGTGGAACTGTTGGAACCAGGCAGGATCTCTGGTCAGGTGTTGTGGGAGCTCCAACCGCTGCCCACAGGGATGAACCACAGCCAAACCAGATCAGCTGCCCACAGTGAGCCCAGCACCACGCTGGGAATAGCAAAGCATCCTCCTGGTGATACAGGTCCTATCTCTCATTAGCACTAATTAGTGGATGTCATTAATGGGAAGCCCACACCCTTGACCAGAGGCAGAAGAGTGTACAGGACTGGAAACACTTGAAGGTAAAGGATTTGAGGGTTTGGGTGTTTTTTCCTGACACGACATTGTATTCCTAACTTTTCCTGCTGGTGTTTCCCTGCGGTGCAGGGATGTGTTCCTGGCAGGCTGAGGAGCCTCTCCCAGCTCAGCTCCAAAGTTCTTCTCTTTTCCAAGGCCAGGAGGCTCATCTGCCTGCTTGGCTCGCGCCGCTCTGCTGGGAGCACCTGCCTTTGTTCCAACTTGCACCGACTGCTCAGGGCTGAGCTGAAAAGATCTAAAGATACTCTCCCTGAGCAACAGCCTCCTCTTCAGTTGTGTAAGGCATTCGCTCTAATAAAGCAGTGAGCCAAAAAAGCAGGAATACAACCAGAACCAGCCCTCCTTTTGAGGCAGCTTCGTGCTTGATTTTCCCTTCATCAGACGATTCCACAGCCCCCTTCAATGAGTTCTGATCAGTGCCCTGGGCTGGCAGCAGAGCCGGTCCCGGCGAGGCAGCAGTTCCCAGAGAACTCCTCGGCTGACACCTGGTGGAAAAGTAGGAGCAGGGAGCTCCGCTCGGATGAAGCCTGCCTCGGCAGCTACCCTGTGCAGCTGCTCCTTCTGGGAAACATCCTCAGGATAACGGGGTACCCGAGAGCTGGAAGACCAGGCTATAAAGCCAGTGCTACAAGTGATTTACTCCACGCTACGTGGCCTTTCTCTTCTGTAAAGCAAAGTGTTCCTCGGTCTCTGGGGAGTCAGAAAGGGGAAATTCACTCATTTTGGTTTTCACACCCTAATGGGAGCCAAGGCAGACTGAATCCTTCACCTTGCAAGAGTGGAAAACTCTGCCTGTACATCCCATCCCGGCAGCGAGAGGGAGCAAATAGAAAATCCCATGGATGTACTTTGTGCTGGGCAAAACAGGCAAAGCAAGTGGTGCTGGGAAGGTTTTCTAGGTGTGAACTTGGGATGATGGTACCAGAGCTGGATGTGAACAGGGGGATCATCCTGCAGCACAGCATAAAGTCACGAGGAGTTATTCCCAATGCTATCAGTAAATAACAAAGATTTTCCCATTCCTGCCTTTTTCAGGGCTCTATGTGTAGTGCCAAGTTATTTACTGATATGTGCAGGACTGACAGAAAATAAGGTGAAAACCTGCAGGGCTTACTGTGACAAAACTGTGACCATATTAACAGGAGAAGCAAGCATCCCGTCAGGGCCCTGGGCAGAAAGAAATCCCAGCACTGGGAAGTTTGAAAAACAAAGCAACAAAATGTCTTTAATAACAAAACAGGCTGTTTTCACAGAGAAATCCTCACAACAGGTCGAGCAGGGGCTTGGGGAAACGTTCCAAGGCAGCAGCAGTTCTGCACATCGATGTCACAGTGCTGATCACACTGGGCTCTGCTGCATCACTCCAGTTTTGTAACGTTTGGTCATTTAAATGGGTTTTTTTGAGCCCACCTGGCACCAAAGGGCACAGCAGCAGTGCTGAACAGACGCTGTGCAGGTGTCTGGTTTCATTTCCCACCTGGAGTGCTGCTGCCTCCTCCCTGCTCAGCCAGACACTGTTCCAGAGCTGCCATTCCATACAGATTGGCCCACTCGGTGCCATGGTGGGACAGGATCACACCCCTGCACTGCTCGCTGGCTCTGGCCAGCTCCACAAGCACAGCCTGGAAAGCGGTGATGAGCTCAAAATCCACAGAGGCTGGAGCGACGCAGGACAGCAACTGCGAGAGTCCCTCCGGCCAGCGCGCCTGGAGAGCAGCGTCCGGCAGCCAGGGGAAAAGCGGGATGCAGCCGGCCAAGGCCTGCATTCCCAGGAACCAGAGCTCACGGATGTCATCCCAGGCACTCACGTAGGGGGGTGACACAGCCACGGCCAGGCCATCGCTGCTGGGCTCTGCCTGAGCCGCGTGGGCCTGGGAGAGGAAGCGAATGGCAGCTCCAAAAAACTCTTTGGCAGACTGTGTTCCCTGAAGGGCTGGAAGAAAAAGGAAATGAATGACACAATACAGTTGGCTCACTCAAAGAAGGGCCTGTGGTGGGTCTGTGTGGAGCAGGACATCATCCTGCCCTAGAAGTCTCCTCATCCCAGCACATCAGCCTGCTGAATGGTCTGTGTATTCCTTGCTCCTGCAGATTTTTGGTTTATCACTTTTCCAATGACAAACTGGAGCAGTTTCCCTTCTATTTGCTTTCTCCAACCCAGCTTCCCAGCTCCTGGTCTCTGCCCACACAGCACAGAGTGGGCTTTGCCAATGGGAGCTTCCTTTACCTGCTGACCCTGCAAGGATCCTGGCCATCATCAGGCCCAGAGTGGCAACGTTTGCTGCTAGAACCAGGCGATGCTTCTGGGGCAGCAGAAGTGGAAGAGATTTCAGCAACACATCCATCAAGGAAGAAAAGGTTTTGTCTCGCCTAGAGAAAAAATAAACCCTTTTTGACACATTTCCTGAGCAGAGCCAGAAGCACCTGAGAATGTCAAGGTTAAACACAGCACCAAAAATGTAATGAAATTTGGGTTGAAAAAGGGACATCCCTTTTCAGTGTAGTGTGTTAACAGATTCTCAAGCTCGATGCACAAGGCACACTTTCTTCCCACTGCCAACTGCAGAGCCAGCTCCCACGGTTCTGTTACCTGACTAGGTCTGGAGCAGTCACAACCAGGTTAAGGAAAACCCCACACGTGGTCTGGAGACTCATTTCAGTGCTCGTCAGGGGCTCTGGGGCCGACGACTCAGAGGTCAGAACCTCCCACTGCCGCAGGAAGTACTCACACAGCAGTGCTGGTGCCCCTTCGGAGATGAGGATGTCCCGGGGCCTGTCCTCTGCTGTCAAATGGCAAAAGCCAGGTAGCAGAAATCTAGAAGGGGAAAGAAACTGGGAGCATGAGGTAGAATGGGTCTAAACCCTACATTTTCATCCATCTTGGGGGAAAAAGCCCCATGGATCTAGTACTGCAGGGAGAATGAAAATAGAAAAAATATTTGAGCAGGTTTGTGCTAAAATGCAACAAACTTGCGCTTAAAATGCTCACCTTAGAGCATCCTGGGGTAAGGCAGAGCCCTCAGTGCTGACCAGCTCTGCCTGGGGAAGACTCACAGCTGGGCTGCCCTCCTTGAAAAGCTTCCTGGCATACTTAACAAGGAAAGGCAAGAGGTCACAGATTTCCTGCTTGAGGGAGGATGTCTCTTCTGCCATCCAAGCTCCAAGGACTCGAACAGAGGCAAAGATGAAAGGATCTTGCAGCTCCTCCTGTTTAACCTGCATGAAGAAAGCAAAGTGACACGTTATTGTCACTGTACATCAACTACCACAGGTCTGGAAACCACAGTGGGCCAAGAGGCAGAGTTTGCTCCACAGAGAGACACCCCCAAAATCTGTTCTTTGTTAAAAGCCCTGCATTACCTGTCTCAAGTAGAATATTACAGCTCCAAATGCCTCCTCCATAATCCTCATGAGCTGCATTTTCTGCACATTTTCTAGCAGAGGGTTCTCTTCCCTCAGGCACTCCTGGATCCCCGTCTCCATAAGGACATAGCAGGCTGTCACCACTTCTTTCTTCCCCTCCACCTCCACAGGATCTGGCTCCTCTAGGGTCAGACGGACCTCCACACAAGCCAAGTTCACCAGCAGGGCCAGGAACTTGCTGCCAGCACTCCCTGCTGGGATCCACTCAGCCCCACAGGCCTGCACGAGGCTGGCCGCGAGCTTCAGAGCGGGGTCCCGCTGCGACTGGCTGAGTTTGCTGCCCAGAATGTCAGCCAGCCCCTTGTAAAGTCTGCAGATGCACTTGGAGCCCTGCGAGTTCTCTGTGAGAGGAGGTGACAGGGGGATGAAGTGAGGCAGAAGCTCACACAGCTCAAATTTGGTCATGTCTTCAGCCTTGAGAAAGTCATCAGAGAGCTTGCTGAGCACAGCCAGGAGCTGTGGGGCATCTCTCTGCCAGCACTTGGCCTCTGCTACGGCCAACAGCCCCACAAGCAGTGTGAGGGCACGGTCAGAGCCATGACCACCATTCAGGTAGGCCTGGCACAGAGCAGACACTGTCCCTTTGGTCACCAGCTCCCTGGGGCCTCTGGCCGTGGCCAGGACAGCACTGAGGCACTGGTACACGTCATCGACCATGGATGTGCTATCTGGGTCGCATGGGGAAAGCAGGATGTCATTGAAGGTCGGGATTTTGTTCAGGATCTGGGAGTGCCCAGCTAGCTCTGGGTCGGTGCAGAAACAGGCCAGCAGGGTGAGGCCGAGGGCACGGAAGGTGTGCGGGGGACAGTCGGCTGGGGGCTGCCGGGAGGTCAACAGGCGGGTCGGGAATGTGAATCCGATCGCGTCGAAGATCTGGCGACGGATCTTGGCATCCACCTCTCCGGCTCTGACTGCTTTGGTCACCTGCGAGGCAAAACAGGAGTGAGTGTGAGCATAGCAAAAAGATTTGGTACATGTACCGGATGGAACAGGCAAATCAGAAGCCAAAACAACTTTAACTAGTGCAGGGGAGTACCCACTGAGCTGGCACTTGGTCCGAGTACTAATCCAGAGGTTTACCACGGTGTTCCAAGACTGTGGCACCACTGACTGACCATCCGCACACCCAGGTCAAGGCCAGGCTCCCCTGTTTCGCTGAAGGGAACCCCAAAGCTCTGAAGCAGCTTGCTCCGAGCTCCCAGTCCCCCCCCCCCCCGCGTCCCCCGAGCACTCCGGTGTCCAGCGGGGTGCTTGGCCTCCCCCCTACCCACTCCTGAGGCGATTCCGCGGTTCCTTACCAGGAGCAGCGCTGCGAACTGCTCGCTGTCGTTCCTCGCGTCTCTGAGTACAGCGAGGCACCGCTTCAGCGTGGAGTGCCTGTCCCCGGAGTCCGAGGCCATGGTCGGGAAGCGCGGCCGAAGGACTAGAGGGCAATACCGGCACCCTTCCCGCAGGCCCGTCCCTCGCCGTTACAGTCCCGTCCCTCAGCCCGTCTCAGCGCGTTCCTCGCCGTTCCAGTCCCTTCCCTCAGTCCCTTCCCTCAGTCCCTTCCCTCAGTCCCTTCCCTCGCCGTTCCAGTCCCTTCCCTCACGGCGCCCCGCCCGCGGGCTCGCGCCGCCTGCCCCCCCAGCCAATCCGCGCTCCGCCTCCGCGCCGCCGGCCAACCGCGTGCCGCCTTGTTGGGCGGTGCCCGAAGCCACCGCCTCCGCGCGGAACTGTGGGCAAATCACCTGTGGCTGCGCGGCCTCCGCGCCCGCCCCGCCCGGTGCGACCGGGAGCGGCGGGGGAGCGAGCGGCGGGGGCCCGCGGCTCCGCAGCCCTGGCACTGCCCGCACGGCCGGACCCAGCTCTGGTACCGGGAGCCGGCGGTTCAGCTTCCGGGTGAGCGTGCGCGGGCGCCGCCATGGCCGCGGGGCAGGAGGCCGCGGTGCCCCCGGGCCCACCGCGCTGGAGCCCCGGCCGTGCCCGGCGCCCGGTGCCCGCCTGAGCTCGCCGAGGAGCCGCCTCACTTCGCCATGCGCCCCTGGTACGTACCCGCCGGCGGCACGGGGCGCCGCCGCCTCTCGCGGGGCCCGGGCCCGGCCCCGGGGGCTCCGTGCCGGGGGGCTCCGGCCGGGCAGGTGCGGGGACCGGGGGTCTGGGGCGGCGGAAAGTTTCCTCAAGGACCTGTTGGCTGAGCGGGCGCGGGTTTACATCTTCCCCTGTGAAGTTTTCCTCCCATGTCTGTTCCTGCTCTGCTGCGGACGGTTGAATGCAATTCCTCGAGGTGTAACAAGCTCGGAGTGCTTGAGGAGCGCTGGTGGATCTGGCTGTAACAGCATTCCCTGTAACAGCATTCCCTTTGGATTCTTCGGAACTGGCAGATTTAATGCCATTTAGTGCCTAATGATGCTTCATTGCTGCCTTAAAATAGATATTATTTATTACTTGTGAAATAATTAATGTTCTCATACCGCATCACCTAGAGATAATTTACATTTAATTACTATATGGGGCTATTAAATAGCCTTTGGCGTTAGAAAGGCAGAGAAGTTTGGTGATCCCTGCCCTGTGGAGCAAAACAAGAAGCAAACCAGGGCGTTAGCTCCCGGTTTCCCAGCGTTGCTGTGCTCTCGTGTCTCTGTTTCTGGCTGGCACCAGCCAGCACGGACGTGCCTGCGGTGACATCGCCAGGCAGATGTGCAGGGGTTGTCAGTGCCTGTGTTATCCTCGTGCTGCTGCCTGGGTGTCCAATCCTCAGGCATACTTGAAACTGAAATTTCCCAAATGCCTGTTTGGAATCCAGTGGACAGCCACTGTGATAGCAGATGAAAAATGGGGTCTGGAGGAGAAAACCACAAGGGACAGGCCCTCTCCACTCAGCACTGAGAGCTGTGCCACTACAGATTTCATTTTGGTATCAGACATTGATAGTTCCTTAGCAACAGCTGGACTAATCACAGCAGATAAGCCATTCCTTTTCCTCCACAAGTGCTCTGTTCACTTTGCACTCTCACTGGATCTGTGCGGGAACATTTCAATTGCCGTGGGATGTTTTGTGTTTCATACCCTGCGTGTTTCTAGAACCCCGCTGCTGCCCACAAAGGCCATGGAGAAGAGGTTGGAAGCCAAGTCCAGCATCAGCGCCCAGTTCCTGTCACGATACTGCCTGGGAAAAGCTGCGAGGGAGCTGGGAATTCTGCAGCTGTTCTACCTGTGCACTTGTCTGTGTGCCTTGTGCTCCTCTGCAGGTGATTCTTCTGTTCTCTCTGGGACTGTGTGTATGGTTTTTTATGGTATTTATCCCTCTTACTTGTTTAAAATACTCTGAGAGAAGTGAAATGATTTGCTGGTAGACATTGTGGGGTTGTGTTTTTTATTGGTTTCCTTTTTAATTGATTTTTTTTAAACTAACAACCCAAAGCCATTGTTTTTTTTTAACTAAACAAAACACCACCCTTAGCAGTTACTAAATGAGCTCTCAAAAGCTTGTATCTCAGAGAGAGCTTTTTCTGACCTTAATTCTTGACAAAATGAACAAGTGATAATCTGGAAAATAATCTAATTTAAGGAAAGCAACTTGGAAACGCAAGAATGTTTTTTAGCCCTAAGATGTTTAACATTCTCCCCAAGAGCAGTGTGTCAGAAGTCTTTATTTGCCTACAGGCAGTGGTTATGTTTGTTTTTTTTATTTCCTGTTCAAACTTGAGTAACCAACCTCCTGCTCAAGTAAATAACCAAGTTAGTGGTTTGGATGGAAGTTTTCCTCTGATGCATTGTGTGGTGTTTGGGAAGGGGCTGGTTTGCTTTGTTTCTGAGTAACATGGAGGTGTTCTTCAGGCAGCTGCAGCGTCCTTGTTGTGTTACTGGACCTTCCTAGACAGTTCCCAGTGGCAAATTTGACTAAGCTAATGAGCTGTGTGACCTTAATCAGCTAATTTAGACCCTGAAAAGACGTTTGTATTCCTGGTCCTAGCAAAGGGTTGCATGTTTGAATGGTGCGTTTCCTTGTCAACTGGGCTTCCTGCATGCATTTCCTGGCTTTAATAATTTCTTGGAAGTTTAGAGTTAGAGCTCCTATGAGACTCCTAGAGGGTGTTCTAGACAGTGTTGGTTGTTTAAGGGTTGCTCTGCTTGGAAGAGTTAAAGCCAGGAATCATAGAGTCGTTAAAGTTGGAATGGTACACGTCTGAGGTCATCAAGTCTAACCATTAAATGAGTGAAAATTCCGTTAAATTAAGGTTGTTGCGTGTGCAGAAATAAACATAATTATATGGACATAGTTACCCTGATGTAGACGCTTTTTCCATTGCAGAGTTTTTGTTATTTTGGGCTTGTTTGTGTCACTCAGGCAGAGGAGTTTGTGAGGCTGAGGAGGAATTATGGCTGCCTAGAAATGAGCGTGGTCATGTGGAGTTACGCAAGGGGGACTGTGTTGACATAACTGACTGACGTGTGGCAGGTTTAAAAGGTCCACAGAGTCAAGTCTTTAATCATTAATCTGCTATCAGGCAGGATTAACTGCCTGGGCAAGTCTGTGAACTGGAGGTTATTAATAGAAGCTGTTCCTGTGTGTTCCATTCCCCTGCTGCTCAGCAAAGCTGTGAGCTGCATCCCTGGGACAGGAACTCCTGAGTTCCTGGGAAGAGCAGTTTTCTCCACTGACGTGACAAAAACAATATGGAGAGGTGACTAAGCACACCCACTGTGCAGGTGTCTTGTGACTTGTGTGGTGCTGAGCTTAGGGGGGAGCCCATCCTCAGGAATGTTCCTGCTTTCCACAGATGAAATACAAGTGTAGACTCTCTTTTGTCCCGGGGCACTTGGAGCTGTTTGAATGTTTGATGCTCACCAAAGGCCATGGAACTTGAAAATGAAAAGTGAAAATCAGTATGTCTCTGTGGAAAATTCACATCTGGAATGCTAGGCTGACGTGCTGGGAGTTGCCTGTTCACTTCTGTCATTCCTGAGAATTATCTTGAGTTTTAAGCTGTCCGTGTACAGCAATTCAGAAAAACATACCGGCTAATTTCAAATAAACATGTCCTGGGTGGGCATTAGTAGAGTTCTAGAAATGAAATGTGGCCAAAATATTAGTCAAATCTTGTTTTAGCAGTGTGTTAAAAGAGAAGCAGAATGCTCTCAGCATGGTAGTGTTGTGTCATCTGGGCTAAGTCATGGCTCTGATATGCTGAGGAGATGCTTCTGGGGAGTCAGGCTTTACGTTTGAGATGAATAAATATAATACTTGTGTTATGAAGTGATTTGTCACAAGGGATATCTTCCCTGGGAAGATTTTTCTCTTAAATGTCTCCCATTCTGTGTGTGCCTCAATTCTAAACCTGGTACTAGAAAGTGCTGCTGAATTTCACTGCTTCTATATCAAGCCTTAATTTGAGTGGTATGTGTGAGCCGGAGCTGACATATGAGGAGAGATGGATGAGCAGTGGTTGAGGAGGAGGAGGAAGGATTTTAGGAATGTGGGAAGCAGCATATTTCCCTCATCCACAGGATATATTAGGGACAGTGATTCACCTTTAACAGAAAGGGAGTTTTATGGGCAAAACGTAAGTCTGAGTGGATAAGATCCTGTTGAAATTCACAGGAATGGTGTAATTCTTCCATTTGTTACTGTTTTTCCAAGTCTGGAGAGAGTGCGTGTGCATACACGTGGGTATGGTGTGTACACACGTTCCATACTCTGTTCTAATTCCAGACCCATCAGGTTGGTGCCAGGTGCTTGTCCCTGCCTGTGACTATGACAGTGGTGTCAGGGACTGGCTCTCCTGGCATTTCTGGTGTGATGAGGTTGGCTGTTGCCCTGGGCACACAGATTCCCTGTCTGCTCTCTCTCCAAGGAAGTGCTGTGTGTTGATGAGGTGTGACAAGGGTGCTGAGGATTTTAAAGGTGCTGATGTCAACTTCTCTTGCTGTTGAACATTTACAGAGTTTCTTTTACACTTCATTGCTCAAGTGAGGAGCTTCTCCCCCTTCTGCACCGTGGTGGGTTCAGACATCCTCAGGGAGCTCTGTTCCCCATGACATGGTCCCTAATCTCAAGTTCATTCTTGATCAGGATATTGTAATTTAAATTCAGACTTTATTTTAATGGAGAAAAATATTTCCCATTTGTGTTGTGTTCAAGAACTCCGTTCTTGACAGGGAGGGAGCCAGATCTGGAGCATATTCTCCAGCTGCACAACTCCCAGTCCAGCAGCACTGTTTGTAAAGTAATCTTCCAATGACCTGTTATCACTTGGATGCTGAACACAGCACAGTGTAACAGTCCCATAGGTCATTAGGCTATTTTTAGGGAGTCCTTAATCTGCAGAGCTCTGAATTTTGGAAGCCTTTAATCCATTGATCCCTGCAAGCACTCAAAATTTTCATGCTAAGAAAAAAAAAAAACCCGTATGCAAAGCAGTTGCTGCTTTACTGCAGAGCTGAGACCTGAAGCAACTTGACTCTTAACAGAAATTATGTCAAATGTTTGAGGGTTTTTAATGAAAAACACTATGTCAGGGTGGGTAGCAAGGCTTTTCCTTGCAGACCCTTTTTCTAGAAGCTGTGAACAACTTCCCAAGTGGAGCAAATTCAGTCAGAATAAGCAACTGATGTCAAATATCAGCATGGAGGAGTCAAAAATGCCTCTGTACTGGCTTGCACCAAGCCAGTGTCACTGTTTGCAGTGTTTTCCTTCTAGGCAGACTATGGGCAGAGAGGCAAGGCCATTATGGGTTAGAGTAAGGAACTGCACTTGGGATTTTGGGATTCGGTTTCTGGCTCTGAACTTGCTCTGTGACCTTGGGCTCGCTGCTCAGTCTGGGCATTATGGGCTCGTCTGAAACAGGAACATTTTTGTCTTCACTTCTGCTGCTGTAGATGGCTTTAGCTCCATGCCTGTTGGAAAGGGTGGTGGTGGCTTAGGTAGGAGGAGCAGATTGTTCCTTACAATCTTGTGTAAGTACTGGATACTGAGGCCGGGTAGAGATTCTGAGAAGTCAGATTTGCTTTCCTATATACTCTCTCCTGCATTACTCCTGTGCCCCAAATTCGTCTTGACAATAGTGATTCAATCTATTATCCAGTGCTTTAAAGGATTGAGAATTGTCTGTCTTCCCTCCTCTTTCTCAGATGCAAACTGGAATGGATCTAAATGCGAGCTGGGGAAGATCCTGCTTGGCAGCCGTTTGAGATCGTGGGTAGGTCACCATTTGCAGCTTCTGGAAGGGTTCCATACTCTGACCTCCTGTCAGACCACTTGCTGCCAACGCCCCACCTGTGATGCCTTTTGGTTCTTGGAAAATATGTGCATCCAGGTGAACTGCACTGTGCCTGGCATGTGTCAGGCCAACAAGACTGGCTTTTCGGATTCTGTTTTGGTGTTTTTAAAGAAATCAAAAAGCACAGAGCACTTGCTAAACTTTCATATGGAAGGGGGCATGAAGACTTGGAGTCACAAGTGGTTGGACTGGGACATCCCTGTCCAGAGGAAAAAAAGACTGCGGAGATCATTCCAGAAGCAGAGGCTGTCAGGTAACAGAGTGCAGCTCCTGAGAAGGGATCTGGCAGAGAGCTCCAGAAGCAGCCGGAGCGAAGCCAAGCGCTTGAAGGATCAGGTCCTGAGGCACTTAGTGGCAGACAGAGCTGCTCCTGAGAAAGAAAATCAAAAGCAAGACTTGCTGAAAAATGGACAGAATCCAAGAGAACAGAACCCCAGAAGCCCACTCCCTCCTAAGAGCAGTAATGTGAACAGGTCACAGGATGCCGATGGTGACTTGCCCCAGGTAAGTGGTTGCTGGGGCTGGGGTGGGGCTGTCTGGGACAGCTGTCCCCCTCCTCAGTCTGGCTTTAGGTAGATTTTGACTTGGAATTGCCCACGTGATGGGATACCTTTTCAGGTTACCAGTTTGCAGCCTGCTATCAACAAGGCAAGGCCAGTGGTTTGGGGTTTTGTTTGGGTTTTGGGGTAGGTTTTTCCCTCATTTTCTTAGCTGTGATAAACTATCTTTAAGTGGGAAGGTGAGGCAGGATGGGGTCCATGATAATTCTTATCCTCTGTATAATCACACAGTGTGCATGCCAAGTGAGAAGGAAAGGTGATATGTCAGTGGGAATTGTCTGGGAGCTGAAAACTGTTATCTGTAGAAGTACCTTTTTAGGTCCACACAATAAAATAGGCTGTTTTCATTGAAATGCTGAATCAAGGCAGTTAATTACATTATTTTATAGAGTTATGCATAGAGCTCACAGTGTACTTCGATGTCAATCTGCTTGCTTGAGTTGGCATCTTAATGCCAAATGTTCTCTTTTTGAAGAGTGCTCCAGTTTCTCAAATCCACCAAAGCTTACCTTGGCACTGGGTGAATGAAACCGGTTTAGACTCTACTCCAAACACATACAGTGTTAAGCCGGTAAATCTTGATGTTACAGAGAATTTGGCACATTTGAATTGTTAAGTGATGTTTGTACTTTTACATCTGCAAATAATTTTTGAGCCTTATCTCAAAAATGCTTGTGCACTCGTGATGGTGAAATATAATTCTGCTTTGTGAAACTGTTCCTGAAATAGCTTTTGCCATGTTTCAGGGATTTGGCACTGTACAAAACTGGTGCCTCTGGTTCTGGAAATGACTGAATTTTTCTCCTTGTGTATTCAAATCCTGGCTGCAGGTAGGGCTGTGACTGCCTGAGCCACCACCCTGGAGCAGGATGTGGCGAGCAGCCAAGGGACGCTGCCGAGAGCTCCCGGGGCAGCCAGGGTGACGTGTGTGAAACCAGGCACTAAAACTTGACAAATGTTTGATTTTCCAGAACCCCCCCAGCATCTGGAGCTGACTCAAGCTCAGCTTTCTCTCTCCCCTGCAATGCTGCAGCATTTCTACCCTCCCTGTTCTTTCCTTTTCCTAGCAGTTGAGCTGAGCTCGGTGACCCCATTCTCTCAGCTGTCACACGTGTGAGGAGATGTCTTTGCAGCCACTCTTAAATGTCTTCTCTTGCTCTTGGCAAGCAGCTTTTACATCTCCCTGCTTGTTCCCTTTCCAGGTTATCCTGCTGTTACTGTCCAGGGTGTGCCTAGTAAACTGGTTGCAAATATTAAATTACTCTGATTAATCAGCTTCTGAACATTCAGGATTTCCCATCTTTAGGAAGTGCTCCCCTTGTCATTAATGTGAACTGTTGGATGTGTGCTGGGGAAAGGTTTTTACTCTCCTAGATGCTTTTTGCTAATAAGAAAGTCCATGACTCTTAACGAAATGCAAGTTCATCAAAATAAAAACTTCTTGCTAAAATAGAGTGCCGTGATGGAATTCCTGGCAGTCACATTTTTGAGGTTTAGTATGGAGTTTTTGAGAAGAAGGAAGAATTAAAATATCCACCTGGGCTAATTCTGGGATTATTGAACCATCCAACTTTACCTGCAAAATGCAAAGCCAGCTCTGCAGCTGTCCTTGCACTTCAAATCCAAGAGCAGTTCACTGTGAGCCAAGGATGCAGCATTGGAGGCTGTGTTCTTGGGACATGGCCAGACCTTCCAGGAGGGAGATATTCCAAGTTGGGTTGGTTATGGACCAAAATAAAGTTACACACATGCTGAAATCAGTAGAGTTTCACCTGGGCTACATTTGGCCCAATCCATGGAACACATGGCTTGTTTAATAGTGTTCTTTAGGAGGGGTTGGAAGATGGGGATTGTACTGGCTCTTCATACCTGAGAGCATCAAACACCTGAAGTAGGAAAGGACATTGGAAATAAAAGTGCTTTTTCTCCTCTGCTGCTGAGCATTGAATGTGTGGAAGGCTCTTGCAGGGTCAGAGAAAAGGAAAGTGACAGTTTTGGGAAAACATTGCCTCTGTGGCAGTTTCTCTCTTGCAGTTCTGGTGGCTCCACAGCCATCTGCAATGGCATTTGCTGCTGTGCAGTGAGCATTAATTTCTGGTTTTACTGTATCCATGCTATGGAACCAGGATAAACCACAGTGCATCCTGCTCATCAGCCCTTAACCAAGGAAGGAAGATTAGTACTTTTTCATTAAAGTGAGTGACATTTTCCAGGCACCAGTTTTTTTCTGTCTCGCTGTAGAATTCCTTGTCAATTTTAAAATATAGCAGCACATTTAATAGCCAGTCAGGAGAAGCATTTAAGTGCAGCACTGCTGATGAACAGGGCTGCTGCAGCACTGCAGCAGCTCTGCAGGCGGACTGGGAAAGGCTGGAGCAGGAGTGTTGCAACAGAGCCAGAGAACTCATTCCTGCCCTCACATCAAGCCCACTGTTTGGCTCTTGCTGTCACACTTCCTGCGAGTGCTGGGTGCTTTTCATCCACAAGGAACAAGGAAACGTCTCTCTTAACCACCAGCACTAACTCTGTAATGGTTTGTGACATTACCCACATTTTAGTGTCTTAAGAGTCTTCACAGATGTGGCACTTACTGCTGACAGCAAGGACACCATCTAAGCTGAAAAGAGCCCATTTTGTAAATTCAGACCAGGTCTATTTAAATTTAAAAATAAAAGAAAATTCCAGGAGAGAGATATTTTTCTCTCAAGTAACTTGAGCTCAGTGTGGATTCTGATGCACAGGGCTGCTCTAGGCCCTCTAACAGACATGGGACTCTCAGACAAGGACATTGGGTTATTTGTCTCAGGCCAAAGGCATTTAGGGGTGGAAATCAAAATTGTCTGAGGCTCCTGTGTTGACTCAGGCCAATGTGCCACTTCTCTCTGTTTTCTCAGCTAATAAGATAGGACAGCTGGCAAACTTCTAGTCTCCTTGTCATTTATCCCCAAGAATGAAATAATCTGTTCTTTGCTTTAAAGAATTCAGAGTTATGGAGCAAAGATAAGAGATGTCTCAGCTTGCAAGCATTAGAGGCATTTTTGACTGTTATGTTGCCCCAGGCAAAGCTTATCTAATTCGAGCTCTCCACAGACATTTGGCTGTCAATTCATCCTGAAGACTTTTGGAAGGAAGAGGATCTCTCTTAACTGTAAAGTGGGGGTTTTTTGGGAATTAAAAGTGAGTCAAGAAAGCATTCAGCTCACTGAAAATATTACCAAGCAAAGTGGGGACTCTGCTGTGGCCAGCGGGTGAATGTGGATCTCCTGTGTTCTTGTGACCCTTCTGGGCTGATTCTTGAAAAGCAACAAGTGGTTTCCCATAGTGGTAGGAAGTCAGGGAAACATTCTGTTCCTGTGCCTTTCCTAAAGAGTCTGTCTCACTTGAGTTCCTGCCTGGCTGTTCCCCTCTTTCTCCTGCCAGCATTTCAAACTTTATCTCGAGAAAAGGGGGTCAGTACCCTTTGCAGTTGTCAGTGGGTGGAAGATGATACAGCTTGGGACATCCAGCTATCCTGAGGCCACTGATGGAAGAGCAGCATGCCAGATTTTTCCTGAATGGATTCCAAAGAATCCATAGATCTGATTAAGTAAGCCCATTAGCAAGTAACCAAATAAAGGAAGATGGCTTATGTCTGTAACACTAACAAATAGTGCTTGATTCTTTGGTCCATAAAGCTCAGATATTAACCAAACAATTGTTTTACATTCTGTGACCAAAAGTGAGCTATGGCGAGAGGAAATGATTTGCCCAAGGCTGAAACAGAAACCTTGCAGGGAAGCCTTCAGTGCCTTTACTGGTGCTGCTGGCTTGGCTGGTTGTTCAGTGTGGGCAGCACAGCTTTATTTTTACAACCAACATGTAGTGTTTTCTAAAGCCCAGACCAGTTACTGACAAGGATGTTGTCCACCGTGGTCTGGAGTGTTTTCCCAGTTCCTGTTTCCTGGACTGAATGCCAACAGCGTGGTCTAAAAGCTTGAGTATATTTCCTCCAGTATGAGCTTTTAATCATTCCTCTAATGGGGAATAGTGGTGGGAAATTCAGCTCCAAAGTGCTTTCCGAGTCAAAGATGGTAAACTGCTCCATTTAAAATATTTAGCAGATGTTCTCAAAATAGAGTTAGCTAAAAAAAAATGTGCTACACACATGGACCTCATCGTGGAGGGTAAATTGTCAGGAGTATGGCCTGGCAGGCTAGGAACTGGAATGGGGCTAGGTAAAAGGAATCTTCTGATGAAAGAAAGGAAATTGTTCCTACCACTCTGATTATTTTCAATCAAGTGGCTCATCCTGTGTGGATGTGAGCAAACTTTGTGCCCTGCAGCTCAGCTCCCTGCTCCAGCAGCATCTCCTGAGGCAGGCATGTAGGGAGCTGTGTGTGTCAGCTCACCTTGCTTTGAAGAATGATTCCAAAATAAATTTCCTCTTGCTGCAACAATTTAGTTATTACATAAAATGCCAGTGCAGTCTTCCTGCTTCGTGCCGACTGAATGACTTCAGGAAAAGGAAATCACAGCCAAAGTAAATAAACCCCAGTTTGTTGTCCCTGTTTTTAGGGTCTGTCTTATCCCACTTTTATGTTCTTTTAGCTCCACTCACTGCAGTTTTGAGCCTGGATCTTCTCTTATATTTGCCACATCAACAGCCTTGGTACTTAAATGCTGTAGCTAAATCTGGTGTTAATTGGTGTTCAGCTGGGGTAGAAATGGCCTGTCTGCTGTGAAGGAAGAACATGGAGAAACACTTCAGAAGAGAGAAGACGAAGCAGAAAAAAAATCCTGCTTCTGGGAAAACAAACCAGGGGGTTTTCAGCCTCCCTAACTGGAGAAAGACAACTTAAAACTGGCATTTCAGTGTTCAGATCAAACTCAGACAACTTTTTCCTTTACAGATCCACACAGGAACATCTGCACCAGAAGTATCAGTGCTGGCTACGTTCTCCAGTCCTGTGGCACAGGGCTTGACAGCTCCAGGGAAGACTGAGAAGCCTGGGCTGCCCGATGATGCCCATCCTCACTCCTCCAAGGCATTGCCCACAGCCAGCCCTGTGCCGGTGAAAAGCACAGCGAAGGCGCAGGTGGCAACTTCTGTGCCCAGTGGTGTTCCCACAAATGGCAGTGTTCCTACAGCCCAGACCAGCACTGCTGCAGCCCCAAGCACTGCTGCCACCACGCCAGGTGAGGACAGGCAGGGCTCCAGCAAGTATCACCTGTTTGGGCTTCTTCAAGCCATGCAGTGTGGAAAAATAGGAGATTATTATGGTACCTTGGAGAAAACGGCGAGGTTTCTGTGTCAGCACTCGTGCTGTCGGACCCTAGTGACTCCTGAGGTCTTGGGAATGGGACTTGGGCATCATAAATCTGCATGTGACTGTTGCATCTGAGGACAGCTGGAAAGTAATGGGGATATGTTAATTCCCAAAGTAAAGGCTGAGACGTGATGCGGGGCAGAGTCCCGGGAAGCATTTTTCCAGTAGCCTTGGCACGCTGCTATCTATCAAATTGAGCAGAAATCTTAATGTCTGCTCAAAAGAGGGTGTAACTGATTATTTTCTGTCCCTGAAGTGTCACTGCACAGTTCAGCCGTGGAGAACAGTGTACTTGGCTGTTAGCCCATGCTTTGCTTTGCAGCATGGTGATGTTTCTGTTCACACTGGTATTTCCTAAAACAGACTGTTGAAAATGCATAAAGGCCAAAATGCCCTTTGGCAGCTTTGTTGCCTCACCCGGGCTGTCAGCTCTCCCTGCAGGGGTGGCTACGCACAGGGAATGGTGTGTACTGCTCTGGTGTCTCAGAATTCAGTTAATCCAGTGTGCTGAAGTATTCACAGCTGAATTTCTTCTGAATTTAGGGTTCCTTTCCCTTACAAGGGAACAAATGGAAAGTGTAAGGGAAGCACTGCATCCAGAGATGTTTTTGGCAGGACGCTCATTGGCTGCTTGTGCTGACAAGTTAATGTGGGTTGTTTTTTTTTTTTAAGGGCTTACCACAGCTAAAACTGGAAAATATACTTTAAACATCTTCATTGGCTTGTCTGGGAAGACTGACATAGCCAGGGCCTCCCGGTTTTGCTAACCAACGCAAAGACGATGTAAAGGGTAGTTTTTCCAAGCTACCAAGTTTTTCCAAGGTTTTGGTCTGTTTGTCTGGGTTTTGTTTTTATTATTTCCTAATGAAATCTGATTACTTTTTGCCTTGGAATTCTTTGCAGGTGAAAGACTGATGGAGTATTTGGGAGGGGAAAAAAGGTGGTTAATTCCAGTAGCTATTAAAATTGGAAGATAGATAAATAATAGATAATAAAGGTGGAAAAATAGCTAAATGTTTAAGGTCCTTTTTCCCCATCTTTTTTAACTTGGATTTTTTGTGCATACCTCTGAAACATTGTCTTTGACAGGATCAAACTAAAGAAAGCATATTTTCTATGCATAATTCCCAGGTCCAATAATAAAAAGACAAACATAAAGTAAATGGGAAGGGAAGAGGGGGGATGAGGAGGCCGAGAGGTGTTCTTAAGAAATATGTTCAGCTTTCTGGTTATCTTAATGCTAATAAAAAGCAGAAGAAAATGTGTCCCTGGCCATAGTTTTCAAGGTTACCCTGCAATCTTTAAAACCTGTCAGTTTATTTGAAATGGAATGGCAAGAAAATTCTTGAGCGGGGGTGGAAAAGAAAATATAAATAAAAGGACCAGATTATTTTTTGAGCTTCCATACCCAGTGTGGCAGCTATGCAGGTTTAAAAAAATTCTCTTAGCCCTCAAGCAGTTTTTCAAAAAAGAAATTCTGTGGATTCTTTATGTATTTGTGAAGCTCTGGAATTGCAGTTTGGAAGTGGCAGTGTTTGTCTTGCTGTGCCATGAGCCTGCAGCCGAGTTCTCTGCCAAAAAGCTGTCAAGTAGAGCCCTTCCCATCCTGCTGGGCCTGGGTGAAGAGAGTCCCCTGTGCTGTGTGAAAGGGCCACGTTTCAGCGCAGTATCTGCAAAGAGAGAGGTGACTGAGCAATTCTGGGCTTGTCTAAATTTTGTAAACCCCATTAATGCTTCTGCATTAACAAGGAGAGCGAAACCTGAAACAGAAGGTCTGTTGAGGGACAGGATGTTTACAAAATACATCATTTGTAGCTGGGGTTTATTCCATAAACTGAAACCAAGGTGGATTTTATGTACATAATTTTTTTTCCTGATCCTCTTCCAATTCTATGTTTGTCCCTTTCAGCTATGAAGGAGCTGGTGGTTTCTGCTGGAGACAGCGTTGAAGTGACCCTGCCGAAGAACGAAGTTCAGCTGAACGCATTTGTGCTTCCTGAACCACCACCTCGTAAGGCTTCCCTGGGAATTCTGCTAAGGGCTTGGGATGTGAAAAGGCAAACAGTCATTATGTATGGCATGAAATAAGGGCAGTCTTGAAAATGTCTTTTGTTAGAGAGCGCTTTCCTGTGGAAATTTTTCATACTCAGCTATTACCTCATGCTGCCTCTTAGAGAAAATAGTGAGACACAAAAAAATGGAAAATGCTACAAAGCCAGTGGATTTGGGAGGTGGCACATTCTCAGGGTGGTGTGTGAGGAAGAAGTGGATTTTCAGCATCTATTCTTGATACTTGCTGATAGGAATTGAGCTGTATTAGCAAGTGATCGAAATCTGAATTGGGGTATTTGCCTGCTGAGGGACGGATGCTACACACTCCTCATTTCATCATGCTAATTGTTGGCAGGTATTTTTAAAGTTCTTATCTTAACTCTGTCCACTGTGGCAGTGGGAGCTGCAGAGGCAGGTGTGTTCCGTGTTGTGCAGCAGCAGGGATTGATTAATTCCTGTTCAAAAATTGGCATTCCTGTGTCTGCAGGATCTGAGGATAAGGCTTTTCTTTCTTATTGTCCTGGAGCTGTGATTGTTCCAGAGCTCTTTATTGCCTTAGAGGCTGAAAGATGGGTTTTGATTTCAGAGTAAATGAGTTTAGAAGCACAGATTGTCTCTTTTCCTGAGTATATTCCCAAAAAGGCGCAGCCCAAGCTGTCTCGTTTTTTCACAGTGCAGCAGAATGTGCCTTGTAAATGTTTAATACCTTTGCAGTTCTTTAGCATGGGAGAAAGACAGGCTTTGAAAACAAACATCTGGACCTTTTCTTTTTTTTTAAGGAACCACATATTCCTATGAGTGGGAATTGATTACTCATCCAAAAGACTCCAGTGGAGAAATGGCAGGGAAGCACTCCCAGACCCTGAAGTTGTCTAAGGTAAAGCTTTTGCTGCTTCTTATCCTGTTGTGTTAAATGCCAAGTGGAGAAGATGGGGACTCTGGCAGCCAGGAAACACTTGTATGGGATTTCAGGATGAATAGGAAATTGCATGATGGGCAGGCAGCCAACATTTGACTGCAAGCCCACTTCTGAGGCTCTTAGAAAAAGGAGATTGATCTGGCACGAGGGAAAGAAGAAATTGATTTCAGGAGGTACAAGCTACCTACAAGCAGTGTGACAAGGCACACAAGTGGCACAATTTAACAGTAACAAGGGGTGGGAATATTGCTGGAGCAGTCTGGTGGTCTGGTTAGGTCTGAGCCCTGTACTGCCCACTGGAAGAGGGACTTGCTGCATCCATTAACGAGAGCCCTGCAATACCTCATGTCCCTGGCTGCTGCTCTTAGACAAGCTCTAACAGGGAAAGGGTTGCCAGTTCCTGCACATGGGGATTCTTAACAAGGAAATAACTCTTAAGTACTGCGAATATACAGTTCTGTACTTGAGACATTCCTCTGAGCATTCTGGATTCTGCTGCACTCAGAAAAAATCTACAGGCTTAAGTAAGGATATCATGCAGAGCCAAGCCTTTTGAAAGGAGTGTGCAGGTCTCTGTGAGGGTTTCAGTCTTTTGGGTATCAAGATTGTTATCCAGCACCTGATCCTTCACCCTCTCATTTTGGCTCAACGGTGAATGGTCAAGGGGTGACTGCCTGGCTCATGTCACCTAGAAGGAAGAGAAGAAACACTTTCATTTATAAAAACATGCAAGAAGAGATTTTCTTCTTACATGTAGCCTTTCTCACCTCAAATGCAATCTGCTAGTACAGATTCCTGTGGCCAGACAACCTGAACTAATCTCTGTTATCTCTCTTCTGTTTGTCTTTTGTTGCTGGAAAATAAAGCTTGACTGACAATCCCGTGGCAGAGAGAAATACGAGTCTTTGGTTTCTGTGTAGCCGTTGTAAACTAAAATATGTATAATACCATTTTGGCCTGGAAACCATCCTTTGCTGTGTATGCAGAGGCTGAAGCACGATTGCTTGGGTGCTCCTGTGCCAAAGCACAGGAACTTGACCTTCCAATAGGTTCTGACAAGGTGCCACCAACCTGTAGGCAAATAATCCTTTGTGTTTGTTTCCAGCTTACTGTTGGCCTGTATGAGTTCAAAGTCATCGTTGATGGGGAGAATGCACACGGAGAGGGATATGTGAATGTAACAGTGAATCCAAGTGAGTGGTGGGATTGGATCTTTCCTTCACTTCACCCATCTCTGACAAACCATGGGGTTTGGTTATTTGACTAGACCCTGGTTTAGTGTGGTGATAATTCATTGTGCTGTGAACTTGCAGTATGTGTGTATATATACACATATATATGTACATATTAAATAATTTCCTGAGATAGGAAGCTATTGCTAACACACAGCTATTTTTGCTGTACTGTATCAAGCCAACCACTCGATAAAAGAGCTGGAATCCTGATAGAGAAGTGCTCAGCAAACACCTCACCCTGAAAGGCCACTGCTTCCATAAAAACTAGCTGCAGTCTGACAAAAAGCTTATAGCAGCAGGAGCAAAAACTGAAAGAGAAGACAGAGCTTTGAAGCTCCTTTGGAGGTTCATTTCTTCCCTGTCCAGTAAGGAATATCATTCCCAACCACAGGCAGGTTAAGTCAAATCTCATTCCTTATTGTAAAACGTAGTTTGCAGATGAGCTGGTGGAGATACAGCAGCTTGTGCTGACTGCCTCACTTTTTTAGATGGCCTGTGTAAAGAGACAACCACAGGTTTCAATAAAATCCCTTCATTTTGCAGTTTTCAGCAAGACTTCTTGTACAGCCTTTGTGGGCAAAGAAGGGCTCTCAAACTCCCTAAATTAGCAAGAGTGTGGCTGGTCTTCTGGGTGCCGTGGCTGATCATTTCCTTATAAGCAGTGACTTTGCAGCTGGCAGCATGCACCAAAATCCTTCACTTTTCAGAGCAGCAGCCACACTGTGGCAAGAAGCTGTAGGTGCTGGACCCAGTAGGGGAAAACTGATGCAGTACAGCCTTCCCAGAGCACTGGTGTGCTGGCATTTCACCTCCACACTGTTTGAACCCCCTTTTGGTAGCCTTGATTCCCCAAGCTGGTGTAGAACGTGCTGCAAACACAAATCACTGTTGCTGATAGTTTTGCAGTTCCTTGGCCAGAGCTTTCTGTCGTGGCCTGCCTGTAGTGTCATGGTAACAGCTGGGTTGTTGTTGCAGAGCCCCGGGTGAATCAGCCTCCTGTTGCCATCGTGTCCCCACAGTTCCAGGAAATCTCCCTGCCAACCATTTCCACTCTTATCGACGGCAGCCGTAAGTACCTGCAGGTTTAAGTGCAGCATCCAGCAGGGCTGGGTTGTGTTTGGTCCTGGGCTGGCCCTTTGCATAAAGTTTAAGAGAAACAGTGACACTGTCAAACACAATTCAGTGAAAAGAATTAGTCTCTCTGGCCAGGAGAGGGGAACACACACAACAGCACCTCTCTGTGTTCCCTTTTGAAGGGCACTGGCCTGAGCCAATCTCCTAAAAAAGGAAAAGCTCTGGAGGTTGCTGCTTAGAATCAAAAAATAATTACTGTCAGTCAAAAGTACTGGGCTCTTTGTTAAACTTTGAATGTGTCACCTTCAGTGACCCTGGCCTGCACGAGAGCTTTTCAGGAGTTCCTTTAAATAAATTCAGGTTGTCTTAGCCCCAACTAGCACTGATTTGTTACATTTTGGGTGTCTGAGCATAAGAGAGACTCTGGTCTTGGACCAAAAATACCTTTGCCTGCTAAGCCCAGGGCAGAAATAGGGACTGACCATCTGGCATCTGTGAAGCAGCATTTTCCAGCTCCTTGTATGTGTGTTTTTTCCCTGTTACTGAAACAGAAAGCACTGATGATGATAAAATTATCAGTTACCACTGGGAAGAGCTGAAGGGTCCCCTGCGAGAGGAGAAGGTTTCCAGTGATACTGCCATACTGACACTGACCAACTTGGTACCTGGGAATTACACATTCAGGTAGGTCACACCTGGGGGAGCCCATCAGTTCTATCCCTTAAGAGTGAAATGTATGGGATTCCTGAAGTATTAATCTGGTTTAAAAAAAACCAGTGTAAAACATGGAGAGAACTCCATTTTGTGATGTTCTCTCTCTCCACTCCTACACTTTCAAAGCTACACTTTTTGTAGCTTTGCACTTCAGGAGAGATAAGCTGTCCAGCTGCTTCTTATTCTTGACTTGTAGCCCTAGTTAAGAGGATGGCTGAAGGGAACAAATGGTCTGTCAGTGCTACAAAATGTCTCTCGAAATGTCACATCTAAACTCTTTGGGTAAAAGCTGAGAAGAATTGCAGTCTTCAAATCCAGCTCTTAAATGCAATGTGTTTGTCCCAGATAAGTGAATGAGGCGTAATGGTTTGATGCACAACCTGGGCAATAGGCAGTAGCTGATTTTACTTTTGTATTTGTCCTGTGTTTTTCCTTTGGCCTGTATTTTGGTGTGATGTCCGTCATTGCATCAGCAGATCTATTTAAAGTAAAACAAACTGGAGTACTTCTAACTGAACACTGCTTTCTTGTTAAGCAGTTGGCATCTGAACTACTCAGATCCATATTCAGATCCATATTCAGATCCAGGTTTAGCAAAAAGCAGATGTGTTTTGTGGTACCAGCCTACCTGAGGAGATGTGCTGTGTCCAGGCCACTTGTGGGTTAGTCATGTACTTCTGTGTTTCACCTTGGAACTGCTTGTTAGATTTCAAGTGGGAGATGGATGTGACTGTTGAATTTCTTGCATCACTTTGAGGCTGATAATTGGACATTTGGGGGAGGTTTCTATTCCGAAAAGGCTGTATTCAGCTCTGATCACCATCACTCTTCAGTGCTTTCAGTTCTTTTTTCCCCTCTTCAGTCTAACAGTCGTGGACTCAGATGGTGCCAGCAACTCCACCACTGCCAACCTGACTGTGAACAAGGCAGTGGATTATCCTCCAGTGGCCAATGCTGGCCCAAACCAGGTGATCACCCTGCCCCAGAACTCCATCACGCTCTACGGCAACCAGAGCACGGACGACCACAGCATTGTCAGCTATGAGTGGCTGCTCAGCCCCAACAGCAAAGGGAAGGTGATGGAGATGCAGGTCAGTGCAGGTCTCCAGTGTTCCACCTGGATTGCTTACTAGCTGGGTTTTTATCTGTAATCAAACCAGTTTTAATGGACTGTTAGCAAATGTCTCTTAGAATCCTATGGAGCAAACGTGTGATGATTAAGTATGTGCTTAAAATTAATTGCTTGTGAAGCTGGTATTTGTTTAGTGGCTGAGCAGGTGCACCAGCCTTGCCACTGGCATCCTGTTCCTTTCTTGAGCAATGCAGTTTTAAATCCTGCTGAAGAAGGGGGATTGAGAGAGGTGGGAACTTTTGAGTTGAATCTCGGAGTCTAAATTTTGCCGATACTGGCCAGACTCTCCTCAGTCCTAAACAGTACATGTTGGAACTTGTTTCAGTGTCATCATTTTTCTTTTAAAGATTATTACTACTGTCAAATTTATAGAATAAGAAAGTCCATGAATCAGGGTCACTATGTGTGGGATTTGCACAGGGCTCCCCAGAGGTTTTGCTGGAGTTGGGAACTACTGAATCCCAAAAGGTCTGCTTGTATGGCATTAACTCTTATGTCCCACAACAATGTCCTTGTAGCGTGCATAAATTCAGCTGCAAGAGCTTTGCATGCTGAAGTGGCACAGACTCCTCCTTCTGTAGCTGGAGTTGGTAATAACCCCCTAGAATGTGCTGGTAGTAGTTACTTTAGAATCAGAGTCTTCTGGTCCATCATCATCTGCATGAGGATTGTTTTTAATCCATGAATATCTTTTCTCACAGGGTGTGAGGACACCAGTCTTGCAGCTTTCTGCAATGCAGGAAGGTGATTATACCTACCAGCTCATAGTAACTGACTCCGCTGGGCACCAGTCCACTGCAGAGGTCACTGTGATAGTCCAGCCAGGTAAGCTGCCTTTACCTGCATTGCTGCTTCCCTTCCAGGGGTTGGAGGTGAGCAGCAATCTGTCAGCACCCTCTAGATCTTATGGTGACTTTCAGAAAAGCTGCTCTGATTCAGGACCATTCTGGGCTGGTATATTACTGATAAATGAGCAAAAAAAAGCTTGTAGGAATATTGGCTTTCTAGGCGGTTCTCTTATTTTACACAATGTAACCTAATCAATGTTTTCCTACAATAAAGGCAGGTTTGTATTTCCAAACATCTGTGTCTGCCCACAGTGCTGGGTCCTGGGACAGGAGCAGGAAAAGTGGAGCAGTACTTAGAGAATGAGAGCAAAAATCAGAACTCCTGGTTTACAGTCTCATTTTAGTGCAGATGTGTGAATGAAATAGTCGTTGGAATTCTTAACTGCTTTTAACCTCACTTTATCTGAGTACAAGGTAGTGGGCAGGAGATCTACTGGGGATCATGGAGAAGATCTTAATGGTGGGGTTTCCCACCTTTATGGCATGTGTATGCAAAGTCCTACATTCTTTTCCAGAGAACAACAAGCCCCCAAAAGCAGATGCTGGTCCAGATAAAGAATTGACTCTTCCTGTGGACAGCACCACTCTAGATGGCAGCAAGAGCTCGGATGACCAGAAGATAGTCTTCTTTCTTTGGGAAAAAACACGGTGTGTATCACCTTCCACATTCTTGTGGTACCAAATCTTTCATTTTAAACAAGTCACACCCCCACACCTCCCTTGTGTTCAGTCATGGTCACATTGGGCCTGACAAGCGTTCAATGACCTGAATAAGACAAGGATTTATGTTTGATTGGAGAGAGGTGGAGTTTTTTTTGAGCATGAGAAATAGCTTTACCTTCATCTCTAGGCCTGACTCCCACTCTGAGCATGGTGTGGCTCAGCAGTGTTTCCATTCACAGCAGTGGAGCTTGGTCTTGGTCTCGGTCTCATGGAGAGACTGACCCTTGTAATCAAACAACAGCAGGGCCTCCCAACTCCATGCTTTTGCAGTTTGTTTAAATGAGGCAGAGTTCTCTTCCGACTCTAAATTCCCTGAAATGCTTCAGGAAAAAGCCTATGAGCAACTTGCAGTAGCTTTTCCTGTTTGCTAATGCAAAGTCTGTGCAAAGCCCTAGAAATGGACTGTTTTTGCTTTGCACCTTTTTCTTACAAAATTGGCTCATTGTGCAGTTCACAAGCCAATTTGCTGAAAGAACCACTATTTGTAAACACCACCTAAATGCCGTTATCAGTGTTCCTCTGGTTTGAAATTAACCAAAACATTAAACAGCCAGAAATAATGCTTTTTGTTCTGGATGCTGCACTTACCCTTTAGATTATCTTGCTGTAACTGGAGAACATCATTTTGCTTTTTGTCATGGACTCTTATTTCCAGGCTCCTGTTTGGAGTGAGGCTGCCTCCAGTGCTCTATGCAAAGTTTAAACTGATCAGAACCCCTGAAAAAGATCAAAAACTGAACAAGTTCCTTGTGTCTTGGTTAGGGGTCCAGATGGTGTGAAGCTGGAGAATGCCAACAGCAGCATTGCCACTGTCACAGGCCTCCAGGTTGGGACATACGAGTTCACTCTGACAGTGAAAGATGAGAGGAACCTGCAGAGCCAAAGCTCCGTCAACGTCATCGTCAAGGAAGGTACGTCCAGCCATGAGCAGAGCTGCTCAAGTCACAGGTTATCTCTGAGCAGTTCAGCAAAACCTGTGTTCAGAGACAGTAAAAGTAAGGAACAGAGGGATACAGTGTGGAGAGCACTGAAGGAGCCTTGCGGTTTGCCCTTTTCTGGAAGAGCAGTATCTTCAGCTTAATCCTGCAGTATTTCCCTTCTCTTCCCTGGGGTTAGACAGGGATTTCTGGAGTACACTGGAGATCTGATGCAGTGATTTTTGATTGGGCAACACAAGATCTTTCTCCAAGTGCTTCCTCTCTGTTTATTTAGAGATAAACAAGCCGCCCGTCGCAAAGATTGCTGGTAACGTTGTCATCACCTTGCCCACAAACACAGCAGAGTTGGATGGATCGAAATCCTCTGATGATAAGGGGATTGTCAGCTACTTGTGGACCCGAGACGAGGGGAGCCCTGCAGCTGGGGTGAGCTTTCTTTTGTAAAGCATCACAAAAATCAGTGCAAGGTAATGTTGACAGCTCCTGAGGAAATACAAAGTTCCTTGTTGGGCTGTTACCTTGTCATATCATGAAACATGATGATACATTGTGCTACCTTGATTCTTTGTTTCCTCATACTTACTTTGTTCTGCCTTCCAGGAAGTCTTAAATAATTCAGACCATCATCCTGTCCTCCTCCTGTCCAATCTGGTAGAAGGGACCTACACATTTCACCTCAGAGTAACAGATGCCAAAGGAGAGAGTGATGTGGAAAGGACCACGGTGGAGGTCAAACCTGGTGAGTCTGGGCTTTGTGCTGTACCACTTTTGCCTACAGCCCTCTAGATACAGTATACTGGGATTAAAATGTGTCATCTAGTCCAGTTTAGAGCTGTAAACATCAAAAGTTTTGGGGGATGTGGTTGTGTTTTCCTGTGGTTTTTGAGGGCTGACTCTCACTGCTTCTGTTACCTCTGAAAGTCATTCTTGCGTCCCTTCCTTCAGTGCCATTCTCTGGTGCTGTGTTCAAATCAGAAGCATCCTGGAGAGATACTAAAAACCTGCCTTGTACCCAGGCTGCTAAATAGAAACTCTAAAGATCTATGCTATCTACATTCTCCCTAGATCCTAGGAAAAATAACCTGGTGGAGATAATTCTGGATGTGAATGTAAGCCAGCTGACGGAGCGGCAGAAGGGGATGTTCATCCGGCAGATAGGGGTGCTGCTGGGGGTCCTCGATTCAGACATCACCGTGCAAAAGATCCAGCCATACACTGAACAAAGGTGGGATTAATCTGGGAGGGTACACAGGGGGGAATTGCTTGAGGGTTTGGAAAATCAAGGCCTCTTTTCTCTTGGGAAGCAGATTGGACCATCAGAACATGTGGAGTTGTTGCTTAACATTGATATTCCTGCTCTGATCAGAGTTACCAAGCAGGTCTTGAGTATCTTTCTGGCAGGTCTTGAGTATCTTTCCCCTCTGGAGATGGTGCATTGTCCTTGAAAACTGGTGCTGCTAATGTCTTTTCACCTCAAACCTGTAAAATAAGAAAAAATTTCAGTTTGTTTTTTGAAAACTGTGGAGACTATCTGAAGGGATGTTCTGTAGCTGTGATTTGTAACTGGAGAAATAATGGGGCTTGGTGCAGGAGTTTGGTGAAACACTTACAACACACCAGAGGTGGTGTGTAACAATCCTCCTCACCTTCATGCCAAATTGTTAGTTCACAGAATCACTGACTGGTTTGGGTTGGAAGGGACCTTAAGGATCATCCAGTTCCAACCACACAGCCACAGGCAGGGACACCTTCCATTAGTTCTGCATTAGCTTTATTGCCTACACAACTGCTTCAGCTTAATGTACAAAAAATGTTGAAAGCCAATGTGAAGAGATAGAAGACCTTAATTTTGGTTGCTAGTTGGCTTACAGAAAACTGCATTTCTCCTAACCACATGGAAGTTGGCTGCTGAGCAGGGCTGTAGGTCAGGGTGGTGTTGCCTGCCTGGAGAGTGACAACAAGCCATGAGTGGCCATCTCTTGAAATAAGTGCAATATTGCACTTAGTTTCTATTAAACGGGGAGTAGTTTCAAAGTACCTAAAGCACTGAAGAATATTTAAGGGACATGCTTGAAGTCCTGCAGCAAGTCAGCAATAAATCTGCTGTTACTTTACACTTCCCTGGGTGCTGTGATGTATCGATTCCTTCATGTCCACATGGCCTGCTGTAGCAGGAAAATCAGAATTCATTGTCCATGCAGACCTGGAGAGCTGAGAACAGAGGAGCCAGCACTTTCTGTTGTAACATTAGCTCTCTGTCTCTGCCATGAGCAAGCCAGTCGCCCCTGAGTAAGGCAAGTAAGGGATTCTTGTCATTAATGCTTCATCTGTTTACATGTTCAAGCAGACAAAAGAGTGGGAAGTGTTATAAAGGAGCAGAGATTGTTTCTTGACAGATGGCTTTAAGATCCCATTTTTGCCTCCACTATCAAAGTAACTTGTGCTGTTTAAAAAAGAGCTTTTTCCTCTGCCTACTGGTTTGTTCTTTTTCACATACTCTGAGGGTTTCACTGATACCCCATTGACTCATAAATTCGCTAGTGATAATAAATCCCAAACATTCATGCATCCTCTTCTGAGTCTAAAGGATCCACAGGGCTCTGCAAGGTGAGCAAGCCATGAGGAACAAGTTCTTCTGTCATAAAGTTAATGCAGTAAAAGCTGCAGAATACAGAATCCTTCACACCTGGGCTGTTTTCTGGCTATAGCACTTGGTGCATTCCAACTAAACTTTGCAAAATACTGTAAACCTCCACTGTCTGATGCTGGAGCTCTGTGCTGAGCAGCTAAATGGACCCCCAAGTTCCAGGTGTAGTAAAGTCTGAGGATCCCACAGGGAGGAAAGGAGGAGAACATGAAAACAGCAGGACCTTAATGTTTGGGGATTTGATGCTTAGAATGAACATGCAAAGATCTGCTTGATGTGCAAACTCAAGAACTGTGCAGCCCTAGGTTGGAAAACATGAATGGATCAGTTATCCTGAAGGGTTTTCTGCTGTAGGGCCAGATCTGCCCTACAGCAGATATTTTTTTGCTTCCAAACAGAGCCAGAAGTCTGGTCTTCAAATAAATTTGGGATTCTGAGTAAGTCCCTCTAACGACAGACTGGAGAGTGTGGCTCTCTACCTGATGCTTGGAGAAGCAGCAGATAATAATTCTTGTCTTTCTTCCAGCACAAAGATGGTGTTCTTTGTCCAGAACCAGCCTCCCCATCAGATATTCAAAGGACGAGAGGTGGCCTGGACGCTGAAGAACGAACTGCGGAAACAGCAGTCGGACTTCCTCATCTTCCGGGCACTGGAGATTAACACAGTCAGTAAGTGAGAGTCTCTTGGGACAGATTTAACATCTTTTCCCTTCTTTTCAGCTGCCTGACAGAATAAGGGTACTAAAACCACCCACGTGCCCACACACTTACACTCACTGCAGGAGCTTTCATGTTAATAAATGGGAAACAGAAAATTAAGTCTGTTAGACTATTCACTAATCACTGATTTACCAATTAATTCTGTCTATTCACTATTTAACTTCTTATAAATAATTACTTGCAGAGTTGCTGTGAAGAGTTCACAAAACCAAAAGCAGATTGATACTTATGAAACTAAAGTACAGTGTTAATGGACTACAGCCACAGAAATGAGTGTCATCCTGAAAACAGTAAACTGCATGTCTTGGTAGCTGTGAGCCCACTTGTTTCCTGTGCAGCACAAACATCAGTCTGCAGGAAATGTTTCCCTTCTATCATTATTCTACAACTTTGCATTAGCACTGTTTTTCTTTTATGAGATCCATCCTTTGAGAATCATTTGCTGATCAGTTAGAGATTTGAAACTAGAATTGTGTAAAGTAATTACTACTTCCTGATCTTACCATTTTGTGGCCTTCAGAAGCTGTTTTTCAGTTCTGTTTGGTCCCTCCAAAGGATCTGTTTGTTTCTTTGTCTATCTCACAGGCAGGGTTTGAATTTGAAAATCGAAACTTTGTTTACTTGACAAATATACAAATTCCATAACTTGTAGATCAAAATGAGGATTTATTAGGCAAAATGTATGTTGCTGGTGAAGTGGGATGTTTCAGTTTGGCATGAGGCCCGGGTGCTTACGTTTGCACTTCTCACCTCTTGTGATTACAGCTGAGCTATGAGTGAGCTACAGAAGGGCCACATTCAGGTCAGAGCCTGCAGGAGGGGTTGGCTGTATTGAACTATTTTGTCCCATTTTTGCCTCACCTGTGAGTCATTTAGTTCACCTTGCTGGTTTTGGCCCCCAGCCTGTCAGCTGAACTGCTCTGAGCACGGGCGCTGTGACTCCTTCACCAAGCGCTGTGTGTGTGACCCGTTCTGGATGGAGAACTTCCTCAGGGTCCAGATGGGGGACGGCGAAAGCAACTGCGGTATGTGAACCCCCCTGGGGTGGGCACTTTTGCAGAGAAACCCGTGTTTGAAACCCAGGGTGGGCACAGTGCCAGGCACCTGCTGTCTGCCAGGTGCTCTGATGAGATGCTGACACAAGGACACAGTTCTTTGTCTCACCTTCTGGGCAGGTGATGTTTGATAGGGGAGCGACTCTGGACGCTCCCAGTGAACACCCATTAAGAGTTGAGTCTGTTCTGGGTGTATAAATCACAGCTCTCTTCTGTCATGTCCGTACAGAGGCTTTCCTGCCACATGAAAGCAAATTTTGTAAACCAACACACAGTGAAAACTGCCCAGTGAATCCACGCACTGGATCTCGAGCTTCCCAAGGGGATCTGGTGGTGCTGCCAGTGGGGAATGCCAGCCCTAATTCTGCAAAAGGCCAGGCCTTGCCTTTTCTTTCCCAAGAACAGTCCCCTAAAATGTGCACTGTCACCTGTATGAGGTGCCAAAACGTGTTATCTCTGGGGTTTTGCTTGCAGAGTGGAGTGTGCTGTATGTGATCATTGCATCTTTCGTCATCGTGGTTGCCCTCGGATTCTTGTCATGGATGGTGATCTGCTGCTGCAAGAGGTGGGACTGAGACCACAACCCCCACTGTATCCAGGCTTCACAGCCAAGTATCTGCAGTAGGAGGTTAAAGATTCAAACCCATCATCCCAGCAGGTCATCTGCTGAGCCCTGGGATGCTGGATTTTCTCACTTAAGTGTTTCAAGTGAAATGTTGAAGTCACGGAACTCTGGGTTATGTTAAGAAGCAAAATTTGGATTAATCTATAAATGTGCAATTTAGCAACATTTTAATGTTTCACTTTGTAACATGAACATAATCCTAAATAGCAAGTGCTTTAGCTTTGAAGATCACAGTTGTTTTTCTTCTGGCTCTTTTGGAAATGGACTGTCTCTTAATTCCTTTTCTTCCCCTTTAGACGGAAAGGAAAATCCAAAAGAAAAAGCAAATACAAGATTTTGGATGCAACGGATCAAGAAAGCCTGGAGTTAAAACCAAATCCCAAAGCAGGTAAAACATGAGAGGGAAGAGCTCAGCACTTCCAGAGTGCTGACAGAGGACTCTTCCTCTGTGGACTTGAAATCCCAGTGAAACAAATGTCATGTAGGGGCTGACAGAGGGGTCTCAGAAGATCTAAGAGCTTGTCTCAGATCTGTATATGGGGTATTTAGTGAAGTCATCTAAGTCTTAGATTTGGAAATTGGGGCTGAAACTGGCCCAGTCCTGATGATTCCACTTGGTATCACAGAAATAGGAAGTGGATGCCTCAAGCTGTGCAGAACAGCCTGACCCAGGAAGCCCAAAATTGGGTCTTGGCTGTAACTTCTCCTGCTCTAAAGTTTTCCCCTGGGTTCTGGTAGTTCCTTTCTTGCCAATATGCAATTCTTTTGTCATTCTCTACAGCAAAGCAGTAATTCAGTGGCACTAAACATTACACTAAACCAATGGACACCTAAAAATAACCTGAAAGTATTTGTGTACTGGAGAGATGGAGGTTTATTTCTGCTCTGCTACTCACCCACCACAAACAACTGGTTCATCAATTTACTTATTCTTGCTCTTGTGAGCATCAGGCTGTGAAAATTTCACATTTACCTCATCCTCTAGTTTTCCAGTAAGCAGGTGCATTTAGGAGGGAGATCCATGGATTCCTCAGTGCTCCATGTGGCTACAGGTCCATTGGCCCATTCCAGAAAGGCAGGATTTGTCTTCAGTGTTCTTAGCCAGGATTTTCCTGCCTGCATTGCCATCCTGAGAGTTCTTGTCAGGTGCTTTGTGAAGATCAGGGAGTTATTTCAGGCTGGAATGCTTTTATCTGATACCTGAACCAAGCTGTGGTCACCTGCTGACTGACCAGGAAAAGAGGGAAATGTTGGAAAGGATGTGCCAAATACAACTCTGCTGAGTGCCAGGGAGCTCTACAGCTGCTGAAGTGTGTGTTTCATATCAGAGTGTGTTCTGGTTTTGTTCAGAGAAGGGGATGTGCTAACTGTGCGTGGAAAAGAGCCCCTGATCCTTGTTTGCTAGCAGAAAATAACTGCTCATCCCAGTGTTATCCCATTTAATGGTGTTCCAGCAAAGTGAGCAGTGCCCAAGAGCAGCATGGAGGGCATTGCAGTGACAGACTGATCAGCTGTTCCTCTGAGGAGCAGGCTGTCCCAACTGCTCAAACACGGATACCCTTGAAGGAAACCCGGGTGTGTTTCCCTCCCTCAGCACCCAACTCTTCTTTAGTCTGACCATCTGTCACCTCCGAGCCCACTGTGCAATAGATGTACTAAATGTGCCTCACCATTTGCTCTCTGGTAACTAAACTCATCTTGCTGCTTCCAAGGCTGGCTGCTGACTAAAGGCTTTTTCTCTGCTAGCTATGTCCAGGGAGCTTTCTGCTAACAGAGGAAATGTTGCATTTCTCCATTAAGGAAAAGCTAAATTTAAATATTTCCTCTGCTGACAATATCAGTAAATGTCTCTCTCCTGTCCTTGTGCATTAATCTAAATTCATCCTGCTAATTTATCTCTCTCCCCTTGCAGGCAGGAGCAGCAGAGAGGGTAGTGAGATGGCAGAGATCTTCCCTCACACACCTGCATAGTCTCTTGCTCCGGTCGTGAGCCCTCGGAGCGTTTTCTAGGCAATGCCCCGAGCAAGGTCAGGGAGACACAGCTCCCACATGTACTCACAGCCCCTTCTGGTCACATCATTGCCTTCCTGCCTGCTTGTTGTGCTTTGTGCTGTCTTGGAGTGTTGTGGTGACCTCTGACATGCCAGAGTGTCTGAGACAGGATCACTTTAGCTTCAGCATCAGAGGGAATAAGAAACATTCACAGAGGAAAGTCAGATTCTGCTGCCTCTTAGACGTGATCAGAAAAGGAGACTTAGAGGGGATGGAGTAAGGTGAGGTGGTTCATTGGTGTTAAAAGCATTTCTAACCTGGGAATGTTTCTCCTTCAAGGTGGCAGGCAGAAAGCCCAGGTCCTCAACACGAGCCTGATGCACTCGGAGTCCGAGCTGGACAGTGATGAAGCCATCTTCACGTGGCCTGACCGGGAAAAAGGGAAACTGCTCCGCAGCCAGAATGGCTCCTTGCGCAACGGACAAGTGACACTCAAAGCCAAGAACCAGAGGGAGGAAATCCTATAGCTCCCCTCAGGCAGCCTTGACTGGAGCTCAGCAGGGAAGGCTACTCCCATCCCTGTCATACCAGGGCCTTTGGAGGCCACTTTGACTAGGACAACGCTGCTAACTAGTTTCACAGAAAATAACTTTGGTTTTGTGGGTTTCTTTTCATTTGGTTAGAACTGGTTGTACTTGAATTTGAACTTCAAGGGAAATCAAAGGGAGGAGAAGGCAACTGTGAACCCCGGGAGAAGAGTCGGAAAAGGACAGAGCTGGCATCTGGAGAGAGCAGGACAGAACCACTTGGAGCAACTGTGAATGTGCAGGGCCCTCCTAAGCCACCTCAGACTGCAGTGGAGGGAACACCTGTGGACTGCCAGCTCACTTGTCTTGGAGCTCCTCGGAGAAGGAAGGTCAAGTCCTTGAGCTGTGCTCTGAGCTCCCTTCAGGCTCCTGTAGCCTACCACAGGCTACTTGTGCTGTCCAACAACTTTCTTCTCCTTTACTCCCACCTTCCCTAATGGTTTAAGCACTATTTTAATGTAGACTTGTCCTTTCACATGCACTTGGCTGCTGTTGGAGTGTAGAGGAGGGGGAATGTAAACACTCTGATCACACTCCCCCAGTTTGCAGGTAGGAGAGGGGTTTGTGGCTGTTCTAAATCACTGTCAGGCCGCTCTCATGGGGAGTGTTGGGGACTTGGTGCCTGTTCACATGTGAAAAGCTGACCTCTGGTTACTGCCCAGGCTGGGAGACCCCCTCCTGCAGCAAAGTCCTGCTGGGTACCAGAGCTGGGGACACACACCCACCTTTGGTACCTGTGTCCAACGTCTGGCTTCATTCCAAAGCTGTGACATGTTCTGTGGCCCCAGCACCTTCTGTTGGTCACCAGGCCGTCCGTGAGGCTGGACGTTAACCATATCTCAGTTATGGAACACTATGTACTGTGGTTTTTTTGGTTTGGGTTTTTTTCCCCTTAAAATTTGCACATCCCAGGTGATGGGGATCCGTCTCTGCAGTCCCCAGCTGACTGCTCCCTCGGGCTGGCAGCTCACTGGCCTTGTGCTGTTGTGGCTGCAGAGCCCTGTGTGCTCCTATTGCAGTGTGAGGAGCACACGTGGTGGAAAAGGGAACTCTGGGTACCCGAGGGCAATGGGCAGTGCCAGCAGCACGTGGCACAGCAGTGCCACTGTCCCTGCTGCCTGAGCCCAAGGGCAGGCACGGGGATCCTTTCCGATTCCCACTCCCTTATCTCACTGTGCTGCTGTGTGAGTTGCACCCTGTCCTCGGGCAAAATTCAGCCTCGTGCTGGCATGAAGGATGCCACTGCTCCTCTGGGGATGGGTGGGCAGTTCATTGCCTTTCTTTGTGTTTAATTTAAAAACTGGAAACTTGTTTCACTGGCTTTTTTTTTTTCTTCTTTTTGAGCTATGAAAGCCGAAAGGCTTTAAGTTCCTCAGTTGTATTTATATATATGCTGCACTACTGATTTGTGTTGAGCTAGATGAAGATTAAACACTATTGAAAGTGAGGGGACATTCCCTCACTGAATGTAGTCCTGGCTGCTGCTGAGTTTATTTTTTGGGCAATCAGCTGTTCCTCAGGCCCAGCACTGGAGCCTGCAGCTCTCCCAGTGCTGAGGCCACGGCATTTGCTGGCGTCACAGCACGGGCCACCCTCTGCCTGGGCTGTCTGGCACAGAGCAGGGGCTTGGCTCAGGCTTCCCATTCCTGGAGGCTCCTGCACCCGCTCTCCCCATGGCTTCTTCCCTCCAAACCCGCCCAGGACCACACACGGGGAGGGCTGACCCCGGGATGCTCCTCAGAGGGCACAGCCCAGCACTGGCTGTCCCATGGCCACACACTTAACTCTTGGGTAACACCACCCTCTGCATGTCCCTTCATTTGGATGTAAGTGAACAAACTCTGGGAATAGGAGGGTTTGGAGCTGCAGGGATTGACCAGGTGTGGTCCTGAGGCTGCACCTGGGAGTACTTCATGCTGGGAGAGGGGAGCTGTGGGGCTCTCCCTGATTCTGGTCCTTGGGGCGTGTGCTTTCTGAACCCCTTGCTCCTGCGCATCCCAGGGAGGGCCCCCAGCAGCAGACGGGGGCTCAGCCGCTGGGCATTGGTCAGTGCCCCTCTCAGCAGCCACAGGGTGGGCTTTCCAGCAAGCCTGGCTGATGATTACGGGAGAGGGAATTGAAATCTGTGCAGCTGTTACCTCCAACACCTTTATTCAGCTGCAGTTGTTTCTTTCATCCCTGTGTTTCACTGTGGGGTCACAGCCCTTCGAGTAGGGGTGCTGTATTGAGGGGCTGCACCCCAACCCAAGGCTGGGCTTTGGGGAGGGCTGTGGCCTTCCCCCCGTGCCCCGTGGCTCATAGTCCCTTGCTATCATTGAGTGCAGGTTTGTGACAGCACAGCACAAGCTCCCGTTAGATTCCTAGCTCCCATTAGTATTCCCTGGCTGTGCAGCCTCTTCCCCCTCCACATGTTAACCCTCAGTGCCACCAAGCCTTCAGGAATGGGGGCAGACAGCTCTGCACCCCAGCTTTGGGGGGCACAAGGACGTGTGAGGCTGATGGAAGCGAGGAGACACCCTCAAGGCTGAAGGTGGGAACTTCTGGCCCGACATAGGAGCAGAGTGGACTGTCTGCTGTAGTGCCCCAGGAGCACAGCCCTCCCCAGGTGCATGCACAAGAGCCTCCCTGGGATTTTGGAAGCCCTTTGCCCACTCTCCTCCTCCCCCAGGCTCACTAATTTCACTGCTGGTTTGTTACCCGAGTGCCTTGAGCGTGACCTTGCTCAGGAAGGTTTCTGCATTGCTATGCTTTATGATTTCACAATTAGAGGCACTGGCTACAAGTTGCCCACGTGTGGAAGTTAAAGGCTGAGACATCTGTCAGATGAACCAGCACCTTCACTCAGTTTTGTTTTCTTTAACATATTCAAGTGCTGGTGAAGATGTTTGAGGCAAATTCTACTTTTGAAATAGTTTGCTCTTGACTCTTTTCCTCATCCTGCTGCGTAGCTGGGGCTGCTCAACCTGTCTGCACTTTGGTTAATGATGTTTGATGAATTCCAGTGTTACTTGGGTCAAGACTAAAAGTTATTTTTTTAAAAACAAAATGTTTCTTTCAAATAAACAGGGAAGATGTTTTGTTGCTGCCCAATTGCTTCTTTCTCTAGTCTCAGCTGTGGGACAGTTCTCACTAAAGACTTGATTTCACAGGAAAGCAAAATAGCAACAGTGTCAGGGCTCGAGCTGCCCCACACCTGGATAGCAACACCTCCTCGTGCAGCAGCAGAACGTGTATTAATTAGTGGAGTCCTTGAAGGAGATGACTGTGGCCACGGAGCTCTTGCTGGGGCTGGTTGTGTAGAGAACACACTTCAGCACCACGGCAGCCAGGAGGGACCCGATGGCACTTTGGGACACAGATTTTTCAGAGAAAGGAGGAGATTCACCTTCAGAGCTGCCCTTCTGTCCATGAACAGCTCACGTGACGGGTGGGGAGAACTTGCTAGAGCCCTTTGAGTTCACTTCCTTCAATGTCACCTAAGGACAGAGGAAGCCGAATCTCCTGAGCTCCCCAGCTGCGGGCTCGGCTTGGTGCGTGGGGAGAACTTGCACCAGCCCCGGGGCAGCACCGGAAGAGGAGATGGGGGCTTCTCACTGTCCTGAGGGCAAAGAGCTGCTCCTGCCTCCAGCAACTTTTAGTCTGTGTCACATCCCCGGGGGGGGATCAGGGCCTGGGCTGGAGCCTCAGAGCAGCTCCAGGCTCGCAAGAAACTGAGGCAGCAGCTCGAAGACTCTGCCCACCCGGTTGTCGCGGTGTTTTGGTGGTTCGGCAGCCTGGGGAAGCCCCGCGGTCCCTGGGGGAAGCGGGTGCAGGGACTTGGCCGCAGGCATTGCGGCCGAGGCCAAGACCAGGTGCCTGTCGGACCGTGACGGAGCCGGGGAGATCGGGGTTGGAGTCGCAGCTACACCACTTGTGCCTCCCTAAGCAGCACCCGGGACTAGGAGGAGTTAAAAAAACAAAAGGCTCTTCCTGGAGCCAGGGGAGCACGGTTTTTCCTCTCTTTGTACTCATTCTGCTGCATGAGCTGTCCTTGCTCCGACCGTGTGGATTTGGCGCTGCTCCCCAGCGCCTTCCTGTCGTTAGGATTCCCTGGACTGCTGCTGCTTTCCTTCTTCCAGCTGGGCTCTCCCTTGTCCTCGGCACTGACAGGAGCTCCCGCACCTCGCCCGGGTCCCCCGTAGCCACGGGGGGACACAGTTACAGTGGCGATGTGCTCCTTGAACCATCCCTGCGCCTAGGGTGTGGGCGCGCTGCAGGCGGGCTGGTGGCTCCTTGCGAGCTGGGCACCGCTGGCACCCTGCAGTGCCCCCGGCTGCGGGAGCTGCCCCTGGGGCTGTTCCAGAGCCGGGCAGGAGCGTTGGTCGCTGCTCTGAGAGAGGCCGGGACTTGCAGGGGGCTCAGCTGGAGGACTGACCCTGTGCTGGCCATGTCTCACTGGGAACTGGTCACGCCACCACAGCCCACCTGCTCCCCGCCACCAGCACCCCGCACGACCCTCCTGACCGGGCGCAGACCCAGCGTCACTTCCCGGGTCGCTGCTGGCCCGGTGGGGGTTGTTACAGGCATTTTGGGGTGAGCGTGGCTGGCTCGGGACAGGAGTTTGCGGAGCATCCCTGCTCCTGCCTCCCCTCTCCCGCCGCTCCTCCTGCTGAGGCAGAGCCCCGACGGCCAGCGGGGGCAATGCGGGTGCTTCGGTGGAGGCCCGCGGGCACCGTCACCCTCCGTCCATCCCTCCGTCCGCCCGTCGGTCCACGCGGGGCCCCATGCACCGGGTGAGTCCGTCTTTCCATTGTTCAAACAATCTCTTTTCCACATGCGGTGCCAAAGGCTCCCCGCTCGCACCCGCACGCGCCAGTATATTTAGCTGCCTCTGAGCCTCTACCTTTCCTTATATAGGAGAGGCCAAACGAATTTCTCACTCTCATTATTAATAGCCTGAGAGGAGCTCTTAGGAGGCTGCCAAAAATAGCAGGCAAACAGAGAGCACCCGGGGTGGGGAGGGTGTCGTGGCAGGCAGGGAGCCGCCGGGACCGCCGCGGGAGGGATGCCACGCTGCTGGTCCTGGCTTTTCCCTTTGGGAACCACGCTAAGGTGTCTCCCAGCATCCTGCCCCGGGTAGGGGGTCCCCCACGCCCCGCCAGCTCTCTGCAGGTAGGACCGGCGGGGCTCCGGGTGGGCAGAGCAGTCCTGTACCCCCGGACTTGGCGGCTGGGGATGCTGAAACAACTGCCCCGTGGGTGTTGGGGACACCCCAACCGGGTGGCCTGGGGCAACCCAGGGATCCCCATCCCCACGGGGTCCCCCTGGACATGGGGATCTTCTGCGGCTGAAGCGTTGACAGGTTTTACCCTTCTGTACACTCCACGAGCTCTGCTTTGCCCTCGAGCTGCCTTGGGCTGCTGCTGGGCTCGGCGGTGTGTGCCGGCTCCCCCCACGACATGGCTCTGAGACCCCCGCCGGGCACCTGGGGGACGTGGGGCAGGTGGCAGAGTTGGCCGGCCGTCTGCGTGCTGGTGGCAGCCCTGGCTGCCTCGGTCCGGGAGGGAGAGGGTTTCTCAGCAGAGATCCCCCACGCAGGATCCCCAGAATTGGGCGCATGTGCCGGGACACCGAGCCCGGGATGGGGCGAGCGAGGAAGGAGCTTCGGGGTGCCCAGAGAGCGAGGGGTCTTCAACTGCACCCGGAGATGTTGCATCCCAGGGTCTGCCTTAAATCCCTCCCTCCTCCCTCCCTCCCTGGCGAGGAACTTCTCCCGCTGAACCGGAGGATGCTGCAAGCTCCTGCGGACGAGCCGGAGGAGTCCTGTGGCAAAGTCAAGGCGAGCGGGGAAGCAGCGTGCTCGTGCCGGGTGTCAGCGCAGCCCGCTGCCGCCAGCCCAGCCTGCTGCGGCCGGTGTCACCTCCAGGACCGTGAGTGGCCTTGCGGGCGGGAGGTGCGGGATCTGCGGGGGGCAGCGGGGCTTTCCCCGCCGCCCACGTTTAACCTTCAGCGAGCCCGGCCGGTGCTGAGCCTGCAGGGGCCGGGGATGCTGCTGCTGCCGGGCTCCGGCTCGGCGTGGGCAGGGAGAGGACACCCTGGGGTGGGGGTCACCGCAGCCCCCCCTGCTTGGGGCCAGCCCGGGTGGAGACGGAGGAGTGAGGGGCAGCAGCAACTCTCTGTGTGTCTGGGGGGGCAATGGGGCCCCCCCGCAGGTCCCGGCGGCAGGGGGGCCCTGGGGGGTGAGTGCCCGGCTCTGCGGGCAGCACCCGGCCCTTCTTCCTGCGGGTGTCCCCCTGCACCGGGGCCGGTCACCCCCCCTCCAGGGAGCCGAGGTGCCCTCGGCCACGCAAAGTGAGGACACCCCATGCCTGTGGGATGGGATGGGAAGGGAAACCCAACTCCTGGGCACCTCGGCATCGCATTTTGGACTTGCACGGAGGGAAGTGCTGATCCCCATGGCCGGGTGCACCAGGGCAATGCGCCCACAGCCCAGACACGGGCAATGCCGCGGGCGAAGGGGCGGCAGAACGGGAGCCGGGGGGCTCCCCCAGGCATCGTGTGCCAGCGCTCCCCTTGCACCCACCTCCCTCCTTCTTGCTGGGCCTCTTGGTATTTTATAAGCCACTCGGCAGCTGCTGCATTGGGTTTGCCGGGGATGAATGAGCCGGGGGAAGCCGGCTGGGGGGGCAGAGCTGGATGGGAAAACTTGGAAAGGCCCCTGCGGGGCAGCGGCTGCAGAGCTCGGCCGGGGACGCGGCGCTGGCGGAGCCGGGAAAAAAGGGCTCTTCCTTTTATAGCCAGGCTGGGGTTGTTGGGTGCCTGTGGGTGCCACTACGGCCGGCCCCGGCAGCCCCCCGACTCCTCCGCCTCCTCCTGCAAAGTCGTCTGCCTCTGGTGCCCACAAACGACCCTGCTCGGGCAGGGAGCTGCTCTCGGGGCAGGCGGAGAACACGGGGGGCTGCCCTGGCCGGGGACTCATATAGGATCTGCAGGCACGGAGAATTCGTGGAAGAGGGGCTGCCCCGGGCCACAGCTCCCTGGTGGGTTTCGGCTCGGGGTCTGCAGCTGCCAAAGGCAGCGCTGGGGCTGGGGAGGACTCAGGGATGCCTGCAGTGGTGGGAGCACGCCCAGGGCTGCAGAGGGGTTGGTGGTGATGACTGGGAATATCTGGGCACAGAGAGGGCGGTGGGGTAGAGCCGGTCTGTAGAACACGGCAGGGGCAAGGAGGGGTGGTGGGAGGAGGCAGGGGTGGCCTGGGCTGCAGTTGGGGGACACGAGGTGCCCCGGATGCAGGGAGCATCCCGTGGAGCTGGGTGCAGCCCTCCAAGGTCACTGGGAGAGCCCGGCTGAGAGCTGTGGGAACCATGCCATGGGATGGGGCTGGATGGGCCCCTGGGGCTGGGGTATCTCTAACACCCAGTCCTGGGAGGCTGTCCAAGGTCAGCCGAGGTGACTGGAAATGAACTGGGCTGCAATGTGAGAGCCCTGATGCTGTGCCCTGGCTTTGTGGTTTCAGGGTGGGTGCAGCCATGAGCTTTTGGCTCCCACTGAACTCTGACAGCCCTGCCAGACCCTGGGACACCGGCAGTGCTACAGCAAATCCTCCCGGCAGCATCACACGGCACTGCAGGGCCGGCAGAGTGCCAGGGGTTAAGTGGGTGCATCTCTGCAGCGTCTGGCCTCAGGACACGCACTCAGTTTGATTTGGGGTGGGACAGGGGTGCTGGTCCAGCCAGACACGCTCTGCCCCACCACTGCTGCTGGGCTGGGGACTTGTCTTGGGTCCTGGGAGCCGTGTCTGGGATCCTCAGGGCCAGATCATCGGGACCACCCATGCAGGAGCTCCTGGGGTGCTGGCAGAGCACGCTGGGGGGACCATGGCTGTGTCATGCTGCGCCCCATGGAAAGCTTTGGTGTCTCAGGGGCCAACCGAGCAGCGACTCTGCTGCCTGTGTGTGCTGCAAGCAGGGCCGGTGACGTGAGGCTGTACTTGGTGCCCAGTGGCTCCTTGCAGGAAGCTGCAGCGCGTGCGGCCACGGCTTCCGGTGCTGAGTCACGGCCACACCATGTCCGGCCTGCCCCACGTCCCTCTTGCCCACGGCCAGGCCCCCACGCACCCCTCACTCCCCTGTCTGGGAGGAAGCAGCCCTGGGAACCCAGGGACACTCCCTGTACCTGCCATTGTCCCACTCCAGCTGCAGATTTAGGGGTGGGAGGGTCACTGGGGTCAAGGCATATTTGGGTTGTGGTGACACTCATCCCCTCTGTCACCCTGCCATGGCCAAGCTGTGCTGGGGCCGGGGAGCCCCCTGCAGCCCCACTGGGGTCTGAAGCCCAGAGCTCTCAGCTGAACCACCCTCCCATGGGCAAAGGCATCTCCAGCCTTCCCTGTCCACAGCTGCTGCGTGTGGGGAGGGGTTGGGAAGGGCCCAGAGCCCTGTGTCCTTCTCCTGGCCCTGCAAACGAGAAGAGCAGGGGCATGGGGGGGGGGGGGGTGTGGGAGATTGGTGCCCCCTGAGCTGGCCCAGCTGCATGGACCGGGAACCACTGCTCAGGCACACAGACAGGGGGATTTGGGGTGTGCAATCTCCTGGGGGTGGCAGGGTGGCAGGAGAGCGAGTTGGTGCATCCTGACCCAGTGCAGCAGCAGCAGCAGCAGCAGCAGCAGGAGCAGGAGCAGCAGGGGGGTCTCCTGCCAAGCCAAGAGCCAGGGCCGAGGGGGATTCCCCCTGTGGAAGGGGCTCCAAGCACAGGTGCCCACCTCTGCCATCCACGTGTGCTGGCCCTGTGGGCTCACGGGACTCGGCCCTGGCTCTGCCCCCATCTCCTTGCAGATGCAGCTCCCCAGGTGCCCCCACAGCCCAAACCGCTGAGCTTCGGCTGCATCCTGGAGCATCCCATCACCCACACAGGGCAGCCACCACCCAAACACCAGCCTGAGCACCCTCCAGCCGCCTAGGGACTCTGGGTCCAGGGCACACAGGCTGGCCACGGCTCTGTCTTGTCCTCCAAACACGGGGTGGCTCCGGGCACAGGGGGCCAAATGGGCAGTGCCTCCACCTGCACTGCGCCAGGCAGAGGCCGAAGACGGGACTGGGGCTGGGTAGGAGATGCTCCCCACAGCCCCTGCCCGGTCTTGGGTTTCACCACGGCTCCTTCCAGGATCTCACTGGAGCTGGAGGACACGGCCGGGAGAGGGTCAGCTCCGTGCCCCACGCCCCCAGCCCCGCGCCGCCCGCCTCTCCCTCCCAACCCTACATACTTCTTCATATGCCCATACGGAGCCGGCCGGCCTTATGGAATGTTAAGAAGTATGTATTTTTGGGCTGGGACCCCCACGCCGGGAGCCCCCATCACCAGCACGGTCCAGACGGCGCCTCCGGAGAGACGATGCGTCCCTGGGGCTGGTAAAAAGGAACCAGATCAATTTGCAACTGGATTTGGTCCCCTTCAACCAGCTGCAGCGGCGCATGAGCTACGGCACCCGCTGCACCTCACCGCCCCGGCCCAGGGCGCTGCCACCGTCCTGCCCTGAGCGGGCTCGGGTGAACAGTGGGTGCAGGGAGCGGGAGAAAGGGGGGGAGGCGGCGGAGGGGGGGTGCAGAGTGGGGCTTTGGTGGGGTTTTTGAGGCTGCCCGGTGGAGAGGAGGCAGGCGGAGTGGCTTCAGCTACGATTTCCGAATTTGCTCGAGGTCGTCGTCAAAACCGCGGCCTTTCAGCAGTCGAGAAACGCCCCGTGAAGCCACGGGAGCCCTGGCACAGGCGTGAGGAGCCACCAGCCCGGCGCGTCCTTCCCCCGCAGTCCCCGCAGCTCCGTCCGAGGCGGTCGGGGAGAAAGGGCTCCCTGCGGGGACACCCCCAGGGTCCGACCCCCGAAAATGCGGGAGCTCCAGCCCCGCTCCAGCAGAGACAGCAACATAAAGAGTTAATGAGAAGTGAAACTCGAAAATTAATTGTCCCGACAAGCCCCGCCTCGATCTTTCCGGCAGCCATTGGACCGTCAGACAGAGCACGGGTTGGTGGCGTGGGGTGCTGCGCTCCCGCGGTCGGTGCTTGGGCACAGCGCCCTTTCCCTGAGGGGGGGACGATAACGGGGGGCTGCTCACCTCGCTGCACCGGCGGAGCAGCACCGAGCCCTGGGCCGGGCAGGAGCCCGGGCGGGGGCTGAGGGGTCTCTGCTTTCGTGGGGTGGCCGGGGGCTCCTGGAGGGGACAGGGGTGGCTGGGGGCGTTCGTGCAGGGCAGCAAAGCCCTGCCGGCCTCACCCACTGCCCACGGAAGAAAGTTTTGTTCTCTTTCCCGGCAGGACCAGGCTCCCCGAGGACCCTGCGCGGTTCTCGCTCCCGGCCAGGCTGCCATGGGTAAGTTGGTGGGCTCGTGGCGTGGGGGGCACGGGCCCTGCAAGGGGACAGCACGAGGGACACGGGGACTCTGTGCTTTGCTCCTTCTGCCCTCTCCTGCGGGCCGTGGCGGCAGCGGGGCCGGTGCCGTCGCCGGTGCCGTTCCCGGGCGGCTGCAGCGCTGAAGGAGGGTGGGGCTGGGAGAGCTGCTGCTGCCGCCGGGCCCCTGCCCTGCCCGGCACAGCGCGCTGGGCTCCAGCCGGGAGGAGCTTTAGTGCCCGCGCTCCGGCCCTTCTGTCATTTTCCTTCTTAGGTTGGGGTGGAATCGGCATTGTACTCTTCCTTGGAATTGTCGTTGGAATGGCACTCGTAGGTGAGCGTCCGGCACGGGCTGAGCAGCGCTGGGGGCCACTTTGGGAGCTGCTGAGAGGGAAGGGGCAGCACTGGCCGCTCGCTGCCTGGAATTCTGCCTGCACTGCTGCAGCCCTGCACACCGTTCCTCTCCTGCCGGCCGTGGGGTGTCCCCATCCCTGCACCCCCAGCCGTCGCTGCCTGCTCTGGTCCCTGGTTCCTTTTGGGGAGGCCGGTTCTGGTGCTGGTGGCAGGGGGAGAAGTGGGTCACAGAGAGCACCCTAACGCTGCTCTGTCCTCCCTGCAGCCGTGGCAGGTGGCATGCCGGTGTCCATCGGTGCAGTGGGGATTACCAAGAGCAAGGCTTTTGTCTTTGCTCTCACACTCGGTGAGTGGGGAGGGCAGGGGAGCTGGACTGTGCTGGGTGGGAATACGGGGTTGAACCCTGGGCTTGCTCTAAAGCCAAACCAGTTCTTGAACTCCTCACTGGTCCAAATCTCCCCTAAATGTGGGGAAGGGATCAATCCCCAATGTGGTGGGAAGAGTCAGGACCTGCTGGGGTAGGGATCAAGGCTGAGGGCGTCAGGGGCCGTGCAGGCAGGTGACTGCTCTGTGGCAAGAACAACACTTGTGTCCACTGGCAGCAGTGGCCAGAGACAGAAAGGAACAGCGGACAGGGTTGGGTTTGCTCAGGAGCAGAACTTGCTGCAGGCAAACTCCCTGGCACAGTCTGGGGAGACCCTTGCCTCTCCCTGCCCAGGAGAAGCCCTTGGCTGTCCCTGCCTCGTGGTTGTCCCTTAGCAGGCAGCCTCGATGCTTCTGGGACATCAAACGTTTGTCTTTGCAGGGTGAAAACAAAAGGCCTGACTCTGCCCTGCGAGCAGCAGCTGATGCCATGCTCTCCAAAGGAAGAACTCGAGGTTACCAACCCAAAGCCATGAAGTTTTTCTTCTTTCCAAGCAGCCTATCTTCCCATGGCAGGCTCTGGAAAGCCCCCACAGACCCCCAGCTGTGCCTTTATACGATTTGGATTTCCTTGAGCAATAAATTCCTTGAAAGTTTTAATAAAAGTGTATTGCACACGTGCATGTGTGGTGGTGCTTGGTGTGTGCTGTGGCTGAGGTACCTGCCCAGCACCGGGGCATTTGCCGTACTCCAGGAAGGGTTTCCAGCCTTGCTGCCGCTCCCCTGCACAGCGAGGGGCTGGCTCCCACTGAACCCTGACAGCCCTGCCAGACCCTGGGACACCGGCAGTGCTACAGCAAATCCTCCCGGCAGCATCACACGGCACTGCAGGGCCGGCAGAGCGCCAGGGCTTAAGTGGGTGCATCTCTGCAGCGTCTGGCCTCAGGACACGCACTCAGTTTGATTTGGGGTGGGACAGGGGTGCTGGTCCAGCCAGACACGCTCTGCCCAACCACTGCTGCTGGGCTGGGGACTTGTCTTGGGTCCTGGGAGCCGTGTCTGGGATCCTCAGGGCCAGATCATCGGGACCACCCATGCAGGAGCTCCTGGGGTGCTGGCAGAGCACGCTGGGGGGACCATGGCTGTGTCATGCTGCGCCCCATGGAAAGCTTTGGTGTCTCAGGGGCCAACCGAGCAGCGACTCTGCTGCCTGTGCGTGCTGCAAGCAGGGCCGGTGACGTGAGGCTGTACTTGGTGCCCAGTGGCTCCTTGCAGGAAGCTGCAGCGCGTGCGGCCACGGCTTCCGGTGCTGAGTCACGGCCACACCATGTCCGGCCTGCCCCACGTCCCTCTTGCCCACGGCCAGGCCCCCACGCACCCCTCACTCCCCTGTCTGGGAGGGAGCAGCCCTGGGAACCCAGGGACACTCCCTGTACCTGCCATTGTCCCACTCCAGCTGCAGATTTAGGGGTGGGAGGGTCACTGGGGTCAAGGCATATTTGGGTTGTGGTGACACTCATCCCCTCTGTCACCCTGCCATGGCCAAGCTGTGCTGGGGCCGGGGAGCCCCCTGCAGCCCCACTGGGGTCTGAAGCCCAGAGCTCTCAGCTGAACCACCCTCCCATGGGCAAAGGCATCTCCAGCCTTCCCTGTCCACAGCTGCTGCGTGTGGGGAGGGGTTGGGAAGGGCCCAGAGCCCTGTGTCCTTCTCCTGGCCCTGCAAACGAGAAGAGCAGGGGCATGGGGGGGGGGGTGTGGGAGATTGGTGCCCCCTGAGCTGGCCCAGCTGCATGGACCGGGAACCACTGCTCAGGCACACAGACAGGGGGATTTGGGGTGTGCAATCTCCTGGGGGTGGCAGGGTGGCAGGAGAGCGAGTTGGTGCATCCTGACCCAGTGCAGCAGCAGCAGCAGCAGCAGCAGCAGCAGCAGCAGGAGCAGCAGGGGGGTCTCCTGCCAAGCCAAGAGCCAGGGCCGAGGGGGATTCCCCCTGTGGAAGGGGCTCCAAGCACAGGTGCCCACCTCTGCCATCCACGTGTGCTGGCCCTGTGGGCTCACGGGACTCGGCCCTTGGCTCTGCCCCCATCTCCTTGCAGATGCAGCTCCCCAGGTGCCCCCACAGCCCAAACCGCTGAGCTTCGGCTGCATCCTGGAGCATCCCATCACCCACACAGGGCAGCCACCACCCAAACACCAGCCTGAGCACCCTCCAGCCGCCTAGGGACTCTGGGTCCAGGGCACACAGGCTGGCCACGGCTCTGTCTTGTCCTCCAAACACGGGGTGGCTCCGGGCACAGGGGGCCAAATGGGCAGTGCCTCCACCTGCACTGCGCCAGGCAGAGGCCGAAGACGGGACTGGGGCTGGGTAGGAGATGCTCCCCACAGCCCCTGCCCGGTCTTGGGTTTCACCACGGCTCCTTCCAGGATCTCACTGGAGCTGGAGGACACGGCCGGGAGAGGGTCAGCTCCGTGCCCCACGCCCCCAGCCCCGCGCCGCCCGCCTCTCCCTCCCAACCCTACATACTTCTTCATATGCCCATACGGAGCCGGCCGGCCTTATGGAATGTTAAGAAGTATGTATTTTTGGGCTGGGACCCCCACGCCGGGAGCCCCCATCACCAGCACGGTCCAGACGGCGCCTCCGGAGAGACGATGCGTCCCTGGGGCTGGTAAAAAGGAACCAGATCAATTTGCAACTGGATTTGGTCCCCTTCAACCAGCTGCAGCGGCGCATGAGCTACGGCACCCGCTGCACCTCACCGCCCCGGCCCAGGGCGCTGCCACCGTCCTGCCCTGAGCGGGCTCGGGTGAACAGTGGGTGCAGGGAGCGGGAGAAAGGGGGGGGAGGCGGCGGAGGGGGGGTGCAGAGTGGGGCTTTGGTGGGGTTTTTGAGGCTGCCCGGTGGAGAGGAGGCAGGCGGAGCGGCTTCAGCTACGATTTCCGAATTTGCTCGAGGTCGTCGTCAAAACCGCGGCCTTTCAGCAGTCGAGAAACGCCCCGTGAAGCCACGGGAGCCCTGGCACAGGCGTGAGGAGCCACCAGCCCGGCGCGTCCTTCCCCCGCAGTCCCCGCAGCTCCGTCCGAGGCGGTCGGGGAGAAAGGGCTCCCTGCGGGGACACCCCCAGGGTCCGACCCCCGAAAATGCGGGAGCTCCAGCCCCGCTCCAGCAGAGACAGCAACATAAAGAGTTAATGAGAAGTGAAACTCGAAAATTAATTGTCCCGACAAGCCCCGCCTCGATCTTTCCGGCAGCCATTGGACCGTCAGACAGAGCACGGGTTGGTGGCGTGGGGTGCTGCGCTCCCGCGGTCGGTGCTTGGGCACAGCGCCCTTTCCCTGAGAGGGGGACGATAACGGGGGGCTGCTCACCTCGCTGCACCGGCGGAGCAGCACCGAGCCCTGGGCCGGGCAGGAGCCCGGGCGGGGGCTGAGGGGTCTCTGCTTTCGTGGGGTGGCCGGGGGCTCCTGGAAGGGACAGGGGTGGCTGGGGGCGTTCGTGCAGGGCAGCAAAGCCCTGCCGGCCTCACCCACTGCCCACGGAAGAAAGTTTTGTTCTCTTTCCCGGCAGGACCAGGCTCCCCGAGGACCCTGCGCGGTTCTCGCTCCCGGCCAGGCTGCCATGGGTAAGTTGGGGGGCTCGTGGCGTGGGGGGCACGGGCCCTGCAAGGGGACAGCACGAGGGACACGGGGACTCTGTGCTTTGCTCCTTCTGCCCTCTCCTGCGGGCCGTGGCGGCAGCGGGGCCGGTGCCGTCGCCGGTGCCGTTCCCGGGCGGCTGCAGCGCTGAAGGAGGGTGGGGCTGGGAGAGCTGCTGCTGCCGCCGGGCCCCTGCCCTGCCCGGCACAGCGCGCTGGGCTCCAGCCGGGAGGAGCTTTAGTGCCCGCGCTCCGGCCCTTCTGTCATTTTCCTTCTTAGGTTGGGGTGGAATCGGCATTGTACTCTTCCTTGGAATTGTCGTTGGAATGGCACTCGTAGGTGAGCGTCCGGCACGGGCTGAGCAGCGCTGGGGGCCACTTTGGGAGCTGCTGAGAGGGAAGGGGCAGCACTGGCCGCTCGCTGCCTGGAATTCTGCCTGCACTGCTGCAGCCCTGCACACCGTTCCTCTCCTGCCGGCCGTGGGGTGTCCCCATCCCTGCACCCCCAGCCGTCGCTGCCTGCTCTGGTCCCTGGTTCCTTTTGGGGAGGCCGGTTCTGGTGCTGGTGGCAGGGGGAGAAGTGGGTCACAGAGAGCACCCTAACGCTGCTCTGTCCTCCCTGCAGCCGTGGCAGGTGGCATGCCGGTGTCCATCGGTGCAGTGGGGATTACCAAGAGCAAGGCTTTTGTCTTTGCTCTCACACTCGGTGAGTGGGGAGGGCAGGGGAGCTGGGCTGTGCTGGGTGGGAATACGGGGTTGTACCCTGGGCTTGCTCTAAAGCCAAACCAGTTCTTGAACTCCTCACTGGTCCAAATCTCCCCTAAATGTGGGGAAGGGATCAATCCCCAATGTGGTGGGAAGAGTCAGGACCTGCTGGGGTAGGGATCAAGGCTGAGGGCGTCAGGGGCCGTGCAGGCAGGTGACTGCTCTGTGGCAAGAACAACACTTGTGTCCACTGGCAGCAGTGGCCAGAGACAGAAAGGAACAGCAGACAGGGTTGGGTTTGCTCAGGAGCAGAACTTGCTGCAGGCAAACTCCCTGGCACAGTCCAGGGAGACCCTTGCCTCTCCCTGCCCAGGAGAAGCCCTTGGCTGTCCCTGCCTCGTGGTTGTCCCTTAGCAGGCAGCCTCGATGCTTCTGGGACATCAAACGTTTGTCTTTGCAGGGTGAAAACAAAAGGCCTGACTCTGCCCTGCGAGCAGCAGCTGATGCCATGCTCTCCAAAGGAAGAACTCGAGGTTACCAACCCAAAGCCATGAAGTTTTTCTTCTTTCCAAGCAGCCTATCTTCCCATGGCAGGCTCTGGAAAGCCCCCACAGACCCCCAGCTGTGCCTTTATACGATTTGGATTTCCTTGAGCAATAAATTCCTTGAAAGTTTTAATAAAAGTGTATTGCACACGTGCGTGTGTGGTGGTGCTTGGTGTGTGTTGTGGCTGAGTGTATTGGGTTGACCCTGAGTTGATGGACAGTCTTTAAGACCAATTACGCTTCTCACAATTTACATATTTAAACCGCACAGAAAGGCGGGACTTCCCCTTTGGTCGGAGCTCGCTGGCTGGGAGGTGGGGGCAGCTCGGGGCCTCCAGGCCCCGCCGGGCCGGGCCGGGGCCACTGCCCCTTTCCCCCTTTCCCAACGCTGCGGCACGATCCCTGGGTGGCTGGGGGGGACTGCCTCAGAGCCGCAGGCAGCTCAAACCAGCCATGGACTGCCACAGCTAAACCCATCCAGCGCGGCTTCTGGGGACCGGCGGGTCCCTCTCCTCTCCATGCGGAGCCGGCGGAGTCAACGGGAGCCGGCAGAGCCTCCTGTCTGCAGCCAGCACACTTCGTGCTGAACTGAAGAGGACACCACGCAGCCAGCAGCACAGAGGGAGCGAGGCTTTCCCCACCGTAAAGCCTGAACAAAAACACCCTTCAGCATGGCGGTGTCAGTCAGAGAGAAAGAGAAGTGAGTCCTGTGGGACGGAGCTGGAAATGGCGACGGGAGAAAAGAGGGCGGTGCTGCGATTCTGGCGGGCAGCTTAAAAGAAACCTTCTTGCATGCCGTGGTAAGAAAGTGTAATACCACAAACTGTTTGTCTCTTTAATCCATTTGAAGAACATGGGGGGATGGAGTATCTTCGTGTGCCTGTGAAGATTGTGAAGAATGCCGATGCCAGGCTATATAGTAGTAAGAGGCTGCTAGAGACTTGTGGCGAAGAAGAGCCTTTGTGTGCAGGCCAAAAGAACTTATCCTTAAAAAGATGAATAACCCCATGTGATGGCCCATGTTTTGCAGTGTGAAGGAACTGTGAGATTTTTCATGGGAGAGATGTTCCACACACAGCAGATTGTTTGTTTCCGGGCGGATCTGCTGTTGGTGGCAGTTTGGGAACCACGTGCAACTGAAGGAAAAACCTTTTTTTTCCCTTAAGCATAAGAGAGAGATTTTTCAAGAACTGGAACGCTGACTAACATCCCATGTTCTCTTATCCCTTGTGTGAGCTAGGTAAAAGGAGAGAAGTGCTGGGGGGGGGGGATTTGCTTTAATTTTGTTTTGTTATTGTCTCTTTACTTTTAATTCTATTAGTAATAAAACTCTTTCATTGTACTGCAACCTTAAACAGGTTTGTGCCTGCTTTGCTTTTCTCCTAATTCTTATCTCACAGAAGGAAAATAAGTAAGTAATGAATATTTTGAACCAAAACCACTACATTTAATTGGTGTTTCTGCCCGGTTTCGAACTCACCCCGCTACACTGAGGTACCTGCCCAGCACCGGGGGATTTGCCGTACTCCAGGAAGGGTTTCCAGCCTTGCTGCCGCTCCCCTGCACAGCGAGGGGCTGGCTCCCACTGAACCCTGACAGCCCTGCCAGACCCTGGGACACCGGCAGTGCTACAGCAAATTCTCCCGGCAGCATCACACGGCACTGCAGGGCCGGCAGAGCGCCAGGGCTTAAGTGGGTGCATCTCTGCAGCGTCTGGCCTCAGGACACGCACTCAGTTTGATTTGGGGTGGGACAGGGGTGCTGGTCCAACCAGACACGCTCTGCCCCACCACTGCTGCTGGGCTGGGGACTTGTCTTGGGTCCTGGGAGCCGTGTCTGGGATCCTCAGAGCCAGATCATCGGGACCACCCATGCAGGAGCTCCTGGGGTGCTGGCAGAGCACGCTGGGGGGACCATGGCTGTGTCATGCTGCGCCCCATGGAAAGCTTTGGTGTCTCAGGGGCCAACCGAGCAGCGACTCTGCTGCCTGTGCGTGCTGCAAGCAGGGCCGGTGACGTGAGGCTGTACTTGGTGCCCAGTGGCTCCTTGCAGGAAGCTGCAGCGCGTGCGGCCACGGCTTCCGGTGCTGAGTCACGGCCACACCATGTCCGGCCTGCCCCACGTCCCTCTTGCCCACGGCCAGGCCCCCACGCGCCCCTCACTCCCCTGTCTGGGAGGGAGCAGCCCTGGGAACCCAGGGACACTCCCTGTACCTGCCATTGTCCCACTCCAGCTGCAGATTTAGGGGTGGGAGGGTCACTGGGGTCAAGGCATATTTGGGTTGTGGTGACACTCATCCCCTCTGTCACCCTGCCATGGCCAAGCTGTGCTGGGGCCGGGGAGCCCCCTGCAGCCCCACTGGGGTCTGAAGCCCAGAGCTCTCAGCTGAACCACCCTCCCATGGGCAAAGGCATCTCCAGCCTTCCCTGTCCACAGCTGCTGCGTGTGGGGAGGGGTTGGGAAGGGCCCAGAGCCCTGTGTCCTTCTCCTGGCCCTGCAAACGAGAAGAGCAGGGGCATGGGGGGGGGGGTGTGGGAGATTGGTGCCCCCTGAGCTGGCCCAGCTGCATGGACCGGGAACCACTGCTCAGGCACACAGACAGGGGGATTTGGGGTGTGCAATCTCCTGGGGGTGGCAGGGTGGCAGGAGAGCGAGTTGGTGCATCCTGACCCAGTGCAGCAGCAGCAGCAGCAGCAGCAGCAGCAGGAGCAGGAGCAGCAGGGGGGTCTCCTGCCAAGCCAAGAGCCAGGGCCGAGGGGGATTCCCCCTGTGGAAGGGGCTCCAAGCACAGGTGCCCACCTCTGCCATCCACGTGTGCTGGCCCTGTGGGCTCACGGGACTCGGCCCTGGCTCTGCCCCCATCTCCTTGCAGATGCAGCTCCCCAGGTGCCCCCACAGCCCAAACCGCTGAGCTTCGGCTGCATCCTGGAGCATCCCATCACCCACACAGGGCAGCCACCACCCAAACACCAGCCTGAGCACCCTCCAGCCGCCTAGGGACTCTGGGTCCAGGGCACACAGGCTGGCCACGGCTCTGTCTTGTCCTCCAAACACGGGGTGGCTCCGGGCACAGGGGGCCAAATGGGCAGTGCCTCCACCTGCACTGCGCCAGGCAGAGGCCGAAGACGGGACTGGGGCTGGGTAGGAGATGCTCCCCACAGCCCCTGCCCGGTCTTGGGTTTCACCACGGCTCCTTCCAGGATCTCACTGGAGCTGGAGGACACGGCCGGGAGAGGGTCAGCTCCGTGCCCCACGCCCCCAGCCCCGCGCCGCCTGCCTCTCCCTCCCAACCCTACATACTTCTTCATATGCCCATACGGAGCCGGCCGGCCTTATGGAATGTTAAGAAGTATGTATTTTTGGGCTGGGACCCCCACGCCGGGAGCCCCCATCACCAGCACGGTCCAGACGGCGCCTCCGGAGAGACGATGCGTCCCTGGGGCTGGTAAAAAGGAACCAGATCAATTTGCAACTGGATTTGGTCCCCTTCAACCAGCTGCAGCGGCGCATGAGCTACGGCACCCGCTGCACCTCACCGCCCCGGCCCAGGGCGCTGCCACCGTCCTGCCCTGAGCGGGCTCGGGTGAACAGTGGGTGCAGGGAGCGGGAGAAAAGGGGGGGAGGCGGCGGAGGGGGGGTGCAGAGTGGGGCTTTGGTGGGGTTTTTGAGGCTGCCCGGTGGAGAGGAGGCAGGCGGAGCGGCTTCAGCTACGATTTCCGAATTTGCTCGAGGTCGTCGTCAAAACCGCGGCCTTTCAGCAGTCGAGAAACGCCCCGTGAAGCCACGGGAGCCCTGGCACAGGCGTGAGGAGCCACCAGCCCGGCGCGTCCTCCCCCCGCAGTCCCCGCAGCTCCGTCCGAGGCGGTCGGGGAGAAAGGGCTCCCTGCGGGGACACCCCCAGGGTCCGACCCCCGAAAATGCGGGAGCTCCAGCCCCGCTCCAGCAGAGACAGCAACATAAAGAGTTAATGAGAAAGTGAAACTCGAAAATTAATTGTCCCGATGCACCCTGCTTCGATCTTTCCGGCAGCCATTGGACCGTCAGACAGAGCACGGGTTGGTGGCGTGGGGTGCTGCGCTCCCGCGGTCGGTGCTTGGGCACAGCGCCCTTTCCCTGAGGGGGGGACGATAACGGGGGGCTGCTCACCTCGCTGCACCGGCGGAGCAGCACCGAGCCCTGGGCCGGGCAGGAGCCCGGGCGGGGGCTGAGGGGTCTCTGCTTTCGTGGGGTGGCCGGGGGCTCCTGGAAGGGACAGGGGTGGTTGGGGGCGTTCGTGCAGGGCAGCAAAGCCCTGCCGGCCTGACCCACTGCCCACGGAAGAAAGTTTTGTTCTCTTTCCCGGCAGGACCAGGCTCCCCGAGGACCCTGCGCGGTTCTCGCTCCCGGCCAGGCTGCCATGGGTAAGTTGGGGGGCTCGTGGCGTGGGGGGCACGGGCCCTGCAGTGGCACTGCCTGGAGGGACACGGCGACCCTGGGGTTTGCCCCTCCTCCCCTCTAGTCCCGGCAGCGCTGAAGGAGGGTGGGGCTGGGAGAGCTGCTGCTGCCGCCGGGCCCCTGCCCTGCCCGGCACAGCGCGCTGGGCTCCAGCCGGGAGGAGCTTTAGTGCCCGCGCTCCGGCCCTTCTGTCATTTTCCTTCTTAGGTCCCGGTGTAGTCACTGTTGCAATCGTCGCCATAGTCACCGCGGGAGTTGTAATTGTAGGTGAGCGTCCGGCACGGGCTGAGCAGCGCTCGGGGTCCCTTTGGGAGCTGCTGAGAGGGAAGGGGCAGCACTGGCCGCTCGCTGCCTGGAATTCTGCCTGCACTGCTGCAGCCCTGCACACCGTTCCTCTCCTGCCGGCCATGGGGTGTTGTTAAGATCAGATTATTAGGGTTCCTTAGAAATCCCTCTGCCTGAGTTAAGGTGCAAACGAGACCATATGCCAGTCAATAGTATGGATTTTATTTGATGGTAACTGTAAGAGAGAGAGGGAGAAAGGGAGAGAAAAACAAAGAAAGAGAGAAAGGGAGGGAAAAAACGGGAGGGAAAGAAAGAGGGAAGGAAAGGGAGGGAAGGAAAGGGAGGGAGAAAGAGAGAGAAAGCAATAGAGAGGGAGAGAAGAACAAAGAGGGAAAGAGAGAAAGAAAGAGAGAAAGAAAGAAGTAGATAGAAATTGAGAAAAGGCATGTGGGACAGAAAGAAGGTGACAGGGACAGAATAAGGAAAATATCACCACTCCACGGATCCCAGCGATGCTCCGTTGATCCTCTCCAGGTGGTCTTCTTGGTAGTGCAGGTCCCTCCAAAAGCATGGAATCTGATGGGTTAATATACGCTCAGGCCACGTAGGACAGTCCAGGCACCTGCCGGGGGTGGGGGGGGGGTGGTTTGCCATTGTCTCATACAACAGACTCCAGGTTTGTTGCATCACATGCAGTCCTGCAGTGCAAGGCCTCAGGAATGGCTCTGGGGGGCACTTTGAGGGACCTTTGATAGATTATGACACCCCCTCAGCTGCTTCCCACGTGAATGTCCCCTGGATGTGGCCTTCCCAGGGTTGGGGGTTCCAGAGCTGGGCCAGTTTGTGTAAGGGAGGATGGGTGTTCACTGTCCCTGAGCAGAGGTTACACCCAAAACCTCCTCCCCACCCCGGCTTGTTTTGGGGGGGCGAGTCTGTTTAAACCTGGCTTCTGTGGGCTGTGGTCTCCCCCAACCCAATTTCACCCAGGGATGATTCTTAGCACGGCTGCTGGGTTTGGCTCACATTCTCTTCCTTGTTTACTTGTTTGTTTCTCCCCGGGCCGAGGTTGATGAAATGGGTTTTCCCTTTATCTAATCTCAGTAGTTTGACTTACAGTCCAAAGTTCTTCAAGGAGGTTTCTGTGGCTGTAGCTTCTTGAAAACATTATATCAATGTCTGAGGCATGAACTATTTTCACCTCTGACAGGTGTCCCCATCCCTGCACCCCCAGCCCTCACTGTCCACTCTGGTCGCTGGGTCCTTTTGGGGAGACCGGTTCTGGTGCTGGTGGCAGGGGGAGGAGTGGGTCACAGAGAGCACCCTAACGCTGCTCTGTCCTCCCTGCAGCAATAATAAACAAGGTGCCAGTGTCTGTTGATGCAAAAAAGTCTCGCAAGGGATCTTTCGCCTTCTCTTTTGATGTTGGTGAGTGGGGAGGGCAGGGGAGCTGGGCTGTGCTGGGAGGGAACACGGGGTTGTACCCTGGGCTTACTCTGAAGCCAAACCAGCCCTTTAACTCCTCACTGGGGGGAATGTCCCCAAACTGTAGGAAAGGGATCAATCCCCAATGTGGTGGGAAGAGTCAGGACCTGCTGGGGTAGGGATCAAGGCTGAGGGCATCAGGGGCCGTGCAGGCAGGTGACTGCTCTGTGGCAAGAACAACACTTGTGTTCACTGGCAGCAGTGGCCAGAGGCAGACAAGGACAGCGGACAGGGTGGGGTTGAGTGTGCTCAGGAGCAGAACTCGCTGCAGGCCAACTCCCTGGCACAGTCTGGGGAGACCCTTCTTGGGGAGACATTGTTGGCTGTCCGTGCCTCGTGCTTGTTCCTCAGCAGTCAGCCTCAATGCCTCTGGGACACCACACTTCTGTCTTTGCAGGGGAAAAAGAAAAGGCCTGAGTGCCCTGCGAGCAGCAGCCGATGCCATGCTCTCCACAGGAACAACTCGCGATGGCCAATGCAAGTCAACACAAGCAAGTTTCCTTCCTTCCAAGCAGCCTGATTTGTCTTAAGTGTCAGGCGCTGGAAAGCCCCCACAGACCCCCAGCTGTGCCTTTATGCGATTTGGATTGCCTTGAGCAATAATCTATTGAAATCTTTAATAAAAGTGCATTATGGGCCTGTGTGTGTGGTGAGCTTGGTGTTTGTGGTGGCTGAGGTACCTGCCCAGCACCGGGGGATTTGCCGTACTCCAGGAAGGGTTTCCAGCCTTGCTGCCACTCCCCTGCACAGCGAGGGGCTGGCTCCCACTGAACCCTGACAGCCCTGCCAGACCCTGGGACACCGGCAGTGCTACAGCAAATCCTCCCGGCAGCATCACACGGCACTGCAGGGCCGGCAGAGTGCCAGGGCTTAAGTGGGTGCATCTCTGCAGCGTCTGGCCTCAGGACACGCACTCAGTTTGATTTGGGGTGGGACAGGGGTGCTGGTCCAGCCAGACACGCTCTGCCCCACCACTGCTGCTGGGCTGGGGACTTGTCTTGGGTCCTGGGAGCCGTGTCTGGGATCCTCAGGGCCAGATCATCGGGACCACCCATGCAGGAGCTCCTGGGGTGCTGGCAGAGCACGCTGGGGGGACCATGGCTGTGTCATGCTGCGCCCCATGGAAAGCTTTGGTGTCTCAGGGGCCAACCGAGCAGCGACTCTGCTGCCTGTGCGTGCTGCAAGCAGGGCCGGTGACGTGAGGCTGTACTTGGCGCCCAGTGGCTCCTTGCAGGAAGCTGCAGCGCGTGCGGCCACGGCTTCCGGTGCTGAGTCACGGCCACACCATGTCCGGCCTGCCCCACGTCCCTCTTGCCCACGGCCAGGCCCCCACGCGCCCCTCACTCCCCTGTCTGGGAGGGAGCAGCCCTGGGAACCCAGGGACACTCCCTGTACCTGCCATTGTCCCACTCCAGCTGCAGATTTAGGGGTGGGAGGGTCACTGGGGTCAAGGCATATTTGGGTTGTGGTGACACTCATCCCCTCTGTCACCCTGCCATGGCCAAGCTGTGCTGGGGCCGGGGAGCCCCCTGCAGCCCCACTGGGGTCTGAAGCCCAGAGCTCTCAGCTGAACCACCCTCCCATGGGCAAAGGCATCTCCAGCCTTCCCTGTCCACAGCTGCTGCGTGTGGGGAGGGGTTGGGAAGGGCCCAGAGCCCTGTGTCCTTCTCCTGGCCCTGCAAACGAGAAGAGCAGGGGCATGGGGGGGGGGGTGTGGGAGATTGGTGCCCCCTGAGCTGGCCCAGCTGCATGGACCGGGAACCACTGCTCAGGCACACAGACAGGGGGATTTGGGGTGTGCAATCTCCTGGGGGTGGCAGGGCGGCAGGAGAGCGAGTTGGTGCATCCTGACCCAGTGCAGCAGCAGCAGCAGCAGCAGCAGGAGCAGGAGCAGGAGCAGCAGGGGGGTCTCCTGCCAAGCCAAGAGCCAGGGCCGAGGGGGATTCCCCCTGTGGAAGGGGCTCCAAGCACAGGTGCCCACCTCTGCCATCCACGTGTGCTGGCCCTGTGGGCTCACGGGACTCGGCCCTTGGCTCTGCCCCCATCTCCTTGCAGATGCAGCTCCCCAGGTGCCCCCACAGCCCAAACCGCTGAGCTTCGGCTGCATCCTGGAGCATCCCATCACCCACACAGGGCAGCCACCACCCAAACACCAGCCTGAGCACCCTCCAGCCGCCTAGGGACTCTGGGTCCAGGGCACACAGGCTGGCCACGGCTCTGTCTTGTCCTCCAAACACGGGGTGGCTCCGGGCACAGGGGGCCAAATGGGCAGTGCCTCCACCTGCACTGCGCCAGGCAGAGGCCGAAGACGGGACTGGGGCTGGGTAGGAGATGCTCCCCACAGCCCCTGCCCGGTCTTGGGTTTCACCACGGCTCCTTCCAGGATCTCACTGGAGCTGGAGGACACGGCCGGGAGAGGGTCAGCTCCGTGCCCCACGCCCCCAGCCCCGCGCCGCCCGCCTCTCCCTCCCAACCCTACATACTTCTTCATATGCCCATACGGAGCCGGCCGGCCTTATGGAATGTTAAGAAGTATGTATTTTTGGGCTGGGACCCCCACGCCGGGAGCCCCCATCACCAGCACGGTCCAGACGGCGCCTCCGGAGAGACGATGCGTCCCTGGGGCTGGTAAAAAGGAACCAGATCAATTTGCAACTGGATTTGGTCCCCTTCAACCAGCTGCAGCGGCGCATGAGCTACGGCACCCGCTGCACCTCACCGCCCCGGCCCAGGGCGCTGCCACCGTCCTGCCCTGAGCGGGCTCGGGTGAACAGTGGGTGCAGGGAGCGGGAGAAAGGGGGGGGAGGCGGCGGAGGGGGGGTGCAGAGTGGGGCTTTGGTGGGGTTTTTGAGGCTGCCCGGTGGAGAGGAGGCAGGCGGAGCGGCTTCAGCTACGATTTCCGAATTTGCTCGAGGTCGTCGTCAAAACCGCGGCCTTTCAGCAGTCGAGAAACGCCCCGTGAAGCCACGGGAGCCCTGGCACAGGCGTGAGGAGCCACCAGCCCGGCGCGTCCTTCCCCCGCAGTCCCCGCAGCTCCGTCCGAGGCGGTCGGGGAGAAAGGGCTCCCTGCGGGGACACCCCCAGGGTCCGACCCCCGAAAATGCGGGAGCTCCAGCCCCGCTCCAGCAGAGACAGCAACATAAAGAGTTAATGAGAAGTGAAACTCGAAAATTAATTGTCCCGACAAGCCCCGCCTCGATCTTTCCGGCAGCCATTGGACCGTCAGACAGAGCACGGGTTGGTGGCGTGGGGTGCTGCGCTCCCGCGGTCGGTGCTTGGGCACAGCGCCCTTTCCCTGAGGGGGGGACGATAACGGGGGGCTGCTCACCTCGCTGCACCGGCGGAGCAGCACCGAGCCCTGGGCCGGGCAGGAGCCCGGGCGGGGGCTGAGGGGTCTCTGCTTTCGTGGGGTGGCCGGGGGCTCCTGGAGGGGACAGGGGTGGTTGGGGGCGTTCGTGCAGGGCAGCAAAGCCCTGCCGGCCTCACCCACTGCCCACGGAAGAAAGTTTTGTTCTCTTTCCCGGCAGGACCAGGCTCCCCGAGGACCCTGCGCGGTTCTCGCTCCCGGCCAGGCTGCCATGGGTAAGTTGGGGGGCTCGTGGCGTGGGGGGCACGGGCCCTGCAAGGGGACAGCACGAGGGACACGGGGACTCTGTGCTTTGCTCCTTCTGCCCTCTCCTGCGGGCCGTGGCGGCAGCGGGGCCGGTGCCGTCGCCGGTGCCGTTCCCGGGCGGCTGCAGCGCTGAAGGAGGGTGGGGCTGGGAGAGCTGCTGCTGCCGCCGGGCCCCTGCCCTGCCCGGCACAGCGCGCTGGGCTCCAGCCGGGAGGAGCTTTAGTGCCCGCGCTCCGGCCCTTCTGTCATTTTCCTTCTTAAGTTGGTTTTCACTTGTCATTGCATTCAGCTTTGTACGCGGCCTTGGAATCGTCATTGGAGCTACAATTGCAGGTGAGTGTCTGGCATGGGCTGAGCAGCGCTGGGGGCCACTTTGGGAGCTGCTGAGAGGGAAGGGGCAGCACTGGCCGCTCGCTGCCTGGAATTCTGCCTGCACTGCTGCAGCCCTGCACACCGTTCCTCTCCTGCCGGCCGTGGGGTGTCCCTATCCCTGCACCGCCCAGGCCTTGCTCCCCACTCTGGTCGCTGTGCTCCCCACAGCCCCTGCCTGGTTTTGGGCTTCACCAGGGCCACTGGCCCCCATGCAGGATGGTTTTGTTATAAACTATGTTTGATTCACCTTGTGCTGCTGACAGGTGACAGACTGGGTTGACAAGTGCTGTGTGTCCCGTACTGTGCCCCATGTGTGTCCTCAGGGCTCACCCCACACTCAGTTGAGTTTCAGTTCCTGTATTTTCTCTATTTAATAACCTCAAAGAAATGCATTATGCAGCAGTGTTGGTAAACAAGGCCGAACAGTATTCCCCCAGCACTCTGTACTTTGGCCTCCCCAGGCAGTGCCAGCAGCATGTCCAGGGCCTGGGGTGGCCATGGGGGCAGGGTCCAGGCCCAGGGATGCCTGGTGTGGCCGCACTGCCTGCGCTGCCCGGTGTGTGGGGCTCCCCGATGGCAGCAGGGAGGTGAGGTCTGGGGGATCTGCTCCTCCTTGAGGTGCTCTCCCTGGCTAGGGGGGATGGGGAGCCGTATGCTTAGGCCAGGCCTGCTGGGGGGGCCCGGGTTGATTTTTCTTCCTCTTCCTCAGGACTCCTGAGGGTCTGTCCTGTTGGCCATTGTGGTGCTTCGGGCTGGGGCAGAGTTAATGTTCCTCCCAGGGGCTGCTCTGGGGCTGTGTTTTGGGTTTGTGCCGAACACGGGGTTGACGACACAGAGGTGTTTTGTTAGTGCTGAGCTTGCCCAGAGCCAAGGCCTTTCCTGCCCCTCATATGGCCGTGCTGGGGAGGGATTTGGGAGTGTGTGGTAGGCTGGGAGGAGACATGGCAGGGACAGGTGACCCCAAGTGACCAATGGGGTATCCCAGAGCATGTGACATAAATGGATGAACGAAGGTGGAAGGAGGGGACATTTGGAATTGATGGTGTTTCTCTGCTCCATGTGAAGGGGCCCTGCTCTCCTGGAGGTGCTGAGCACCTGCCTGCCCACGGGAAGCACGGAATGAATTCCTGGGTTTGCTTTGCTTGCGTGCACGGCTTTTGCTTTCCCTATGAAGCTGTTTATTTCAGCCCACGCGTTTTCTGGCTTTTACCCTTCCGTTCTCTCCCTGGTCCCGATGGAGGTGTGTGGGGGGTAAGCGAGGGGCTGCGAGGTGCTTGGGGCTGGCTGGGGTTAGCCGCGACAGCCACCAAGGCTCTGGGCTCTGGTTTGGCTGCCGTGCCGTGACCCCGCGGATCCACGCCGGGACCCTCGCAGTTGTCTGCCGTGGCCCTGCACTCTGGACCCCCCGGTACTCCGGCTGGGACCCCCACCTCTGTCCCGTGCGCCCCTTGCTGTATCTGACCCCCCAAACAAAGCTCAGCTCTCTGCCTCCTGCCTGGGCGGGACGCGCCGGGCGTGGCTGGGGCGGGGCAGCCCCGGGGCAAGCACCGGACCCGTTCCAGTCCACGGGCACTGCGGGCAGGTGAGCAACGCTGCGGGCAGGTGAGCAGCACGGGCAGCGCTGCTCCCTTTCCTTTTCCACCTTCCCTGTCCCTTTCCTCTTCGTTTTCCTTTTCTTCTTCCTCTTCTCCCTCCTGCCCTCCTGCCTTTTTCTCTCTTAGGTGTGAGACACAGAAGCAAAGGAGCTGCCACTGGAACTGCTGCCCAAGAAGGTAAATCTCCGGCACTTGGGTTCACTGCCTGGTCCCAGCCCCGTCAGGGACCGGGCCAGGCTGGGGGCTGCAAGTTCTGGGGCCGGGGAGACTCAGGGTGCTGCTGTGAGGGAGGGGCAGCACTGGCCTGGAGCTACAGGTTTCTCTCTTGGTGCCAAAATTGGGCTGACATCTACCCTGCTGTCACTCAGTGCAGCAGTCTCTGCCAAGATGTCCAAGAAGAAGCCAACTCCGGATGAGGAACCCAAGAAGGAGACAATTTCAGATGAAGAATCTGGGGAGGAGACAACTCCTGGTGATGAACCCAAGGATGAGGCTGGTCCAGGTAAAGTCCAGGGGAAGTTTAGGTTAGACATCAGGAAAAAATTCTTCACTGAAAGAGTGATTGGGCACTGGAATCGTCTGCCCGGGGGGGGCAGTGGTGCAGTCACCATCCCTGGACACAGCTTGGCCACCCTCTTAAGAGCTGGGGATGTGCTGGAACAATGGGTGCCCTGAAAGCAAAAGTGCATTGCAGATGGGGCTGTAATGGTGGTGGGTGTGCAGTCGGGGCTGGGGCCCCGGTACCCGCCAAGTGCCTTGGGATTTGCCGTGCTCCAGGAAGGGATGGCAGCAGGCAGTGTTTCCAGCCCTGCTACCTCTCCCCTGCACAGGGAGGAGCTGGCAAGGCAGAGGGTGAGTCGGCCTGTGTTTGATTAATCTTGTGCTAGTGGCAGGTGACAGACGGCTGACATATGCTGTGCTGTTCCGGGTTGGTGGGTGTGGTGGGCAGGATGGGTGGGCACCCCAGGGTGTGCCCCTTCTCCCTTTTCCTCCCAGCCTGGGGGGGCAGTGGGACCCACCCCACCAGTGGCCTCTTCCCTGGGGTCTTCAGGGGCCGGGGGGAGATGAAGGCAGGGGGAGGCTGGAGGAGCTGCTGCTGGCACTGGGAGCCTGCTCTGCCTGGCACAGGGTGCTCAGCACTGCTCAGGGGAGCTTTACTGTCCATGCTCCTGTCCTTCCTGCCCTTCTGCCATTTGCCTTTTCAGGGAAGAAACAGAAAGTCATTGGAGCTGCCATTGGAGCCACAGTGGGAGCAGGTGAGGGTCTGGCACTGGATGGGCAGTGCTCGGGTTCACTGCCCGGTCCCAGCCCCTGTGGTCCTGAGGACTGGGCTGGGCTGGGGCTGCGAGTACCAGGGCTGGGGGGAACTGGGATGCAGGCAGGGTGGAGGAGGGGCAGCACTGGCTGCTGCCTGGAATTCTGCCTGCACACACTACACACCGTTCCTCTCCTGCCAACCATGGGGTGTCCCTGTCCCTGCACCCCCAGCCCTCACTGTCCACTGGTCCCTGGGTCTTTTTGGGGAGGCTGGTTCTGGTGCTGGTGGCGATTGGAGAAGTGGGTCACAGAGAGCACCCTAACGCTGCTCTGTCCTCCCTGCAGCAGTGGCACTGGTTGGCATCCCGGTGTTCATCGGCGCACTGGGGTTCACAGGAGCTGGCATCGCCGCTGGCTCCATTGCTGCCAAGATGATGTCGGCAGCTGCCATCGCCAACGGCGGCGGAGTGGCCGCCGGCAGCACCGTGGCTGTGCTGCAGTCGATCGGTGAGTGGGGAGGGCGGGGGAGCTGGGCTGCCCTGGCTCCATCTCCATGGGAGGGAACACAGGGTTGTACCCTGGGCTTGCTCTAGAGCCAAACCAGCCCCTTAAGTCCTCACTGGTGTGAATTGCTCCAAACTCTCCAGGTTCTCCCTGCCCAGGAGTCCTTGGCTGTCTGTGCCCAGTGCTCGGTCCCTCAGCAGGCAGCCTCGATGCTTCTGGGACTTCACACCTTGATCTGTCTTTGCAGGAGCTGCAGGTTTCTCTATTGGTGCCAAAATTGGGCTGACATCTGCCCTGGGCACAGTTGGTGGAGCAACCGGTGCCTGGCTGTCCAGGTGGAAGAAACCTCCAAGAGACAAACCCAAGAAAAAGTAACTCGTGTGACAAACATGAGGAGGAGACAACTCCAAATGAGGAACCCAAGAGAAGCCAAGCAGGTGCCTGATCCTAAGGCCTTGCCATGCATGATGGCAGGTGCTGGGAAACCCCCACTGACACCTCAGAGCCTTGCCTCTCCTTTTAAAAGCTTTGGATTCTCCTGAGCAACGAGTGCCCTGAAGCCAATAAAGGTGCTTTGCCTGCAGCAGAGATGGTGTTTGTGTGTCGCTGCTGCTCTTGGGTGATGGTGGCATTAGAGGGTGACAGAGCAGAGGGGATGTTCAGTCCCCAGGACTGACCCGCTCGCTGACGGGTGCCACCAGCTCCCCTGCACTCGGCTGGGGGAAGGTGCGTAGTTACTGCCCACGCCAGAGGAACAAAACCGGGTGTGAGTGGGATCACCACGTGGGAACCACCAGGTGCTGCTGTGCAGGTGATCAGCTGCAGTTTTAACAGCAGCTTAAAAACAAATGAGCCCTCCCCGTTTGAAATCTCTGAGATTCTGCTCTTAAACTTAGATTCCAACATCATACAGGAAAGGAGGATGCACTCTTTTATTAAGGTTAAAGGTTTTTAATCACTTTTCCAGAATACAGATACGATTGAAACAAAAACTATTTTGAGGGTCTCAATAATTCACTTATTAATACCATACATTGAGCTCTATAAATTCTCATATAAGAAAATGTCTGTTTAATATAGGTTATGATGCACTGGTGACCTAGTTACATCTTCTGAAGTAACACTTTGCAGTTATATAGCACCTTTCATCACGGCACTGCAAAGCATCCTACGGAATTCTGCCTCATAATGCCCTAACGAGGTAGGAAAGTCTGGCCAATTTACAGAGGGTACAGCCGAGGTACAGATTGGAAGGGACAAGACATGAGGTGTCATCAATCCAACAGGAGTGATGGGAAATGTGTGCTGGGGCTGGGGGATGAGTCAGTGGCTTAGCTGGGGAGAAAGATCAGGTGCCATCACCCTCACCCTTCTCTCCAAAGCTGCAGCCTGGCTCCCAGCAGGTCAAAAAGATCTTTTCAAATTGCCCTGGCTGTTTGTGTCATAAATATGCAGAAGAGAGGATAAAGGACCCAGGACTCGAAGGCCCAAGCCCCTTTGTTGACATAGCCAAAGGCTGACTAATAATCAAGACAACCAAGCTGGGGTGTGTGGCTTGTGCTGCCACATCCACTTGGATCTGCCAAGATTAAAACCATGGCATTTTCAGATTTGGGGTGCAAAGCTCTGTCCAACTTCACTGTTTCATTGTCATAAATTCCCTTCTTCCACCTGGCAGGTGAAAGTTAGGTATCCCAGCTCTTGTTTCTTTAATAAAAGCTGAATCTCTGCTGAAAATCCATCAGCTTAGGGAATGTGATGTCCAGCAGACATTTCAGTTCTGTGGCTAGAGGAATCCAAGCTGCCCTTTTTTCCTTTGAGCCTTTATGACTTTTAAAACCATTCTGCAACTGTGCAACACTCCCTGGAGCAGAGCCAGCACCAGTGCCAGTGGTTGAGCGTCAAGGACCTCCTCAGTGAGATGTTTTGAATATAAAACCATGAATCTTAGGGACTTAATATTTATATTAGTGTTTTGCCATGTACCATCAACTACCTGCCTGCCCAAAGCACCTTCCCAGCACCTTGCAACAGCTCTTCTGCCACTTGTTCTTCCTAGCATGTCCGAAATTGTTCCCTCAGCAAGCACAACACAACAGAAAACTTCTGGAATGCTTCTTGGGATTGTGGTGGGGGAACTGAAGATAAAAAGGCAAGTTCCTACAGTTCTGCTGCTGGAAGAAGTTTGTGCCAGTGGTCAGATTAAATGAGTGATTTCTTCCTTAGTTTAAAAAAATCCACCTAAAAAACGGCTGGGGTCAACTTCAAAACAAACACAATAATATTGTGCAGAACCATCTGACCCCCCCCATCGTTTCCAAGCCAGCTGTTTCCTCCCAGGGAAGATGCAAAAGCAGAGTCAGTCCTACCTGCCCAACTCTGCAGCCGTGGCGCTGGACCAAAGGGATTTCCCTGGAGCAGCTGAGCCCTGTAAGGCAAAGGAGAGGATCCTGTGGGGACTCCTCTGTTACATCACCTGCTGCAGGTGAGAAGCTCTGGCAACATGAAACAAGACCTGCAGCTCTGAGAGGCACAACACACCCAATTCAGTTCTCCCCAAACCCTTTCTAGCCTTTCTCTTCAGCAATGGTCTGTGATTTTTACACACTTTCGGTGCTTGTACACAGGCACAAAAAAAACCCCAACAGTTAATGCACAGGAACTCAACTGCTCAAAACTTATTTCTTACTTATCATCTTACAAGGCTGATGATGCTACAGGGAAAGTACTGCCAGGGAGCAGCTCTTTAATGAAGACAGCAAATCTTAGTTTTGCCTCTGGAATGTTCAAAACGGATGACAGGTCAAGGAAGAATGAGGAGGAACCTGTTGTGCTGAGGGGAGCAAAGCTCCAGCCATGCCAGGTGGTTGCGAGCACGGTAAGCATTTGATGCACAAGCATTTGTTCTGGGTTCCTTGGTTGTTAAGGCAACAGTGAAGCTACTGCTCAAGGGACTGGGGAGTTACTGAGATTGTTACCAAAAAAACCAATGACTTTATTGCACATTCCTCTGAGTCACCTCTGTGAGCCCTGGCACTGAACCAGCAGCCCACCTGGGGACACGTGATGAGGGACTTTGCTGCTGTTTTAAGTCTCTGAGGAGTTGGAAACTATTCCAGAGAAATCCTGGGGTGTTTTTTTTAGCAGTAGTTAGCAGAATAATTCCCAAGGTAATTTAACTTACTTTTGCACCTAATTCTGTGGCTTTCAACTTGCCCCTAGTTCCCTTCTTTAGTGAACTGAAGCCAGCATGGAGCAGCAGGTTTGCACCAAGCACACCTCCTGCACTGGGACCTGCCGGCACCCTGGTAGCAGAAAGTTTTCTATTTTTCTTTCTCATACCCATCTTTATTGCTTCTCTGTCCACTCTGAGACTACAGTATAAGGAAAGACTGGATGAGGCACTCAGTGCCATGGTCTGGTTGACAAGCTGGTGTTAGGTATCAGTGTGGATTCGATGATCTCAAAGGTCTTTTCCAGCCCAGTTGTCTCTGTGCTTTAGCAGGATACAGTAGGATTTTTCTTTAAAAGAACATCTCAATAAACCTTGGTTGTGTGCTCAGCAACTGAGTCAGAAATGTTGATTACAAACAAGTTTGTGTTCAGAACTTTGAGCCTGTGTGTATAATCTACAAATACATTTTAATCCTTCAAGATAATCCTTCTTGTGTGTCAGTGTGAACTTGAGCTGGGCTGACAAGAGATCCCTCACGAAGCAAAAACAGCCCAGGCAGACCCTGGAAAAAGCAGACCATTGCCAAAGGGCCTCCAAGGAGAAGTGAAATTGAAACTAAAACTACTTACTGTGTTTTAATTATTACCATGGAACTGCAATAAAATGTTTCTCACATCACATCCACCAAGTCAAAGGAGTTTCCACAATGTTTAACAACTTTGCTTTCAGCCAGTGAAAGTTAAGGGGATTTCACTTTCCTTGCTGAGAGAATCTGAAAGGCAAGTGTCTTTCGTTCTAAGTGCCTGCAAAAAATTGGCCTCAGTGAAAGTGTTCCCAGACAAGAAACAGTGAGGATGTTCAGAGAAAGAAAAGTGTTTCTCATAAGGTACAAACATCCTGCATTATTCTATGGGAATATTTCTGTCTATTAAGGAATGCTCAGCTGTGGGATTATTTTTCACACCATCCCCACCCACCCTAGGAAAGCCTACCCTTCCTGCTGCCTTGCTCATTCCCAGGGGGGATCAGGAAAGGAGGGAGCAGGCAAGGACAGTGTGCTGCACCCCCAGCAGCTGTCCAGGAGACACAGGAATTCCTGGAGCCTCTCCTGTGCTGTGGACACTGAGGCTCTGGGCACACCTGTGTGCAGCAGACACACCTCAGACCTTTTCAATCCCCTACAAACTGATCTTTCCAGAATGATTTTGTTTTCCCTGAACCTTCCCAGTCCAAACCACTCTGCCTGCAATTTCACTATTCAGTGTAACAATGGGGAGGGGCAGGTTGGTGTTCACGGAGCAAGAACTGAGCCTGAAGGAGCATCCCTGAGCCTCCGAGTGCCAGGGAGTGGCCAAAACATCTCCCCTGGCAATGCCAGGCCATGAAGAAAGCAGAACCTTTGCTCAGAAATGACAGACACAGATGAGCTTTGGTCAGACAGAATCAGGGGCAGGTTTTACTTTTCACATAATTTTCTGTATTAAAAAATACATCAGTGAAATCTGTTACAGGCAGGGACAGGACTACCGAGTACACAACGTCAATAGACTACTTTCTGATTTTATTTTTGTTAAATTACTTTTGTAACTGCTAAAAAAATAATTAAAAAAAACAAAACAAAACAAAAATCCCAACCAAACAAAACAAAAGAAAACAAAAAAAGGAAATATTATTCAAGGCTGTTGATTTTCATCTCTTGAAATTTTAGTGACAAGCTCAAATATCAGATCCCTGTTACAGAAGATGGATAACTGACCAGAGCTAGATAAAAACCATACAATTCTCTTCTTTAAAAATAGTTTGGGTTTCCAACGAATTTGTGACCACTGGTCATCAGAAACACACACCTAGAGTTTGAGAAAACGGAGATACACACAGTATCTGATAATGTCCTGTCCTCTAAACACCACATGGGAGCTTTTCTCTTCCAAAAGACTCAGTAACAGCCAAGCCTTAAAAAAAAATCTCTTTCAATTTCCAACACTATGACTAAATTTCTTTGGGTGGGGCGGGATAAAAACACACATGGTCATTTTCTACCACAGTTCTGCTGTCAGAAGTAATACTGCATCCTTTGTACAACACTGCCCGCGTTGCAAAGGTGGAAAGAGAAAGAGTGTGTGTGTATTTCTGTGTGAAATGACAAAGCCCTCTCTAGATTTGCCTTACAAAATAATCAAAACCATAGGAGTAGGGAAAGAGGAGAAAGGAAAGCTGCCTTAAGGGAAATAAACTTTCCGTGCACCACAGTATTTGCTGGGTTATATGGACAGACTGCAGAGCTACGGGGCTGGGGAAGGGATTCTGCACAGAGCCCAGGACATCCCCTCCTGGACAGCCTCCGAAAGGTCACTCGGAAGTTTGACCTACAGCACCTCTTCCAACAGGGCGAGAGTTGCCGCGAGCCCCGAGCGGGAGCCGGCGTCTGGCCTCGCGTGACCACTTGACAGCAGCCAGAGTTGTCCATTGGGATGGCCAGCGGCTCCTGCCTTGCTAACATTTGATCCCAGTTTTCAAAAAAAAAAAAAAAATTATAAAAGTGTATGTGTAGGTGTATTTATAACAGAAGGTGTCTGTCTAAACCTCACCCCTTTCTCTCGTATCGTGTGGAAGAGCTCGAGGATCTCCACGTGTTCCTTGGCAGCAAGGGCTGCCAGCCAGCAGGCTGGGAAGTCACCTGAGCCACAATCTAGCTCTCCATGCCCAACAGTGTGAGGGTAGATTTTACACAACCATTTTCCTTAAAAATATCTCACAACTTTTAAAAATCCTAAACAGATAAAGGATTTATGCACCACTCCAATAGGTGAGTTCCACTTAGATTTGTTCCGAGGATTGACTGGTGCCACAGGACGTTGGGATTTGCAGCTTACACAGCTTGCTTCCTTCCAGTTCCAGTTTGTACATCCACTGTGGTACAAAATCTGCCTGTAGGTGACATTATCTTGGCTTACTTGATACACATTTTCCAAAGGCTGGACGTATTCACATTTTGGTGCTTCTGATGCGTATTCAAAGGAAAATACCCCACTGCAGTTAGTCTGATAACTCAATATCAGAGTCCTCTGATTTGACTTTGGCAAGTTCTTCATGTACCTCCCTCACCATAAGAATCCGTGTTAACATGATGTCCAAGGTTCCTGGGTCTATTGGCAATGTGGAATACCACATGGGGCTGTTGGGAACACAGGAGCGCTCGGGCTGCAGGTAGAACACATCACTCCTCTGCTTCACGCTTTCAGAACTGCCAACGCAAACAAAACAAGGTTTAGGAACACTGGCCTGCATTTACAATCTTACCAAGAGTTTAAGAAAGAATCGGCAAAGAAATCAAAGTTACATTGAGATGACAACACTGTCTCCCCCCTTCCTCTTAGGGAACAGTTAAGTTGTTTCCAGGTCACTCAGCAGAAGTTGCTTATAAAGAACCAAAGAAAATCAAAGTACCTTCTTTTTCAGTGTCATCCAGTTAATGGTAGGAGTGATAAATGCATTTGACATGCAATCCCTGAATGAAACTGGTTCTGGGATTCCAGAATTGCTGCATAATGTGGACAAGTGGAAATGGTCTCATGGCTTAGACTGGATATTAGTGAAAATTTCTTCACTGAAAGGGCTGCCCAGCCCTGGCACAGCTGCTCAGGGCAGTGGTGGAGTCCGTGTCCCTGGAGGGATTTAACAGCCATGTGGAGGTGGCACTTGGGGACTTAATCTAGTACTGCCCTTGACAGTGCTGAGGAAACAGCTGAATTTGATTAGAGGGAGTTTTCAACCTAAATGATTCTAAGGTGCTATTCAAGAGTGAGTAAAACTAAATCCCAGCTTGCCTGGCCATGCTGCAATGCTACGCCCATCTGCTTGAAGGACTGACTCCAAGGCAGCTTCCAGGCTCTGGTAGGGTTCTAAAGTCTCTAGAGCCAGGATCCCTCCTGCCTGGCTTTGGGATAGTCACATCAAAACAGCAAAGGGAATTTGTACTGCTGCCTGCACCACTGCAGAGGCTCAGCCATGATATATGATGAGGAGCATGAAAATGCTTTCCTAGCCCAAGAACAACTAAAAGCTTCTAATGACGTGCCAGTGAAGACAAGGAAGGTAAGAAGAGGGAGAGAAGGAGCCTGGACAGCTGCATGCCTGTCTCTGCCTCAGTAATGGGATATTTGTAGTATGCTCAGTAGGTACATTTCTGAGGGTGATTTATCTGAGTTTCAGCTGACACTAATGAGATGCTGTTTCATTTAGCATGTGTATTTTCTTTGAAGAGAGAAGAACATCATCTTCCACCTGCTCAAGGATCTAACTGAAGTTTATATAGAAACAGGAGAGAAAAATGATTTATATCTCTGTCCTTGCTATAGTCTCCTTTCTAACTCCTAAACACAAGTTAATCTCACATCTTAGCAGGCAAAATCTATCAGGAGTTTTACCTAATTCACACTTCTCCTACACTCTTTCACAAGGAACATGATGTTCCTTGGGGTATTAGTTATAATCTCCTCACAAGAATGATGGTGTATGGGAATTAAGGGAGATGAGAATGCCATGAACATTCCAGTTTACATTTATATTGAAGAATTTATTTATTTAAATAATACATATCTCTCTGTAACTCTGCTCTTGACTCAACACCAGTAACAAAAAACCTGTTTGGGGCTCTCACAGCAGTGCTGCTGTTGGAATTCCTGTTCTGCTCACACTGAGGGATTGGGAACTGAGGAGAGGAACCACAGCACGGGCACAGAGGGTCTGAGTGGGCTCCTTGCCCAAATGCCTGTTCTAGTCTACACACAGACCAAAGCTCAAGTTCTGTCACTTACCATTTTGATAAGTAAAATTCATAAAGTCGGACTGGACACCGGAGGGGATTATCTGTGTTTTCAGCCATTTCCACTGCTGTTGGAACCTCCTCATCTTCACTGCGTTTCCTTTTGCCTACTGATAATTTATCTGGATACACAAAAATGGCATCACAGAAGTTCAGTGAAAAGCAGCACCTTCAGAAACAAGGCCTGGTGTCTCAGCCCAGCACTCAGTGGTGACTCTGCATCACCCAAACCCACTCCTTGAACTGGTTCTGTCACGTGTCACCATCCAACCATGGTCACCTGGTGTGATCTGCTGGGTGGGCAAAGGACTGCACATCCTACAGGCCAGGTCCACAGCCCATTCCTCATCTAGAAAACTCACAAGAACTAGCAGGAAAACATGGAGGATATAATTTTACTTATTAAAGAAGAATTCATGTAATGCACTGGAACTATAAACTGAAGAAGCCAATAGGATCGAAGACTTCCTTTTCCCAAATGCCAAAATTAACTGAGAACAAACATCTGTGTGTCTTTGCCTCTGAGTGCAAGCCCCATATTGCTGTTCTCCACTGGGGCTGCATGGTCTGCTCCCCACACAGGACAAATATGGGAATTAAAAAGCCACAATAAAGGTCTGGACCTCCAAACCCTAAGATTGTGAAGTGCTGAGAAAAGGAGTTCAGAAAAGGCCTTTAACTCTTGCAGTAGTTAATAGAGCTTCATGCAAGCTGAGGATGTTATGAAAGAGTATTAAACAAATCTGCAGCCAAATCTGTGACACCTCCTTTGTAAGTTTTTCCTGGGTGTCTTGGCTCATTCCGAATTTCTCTTTGAAGCAGAGAAAAATACTGCAAATACATTCAGGATAACAGCATATGCTTAGCTCTGCTTACTGCAGAACATATTTGTTCTCCCCAGTCCTTTTTAAAAGAGAAGCAGACAATACAGAATCACAAAATCCTGATTCCATAATTCAAACACAAATGTGACTGCCCAAACACCAAAGATCAGAGAGCACTCACCTGATTCTACCTCTTGTTTTTGAAAGGGTGGGAAAAAACGTAAATATGTCATCTTAGTATTATACTTCAGAGTTCGAGTGCGCCTCATAACATGGGCAAAGGACAGTTTCAGGTGCTCACTGACATTCTTTAGTTGGAAGTATTTGGTGTTGAAGAATAGAAGGGTGTTCAACAAAACGATGGGGGAATATGCACCCAGCTGCTTACATTCCCACAAGTGTTCCTCTTCAATTCTTGAGAACATATAACCTACAAAGAATGGGCAAAGGACAAAGAAAATAGTTATTTATGCATATAAATCCTCTTTCAGCTAACCTCTATTAATGAACCACACATCAGGTCAAATTCACACCTATCATCAGCAACTGTAATCCAATAAAACCAGAATACTGCATGCACAAACATAAGAGCATGGAGAACCAAGCTGTGGGACAGCATGATCTTCCAATACCTGAAGAGAAGGATAGAAAGGAACTGCAGACACCAGCAGATTCTCACTAAGTTCTAATTTCACTGTATTAAACCACACTCAGCCAACTGCAAAAATGTGTAATTCCTACAACATGAAGTATGAGTTTAAAATGTCCAATTTTATATATAAATAGCCCATTGTGATTATCATAAGTCAGTTAGGAAAGGGAGATACAGGGGCTTAGAAGAAATTTGTTGCAAAAAATATCACTGTGTGCAGCAAACTATATGTAATTGGATTATTTCTGTATTAAATAGAAAGTTCATTTTTCTAAATGAAAAGCCAGTTGTGGAATTGTCAGTATTACTTAAATTTCACTGGTACTCTGGAAAAGATGTTGTGTACTCGCAGGGCTGGTGTCCAGCTCTACAAACCACATAATCAGGCTTGAAAACCAGTTAAAAGTATCTGCAGAATTTGGGAAATCTTAATTTGGGAGTTGAGACAAGATTCCAATGATTTACTAATATGATCCTCAAATTCACCAGGAGTATTTCCAGCACTAAGATGGAAATATCAGTGCAACTGTATACAGTATTTGCAGTATTTGCAGTACCTCATCTCAAATACTACATTCAATTCTGGCTACTTGTATTTAAAAAAAAAAAAGAGCTAAAACTTGAAGGAAGAAGAAAACTTAATGTGTTGAGTGCCAGAATGGGAATCCTTTCTTTCAAAGGATTGATCAGAGGCAAAGATATATTTAAGTGTAACCATAACTGGTAGATACAGACATAAAATCCATGGTGTAGAGAGGAGACTAACATGACAGCCTCAGATCACATTCTCTTCCTGTCCCTGAGAAAACATTAATTTTTGATACAGCTTTGTCATGCAGCTACATAAAACAAAAGAATTGTCTTACCATTTGGAAGAATTGTAGGTTCCCAGATTTTCAGAAGTTTTGTGAGTTCAATCATAAACCTGGAATAGGGCTCGGTGAAAATGTTATCTATTCTACCATTCTCAAACAGGTACTACAAGAGAAAAAACCGAGAAGACAAACAGTTTGTGATTATATAACATTGCAGAGAAGGTATAGGACATCAGATTCTTTTCCTTTCTCGTGTCCCAGTGTCTTACGGGGCCAAACACTTTGGTGGAATCTCCAGTAAAACAGCAAATCCAATTTCTGCAGGGATTGGGACCTCTTCACTACGAAAGGAGAGATCTAGATAAGAACTGCGGTTAATATTTCAAGCTCTAGAGCTGTTTTCTGCAAAATCGTCTTCCTCTAAATATTCTTGAAAAAGTCTGCCTATAAAAACCATAATTATTGAGTATTTTTCTGTTGAAAAGAACTTTACATGCTAATACCTCCTGACAAGAGACACAGGCTGCTGAAATTGCTCAGCTTGCAGCACCAAGGAAGAAAAGTTCCTTAAACTTGCCAAGGAGCAGTTTAGAAAAGTTTTCTAAAAGTCAGGAGTTTGTATCAATAAATAAGTCAAAACTGGAACATAAAAATCACTGATACTCCTAGAACTTATCAATGGCACTTCAAATTTTAACTCTTTCTACATTTTGTCCAAGCATAGCAAGGAAAAAAAAAATTAAGATGATTCCATGTCTAATTAAATAGGTTTTATGTTATAAGTAGCTTTTGACTCTTTATCTCAAAATGCCTGTTTCAGAATAGGAGCAAGCAGGCTGCTCTAAAGGAAACAGAACAGAAATATACTGAGCATTGAATTTTAAACACAAATAAGTGTTATTCTATGTTTGTACTGCTACTGTTGCAAGGCAGGTAGTAAGGACTAACTACACTACTCTTAGTATTCACTAATTACAATGCAGTTATTCCCAATGTATTTTTTCTGTAAATATTGCCAACACAACAGGTGTCTGTCTTGTCACTGGGAATCTTTCCTGGGCAATCCCTTCCATGTAAACTTATATAGCACCATGAAATTATTTTAGATCTAAACCATTTCATCCTAAAACAAGTATTTCTGAGGAGCAAATCTTTCCTACACACAAAAAATTATCAAAAAGTTCCAAATCCAAGTACTTGTGTCTAGATAGAAACACTCAGCCCCCACATCACAGTCCTGTAAGACCAAGAAGAACTTGGTCACTGTGACCATAAAAAAATCCAGAAAAAATTAGTTCTATATGGGACTAAGGGAAACAATAAAACACAAAAAAGAGACATTCTTGCCTCCTCTATAAACCCCAAGCTCCTATGTGGGACTGTGGATGTCCCATAAATAACCAGAGCAAGTTCTGCACGTTCTCAGCAGTGCCCTAACTCCAGAGTTACCTGCTGAATTCCAAGGCACAAGTATAAGATGCTGTCAGGGTCATATTTTTCTCCGTTTGGTCTCCGCACCTCTTGAATAAACTGGCACAAGCCAAAACTCAGCTCAGCAAATGTGCACGAGAGAATGTCCTCCTTGAGCTTCACAGGATGAACTGGAGTCGAGGAAATGATTAGCAAAATTAATTAATCACATTAAATCTTCCCACATTCCTGATTATTTCATGTAGGCAGAACTCCTAAATTCCTGTCTCCTACATGAACTACCCTGCATGACTAAATGGTGAACTCCTTCCTAGCTGTTGGCTGAGAATTGAATGATTTGGCCAATAAAACCCAGACCAGCTGCGTGTGCAATCAGTAGAAATGTTACAACGAGTACTGAGGCTTGCAGGAACTCAGAGCCCAGACATGTAAATGTTTGGGAGTCTGCTGAACCCAAAATGTGGGATGGCAGTGGTTACATGAGCTTGAGTCAGCCTGGGGTTGATAAATGGGTTTCACCCCTCCAGCTGGACTCAGAGGAGTGAGAGACTCACCAGAGTGAGAGAAAGACCTCAAATATTTCCCACTAGTTCTGGACCTGAGTTGAGTGCAGCATATCCCACTTCTTAAAGGAAGAAGGAAGGAAGGAAGAGTTCAATGGGACATGCAGGGGGTTTGGAAAGGGAAGGAGAGCAGCCAGGAATTGATCGATCAAATGATCTGCAGTGAAATTATCAGGCTTGGCTGCTCCACACCTCAGAAGTGCCTGCTTGGGAAATAAGCAGGGAATCTTTCTGGGAGTGGGCACAGTTTCCTGGAAATGATTGTAATATTTACTTCCTTAGCCTCAAGAAGAAAACATAGCAGCTCATGTGAATAATCCACTTCTGGGAAATAAACCCCAACTGTTCTCATGGAATGACAACAAAAATTCCAAATAAGGGATGAAAAAGCGGATCTCATCCTAACTAAAATTTTTCCCTTCAGGGGTATTTCTTATGTAAGTCCTGCCATGCTTAGTTCTTTAAATTGCAAAGGTATATATTACAGTTTTCTCTCTTCCCAACCATCCCCAAAGAGCTCAATTCTATTCTTAACTTAAATTCTCTGCTTGACCCTGCAAATTTGCTCACCAAACTTAGTGCAGTGATGTAAGATCTGAGACAGGGAAAAGGGGAGTTAGACACTGCCAAATCCCAGGACTGCTGGGCTTTTGTAAAAAAAAAATAAAATAATCCATAATTGGAAAAATAAACAAAATAGTATTTAATTGTCATTATTATCTATCACCCCAGTGAGACATGAGGAGCAATAAAGTTAGTTTCAGGCAGGTTGCAGCACAGAATGGGCAGACTTTTGATATGTTTCTTTCCAGCTGTGAAGCCTAGAAATAGGGTGTTAAGATTTTGATGTTGCATCACACAATTTTTTTACAGCAAACAGTTCTGCTGACCAACAAATACTTTGGGAATGTGCCAGCTACAGATAAAATGGATGGGGCCAAGTTGGTGTTGTCAGCTTAGAATTATGGCCTGATAAATCTGTAATTTCATGGTTCTATAATAGCTCAGAAACGCTCTGCAGCTGCATAAAGCATCTGTGCTACAAAGAAAGAATTACTGCATGCAAAGTAAGGCAAAGTGGAGATTTCTAATGTTTTAGACACTTATTTTAAAAGGAAACGGATCCATTAAGAATGTAATAGCTATGATTTTTAAATGCATGGAAAGATGCAAGACAGAATTCTATAAAATCTGTTCTCCGCTCACGGGTATTGCAAAACTCAGTGATATCTAATCTTGATTTTTACTTGAACAATGAATCAAGCCAAGTGCTCTTCCACTAAGAGACACTTTGTCTCTCCACTGAGAGACAAATTTACCTGAAAACTTCAGGTCCCCTTGTTCCTCCTGTGCATTTTTCCATTGGACCCAGTTTTTCCAGGCGTTTACCCCATACATGTACTTTAGGGTCATCCCAGAAACAGAGCAGCCGGGGTAGGAGCCCTGCATCAGATTCCGGGGCTCCACAGCAACTACAGACTTCTTCCGTCCCTACAGGAAACCAAACACATCCAACAAAGCAGCATTTTATCAGCTCCTCATCCATGGATGGTTAGATTAGATTGTTGTTGTTTCAAAATTTAAGGAATTTGTGTTCCAGAAGTACTTCCTTACCCGTCTTTTTGGCTGTGGGAAGCCATCCCTGTGTCTCCGTCTTGCCCGTGAACGTGAATGTAAACCCGGTCCTTTACTGAGAGGGTCAAATGAGTCTGAAGTCAAATCAACACCATGAAAAGTTTAATCACATGATTTAGCAGCCCAGGTAGAAGTGTCACTGTCACTGAGATACTATGGAACACCTCACAGTTGACAATCACACCTGTATATTCAAATAATGCTGACATTTGACTAATTAAGCAATCTGTGCACTTGCTGTATAAAGATAGTAAATTCTCAATAGGACAAAATAGCCCCAAAACAGTGGGTATATTTATTCAGATAAATATGATCTTAGCCCCCACTCACATGGATTATACCCAGGAACACAGAAGTGATGAACTCAGAGGAGTCAAGCAAGGCTTCCTGCTACTCCTGTCAGGGGCTCTGCAGAGCACTGTCTTTAAAGACAGCAGTAATATTTTAAAAATAGTAATTTTTAGTAGATCAACTATTGCAGCTTTAAACATCCAGTGTCACTACACAAAAACACACAAGCAGGCTGCTGAGACAATGCTCATGCAGAAAGCTGTGTGTGCTTTTATAAAACAAAGAGTTTTTCTTCACATTACACTGACCTGATGGGAAATCTGCCTCCAGGTCCTGTTCCACATCACCTTTGGAGAACTGCTTGAGTTCTGGATCAGGTTCTGGCAGGGCATTGGATCGTAAGGTGTAGTGATTCAGCTCCTCCTCCCAGCTGTGTGGAGTGGACACTGCTTCTGATTCCAGATCTCCACTGTACGTGCTGCCCTGGTCTGCAATGAGAGGGATCACAGGCACCATGTGCTACAGGAAAGGCAGAACCAGGAGCTTGCAAGAAAAGATCCAGCAGGATCAAAATCTATTTGCAAAATAAAAAACCTGACTGACCTTTCTCAAATATCTTGGGGTCCAAGAAGAGCTCGTGCTCGGATGTTTGAGATCCTTTAGAAAAAGAAGGAAATCTGTATCTACACATGATGGACAGCTTGCACAACTAATACAAAATACTTTGAACAGAAAAAACGTATGTATTAGGTCATAACATTAACACACATGCTGGGTCTTCTCCACTAGAGTTCTCCTAATAGCTTTCTACCCTGGTCATGCTGTTGCTGAGGAAAGAGAAATGCAGAGCTAATGTAGGTTTGCTTTTCCAAAGGTTTCCATCCCTCCCTGTTTATTATTTGAGTCATCTGCAGGACATTTTGGTCATCTCTTTCCAGCTTGTTTCACTTTCATTACATGGGTTGGTCACTATCCAACACACTCTGACCTGTCTCACCCCTCAAGAATCCTCCATAAAAAGCCTGATGACTTTTAAATATTCTTTTAAATATTCTTTTAAAGCAGCTGCTCTGTCTTCTTGATTTTGACTCCTCCTTCTAACACGGATCTGGAGGTTACTGCCTCTGGTAACCTGTTCCTGTCAACACAAGTCAAATCAGCATCTAGGATAAGGGAAGGAAATTTTCGTGGTGAAAGGACCTTCACCTCACTGCATTCCATATCCTTTTTAAAGCCACCACCTACCACCATGAGAGTGTGTTTTTTCTCTCTCCGCGTCTTCTGCAATCATTTCTGCCATTTGAAGGAGATCAGCTTCAAATGGATTAATGGAGATCTTTTCCTTGTTTTCCTGAATATTTTCAATGATCTTATCAGCATTATCTGGGGTAGTTGGGATGAGCATGGGAACAGGTACCTACGGAACACGTGGAAAATATCAGAACATACTTAGGGGTGAAGTGAAACAGCAAATACACAAGTGAGGTCCCTCCCATTTAACCTTAGATATATTTTAGGACTACAAAAATGAAGTTTAAAATAACTCCAGACTGGACAGCTCTGTACTCTTTCTACAGTTTGGTAATTATGTGTGATGATGTTTAACCACATGTGAATATGATATGATAATAAGGACGGAAATGGCTTAGAGGACTCCAAATACTACTTGCATGACAGACAAAACACCCAGTGACACAGTGCTCGGTATGCTGGACACAAAACTAAGCCTGTAAACCACTGGCTTCTGTAGTGAACTGCAGTATAACTTACAGGTACTGGCATCCCCAGGGGAACTGGTGTGTACTGGGTGTAGAGGTGGAGGGGCACTGGCACAAACACTGGTACAGGAACAGGTACCACAATGATCTGGGGTTGAGCAGGTTCTTCTCTTTCTGTTATACCAAAAACAGAACAAACCAAAAATTAGAAAATACCACACAACAACCTGAAAACTAGTTAAAGTCAATACATTCAAAAATACTCCCTGTTACACAAATCACATATTACTCTCTTCACTGCAGTACAGACAATTCCAACAGGGGTAGGAGATCTGACACCCACCTGTCTGGCATTCTTTGTTTTGTGTGTGAGGTTTGCACGAGGTGGCCTTAGTCTGGGTGATTGGCTTGCACAATAAAGCTTTGTTTTTCAGAAGCCTGGGTGGTTTTGATGATGGCAGCTTTAGGGCATCTGTCTGGGTACTTGCCTGTTTGGAAAACACAAATGAGGGCCGAGTCAGTATTGGTTTGAAGGATAACATAAGACCAGCGTTTGTTCTCTACTGTGTGAGCCTGAAGAATTTAAAACTCTATTTGCTGATAAAAATCACCATTTATAAACTACTGCAAAACAAGCTTGCTAATGTATTTGGTACTTTCTGGTCTCGTGCTCAATTTACTCTGATCCAACAATAATGTTATTTAAAGCTAATTTTGCTAATAAAGCTGATTTTGTTAACAGTGCAGTGAACAAATCTGCAAGAATATTTGGTTTCTGTAGTCAAATAAGCGCTATAAACTTTTGACCTTGGAATGTCAGAAATATAAAGAGGAATTATGTTAAGGTACTTCTGATGACTAAAAATCTGGCTGATACAGACCCTGATAAAACTAAGCAAACTAATGTGAAACCACTGAAAACAAATGAATGTAAAAAATGAACACCAATTCTGGCAGCAGCAGCATCATTTCCTGATTCCACACAGACTGACTATTTATGCTTGTACTAATTCCATGTCCTCCTAACTGTAATTTTCAGTCATGCATTCAAATAACAGGATCTATTTCAAGAGGGAAAACTCATACTCTAATCCATAAATGACACTCCAGCTAAAAGCAAAGCTGTCAGTCTTCCAGAACCTAAAGCTACATAAAAACATCTCTGTCTTTTAAGAGAGTTGCAAGATATTACGCCACATACCTCAAAGAGCTCAAGAATAGGAGCTCTCAGAGTTATCCCCAGGTAAGTGGTGACAGTGGGTCCCCACATCTCTGTTACCAAACTACCAGGGAGTGGGGAAGGAAAATGAAGCTGCAGGAGCTTGGTTGCATCAGTCCCAGCAGCCCAGGCTGGTCCCCTCCCTCCCGTGCTGGTCCTTTTGCCATCCTACCCCACTTCTGAGCACAAAAGGCAGCCTTAAGTGCAGAAGCCAGACATGAATTACTTGAGAACCACAGGCACCTCAAGAGCTACAATCTGACAAGTTTTGCCTCAAAATATCCAATCTGTCAGTGGACACAATCAGACTTCTGTACCATGTAAGTTCTATCCACTTCTAAAAAAAGCATCTGCAAGCTGGATGAATTTTAAATCCCAATTGAAAATCAGTTACAAAATGATGGTGCCAAATTCTTGGATACTTTACTTGTTATTAATACAATTTGGGCAAAATTGAGAAAAGTCTCTCGTAAAACTTACATCTCCTATTGTTTTTGCTGTCACAGTAGGGACTGCACCTGTGAAGAAAAAAACCCATACAATAACATGTCTACTTATCATCAAGGACCATAATCCATATTCTGCCAAGGTCAAGAAAAAGAATTCCAATTAAAACTCATTCCCTGATGTATGTACATAAATTTAAGTCATTATTTATACCTAGGTAAAGGAAGGACAAACGCAACCATCTGCACTGACGTGAAGCATAATGAAGAAGTGTCCGTTGTTCTCAGTAAAAAATAAAATCCCTGAGCAAATATAAATGTTCAGGAATAGAGATGTAAAAGTACAGGCATCGTATTCAGCTGCCTTACCCTGTAAAACATTGTTGGAGTTAACAGTAGGCTGGGCAGCTGGGGTGCTTGCAAGGGACACCACGTTTGCTATGACAGGGGTTGAGTCCTTTCTTAAAGAAGGAGGGCCTGAGGAGGAGGCTGGTGCCATGGAAAGGTTTGCTGGACACAGTGGACAGAAGAAAATGAGAATAAGCAGTAAGATAATTGAGAAAAAAAGCATTTCTGAAACAACACCCACCCTTCAGATCTGTCTCCAGATGAAAGAGGCTGCTGTGTGAGAAGGGGATGTAGGTGTCAAGCTGCAGCGTTTCAGTTTAAACAGGAGCTGGTTCCACAAGCAAATCAAGCAAGAAGGGAAAAAAGCTCCCACCAATGTAAGCAACAGATGTGCACCAAATTGAAAAGCTGAATATGGCCTGGTGTACACTAAAAACTTTCAGTTAATATTTTACTGGTTTTGGGTACCTTACTCTTGCAGCCACCATCACTCAGTGGGAGATTACGCCCCTCTTTAGGATCAGCGATATTACTGCCTTTTGTTTCCCTTTCTCTTCCTGTCTTTGTGGGCCTTTCATCCCTCTGTGTCTCATTCCCTACAGAAATTCACAGTTCCTGTTCCTGTGGGCTTAATTCCCACCCTCATTCCCATTCCACCTGCTCAAGCAAACAGCTACAGCACTTGTTAACCTTGGGACTGATACTTCCCAAGAATCAACACTTAATGACACAGAAATGGGAACTCTTCACATGCCTACACACTGCACAGAAGTGGCTGGTTTAAGTGCATATATAGGAGTCTGAATTTAAAACAATTAAGTCTATGAATTTCACCACTTGATTGTTTTTGTTAAAAGAATATTAACATTCTACCATATCTTCTAGGTGTTATGAAGACAAGCTAGATATTTAACAAGTCTTCACTAGATATCAGTACATTTTACCCCAATGAAACAGGCCTTTGTTTCATAAAAGTGACTGAAAGCAAGTGCTTTTGCTTCATCCTCTTAAAAATTTGTTTGGTATATGAAGCAATTGCATTTCATACCTACAGAAGTTTGGAACTGTCTCAGGTAAGAGTGATCTAAACCTGAGCCTACTCAATAGCAACAAACAAGCTCCCCAGGAGAAGGCAGATCTTAAAGAGTTCACTGAAGTGAGTTTGCAGATAAACATCCATCCAACCCCACACATTAAAAGGCAATACCATCCCCAGCCTGGTTTACCTGTGTTGTTTGGGAGTGGAGGGTCAGAAGCACCTTGCTGTTTACAGAACAACAGAATACAAAGCAGATTGCAAAAATGCTTCATCTCCCCTTGCCATTTTATGGATTCGTTGAGTTTACCTTGTCTCTTACAACCATCACACTTTGCCATCTAGGGAAACAGAGCGAGGGAGAAGTTGAACACACTCGGAAACACCAACAAGGGGTATGTGTACAAAATTGTCTACGAGAGGATGTGAGAATATTGCTTACCTGGTAAAACAAAACAGTGAATTTAGACATGCACTCCTCTGAGCAAAATTCTTCTGTTTTCCCCCCAAAGTGATTCTGGACCAGTTTGGGGGAAGTCTGTAAACAGTAACTGCACATTTTACAGTGGGTTCCCCAGCGCTTAGACAAGTCGTGTTTATAGAGCAGTTTACAAACTACAAGAAAACAGCAAAAACATCCTTTAATACCAAAATGACAACCACTCAGCACTTCTAATTCCTGTATTTAGTGATGTCTGTAATAATTTGTTGAAACATACCATTAAAATGTAAAGTGTGAACAGGGTTCTGTGTTCCTAAACCTAACAAACAGACTCCTAACTTAAAAATACCAGATTTCTTTTAGTATAACCAATAATTTTAAGGCAAAACACTTGTGACTTGATTTTTCTGAGACAGGGTCTTGCCCTTTCTTACCTTCGCTACAGAATGTTCTATCTACGCCTGAGAATCTCACTGTCTCCTTGATAATTTTCTCAAACCTGCAGTATTCACACAAAGCCGTCATATTGCCCTTCTTCTTATACTCATCACAGCAGGTCTTCCCACAGAACTGGAACATTTTACCCTGCAACGCAGCCAGAATGTTTTGGTTTCAATGTTTGAATGAGTCACATCCCATATAATACATTTAAATTGTTAATAGAAACGTAGAAGAGTATTTATACCCTTAGAAATCAGCAACAGACAGCACCAGCAAATGAGTCTCCCCATTTAGCTTTATAATAAAGCAAAATTTCCTGCAGAAAGCCCTCACCAATGTGCTTTGTCCTTGGATTAAAAGGAACATCCCTGGGTCCAAGAGACAGGGATGTGTTTATCAAGCCAGGCAATCATTTGGTTTGGGGTTTTTTTGGAGTTTTTTTTTCTGGTTTTAAGATCATGGAGCTAGTATCACTATTAATTTCATACTGGTTAAATGACACCAAATCAGTTTCAAAACCCTCCATAGCAAGTCTTGGCAAGCAACAAAGCAGTACTGACAGACCAGTGCATACAAACTACAATTTCTTGGGTTTCTGTTGTGAAAAAAAGAGCTTGAAAAGGCCGAATCTTTATTACCTTGTAGTCAAGCAGCTCTGGTTTGGTGGCAAACGATCTGTTACAGTGCTGACACTTGATTTTCACAACAGAGCGGGTAAAAGTGACCTGCTGGCACTGGGCAGCCAACCTCTGGAGCCCTGCTGCAGCCGAGGTGCTCGTGGAGCTGGGGGACACGGTCGAGGTGGTGCCACTGGCCGAGACCACCGTCCCCGAGGGGATGCTCACAACGACCTGGCCTTGTGACTGGGGCACCACCGAGGAGTTTGGTCCTGCAGGCTTGTTGAACAGATTCTGTGGGAAAGCAAAAAGACAGACTTTATTTTACAGGGTTACATCTTGCACCTGGGTATTTCCACCATCCATTTAGCATTCTGTTAATTCAGCTAAGAAGAAATCCTAGATGTCACACCTGAAAAGCTACTACACAATTGTAGCTGCAAAAATTGCGTATGCTCCCATCTGACATAGCCAAGTGATACTGAGGGTTTGCTGAGGTTTTACAGCTGTTGCACTGAACTTGAACACCTGAGGGTGAAACAGAGAAGAAAAAGTGATTTATGCAACATCAAGTTGTATTGCAGCTAATTTTGCACCGTGCATACAAAAACAGAGTCTGAATGACGAGCCAAGGCACAGACAGAAGCCCGAGACGACGCTTCCACAGATTCAGAAACAGACACTGCAGCTGCTGTGCCTGTTGCTTGCCAGAAATTTAATTAATCTCCCAGTATCCCTAGGATGTCAGTAACCATTTTTCTATTTCCACATGAAAAATAGCTGAAAATGTTTGCCTTGCTCCATGCAACACTGGGCAGAAGTAACAAAGCTGATCACCCCCAGGACCAAGGGGCAGAAGAGTCCCAGCAGTGGCATGGCACATGTCCACACAAGATGTTTGTCTAGCTGGGAAACCCACCAGCTGCACTTGCAAGAGCAAAAAAAATAGATTTAAGATTGGTTATCATGTTTAAGCTCCCTAAAACCAAAACTGAAATGGCTGTACTGTCACTGCTATATTTATCTATGGTAGAATGTCCTTACATTCCCATCTCAGCATTTCCCTTAAAAAAAAAAGCCACTTCCCACCCTCCCAAAAAAAGAATATTGGCCTTAACTTTCAAGACAAATAAAGTTTGGGAATGAGCCACACACAATTAAGTTTCTATAGAAGTAAAAGGATAAGCTTACCTGAAGAAGTGACCATTTTTACTCTGTATGCTGACAAACAGTTAACAGAACAAAACAATTCCGTCTTCCCCAAGTTATTTGTGCACTCCACCATCTCAGCTGAAGATCTCAGAGATTTACACAGTGTGCAGGGTGTAATTTTAGCTGACTTCTGTGGGAACACAGAAGCTGGGTGTTCATTTGAAACTTGGCATTTTTATTAACCTGGAAATTGTTGCTAATATAGGAAACATTTATAAAACATGCTGGTATGCTTGAAACAGCAGGTGTTTTACAGCTCTGTTATTTATGGTGCAGATACACTGATTTGAGCTCTCATTTGAGTACCTTCCCAGACCACTTGAACCAGTACCAGGCTGTCTGGGCAAAGGCCTCCACTGCAAACATCACTACAGGTTGGACTAGCACAGATCAGCACCTTGTATCAGACAACTTCAAACATCTTGCTGAGAATTGACATTTTGCTTATGATTTTTAATGCATCAGCTGTGTACGTAAGCAATTTTCCCACTGAACAGATGAGGAAACAAGGAACAGGGAGAAGCAGGTCCCGTGATGATGTCTGGTAGCAAAATGGGAAAGAGATCCATCTGCTAGTCATAATCACAGTTTCCAGTGTACGGTCCACAAATGGCTTTTGAAGAGAGACACAGGAAAAAGCCTGACTTTCATAGACACATTTTCTGTGTTTCAGGTTTTGAAGGTCTTTAAGTTTTGGAAAAAACTTTGAGAATTAGTGCATCAGATTCTTTTAGTGTGACAGCCTTAAAAATGCATTTTGGTCTATCACCAGCTATTCCAGCTCTTCACAGGACAGAAAAAAGTACAAGCTTTTAGGGATTTAAAAACACCCACAAACCTCCAGAAACTATCAGAATGTACCTGACAATTGAGCTTAATGCTGTTTAAAAATCAATTAAAAATAGATTTGATTTAACCTTATAAGCTTTGAACACACTGCATTTTCAAGAGAACTATCACATATGGGGTTTTGATGTGTGATATAAAAGCAGCATGAAAACCTTTCCAGCTTATTTAATTTTATTTCTAGATTTGTTTCAGAGGACAACTAATTCTGAAGGCAATTTTCTGGATGAAATACATTTACCATAATTTTTTTTTTTAATTCATTAGGCCTTTCTTGGCCTAAGTGGCCTGGATAATGGGACAGCAGAGTCAAGTCACAAAATGAAGTTACACTCTTTTATCAGAGGGCAATTTTTCCTAAAGTAATTTCATTAAAATAAGTAATTCAAAAATAATTGAGCTATTATAGTAAATTAAGGTTCTTTTAAATGCTCAGGTCTTCAAGAGGATCCACTATAATCAAAAATAAATATGAAAAGTTTAAAAGTTAAAATCATAATTATCAACTAATTATTACTTTTCCTCTCCACTTAATTCAAAGGCTACAATTTAATAAAGATTGCTCTTTAATACAGGGAGCATCTCAAGGCTGAAAACAGTCACAGTGGGCTGTTGCTGGGGGGTCCCACCACACCTTCTCCCACACTGGAATTCTCTGGTAGCTGGCCCAGTGGTGAGGGAAAAACAGAGCAACACATTTGGACAAAGATCAAGCAGCAAATTATCATCCTTGGAAGTGTTCAAAACCAACATTGACCTGTGACTCTTTGGGGTATTTGGTTGAAGGTTGGACTTGATGATCTTGGAGGGCTTTTCCAACCTTAATGATTCTGTTATTCTGTGAAATGACAAAAGCAGTTACCTTAGATGAATACAATAACTGAAATAGTCAACTAGGAAATTGGGTGTTTCTTAAAACATCCAAAATCTAATCAAAAATTAGATGGATACTATTTTTAGTATTTTGTCCAAATACAGAATCATGGAATCCCAGCATGTTTTGGGTTGGAAGGGACCTTAAAGCTCATCCAGTGCCATCCCCTGTCGTGGGCAGGGACATCTGCCACTATCCCAGGGTGCTCCAAGCCCCGTCCAGCCTGGCCTTGGACATTGCCAGGGGTGGGGCTGCCACAGCTTCTCTGGGCACCCTGTGCCAGGGCCTCCCCACCGTCACAGGGAAGAATTTCTTCCCAATATCCCACCTAACCCTGCCTCTGGCAGTGGGAATCCATTTCCTCTTGTCCCATCACAGGTACCTGCTTGTAAGCTGTCACACACACGGAACTGCAGAACTTTTTGGACTGTCCCTCGATCTGCAGGACATGACACTGGCCAGAGCCACTGTAGCAGTATCCTCCACAATATTCACAGCAGTTCATGGTCAGGTTGTTGGCCGAGCGGAACTGGGAGAAACAGGCGTCGCTGCAGAGCTTGTGCACCACGTTCTGGTAATTCACCTCGTGCCTGATCTGGAAGAAAAGGAATATACAGCAAGGAGCGAAAGAATATGTGTGCTCATCTCTGAGACAGCAAGCTGTGCTGAGGTAAAGAAATTCAAATGAGGAAATCAGCAATTACCACTGCATTCTTCTGGCACATGCTGCACTTGCTGGAAATGCTGTTGGTGTGGATAGTCACAATAGGTTTCCTTTTCAGTTCAAATGTGGACAGACAAGACTGGCTGCAGAAATCCTTACTGGAGTCAGTGTTGTCAAACTGGGCAGTGATTACATCCTTTGGATTTAGAATTTCTCTATGGAAAAAGAAGAGCAAACACAGAGGTAAAGGATTAATGTTGGTTTCATGTCAACTTGCTGTTCTTGCTTATTCCGGAGACTAAACATTCTCCAGGAGACGGTGGATCCATTTAATTTAAACCTTTATTTTTTGCTAAGTATCTGACTTCATTTTTCCTTTCCTATTAGGAAAACAGGTAAGAAGTATGATTCTTAAGTAGGTATTTTGTGAAACATTTTGTACCTGGACCTAGAAGTGGCCTATAAAGAGAACAAGCTCTATCATTAAATCTTTTCTAAAGGAACTCGGAGAAAGCAACTGCTTTGCACAGTCTTTATTAACAAAAAATTTAGAAAGCAAGATATGTGGAATAATTCCTTTTAACAAATATGGGGTAGGGGAAAAATGAAAGACCACAATTTCTAATCACCATTAGTTCAGTCCACCATGGTCTGATGAGTATTTTAACTTTATCTCCCATCTTGAACTTTATTTGTTGATGGATTTAACACACTGAACTTTCTCCTTATTTCTTCTCCCTTTCAAAACAGTCCTTCACAGAAAAGTTTTGAAGCCCTGAAGTCAGAAAACTAGGAGAAAATACTTATATAACTTCCTTGCTTGGAAGGATGCCTCCTTCTCACTTGTCCTGTCAGAGGTAACCCATTTTTCAACAGAATAAATACAAATTACAGCCAAGGCTTCTAAACTTTGTTACAAGGCCTTTTCACACTAAGGCAGCAAGTGAAAAGAATAATTAATTGAAACCTCAAGTTTAAGTTCAGTTGCCATTGTAAAACTTCAAGTAATAAATTTGTTGTTGAAGAAATGATGAACAAAGAAGCATTCCTTTGGCAAAGTAACTCTCATAACTAAAAATAATACATATGAATAATTCTCTATAAACAGACTGTAGCACGATCAGCCTGGAAATTATATGCCTCGAGTGAATGTACAGCAATGACATCTTACAGAGCCAGCCACAAAGGTCTCCTTTTGCTAATTTGGACATAATACAAATGAAGAAAAAAATTATAATAATTAAAAATGCTTTCAGAGCTGAAGATTTGTGACTGTGTAGCCAGCAGGACTGTGGAAAATGTATGTATTTTCTAAATTATTTTGTCCAAGTAGGCTCAAAAAAGCCCAATCTCACCTTTCCACTCCAGGCCTAGGTAGAAAGTAACTGATTTGGGGGCTGAAACTCCCATTACCTAAAAAAATCAATTCTCAATAAATATAATCTCTCTACATGTTATGAAAGCAGCAGTGATGTAGTTAGAAAATCTAAGACCTACAGAAAGCTAACATCACATAATAGAGCCTGAATGAAAAGTTAATTTTTTTAGAATCTAAGGAAATATTCTGCCTTGAATACATTAACTCACCCATGTTCTGCTTCATTTTAGGGATTCATAAATCTATTTTCCTCTAGAAGAAATAATGCATAAAATACTTTTCGAAAATGTACTCTTGTTAGTAGTTCTGAGATTGCAATGACATTTTGAAATGGCAAGAAAATGCAGGACCTTTTGAAATACAGTTTTTCGTATTTGGTTCATTTAAACCAAACAAAAGAGAAGATGCACTCTGCACCACAGAGGCTTTTAAATCTATGTGTATGTAAAACCCAATTAAGGAAATGGAACTGCAAGCAAACAGACCAATTAATAAGGAACAGCATCAGCCACCAATTTTTGAAGGGAAGCATAACAGGAGCAGTGCTACCGACACAGCAAGGGGCACAAGAACAGAACTGAAGCCTTTCATTATCTGCTTGAATATCAATTATTAGTAGAACAAATTAAAGCACTGTCCTACTTTGAGCAGCTTGAGCAGGTTTTCTTGGTAGAAGCTGGTGGGCGAGAAGCTGGAATGGTGTATCCAGTGAGGCACAGTGTGGAGCAGAAGAGCTGGGTTGAGCCTTTCCTCTGGTAGGCAGTTTGCCCCTTCTGCAGGATTTTTTTACAGCCAGAACAGGAAACCCGAATAGCTGTGCTTGGAACTGAGGGAAGCATTTTACTCATGCCAGAGGATGCCACAGCAGGCTGGAAACCTGATGACAGCTGTGGAACTAAAAAAAAACCCACACAGAGAAAACACAAAGTAAGTGTTACGTATCTATTACACAGACCTCACTGGTGTGCAGGGGCAAGCACAAGGCTCATGTCTTTATTTGGGTTGTCAGGGTCTAGAGGAGAATCAAATAGCAGATGAACTCTCCACTAATACATGCCCTGTGCTGGTTTTCTGCATAGCAGATTTTTATAACTACTCTGAAGATGGAGAATGCACTTTTAATATCCCTTTCATGGAATCATAGAATGGTTTGGGTTGGAAGGGACCTTAAAGCTCATCTCACTCTGTCCCCTGCCATGAGCAGGGACACCTTCCACTGTCCCAGGCTGCTCTAAGCCCCATCCAACCTGGCCTTGGACACTTGCAGGGATGGGGCTGCCACAGCTTCTCTGGGCACCTTATGCCAGGGCCTCGCCACCCTCACAGGGAACAATTTTTTTCTGAGACCTAATCTAAACTTGCCCTCCTTCATCTTAAGACTACTTAACACATCCAGTTCTCCTATGCATTTCACATTCAATTTTCCTATGCCTCGAAAACAATTATTTTATCATCTCAATTTCATTCTCTCTAAACCAAACTAGTTCTTCATTCCTACTGGGATGAGACACAGTGAATGAAATGCAGAATGACCTGCAAGACTATTTGCAAAGGTGACATATTTTACAGATCTAAATGAAGTTAGTCTTGCCTATTCCTTACCAAGAGGATTGCCACTGACTGAAAATACAGCACTGATTTTCAGCTCCCCTTCCTGAGATTTTGGCTGTTGGCCGTACTCCTAAAACAAAGGGAAAAGAAAAGGAGAACAAACACACACATGTAATAACAGGTTACATGACTTCCATTCTTTCACAATGCTGCATTGAACCTCAGGGAAGAGTGGGTGTCCTAGGCCTGCTCCGAAGGCCGGGTGACAAGTGTTGCTGTGTGAGCACCACACACAGCTCCTGCTCAGAGCTCCACAGCAAACCACACCTGAGGGGGCACAAATGGACAAGTGGGGCTGCCTGCTGCATTCCCCTCTCCAGCTGCACTCCAAGACACCTCAGAATCCAGCCAAAGCTTAAGGAAATCTCTGCTTTCCACTCAAACTCTCCATCTGGAAGCGCTTTTGCAGCCCTTGCCACTGTTCTGGGAAAGAAGCTTTATCTTCACATTGATGGAGGGTAGCAATGAAATAGAGCTGGGACCCTGCTGGGGAGCATTCTGTATTACCCAAGAGTTAGGACCTTGGAGCAGCCTAAGGTGAAGCTTTGCAGCAGACCAAGGCTGGCACCACCAGGGCCAGACTATCACAGTCCCAGCTCCAGCGAGAGGGGAATCACCTCACATTTGGTACAGGATGAGAAAATCCCTGGACAGCTGCTGGTGGAATAGCTGACATGCTATAAATGACTGGCTTAGTCCCCAGCAGCTATTCACACTGACACCACGCTTCCTGCCCCTGCTCTCCCTAGAAATCTGAGCCAGAAAGCAGCTTGGAACACTCCACATGTAAATCTTAATAGGCTGAAAAGCATAATCTCTTGGAACTAGAGAGATGATAAGATTTAGCCTACTTACAGTCGTTTGGGAGTAGTGAGGCATGATGTCATGTTATGACTGAGCTAAATTCACAGTTGCTGCCTGGCTGCCAGGGAAGCCAATTCAGAATCACTAAGCAAAAGGAAGCTCTCCCTTCCCAGTGGCAGTGAGATGCGCCCCCAGCTTCTGCCAGCTCCCAAAATCCCACAACAGCCTCCACTGAGCACATGCTCAAACTGAGCACTCCTCTTACTGCTGTGGGAAGATTGGAAGTTTCTATACTGGACAACCAAACTATTTCTCAACAGGTTTCCCAGGAAAACAGGCAATGGTATTCCTTGATCACGTGAACCATCAGACTGAAACAATCAAATCTCAGGTAAGAGAAGCTCTAAGCTGGGTATGGGCATGCTGTGATAAGATTCTCAAGCACCATTTTTTATTATTTAAAAACTAATCATTTGCAGACATACAGTTTCTTAAGCACTTTAACTGCAATTGTATCCTTAGTCAAGAGTAGGAAAAGAAATGGAGGCAAATCCTGACATCAACTGTGCATGATCAAGCAGTTTCACAGCAGCGTAACAGTGCTGAAAGCCAAAACCCTTCAGCTCCAACTATTGGTTACAGCAAGAAATGCTCTTATCTTTCAGGAAATATTAAAAAAAAATCCATAAAATCCCCCCCCATATTAATTCCAATCTAAAGCAAAACAAAATGAACTCAGTTCTCCTACTTTTCCAGTATCAGGCAGAGTTGATAATCACAGGATTTTACTCCAGGAAGGAATATTTTGAACCATACGATATTTGACATTTAAATTCTTCAAGTCTTCATTTTTACTTATTAATCTGATCTTTGATAACCACAGACATCTCGCCTTGCATTCCACACAAATCCACACAGCAGATGCCATCTTGGGAGGACAAAAGAAGAGACAGATTTAACTAATCTACACGTGGTTTGACATTCTATAGGTTCAAGGAAAAATAAACCCAAACAACCCCACAGAGACTGAACAAATCAGAAGGACAGTAAAATCTGAAGTTGCAAATACTTTACTTCTTTATCTTATTGAGAGTATTATGGGAAAAGAAGAAAAAGTGCTGGGAAGACAGGCCTGGACAGCAGAGGAGATTTAGCAGAAGGACAAAGACTGATGCTGAAAACTAACACCTGCACAGGAACACCAACACTCTTGTGTCGGTGCAAGGGGATGGATCACTTTGGGAAGTTTTGCACACCTTTAACATATAAAGTCTGACATGTAACCCAGATATGAGCAGTGAGGACACAGGAATTGTCACACAGCAAACCAGTGGCACAGAGACTGGTTGGAGCTCAGCAATCCTGGCCCCAGCACCGCTCAATCCGCAGGTCAGACCTTCTCCAGGTTGCGATTACTGAGCTTTACCTGTATCATCACAAAAAATGTCAGTCTTGAGTGAGAAAGTGACTTAAACTTTGACTTCACTGATGTGTAAGTATTTAAATATTTTCCTAAGACCTTTAAGTATTAATTTAAAACAAGAACAAACTACTGGGCTTGCAAAGGCAGCTTTTAAGAAGAGAGTCGCAGCAATAGCACTGCTTTAATTCATATCTCTAATTGTGACTACTCATAAGGTATTTAAGAAAATGTGATTTACAGTTTATTTCCTAGTTAGATAAAGTGTCTATGTTGCCACAGATTTAATAACAGAAGTTTTTGGCTTTGTTTCTGACTGAAAAGCAAAACATTTTCAGAGACAAGGTAACAAGACATCAAAAAGTTGGGGGGGGATGGGTTTCATCGCAGTGTAAGAGGGAAAAATCCTTCTACTAAACTATGTTCTTCAAGTTAAATTTCGGTCAACAAACCAAATAAATTGCTGAATTTATGTTCAGCTTAAGCGGTCAGCTGTCAGACCAAAATGAGAAATGCAATGGGAAACTTACCTCAGAATTACCAGGTTCATCTTTAATTTTGTCTAATAGTCCCTGCTGTGGGGCCATAGCTTTAGCATATTCGTCATCCAAAGGCTCCTTCTTAATTCTAATATTTGGTGCAAAGGAATTCCCCAGCTCTTGTCCAATAGATTCCTTACTAGAAAATAGGTAGCTAGACTCCTGAAACAATAATATGAAAAAGAATTCACCCTCCTGCATCTGCCATGAGGAGTTGGGCTGCTGCCAAGGGGAGTTTGTGTTGCAGACCAAGAGATTTGGGTCTTGACAAGGTGGGAGAAATGCTGGGCAGCAGCTGCTGCCTCAGCCTCCCTGCAGCCCCCTCTCTCATCCCACCCCCAATGCTTTCCACTCCTCTGGCCAAAGCAGAAGCCACCCAGATCTGTAAGTTGGTTGTTTGGGAGTGTCTCCTGTGGATACAGCTGCTCCCTGGCTCATGTGGAAAAAAGGCAGCAGGTCAGGTGGATGCATCCAGCTGTAGGTTCGGCTCACCGGTCACTCCAACCATGCTGAACAGCAAAGTGGCTACCAAAAGAATCCTCAATCCAAAGAGAGGGTCAGGAAAATTTTACAAAATTATATGCACTGTTTAAGTAGCAAAGATGTCTAAGAGTCAGAAGATCAGTTTCCTTAACACTCAAATTTACACTCAAATACAAAATACGTATTTTGAATTACTACAGCATATTGCTGCACTTGCAAAAGTGGTTGAAAGATCTATAGCTTACCCTGAAGTTAGTTTCTGGAGTTTGTGGCGCTAACTGCGTCCGTAATGTTTCTTCTACTTGATTATGAACTGAGGAAAACATATACATTAAATAGAAATGAATACAGGTTCCAATGCATTTCCTTTAAAACTATCAGAGTCTCATCCTGCTCCCCAACCCCAGCGTCTGACAGCACCTCACCACTATTAAACTACTCCCTTTCTCCTCCCTGCAAGTAAGGTGGTAATCCCTAAAGAGGATTGACTTTTTTTTATTATTCTATTGGATCATTATTTTCCCATTCCAGCAAAATAGTTGTAAACTTCCGATGCAAATTGTTCATTCAGAATTTTCCACACCCCAGCAGGTTCTGAACTCTCCTGTTTTGACATTTAAAACAGCAAATACTTCTCAGAGCAAAATCTTCCAGCTTTTTCTTTGCTGTTCTGATCTTTTGCCTTTTCTGCTCTTCTCAGGAAATGGCATCTTCTGATTTTTAGAATATATCATTTAAAAACTTTGGATTAGCCTAGATACTGGATGCTACCATGAACATTTATCATTCTGGTTTCAACTACTGACTACTTCACTTGATCTTTTAACTGCAGGTATTTACAACTTTCTGAAATACAGAAACATTCTTCCCTTGATTTCTAACTGAAGATAAAAATAGATACATCCGTAACTTTTCTTTATTTTAAAAAATATCTGTATTGCTTCTCTATCATTGGTGCCACCTGGAAGCACTGATTTTAAGATGCTGTTGCTGAAGATACAAAGTTTAAATCTCAGAACTGTAGGCTGTGAATGTGAACAAGCAGCCAGGAGTCCCTCACGTGCTGGCTCACCCTCCCTCTGCTGAGTAAGATTAAATCATGTGTTCCCGCTTGGTTATTCTTAACTCCTTCATTCACTGTTCTACTGTAACTTTCAGAGCTTGGGAAGTCAAAAATAAGTGTGTGGGCAGCAAGATTATGGTGACTGTCAAATGAGAAAGGGATTTTAGGCATCTTTGATTTTCTCCATGTTGGCTGGATGAAGTCCAAGACACAAGTATTTGAGGAAGAAGGAGAGCAGTCTCCCAGGAAAAGCAGATTTCAAGCTATGTTCTGGCTTAGTTCCTGCAGACACTAACTCATTTCTAGCAAGCCTTTCCCTGATGCTACTATCAAATCCATACTGCTTTGAATGCCAAGGCATTAGTGAAGAACTGGTACTTCACTCAAAAAATCTTTACTGGCCATCAATTTAACCTAAACTTCATCACCTTTTCTTTTAAGACGTTCCATGGTCTATAAAAAAACAGTGAGAAAAACCAAAAGGAAGCTTGAATTGTCACCCAGCTTGATTTAGGAAACCACAACAACAAAGGGTATGTTGAGGCTCTGTAACAAGCTGTGGAGGATGAGAACTCCCTAACACTGTCAAGCCCTTCGTAAATCCTCCTCCTAACACAAGAGTTCATCGGATTTCAGGGTTCTTCATAAAATGCTCCCCTACACACAGCTCTGCCTGTTCTCTGTTCTCTTCAACAAGGTGATGTTTTTAATAATTAGCCCTATTGCTGATTTCTCTCTAGTTCTTTCTTCCTTTTTGCTGGGCAGCCAGGTCTATGATGTCAACAGTTACCTGCTTTGTCAAGAAAATTGCTTTTCAATCTAGAATCCATATCTTTAGGGATTTTTTCCAACCGTTTTTCACGTTCTTGAAAATGTCCTTCTCTATTCTTGTCCTTTGCTGAACAAGTCTCTTTGCCATTATCTCGTGTTATACTAAAATCTTTTCGAAGTGATTTAAATACAGGGCCCTGCTCAAAGGGGGAAGTGAGATCCTTCTGGATTGCATTCTGAACCTGAATTTCTTTTTCACTGTCCAGTTCGTGATCTGGAACTCTCTTGCCCTCTTCCAGATGATCTTCATCATTAATTGCTGAAGAAAGAGTGTCTTTTGGAGTGAAATTCTGATCATCTTCGTTGTCATTCCCAACAACAGGTATGCCTGCAAGATCCCCAGAGTTCAGAAAATAATCATGATCATCACCCTGCAGTGAATTTTCAGGTCCTGCTCGATTCGGTACTCCATAAGACAAGCTGTCGAGGGCGGGTGTTAAGTTGCGGTCAGCGTCCTCAGACATCTCTGCATCCAGAATTTCACCACCTAGGGAGAAAAAAAACCCAGTAAACAGTCAGAAAATTGACCAACTTCATGTGTAACAAAGGAGAAGGGTGAGTGTCCTAATCTGGCTGACGCTGCAATTCCTTGAATACTCTCAGCCTTCTTGGGCCAACATTACTGTGAAAACATTGCTGACAGAAATGGTTCAGTCCCCCTCACCACTCTGAAGCAGAAGCTGAACTGAGTAATACCAACCAAAGAAAGAAAAACCACAAATTTCCATTCACCTCACTTGTAGCACTTGTGGAGAAGGCAATGCAGGAGGGAATGACCAGGAAGGGCTGGGATGAGGGCAAGACAGTCTTGCTCAGCAGCAATGAGACTTCCAAGAAATGCTTTGTGAAACTATGACATTAGAGAATAAATAGAAATACTTACATTTTTCTGTAATATCAAATACCGCATCAGATTTATCTTCAAACTGTAAAAAAGGAAAGCACTGTGTCATTGTCTTGGTCAGCTGCCGTGTACTTTGCTAAAAAGTATCTGATCAAAACCATAACCAAGCAGAAGGATCACAATTCCTCCTCCTCCTTCCTTCCTTCCTTGCCCCAAGCAAATTTTTATGAATTAAGACTGTTATATCACTGAGAAGCCACACTTACCCTAATGAGTTCAGAATACATAGAAAAGACACACAAGGAAAATTTAGAAATAGTGCTGCTTCCCAGAGGAGAGAGCGAAGGGAATGTCAATTTTCTCTTCTACCTGGGATACTGGTACCAGGTCAAGGCCACAGATTCTGCCCTGACACTCTATGAGCCTTCATTCCCTCTGAACATCCTAAATGAAAACCAGGAGCACATGCAGCTCCCACTGCCATGGTCTGCACATATCCATGGAACCTCTCCTACAGGGAATGTCCTCTTTCCAGGAACAGGAAAATGTAATGCTTAACTTCCCAACACAGATGATGAGTGTCAGTGTGAGCATAAGCACAGAAGAACCAGATGACAGACTGAGTGCTGCACAAACATCTGCCTGCATTAAACATCCTCTGACAGATGTTGACGTTGATGGCATGCTTAGATGCTGCCAGGAAAAGGATAATTAAAGTTTCCTTCAGAATGTCCAACTCATTAGCAGCCTTCCTTTCTGCCCAAGCGATAACAGTAATTCATTTAAGCCCTCTCTCCTTTCTCTTGTGTTGCCAGCTCTATACTTTCTTTCCTGGTAGATCCTGCTCACACTGCAATTCTTAAGCCATCTTAGGGAAAGTAATGGGATTTGATAGCAAAGGGATGAGCCCTAATTTCATTTAACTCAAGTAATTTAGCTGATAAATCCAGTATTTCTCAGGACTGGGAACTATCAGTGATGGGAACTATCTGTTTGGTAGCAGCCAGCTCTAGGAAAGGATGACAACAGACTGTCTCAGAGGTCATTTGATGGGAAAAAGTCCCTTTCCAATACCACTTGTGGGTCTACAAAGACAAGGTAGCTCCTTCAGCTTAACTGAACACACATGGAATAGTGAGGACCTGTCCAGCATGGCATCAAGTCAGTTGGATAATGCACCAGAACTTTCTAGTTTCTCTGAGCAGACCTGTGAGGCTGGAAAAGTGAAATACAGAACCAAAACAAACAAAAGTTACAGTTCCACAAGGGTGATGCAAGTCTCCTTCCTGTAATTATCTATAGGGAAAAAGAGTAAAGAAACACCTCCCAGGAAGGTTTGCAAGGCCTGAGCTCTGTTCGTGCTGTACTGAATCTCAGGTGTGTCTGGGAGACAGAGGTTTAACGTTGATCTAGAAGCCCATTCATAGTCAACTAAGTTTACACAGGTATAACACTAATCCCCATAAATACTGGATATACTAAGTGCTCATACAAGCTGCTGAGGACAAGGACAGCAGGGGTGGGCTGCTTTTAGAGAACAACATGGGAAGAAACTTGTTGCCATTTGATAATAATATCAGAGCATGAAGTTTTGGAAGGCAAAACAATAGGCCAGGTCCTTGACTCTACACTGACCTTTTTCAATCCTTTTTTGCTTCCTGTCAGTAATTCTCTATCCTCTCCAAAAATGTCACAACAGAATTTGATGGTAGGATGAAGGAAGCTTTCAGTTGAGATGAAGCATGAGCTCATCCTTTTCTCAGAGCAGATTTGTATCAAAGTAATTCTTTAACTCTTCTGAGAGCCAGAGTACCTGTGGGAAAGTATTCCAGGCGCTGTACAACCCTGGTTGCCTCATGCATTCTAATCTTAGGTATTCCTCCTCTTCTGGTGGTAACAAATCTTTCACCAACAGCTGACAACCCCAGGAATGCTCTTATTAGCAAAGGATACATTTTGCAGCGTGGATCTCTCTGATTGTTTCATGCAAAGAAACACTAACACGCAAGTCAGCACAAGGGGCCACCTGCAAGAGGGACTCCCATAAAATATTATGGAGAAGCTGGAAAGCATTTACAATCTACGTGGACTCTATCAGGAATCTAAGACACTTCCCAAACACAAGGTCATCCTATTTTGTTTCTTTACTCATTATTTTGTGAGGCTATCAAAAGAAAAGATCATAATGGATTATCTTCTTTCTAAAGGTTTTCGAGTACAGAGGAAGATCTGCGTCTGTGGTCAAAAGCGTTCCCTGGAAATACTTATAAACCAGGAACTCCAGCATCTGACAATACCAGCAGCCTTAGCTAAGCCACCATCTAGTTTCTGACTGCAAACAGCATCAGAACTCCCACATAGTGTAAATTCAAAGAAAACCAGGGGAAGTGTTTGGATGATTGTGTGTGTGTGTACACATATGTATCTACACACACACACACACACACACACAATATATATATCCTCAATTAATTACTCATTCTATGAGTCTATCACTGGACTGTCCCTGAAATTAGAGCTTATATTTTTTTTTCTGCATTAATGTGGGGTATTCTCTCGCTTATACGCTTCCAGTCCCTCCCCCAATGCTATTACAGTCTTTTTCAATGCCATCTCAGGAGGAAATGTTGTATATCACCAGTTACATAAAAACAGATCACTTCAATCAATCATGTATGTTAGCTTTTAACTGGATTATGGTCTTGTATCACACAGAAATGTGAACAACAACGCCCAACTTACTATTTCTATATTATTCTATTACAATTCTGCAAAGCAATTCCCTCTCTCCAGACCTCATGCTTCCTCCTTTCATTAGCCATCATCGTCCTTAATTCCCTTTATTTCTTCTGCTCAGATTTTTTAAGATTTAGTGAGGAGTGGAGCAAATGTACTTGAGGGGCAAACATGGAACTGATGGCATTTCCTCTGGGTCACTTTTGCCAGATCTAAGGAGAGGTACCTCAACAACCCACATTAAGTCTTGATTACTTCAACAGGAAAGTATCAGGAACAGAGAGTTTTCTGTTCAAATGCTAAGGCTTCAACTCTTCAACTCAGTCCTCAAAACACACTTGCAGTTGTAAAACCAAACTCAGTAATACAATATTCTAAAACACCTCCATTACATCACCTTGGCCAATATTTGCTAGAGAATAATAATTCTTAGTGTTTTTAATAATTTAACTCCATAAGAGTTCAATACAGAGCAGATTGAGTTTGGTATTAGTGAAATTCAATGTTTTAGGCTATATGTTAGTGACTGCCTCATTAGCTAGCACTGCACACAAAGCAGTGCTCTACCTACTCAGGTTGTAAAAAACAAATAAATGAATGAATGAAATGAAGTAAGAATACAGAGATGGTGGCAAAACAATGAGGTATTTCTGAAAGCAATGTGACTTGCTTAAAATAAACTACTCTAAAAATAAAGACAGCATTGCTTTTATTAAAAAAATAAATTCCACCAGATACATCACTGCTTTTTTACAGAGGTACATGAAAATCCAAGGGAGCACTGACACGGCCTCAGCACTAACCTGCCTTTGCTGGGAGCGGGGGACAGAAGGACACTGTTTACACTTCAATACAATGTGCTAATTTGAAATAACTGAACAGCTGATCCATACCTTAACAGCGTTCAACATTGCCATGGTATCCATAAATCAAGCAATTCATAGATTATTTTTGTGCAGTATAAACAGACAAGTTGCCTATGGCTGCAGTATTGCTTTGTATGCAAAATAGAGAATTCTGTTAAAAAATAAAACAGTGTAACCACTTTATACACAGACACATGTCTTTCTAGTAAGCTTCTGAAGTTCGATCCTAGATTTTAATGCATGCATAAGCAAACTGTGGAAAGGAAGCAGATGTTAAGAGAACTGCAATTAAAAATAGTCAGAGATGATTCTCAGTTTGCCTGTAGTTTCCTTGTCCCTCTATGCACAGTATAACCCCCACTCCAGAATTCATTCAACTGATAAGACACCATTTGAAACAAAAAAATAATTTAAAAGGAATTGAAATTTCAATCACTATTCTTGAGGCAGGTGGGGTGAGGTCAGGAAGCATCCCCTGACCTTTTCCACATGACATGTCCCTGGCAGGGATGCCAGGCAGCCAGCCAGCCGCGCTGCACCTCTGCCACCGGAAAACTCCGCGGCACGTGCAGAATTACGCAGCGGGTCCTGCCGGAGCTGCTTCCCACTGAAACACAGCCAGCCCTACGGGTTCATACCTTCGGAGCACCTGGGGAGGGAAGAGAGAGGGTAACAAAGAGCCAGGCTGCTGCAGATACCTGCCACAGGAAAAGAAGGGCTGCGGCAGGAAGAGAACCCGGCGGGGTCACAGCCATAGAGCCGAGCGCGGCCGGGCTGGCAGAGCCCCCCCTAGCCGGCTCCGGGACCCCTGCCACCGTGGGCACAGGGCACCTTCCCGTCTGGGAATGGCCACAGAGTCCCTCTGGGGAGAGGGAGAGCACGAGCTCAGCAGATTGAGTGTCTGAGGCTTCCCTGAGCCGTGCTGAACACTTGAAAAGATTATTTTTAATCTAGTCTAAGGGTAATACAGTGGAGATGGTGATGGGAGTTTTTAAAGGCAAATCCCAAACAAGCTCCAGTACACGTAAAAAAACAGGCATTTCCCAGCTCCTTGTGGCTCCCTACAGTCTGTTCAAGAAATACAGTTTTACCTTGCATCTCACACATCTTCAATTTTTAACTGTCAGGACAGAAGATTTAGGCACGTGCTGCTCCCCTTTCATCTCTGCGTTTTAAGAATTCTGGACAATTCACCAGAAATCACAGGGAGCAGTTCAGCATGGAAGTTTATCGTCCCTTTCTATCACCAGGTTTTTCTGATATTCCTGGGCTTTTGGAATATTCACAGGCCAATTCCAAACAAATCTTATATTTTCCATACCCACCCATCATGCACACAGAATCTGCACACTGTTACCAACATATATTAGGCCAAGATGAATCTGTCAAACACACAGGAAGTCACAGTAAGCATTATTTTTTCTGGAACATTGGTGGGTTTAATCTATATCTACAAAAATCACAGTGGGATCCAAGCTCTTCTCCCATTCACCCACAAAATCATGGTTTGAGAAGGAAGCAGCTCCGCACGTGAAGGTTTCACCCTGCAATCTCAGAATCCCAGACTGGTTTGGGTTGGAAGGGACCTTAAAGACCATTTCGTTTCAAACCCTGCCATGGGCAGGGACACCTTCCACTATCCCAGACTGCTCCAAGCCCCATCCAACCTGGCCTTGGACACTGCCAGGGATCCAGGGGCAGCCACAGCTTCTCTGGGCATCCTGTGCCAGGGTTCACTATGCTCACAGGGAAGAATTTCTCCCTAATATTTGTTATTAACAACAAATTTCCTTGCAATGGTCTTTGCAAAGACACAAGATTTTGATGTGCTGATCTTTGGGCTTTGCAAATTAAGAAACACACACAGACACAAACCACACAGCAAGCAAACAAACCAAGACATCCACAAGAAAGACTTTCTTTTCAAACAAAGATCTTCTTCCCTCAAAACCTCACGCTGGCTCTGTGCTGAACTTCTCTGCTGCTGGTAAGACACAAACAACCACTAAGGCTGGGATTCTGCTTACACTAAGGCTGTAAATAAGCTGAAATAAAAATAATTCCAGTTTCTCACAGCATAAGGCAGGAAAACTAAACGGAAATTACAAGGATGTAAAAATCCCCAAGATCAAAGCAGGGTCTGTGTGACAATATGTATGTTTATGCTGTGATGCTCAGTAGCTACTTACTCCAAACCAAGTGGTTCCGTTCAGTTACATATTTTAGCTGATTCCACAAGCAGGCCAGCACTGCCCAGATCACAAATGTGTACTTTTGGCCAAAGCTTTCAAAAGTATGGCTAGTGAGAAGATTACGTTCTGCAAGGCATGAAATCCCCATAATTCCATTTATCTCAGAAACTCATTAAGAGAGAGCCATCACCGTGGCTTTTAGGGAAATCCAGTCCATGGAATACAACTAAGAAGTACCAAGGGTGACAGTCCAGGGTGGAGGAGCAGCACTAGGAAGATCACTCAGGAAGATCTCAGGAAGATCACTCTACTCAGTGTCTCTTCCAGTAAGATGATTAACTATGTTAGTAATTAGTTGCTACTAGCTATATTACTAATAGGAGGAAAAAAACCCCAACCCACTGTAAATTAAATTTTAAAGAGAATGAACTGTCTGAAACTGAAGTTCTCTGCTTGTCATTAGAATCTGTCCTCAATTAAGGAATCCACAAGGTGGTTTTGTGCACAAATTGGGAAAATTTACAACTGTAGCACCCTTAGCTTATTGACAAATACAGCAGGACCATCTCCTGCCCAGCCTGGTTTGTGTTCCCAGCCCCACACTAGTGATTTGGCTCAGCTCCATCAGGTGCTGCAAGTCCTTTCCCTTCTCCTAAGAGTTCAGTGCCAGCAGCAATTGATGGTGCAAATGGCAGAGCCTGGATGCACATCCAATTCTCTCTATTGCAGTATTTCTGTCCTTAAAGAGATAAAACATCGACTTCATTCTTCAAAGTACCTTCCTAACTCTGGCTTCCTTTTTGCCTTTTCCACAATTAAACACAATAAAATCCTGTTAACAGTCTGCATTAACTGTATTTCATAAAGCTTTCTGAGCAAACAGCACCATTTAAAGATGAATTTCAATACAGATGAAATATTTTCATGTACTCTCAACCCTTTTGAGAAATATCAAGATTCACAAAAGTACAAAAATAAGTTATTAAAAAAATAATAATGAAAAAGGAAGTACTCCAAAATGTCTCCTGTGGGAATAACTCTGTATAGTTGTGCTAATTCTGTTTCAAGTTCTTCTCACCTAAATTTAGACAACTAAACATTAGTTTATTAGGCTAATGATTCAGGTTTCCTCTCTTTCCAAAGGAAATTAAGGAATTCTGGCAGCCGCAATTTATCCTGCCCTGGGACTGTGGACTAGCTCTCAAAACAGAAAAGTATCAAATGTAGAATTAAAATCTTGGCTTTGTCACCAAAAATCTGATGTATTAAACTTTAGTTACAACAGCACTTGGTTATAATACACTTTTTACTAAAAAATTCAAAGTCATTAGACACAAAACACTTTAAAACTATCTAATGTAGAGGTAACCCCTATAATACTTCAAGCTACTTTTAAAATTAAACGAATTTATCTATAGCAGTAGGAAACATGGTAACGAAAATTAAATACATTACCACCATTCTTCAATCAGTAGTTACAAAAAGGACAGACACATCACATAATTTTTGGATCAATACCAATTTGGTAAAGCAAGTTACAGTCTCTTGAACTTTTTGTTTCCCTTGCAATTTCTGAGGAGCACTTCCAGAGGAAAAGAGAATGGCACTACAGGCAGAACACAGGCTAAGAGGATGGACACTGAGAGCACCCCCAATTCTGCTGACATGTCCTCAATGAAATATTCTCTGCTGCAGAAACCTTCTTTGAAGAGTTTAGATCATCCCAGAGAAAAAGTGTTACAAGCAACAGCACCGGTGAGGTCCAAGAGCTCTTAGGCCTTTACCACACTTATGGAATGGATGATGGAAATAATCTGGACCGAGACAGTCATTGACAGAAAACCTTGACATTCGGGAGAGAAAACTTCCTGTAAGACTTATTTAGGGAAAGGCCAACATCAGTTGGAATGTCTGGAAAGAATGATGGGACACAAGAGTCATCAATGACAGAATCACAGGATAGTTTGGATTGGAAAGGACCTTAAAGATCATCCAGTTCCAACCCCAAATGAGAGAAAAGTTGAGATAACCACTTCAACAACATTGCGAGTGATTTCAGAATTAAATTCCACAATCCTAATCATGCAATGGGCCTTGAAGTGGGCACAGAGATGACTTAACTTTCTGTATTTTACACAATGTGAAAAGTCTTAACGTAAATGCCTGAGATCCATTATGCCCATTTTTTGAAAGAGAATTCAAAGATTCTGACATCAAATCATCCTTTGAGAGGTGCACAAGCCTTGGCAGAGAAATGTTTTCATCAACTTTGTACCATTCTGGAGTAATTCAGCAACAAAACTTTCTAAATGAGATGATCTCCTTCAATTCTCAGTTGCAGTCATGCAATACTAAAAATCTTTTGCAAACACCAGTTTTATTGATGTGGACACCCAAGTGTTCACCTGTTCACACCAAATTAATTTCCGAGAGAGAGCTCAAGTGTCAAATTTCAGCACAGCCCAAACTGTTCTTGCCTAGCCCAAGGGGTTATAGAGAATGGTTATAAATAAATCAACATTCCAGTCAAAACAATTAACTGTTCAAGACAATGATATTATACACAAATTAAAGTTGAATTGCCATAAATATTTTTATAAACTACATAAAAACATACTAGCAGACACCTTTCAAGTTAATATTGATCTTATGTAGTAAATTTGAAAGTTAAATATGCTAAATGTTTTCCTTAGCATATACAACAGTTTTGATTTAGGGGAGAAATTAACCTGCTCTAAAACAATTCAGCTACAAAAACTTACCAAAAACTATTAAAAATCAAATTATACAAACTTCTGTCAGTCTTAGACTGGCAAAAACTTTATTCCTTAGTTTGTTGCTCATTCATGGATTGAGTTAAAAGATGGTGACTGCTTATCCATGGGATTTGCAACATGCCAGTTTCAGTGTGTGCTTCTGGAATAATTGCAGAAGATTCTAATACTGAAAAGAACAATTCTGAAAACACCACCAATTGCTAAGCTCCTGTCTGAAGAAGTCATTAAATTAGTCTTTATTTCCTCCACACAAAGGAAAATAATTTTTATAAGAAATGCTTGTTATGCCTTAGGCACAAGACTTGGAAGAGTCCAAAATCATGACCTCCTGTAGAATGGGAACTGACCCACTATGGGGAAGAGAACTGGAATGTGCAGGTCTTCTGTGACCTCATTAATTATTAGGAGATCTCTGTGTGCTGGATTTACAATTTGCTAATCTCACTCTTCACAGGCTCCATCAGACTTTGGAGCAGCCCAGGATTCACTCCTCCCCACGTTCCTCAAGAACATCTTGGCACAAAACTGGCTTTGGGATGATGCCTCACTGGCAAGTTGTGTTTCCTCTTTCCTAACTTACCTGCCCAGGGCAACATCACTTTCCTGGATCATTCCTAAATTTTACTGAAGAAGTTCTCTGCTTCAGCAGGAGCAGAGAACGTTGTCAATGCCAACAGCACGGGAAGCTTTCCATAACCTACAGGGAGGGACATGTGGAGCAATAACTGATGGCGACTTCCAGACTTGGCACCCAGGGAATAATTAGCCAACAGACAGAGAAATTATTTTTCCTGATACCAATGAAGATGATATTGACTGGATGATACTTGTTATTCCTCAGTGGATAACTGACAAGCTTGAGAAGAAAAAAAACAATGTTCTCTTTTTCTTCAGGTGGCACCCAGGTAACTCTACAGATAAATGGAGCACGTCAAGGCAATGAGCACAGAGACCAGAGACATTAGGACAGACTGCACAACCTCTGAGCAACCTGCTCCAACACTTGACTGTCCTCATGGTGTAAAAGTGTTTCCTTATGTCCACTAACACTTCAGTCACTGGCAATGAAGTTTAATTCAAGATTTCTCAAGTTACCATCCTACATGCAGCCACTTCCCTTCAAATTTCTTGCAGCTAGCCAATATTTGATTCCCCCAAAGACCTGCACGTTTATGTACTATCTGTGAGCAATTCCACAAAATTCCTGGAGCCTGTAAATAAAGTGTTTGAAAGACACAGGTCTGAGAAAATCACAGATGATGTTCATTCCCTAGCTGCAGAGTAGTCAGACATCTACACAACTCACCCAGTGATACCCTGGGAGGTCATGTTCTGATTGGTAACAATTAGGTTCAGTGTAATCACAAGTTTCAAGTTCCCTGATACAAATCCAGCAATTAAACTTCTCTCTCATGCACCACTGGAAAACTTGAGCTTCTGCTCTTGTCTTTCCCAAGACTGGAGAATGGGAAAGCTTCTTCACCTTTGGGAAAAGGGAACTGGACAGCTCAGTCTTGTAGTGGGCGACGGACTCTTCCACCCAAGCACAAATGTGACATAACCTCATTCCCGGCAGAAAGCTTTCAACCAAACACTACATGTGTGCAAGAAAGAGGACTGGACTCGTAGCAAGATTATTTTCATCACTGCTTAAAATATTCACCCGTGGTTCCTTCACAGCTACAAAGTATTGGCCACAAGGAACCTTCCACTGGTTTAAGAGATTAAGTAACTCTTCAAGTAAAGTGGGACTTGACCATCTTGGAGGTGTTTTCCAACCTTAAGGTTTCTGTGATTCCAAATAGATGAGTACGGACATGTGCTTACATACCAAGAGGTGACAATGATGGCCCAAGTTGTGTCAACGAAGGACCAAGAGCTGGGATGTGCATGGCTAAAGGTACTGGCACAAGGGTTACAGGGAAGTCCTAAAAGGGCCATGGCTAATGGAAATCACACAAGGGTTACAGGCAAGTCCTGGGATGGCCATGGCTAACAGAAGTCACACGATGGTTACAGCCTGAGCACCCAAGAACTGGATGGTGCTGCCATCTTGACTCACTCTGGCCTGATATGGACAACTGAAATAAAGAGGAGCAGCAAGGACATCGTGCTTTAAACAAGGAGACGGACGATAACGACAGCTCCTGGTTAGCTGCAAGTTTATTATTTAAGTGATGCCAAGACGCTCATGGCGATGATGCCTGGACACTGTCCTGGGGGAGAGGAAGCTGAAGGGCCCCGAGGCCGGAGGGACAGCGCTGCCGGCCTGGGGCCAGGCAGCTCGTGCGGCTCGGTGCCCCCGGGACCCCCGGCGGGGCCGCGCCTCGCCCGCCGCATCCCGCCCCCGCCCGCGCCCCCCGCGCCCCCCACTCACCCTGCCGCGGGGGCCGGGCCCCTCCTCCTTGGCCTCCGCCATGTTGCGCCCCCCCTCAGCTGTCCCAGCCCGGGGCGAGGGGCCGGGGGTCACTCCCTCTCAGCCTCCCCCGCGCTCCGGGGGGCGGCGGCTCCGGGGGGCTCCGCGGCGCGGCGGGCAGGGCTGAGGGGGGGCCCGGCGGCTCCGCGAGGGCGGCGGGGGGGGGGGGTCGGACCCACCAGGCCGCGGCCGCTGCTCCCGGAGCTGCCCCAACCAGCCCAGCGCGGGGCCGCTCCGCGCATGCGTCGCGCGCCTGCGCGCGCCCGCGCAGGCGCGGCGGGGGCTCGGCGGGGCCGCGGGGTCGGGGGTGCCCCCGGGGCGGGGGGGGAACGCTCCGGGATCCCGCGGCGGGAGCGGCCCGGGAGCTCCGCGACCGTCACGGGGCTTCTAGTGGCGATAGCGGGGAGGTGACCTCGTGGTGTAGCTGGCGGAGCTGTCGCCGTGGCGGCAGGTGGTCGGTGGTTTCTTGGCTCCTCACACGCCGGCGGGCTGAGGGCCCGCGCAGCACGGCCAGGCCACAGCACCGCCCTCACCGCCCCCATGGCGCCCACCTCACCTGTTCTGCTTCTTGTGCCTCTGCTGCGTCATTCATTTTGAATTGAGTAATTTTTTACTGAATTTTAACAGTTGTTGGTACTGTTGTAAAATGTAGAATATGTAAAAATTTTCTTAAGGATGTTCTGTAGTGTTTGATCTGTGTGTGCTTTCAAGCCTCATCAACAAGAAGGGAGATTTTATCTGTGGAACAAATAGCATCTCACAAGCTCTAAGTGATGTCCAGGTGTTAGAAAAACAAGTTGTTGGTAGAGTTGCCTTGTTAAGGTTTAGGCCTGGACATGCTTCATGATCTCAGACCTAGAGGGAGTTTAACAAAGCTTGGGGAGAAGGATGTACCGCTGATGGTGGACACAGGGAATGCACAATTGATGGGCCACAAAGACATCTGGCAGAACTGCCAAGATAAGGAAGAAACTAATATACCCAACCTGGCAATTGTGCTGAATCAACTCCAACTGGGTAAAGGGTAATTCTGGCAGGGGGAGGTCACAACTGCCAACTCCTGGGCCACTGACCCAAGAAACCACCAACCCAAAGGAGGAGAAACACCAAGCATGACACTAATTATCAGGAGAAGCAAGAGGATCATTAACCAATAGAAGATAGAACACTAATTAAAAGAGAACTATGTAACTTCTATCCAATGAACACTGATGGCTTAGTAAGAAAACATTTGAAACTATGTGTGAGATACAGGTTGTTTAATTTTTTTATTGTGAGCAATGTCGGACATTCCCAGCACCCACAAGTTGATAAGGACAATGTGTTCCTGTCTCTTTAATAATTAAATAATTTATCTGCTAATTAAAACTTGGTCTTAAAGGAAATCTCCACTTCTCAGTTTATCTGATTTACACAATTAAAGGCTGGTGCTAAGCAGCAGCTGCATTTCAGTGGTGACTGAAATGATCCTTTTATAAACACTGTCCTTCAGCTGGCCTGAAATGCTGGATACAGAATATTGGGATTCATTTAGGAAATCCTGTCAGGTCTCTCTTAGAAATCATGGCATTCCAAGGACAGAGAGATAATGAATGTGATAATTTAATAATGCTTTTCACTTATGCAGTAATCCTCATCCTCAAATCTAAATTAAAAGAATCCTTATCCTGAAGTCTAAAATAATTCTAGTTGATGAGTCGTTTTGTAAAAGTTCTCAAAGCATTTGAAGTTTTTTAATGGCAAAAGATGTTACATGTGGACTGTGAGCCTAATGTGAAATTTTATAGTAATTTAAAAACAATTTTATCGTTAGATAGCTACAAATTAAAAGAAGGAATATTTTAATCTTTTTTAAATGCAAACAAAATACAGTAGCAATAAAAAATTTAATAGGGATTTATATTTAATTTTTTTAAGAATTAGGAATTCTAGAATATTCTCAATATAGGGCTGCACATTTCAGGGTTCCCCAGGTGCTGTGCACAAAAGGCCACTGTGAACACACAGGTGTCCCAAAAGCATCTGGGTCACAGCACACATATGCTGTGGACCAGCTGAAAATGCACAGATTTCTGAATGGGATTTTCTAGGAAGACAGAAAATAGAGAAATAAATTTACTACATAATAAATATAATAAAGAATAAATATTTTTTAATTTAACAAAAACGTTGAGAAATTCAAGTATGAGGAAGACCTTGAAAGACAAGTTTGGTTTAGGAATTAAGGTATCTAGGAAAATAAACTCGCTGTTTCTTTTTGCCCTCTGGTTTCTGAGGCATTGCAAAGGCTACCTTCACGTTTTCAGGCTGAAGTTTAGAAACTGTGTGTTTTTGTGTTGACTAAACCTCTGTTTTCAAGTAATCCCAGTGCCAAATGTGCAGCCACTCAGGATAACCTCAAATATCATGAGAACTCCAGTGGCATCACAAGACTCAATGAAACTACTCTAACTTCTTGGGGCTACATTGTAAATTTCCATAGTATCGTTTAAAATGAACTTGTTCAAGCATTCTAATAGGAACAGACATCTTTGTGTCATTGCGTGGTTCTCCTACATAGACTAGGGAGTGATGGAAATATGTGATCTTTCAACATCCAACAGAAAATGCTTTCAGACCACTATACAAAGTTGTACTAGTTTGAAAACAAAGTAGTGGGAGACACCAAGTCAGAATAACAATTTAATAGGAAAACAAAATAAAGGCAGAAAACACTGGTTCAAAGTGACAGTCAACATACAACCTGAGTCCCTGTTAGGCAGGGTGGTGGTAGCAGTCTGGTAGAATGGTGGCTGCAGTCCTCTGAAGCCGTGATCCTGTAGAAAAGGGGCTGCTCTTCCTCAGAAGGTCCAGTGGTGGCTGTGTAGCACCTGTCCTCTGGAAATCCAGTGGAAAGGTTGTCTCTGGTGTTCAGAATCTCAGATTATATCCAGGATGGAATGCTTGGTTCCTCCCTCTGGGTGGAGCATCTCACAATGGGGTCATGAGTCATGAGGCCAAGTGTTGATTAGGCTCATTAACAGAAAATAGTCCGGAGGGGGTTATCTCTGAGTCATGCAGCAGGACAATGATGGGCCATTAACAGCAAGATAGTCTGGGGGGAAGGAAGCAAGGAAACACTGCCCCACCTGATTTCAACGGCTCAGGAGGATGATAATAGAATACACTGCCACCAGGACAAAAGTATTCTGTGAGAAATAGATCCTGTCACTAGAACAGGTCATAAATCAGCTGTGTGCTGTTGAAATCTCTGCCTGCTGCAGGTTTGCTGATGCTGATGCTGTGATGGACAGACGAGGAGGTGACAGTGAGAGCCACCATTTAAAACCAGACCGACCCCGGTGTGGTCTGAGACATCCTAGCCCGTTCTCTGTAGGGTGTTGGAAGCAGAGCAGGACATTCTTCAGCTTGTTCAGACCTGGCTTACTCTTGACTCTTGGGTGTTGTTGGCTCAGCATTGGGGAGACCTGACTGTGGCTTTCCAGTACCTGAAGAGGACAACAGGAAAGATGGAGAGAGACCTGGAGTGACAGGACAAGGGGAAATAGCTTCCCACTGCCAGAGGCCAGGGTTAGATGGAATATTTGGAAGGAATTTTTCCCTGTGAGGGTCGGGAGGCCCTGGCACAGGGTGCCTAGGGAAGCCGTGGCTGTCCCTGGATCCCTGGCAGTGTCCAAGGCCAGGTTGGATGGGGCTTGGAGCAGTCTGGGATAGTGGAAGGTGTCCCTGCCTGTGGCAGGGTCTGGAACAAGATGGTCTTTAAGGTCCCTTCCAACCCAAACTATTCCATGATTCTGTGATTCTACATGAACTGTCTGTGTACTAATGTGGCTAAAAAAGACACTGCAGAATACATAGATAATGTGGTGATGACTCCTGCAGAACAGACCAAGATAAATGCCTGGATAAGGCAGGAAAAAGATAAGATTATTCCACACTATTGTTTTTGAATTGCTTTTTAATTCACCCCTAGAGTGCCCATATTCCAATCTGCTGCGCAATCCTGCGTGAGACTATTCCTCTTTAAACCAGTGACATTTAAAAAGAAACCATGAAACCCCCTCCACATGCAGGCTGCAGTTCAGTGAACTGGATGAATGATCTTTGCACATCCCCACGGGCATGCACAGCTGAATATAGATCACCCAGAAAACCTGCCAGCCGTACGGAGTAGGGCTGGGCACTCCTGAAAACCTGCCAGCCCTGTGGGTTGGGGCTGGGCACTCCTTGCCTCTGCTCCAGCGCAGGGTCTCTGCAGAGAATTCCAGCTGCAGGTGGAACAGCCCTGCTGTGTGTTTTGGGCCAAACACGAATTAATAACAACAAATAATCTTGTTTTCTTTCCAGTGAGCATCCAAATAGGACAGCTTTGGGAGATGGGCAGAGGAAAACATGGCTGTTGCAGATGTTGTACCCGCAAAGAATCATGAAATTGTTAATGTTGGAAAATACCCCTAGGATCACCAAGTCCAACCATCAACCCAGTACCACCACCACATTCACCACTAAACCATGGGCACTTCTTTGTCCTTGTTGTCACAGACTGAGAAGGGATGTGTAGATGAGCAGCTAGTGGCCTTTTCTGTCCCAGAGATGGGCAAAACTGTGGACACCTCTTAATTTTAGGTGCTCTCATACTGCCAACTCTTCCGAGGCAGGGCTGTAATGCTGTAAGAAAATACAGAGAATATTTCAGTGGAAAAACAATTGCAGTGGTGTCTCCCGTTGGACCCTGAGCAGAGGGGGCAGACCTGGGGGCAGTGAGGACGTGGGTTTGTGTCCCAGCTCAGGGGCTGCTCTGGCTTTGTCCCTCCACATGCTGGGTAGGATTTGCGTTTCCCTGGCGCTGGTGATGTCAGGGGCTGCCAGGACAAAGGGGAACAGGAGGCTTGGAAACAACAAGGATCAAGGAAAGAGAAAAGCCAAGTTTTTAAAAGCAAACACTTAGTCATAGAGACGTAGACGCAGGAGGGCTGGCAGGGGCCTATTTCCATCCTGAAACTCCCCCTCATTCCCAGACTTGCTCTGGCTGTGTTTGCTGTTGAGATAACATCCCCTTCCCCCACCACCCACAGACAACTGAAGGAGCAGCCGTTGAAAAAGGAAAAAAAAAAAGGCAGTTGCCTTGCTCTGCCTGCAGGAGAAATGTCAGGAAGTGTCTGGTGGTGGGTGGGATGAAAGGAGGAAGCTGAACTCTAAAGAGAATATTCTAGCTCTGCTCGTGCAAACAAATGCCCCTCTGTATTCTGCTTGATAGGAACATCCAGGAGCAGGTCCTCCTGCATGCAGGAGCGTGGAGTAACTTATGCACCTCTGAGGGATTTATTTGTACACACTGCATTACCCACAACACTCCATTAACTGGACGGGAAAAGATGGAAACAGCTCAGGAAAAGCACAAGCATCATCAATAATTAATAGTGCCTTCTTTTTAATACGAATGATCCAATATTAATTATGAAGTTAATTTCTGTTTGGATGGTTTGTGCATGTGTATGAAATTTGGACCAGGATTTGAGTTCAGTGCAATCAGGCTTTTATTCTAATTACAATAATTATAAATCTATTTTGCATCCTCTTTTTAAGTCTCAATAACACAGGCTTTTGTTTCCAAACATGCCAGACAGCAGTTTTTGCACACCAAATATGGCAGCTCTTAGCTCCTCAAAGTGAATCTGGTTATAAATACAAAAGAAATTGGTTTGATTCATTGTCACTGTGCAAATGTAAAAATAAACCCCAAACACAGGTCAAGATAAGTACTTTGGATTTCTAAAGTCACAGAGTCACCAGGGAGGAAGGAACTTAATTGCACACATCATGAAATATTTAAACAGACAGTGACCAACATACAGATGTGGGATGCAGACTTTTATAGCTAATTCTGTGTTACAAACAGCTGATGCTGCTCTGCGTCAGGGACTCTGTGTTTTTCTTACTCTGGAGCCTTAAAAATCATCAGTGCACAATTTTGAAGCTTTTTTTTTTTGTACTGGGTGATCTGTTGGGAAAAATTCTACAGCAGAAGAACAAAACCCAGACAGAGAACTGAGTTTCTTATTTAACTGTAGACCATCAGCTTGATGCCCTCTTGGGACATGAGTGCATCTCATCCACAGTTGGCAGGTGGAGGTTGCCATAAGAGCAAGCAGAACATTTCTCTTTGTTGCACTTGTTTTTCTTATACAGTCATTATCTATTTTCCAGCTATATTCGTGACTTGCTTGTGCTACCAGGACAGATTTATTGGAAAGTTTTTCTACCAGAAATCCAGTTTATAGTAACAGAAGTTTTGTAGCAGGTTCATGGCAGATTCTTCTGTTGAAGCAGAAGAGAGGAAATGTGAGTTTTCTCTTTGCTTTTGGGTCTTTCCTTTTGTTTTTCTATCTGCTCCTGTCTCCCTGAAGAAAATCCAAACTCCCACCCCAAGTAAACCTCTTCCTTGTGACAACCCCGTTGTCCTTTGGCAGTGGGAGAGTTCATGCTGGCACCAAGCTGTGCCCTCTGAGCCCCTGGAGTAAGATGGGGTGAGATCAGTAAAACCTGCACGAGACATTTCAGACTGCTTGCAGGCTCTGCTAGACATTGTAATACTGTGATGTTTAGAGAATATTTGCCGTAATAAGATGCCAAAACTAATTTTCAAAAAGGGAACTGTTAGACTTTTGCAAAATCTGATGGTGCTCAAGGTCTGGGATAGGTGTCAGGTTGTCAGACCAGTAATCCCCTGGGAAGTCTCTTCAAGTGCCTGATGCTACAGCAGGATTAATTTTATCTTTCTCTTCTAAGAGTCACTGAAGAATGACACAAATAACCTCTGGAGTTCTTGGGCCATTTGTGTTGTTTGGAGACCTCCTCTCAAATCGTTATTGGGAATTACTGCCCACTCACAAACTCTGGTTGCTGCTTTTTAATATCATCCTGAATTAATGCTGTGACTACATCACTTTTTCCAACTGCAGAATAAAACTGTTTATTTTAATATTTCCACCATTTTTGTGTTATGAAAAAAGAATGGTTTTAATTTTCTGTTCCCCTTTTTGTGAGAGTTTTTCATTTGGAAATAGCAATGGATTAAAAAATATATATACAGAGAAGATATTCCCAGGCTTTAGATTTTTGAGAAAGTCATGGCAGCCTGATGAAATACAGCATTGTGAGTCTACTCCCTTCTGCCCCACTGACATTCTGTGCGTAGCCAAACATTAACCAGAGCTCAGCTCAGAACTGCTGGGATTTTGCAGAGTTGATGTATATGTTTCCCTGTCTCTCTGTGAGATGGAAGAACAGGATTCTCTGTAACAGTTACATCCCATTCTTGCCACATATTTATTGTCACAGATAATAATAATAAAACCAGACTGGTTTGGATTGGAAGAGACCTTAAAGCCCATCCAATTCCACTCCCTGCCATGGGCAGGGACATCTCCCACTATCCCAGGTTGCTCCAAGCCCCGTCCAACCTGGCCTTGGACACTTGCAGGGATGGGGCAGCCACAGCTGCTCTGGGCACCCTGTGCCCACCCCCACAAGCGAGAATTTCTTCCATATATCAAACTCAATTTCCCCTCTTCAGTGGGAAGCCATTCCCCCTTGTCCTGTTCCTGATGCAGAGTCCCTCTCCAGCTTTCCTAGAGGCCCCTGCAGATTCTGGAAGGTGCTGTGAGGTCTCCAAACAACCTTCTCTTCTTCAGCTGAACAGCCCCAGCTCTCCCAGGCTGTCTCCACAGGGAAGGTGCTCCAGTCCCTTTATTAAGTTCATGTCCCTCCTCTAGATTTCCTCCACCACTTTCATGTTCCCCTTATGTTGGGTGCACCAAAACTGGATGCAGTATTCCAGGGCAGTCTGACCAGAGAGGAGAAGAGGGAGAGAATCCCCTCCCTCAACCTGCTGGCCTTGATCCTTTGGATGCAGCCCAGGGCACAGCTGGCTTTCTGGACTGCATCTAAAGGACCATGGCCAGTAGGTGACAAAATACAACAGTTTTAAATTCTCTTAATTGAAGAAATACAAAATCAAATTCTTTATGGTAGAAAACCATAGAAAATTAGATTCTCTTAATAGATGACATGGATACTGTTAACTGTAGGGCAGTGGGATAAATTCTAGTTACGTCTATCTCATTTCTCTCCACAGCTCAAGGGCATGTCTGGATTGACAGCTTTGTCGTACAACTGTGCTGAGTGTTCCTGCATAGCAGTGAGCATCCTTAACTCCAATTAACATCACTGGGAATGGAGGGCTCTTGCAGCCTCTTGGAAGACAGTCTTGGCATGCTCAACTGTCCAAGGATCACTCTGCCCATTGGCAGTGCAGCTACTGCTGAGAGAGGAGACACAGGCAGCAAGAGGAGAGAAAGACCAGTTTATCCAGATGGTATGATCTTGTCAAGTCACAGAACTTCCCAATCTCAGAGCTCTCTATTTTTAAGCCTATAGGCATATTTGTCATGGTATAGAGGGAAAACCTGTTGGAGAGCAGATTTAATCTGTGTTCAAGGAGAGGTGAAAACAGTGCTGGAGGGAGAGGAGAACCCTCATCACTGAGTGCCCAGGAAAGCTGCTGTGAGCTGAAGAGCGACTGCAGCAGCTCTTGGCCACTCCTGCCATCCTGCCTCAGCTTTGGGTACCAGGCGATGCTGTTGGCGTTTTGCTTCTTCTTTTATTCTCGCAAAGATGATATTTCTTCATGACACCGTGGTGAGTTCCAGAATGATGAAATGTTCTGCAGGAATCCCTATTCTTCCAGGCAGCAGGGCAAGGACTCTGCACCTTCTGGATGCCTCCCTGCTCTGCTCTCCCTTCCCACTCCTCTCTTTGCTTCCTGATTCTTAAAATTCCTGAGCACCTCTAGTTCTGGGACATACTGGAATTTGTGCACACAGCCCTTAAACTGTTTTCTTCTTGGTCAAAATTGTCCAGGGAGTGCCCAGGGAGTGCAGACACGGCACCTCCTCACAACATTTAATTGCTTCTTCAGTGAAAAGGGATGTTAGTGAGATTTGTGTTTGTTTGTACTTGGGACACTTACAGAACCTCATGGGGTAATTATTCCTAATTAGCAGCTTGGACACACGCTGCTCCTTCCTCCTACAATCTGCAATTAATAATACAGAGATAATTCAGATTTCTCCTTGCCAGTCTTGTGTTTATGTTTATAAGAGGAGGAAACAGTTTAGGAAAAAAATTATCTAAATCAATCACCTGCTGAGCTCCACACAGGGATTACCTGAGGATTATCCTGTGCTCGTGGCAGCTGAGACATTCAGAACTTTGGGCACCTCTGTGTCAGCCTGATTCCCTCTGTCATATTCCTCTAAGGCTGCTACAGGTCTTTTCCTTATTAGTCATGGACTGCTTCTTACCATGGCTTAATTCAATTTCTAGATCAGTTGCACAGTATGAAAAATCTTCAGAAGTAGTAACACTAGTGTTATTTTAAAATAGATTAATATTTTGAGGGCAAGAAAGGTCTGGAGTTCTTCCGCTTTTGCTTCTCTCAATGGCCCCTATTAAACTGAACTAATGTACGTATGCACTGAACACCCCGATAAATAGATCAATGTGAAGGATGGAGAAATACTTCAACTCCTACCCCAGGTGTCACAGAGAATTTTCAGTCTCAGATGTGTTTGTTTACAGTGGAACATACTGGGGATAACATCCCAAGCTTTCTTCCTCAGTGTTTGTTTTTATATGAAACCAGCAAGCTGCCCAGCATGAACACTTACAAAACAGGTGATTGTTAACAGAGGTTGTTTTTACTTCAAGTCCTGCTCAGGCACCAGTTTTTCTTTGATTTGAAGACCAGGATAAACACTCATATTGCAGTTGCAAAACGTGGACTCTTACCCTGGCCTCTACTAGATCTGGAGAAATTCAAAGCCACTTTGTGGACTTCAGATAAATTCTACGGATTTTTGTTGTACAGATTTTTTCATAGAGTCATAGAATCACAGAATATCTCAAGTTAGAAGCAACCCAGAGGGATCATCGAGTCCAACTCCTGGTCCTGCCCAGACACCCCAACAATCCCACCCTGTGCCTGGGAGCATTGTCCAAATGCTCCTGGAGCTCTGGCAGCCTTGGGGTAGTGACCATTCCCTGGGGAGCCTGGGCAGTGCCCCACCTGCCTCCGGGGGAAGAACTTTTCCTAATAATCAACCTAACATCCCCCTGTCACAACTCCAGCCCTTCCCTTGGTCCCGTCCCCGGTCACACAGAGCAGAGATCAGAGCTGCCCCTCCCTTCTTCTGTTCTGATTTTTGTCATGCAGATTTTTGCAGAATTAGGAGTAGAATTATACTCTTTATTTCCTTTGAAGAAAGATAAAAATTTGTAGCTCCCTAAAATACAGTTCACTTATACTTAAGACACAACAAAGGCAAACTCAACCCTTTTCCACTCAATATTACTTGTTTCCTGAAGAGACAGAACCAGACGTGACAGCACGGCAATGCCAGTTGTTTGTGTGTGATAAGAGCCAGTCCCAAATTTGTTCTTGCAGTGATTTAACCTCTGAGACACCTCGTGGTGGAAATACTCACTGCCGGCAGCAGGGCCACGGCCAGAATCCATTTTAAAACAACGTGGAGTTTCCATTCTACAGTGCTTGGAAGTGGCTGAAGTCCCACAGCCACTACACCACTGATTCGGGGCCAGGATTAATCTGTGGCTCCTTTTTGTTTAAAAAATATAAACCATAGGGAATTTTTTGTTGTTGTTGTTGCTCTCCTGCAAGGAAAGCCTGGGAGAATTGGGATTGCTCAGCTTGCAGAAAATAAGACTTTGGGAAGACCTAATTCTTTCCAGTACCTGAAGGAGCTGGCAAGAAAGATGGAGAGAGACAATTTACAAGAGCCTGGAGTGACAGGACAAAGGGGAATGGATTCCCACTGCCAGAGGGCAGGGCTAGGTGGATATTGGGAAGGAATTTTTCCCTGTGAGGGTGAGGAGGCCCTGGCACAGGGTGCTCAGAGCAGCTGTGGCTGTCCCTGGATCCCTGGCAGTGCCCAAGGCCAGGCTGGGCAGGGCTTGGAGCCACCTGGGATAGGTGTCCCTGCCCGTGGTAGCGGCTGGAACAGGATGGGCTTTAAGGTCCCTTCCAACCCAAACTATTCCATGATTCCATGAAGAATGAAACTGGCCTTTGACCTCCCCAGGGTATCAGAAATATTTATGAGATTGATGATGTTGTATCACAGCACTGCCACAGCTCCAGGTCTGTGCAATTAACATGGGACTTTCCCTTGGGTTTCTCACGGGGTTTGTTTTTTGTATTTTTCAGACCTGAAACTGAATGTGAAACATCCTTGGGAGCTTGAGAGGGGGATGGACTGACACACTGGTGAAGGGAAGGTATAAAAACGTCGTGCTGGAATCACGTTGTGTCTCCCGCGCGGCACTGCTGAAACCAGGGACACTAAAGAGATGGAATGTGCTTTTGGCCTGTTTTCTGTAATGGAACATGGAGTGTCGGGACTGCAACCACTATGGACTTGGGTACAGCTGCTTTATTTTTCACCTCAGAACGCACCGGGTACATTTTGGGAAATTTCCGTCGATTTTGTTCGCACCAAGCCTTGTCCGGCATTCCCAGGGAGTCTGGAAACCGCGGATCGCTGTTCCCAGGGTTTTTTTTGTGCTTCCCTGCCCGATTTTTCACACAAAAGAGTGAACGTGACCCTCCATGTTGGCGCCGGGGCTCCACTACCACCCTTGAATGCATAAATCGGACATTTTTTATCTCAGATTGGGTTTCAAAGCAGAAGCGAAGGCTCCGGCCACGCTGAAGCAGCGAACTGTAATTGAAATTACGTTTATTTGACATTTTTCCAGCCGCAGCCGCGGCTGAGGGTGCCCTGAGGCGCCGCGCAGTCAGGCCAGGGCCGCGCCTCCGCCTGATTGACAGCCGACCCAGCCAATCACGACGCCCGCTCCCGCCGTGACTTCGCCTCCCGCCGCTCAAGCTGCCCAATCAGCATGCGGGGGGTTAACGGACCGTCCCGTGCCAACGTCGGCGGTCAAACGCGCCAATGGACAGAGGGCAGGCTCGTTACCAATGAGATCAAAGAGCTTGCGGACTTGCGGCACCCTATTGGTGACTTCGCCTGTCAGTAACCTCCGCCGGTGCCGGTGGTTGGCTGGTGGGTCGGAGGGGGCTTCCGGGGGCGGGGACACTATATTAAGGGCGGACAAAGGCGGCGGCGAGGCCGTCTAGCTCGCCGCCATTTTGCGCAGCGGGCGCTGAGCTGCAATAGTCGCCGCGGCCGGAGCTCTCTCCTCCTCTCTCCGCTCCACCATGTCGCGGGATCGCTTCCGTAGCCGTGGCGGCGGTGGCGGCGGCTTTCACCGGCGCGGCGGCGGCGGCGGCCGCGGCGGCCCCAACCACGATTTCCGCTCGCCGCCGCCCGGCATGGGCATGGGACAGAACCGCGGCCCGATGGCGGGCGGCCCACAAGGCCCAGGCGGTCCGCCGGGAGGAGGCCCGAAGCCCGAACCGCCGAAGCCGCCTACGTCCACCCCTGCTCCACCTTCTTCATCCTCTTCAGCGTCCGCCACCACGGCGGGACCCACCGGCAGCCAGGCGGGAGCGCCTCCATCCTCTGCGCTTCCCGCGGGGCAGCAGCCACAGCAGCAGCCGCCGGTTTCGGCTCCCTCCTCGTCTCCCTCCGGCCCGCAGCCGCAATCCAAGCCCAGCCCCAGCCCCACACCGGCCGGCGGCCCTAAGAAAGGACAAGGACAGTCTCCCGGCGGCGGCCCCAAGGGGCCGGGTGGCCCGCAGCAGGGGCCGCACAAGGGCGGGCCGGGGCACCGCGGCGGGCCGGGCGGGGAGCCGCGGGGCCGTGGGCAGCAGCATCAGGGCCAGCAGAGCCTCGGGGCACTGCCGGGCTCGGGAGAAAGGAGCGAGAAGCTGTCGGACGAGGTGAGTCACGGCGCTCCCCCCCCACCCCCCATGCCTCCGGCACAAGATGGCGGCGGCTCCGCGCGCCCGCGCCGCCATCTTGAGGGGAGGAGCGGGGGAGAGGCGGCGGCGCCTCAGCGGGACCCGAGCGGTCCCTGGTGTCGGGGCGGTCTCGGGGCTGCGGTTTGGGTTCCGTCGCGTTGCCCGGGGCTGCGGTTTGGGTTCCCTCGAGGTGCCCCTCGCGGTGGCACGGTAGTATGATTTGGATCTCGCGGTGTCCCTGGCGGTCCTGGGGCTGCGGTTTGGATTTCTTCGCGGTGCCCGGGCGGTCCCGGGGCTGCGGTTTGGATTTCCCGGTGCTCCTCAGGGCTCCTCGCAGCTTGGTGTGCAGCACCCAGTGATGGCTCGAACTGGTGTGATTCTTTGTAGGGTTTTAAAGCGAACCTCTCTCTCCTGAGGCGACCCGGGGAGAAGACGTACACACAGCGCTGCCGGTTGTTTGTTGGGAATTTGCCTGCTGATATCACAGACGAAGACTTTAAAAGACTGTTTGCCAAATATGGGGAGCCGGGAGAGGTTTTTATTAACAAGGGGAAAGGCTTTGGATTCATTAAACTGGTAGGCATTCATGTTGTGTGTTCTTCCGTTTCGTTTTCGCGATGTGGTCATGTACAACTTAGTTTTCTAAAACTGGGTTTTGAACTTTCCCCAGGAATCTAGAGCTCTTGCAGAAATCGCAAAGGCAGAGTTGGACGATACCCCCATGAGGGGCCGGCAGCTCCGCGTTCGCTTTGCCACTCACGCCGCTGCCCTGTCGGTGCGGAACCTCTCCCCCTATGTATCCAACGAGTTGCTCGAGGAAGCTTTTTCCCAGTTTGGTCCGGTGGAAAGAGCTGTTGTGATTGTAGATGATCGAGGTAGATCAACAGGAAAAGGCATTGTTGAGTTTGCATCAAAGCCAGCTGCAAGGAAAGCGTTTGAACGGTGTACTGAGGGGGTGTTTTTGTTGACAACGTAAGTACTTCGCCAGGATTTTTTAGTTTTAAGCTGAATAAAGACTGTAGGATTCTAGTTTCTCAGAATAAAGGCTTTTAGAGGAGTAAATGAGTATTTTCTTTTCAGCACTCCCAGGCCAGTTATTGTGGAGCCATTGGAACAACTGGATGATGAAGATGGTCTTCCAGAAAAGCTTGCTCAGAAGAATCCGATGTATCAAAAGTAGGGCACTTTATTTTTATATAAAGAGGGTATCAGTGATGTTTTAAGTAGTACTGTCCCTGGCACTGAGGAATATGGAAAATTTTTCAGTAACAGGATTTAGATTTTCGATTCTGTTTCCAGTTCTTGGGGTTTTGTTTGTTCGTAGTTGAAAGTAACATAATGATTTGCTTAGTGTATTTACTGAGTGTTACACAAGCAGTTTTCTACATTGTATTACAAAGAAGTAACATCTTGACAGATGGTTTTGGTGTATGTAGAAACTTGAAAAATCAGACTTAAACTTTCATGCTATTGTTGAGAGCTGTCATCTCCCTTAAGGCATGTCTCGGGTTGATGATCCCATTGGGAATTTGGAAATTTACATTCATGGTTTGAAATGAGAAATAAAGTAAAATTTTAACTCATTCCATGATTAGTATAAACTTGTTGTGTGTGGATTTGCCTTATGAGCTGACTACTGGCATAAAGGAGCAAAGACTGTAGAGTAGTATTAGGGTACAGAGCAATCTTTTCTGAAACGGCAGGTTTGTGTTAGAATCTGTATATTAAATCTGTTTGTTGTAGGAATTTTCTATTTTCCCAGATCACAAAAGGGAGTGCAGGAAGGGAGATCCAGTTAGTCTTGTTTGGCCTAGAAAGTGTTCAAAATTCTTGCTTTGATCAAAAATTTTAAGTAGTTTAGAGGCAGCTTGGAGAGGAGTGTGGATTAATGCAGCATTTCAAAATGTTAAAATACTTTATATTGGTAATGTAAGGAAAGCTTTTGAACTTGATTGTTTTGTTCCATTAATTACTGAATTTTAAGTTCCAGTTTCTTTATATGATAAAACACACTGTTGGTGCTCAGGCATTTTGAGAACTATTTGTGTGAAAGTAAAGGCTGTTACTTGCCTTTGACACAGAGTGCTTTGGCACTGGGAAAACCCACCTCGGTTGTGCCTGCTCAGGCAAAGGCCTGTCTTTTTTAAGGATTTTTTGCACCTGAATTGTCAGCAGTGAGGTGTCTAAAAACAGTTAAGAATGAGGTAAACAAGCAGTAGCACTCTGAAGATGTTTGAATGTGATAGTGCAGAAGTCTCCATATATGCCATGATAATTATTTGTATCTAGTGCTGTTGTCTCAGTGTGTAAGATGCAGCACTTCCATCACAGCTAGTTCCCTATCCCATGGTTGTCAGGTATTTTCAGGGTGCTCTTGATGTTCCCTGATAATGCAGTTATTTTGCTTGTGATCTTGTATTGACCTTGAGCTTCCAGGATTGCCCACTCTGAGCATCTTCCTTTCTGCAGGGAAAGAGAGACTCCTCCCCGTTTTGCTCAGCCTGGCAGTTTTGAATTTGAATATTCCCAGAGATGGAAATCTTTAGATGAAATGGAAAAGCAGCAGAGAGAGCAGGTGGCAAAAAACATGAAAGATGCCAAGGACAAACTTGAAAGTGAGATGGAAGATGCTTATCATGAGCATCAGGCAAACCTCCTGCGTCAAGGTAACTAGTTCTGAATTCTTACTATTTTTTTGCTTTAAATGCTAGCTTAAGTATATGGCTGTTTAATGGTTTAGTGAGTAAGTTTATACTTCTGACTGTGAACTTGAGAATTTCAGAGTTAAAGAGGAACTGGTAGTTTTTTGATATTTATATCAGTGGATATTGGTAAGAACGGTGATGACACTGGAAGGTACTTCTCTGCCACAGTGCAGCTGAGGCATATCTAATTCAGATATAATTAAAATGTGACATTTTTTGAAAAAGCTGCTCAAAGGCTTCATTCCTGCAGACCTTATGAGGCGCCAGGAGGAGCTGAGGCGTATGGAAGAACTCCATAATCAGGAAATGCAGAAACGCAAGGAAATTCAGCTGAGGTTAGTTTGGCTTTCATGGGATTTTATTCAAAGTTACATTTATGTGGTTTTTTTTTTCCCAATTACTTACGTATGAAAGTTTTTATTTTTCAAGAAACACCATTGCTGCTTCAGTTTGTGTTTGCGAAATTGAACTGCTATGTAAGTTTCTCCTCAAATGTTTGAGCATCATAGAGTATGGGTTTTTTTGCTTATGTGTAATAATTTAGTGCCTTTATATTGCTGGAGCAAGGGATGGTGGTATGTGTTCAATGTGCTCCACTCCCGTGGTTTAACAGTCTGCTTTGGGGTGACCAGGCAGGAGGAGGAGCGTCGCCGGCGGGAGGAGGAGATGATGATCCGCCAGCGGGAGATGGAAGAGCAGATGAGAAGACAGAGGGAAGAGAATTATAGTAGAATGGGTTACATGGATCCAGTAAGTGACATCATGGCGGGTTTGGGATGCATTACCACGTTCAGGAATTGTGTTGATGTATTTTCAAGGTCGCTGTGTTTTGCTTCCTTTGGGTTGGCGACTGCGCTGTGTTTGTGTGGGGGCAGTGGCAGTAGTTGGCTGTACATGTGCTTTGTGTCCTGAAAAGTCTGGGTTTTGGTGGTCGATTATCCAAGGTAAAAGGTGTTTTTTCTATGCAGAGAGAGCGAGACATGAGAATGGGTGGTGCTGCCACAATGAACATGGGAGGTAAAGAATCTTTTAAGTAATTACTTCGTTTGGCTAACGTAGAAATTGTCAGAATATGATTATGTATTTCTCTCTCTTAGATCCTTATGCTTCAGCAGCCCAGAAATTCCCACCTCTGGGAGGTGGTGGCGGCATAGGTTATGAAGCTAATCCAGGAGTTGGCCAAGCAGCCATGAGTGGTTCTATGATGGGAAGTGACATGGTAACGTATCCTGTGGTGGCTTTAGCTTAGCACAAGGGAATTGTTGTGGTTGGGAATGAGTTCTCCAGTGTTCGGATGGTTGTGGAAATGTCACTGTTAACTGCTGACTCTCTTAGCAGGTGTTTAACAGAGGACAGCGTGGCAGTGTGTAGCACTAGAGTAGTTGATAACCTTTATGGTAGCTTACACACTCAGAAAATTGTTTGTAAGTGAATTCAAATGTGCTCTTCAGCATATTTGCAATTAACTGACTTCATTGGACTTTGGAAATTCTGCGTCACTGTTAGGCTTGGAAGGATTTTTTACGAATTCTAGAGAATCTGACAAATTTCATCAAAATACTTAATGCGGTAGCTTTTCAGTAATTTGATGTTCTGTATTGATGGACAAGAGAGATTTTTTTTTTGTTCTCCTTCCCAGTGTGTAACACTGTTTGTTTTGGCCCTTCCAAGCCTAGGTAGGCTGGATGCATGTTGGTCTGGGTATGCTGTTCAGTCCAAAATCTGCGCTCAGGTCTGTTCAAGCAGCAGATTAACTTAAGTAATCAATGGTAAACAGCATATCCCTTAGTCTGTGCTGATGTTGCTGTAGAAGAGCAGAAATGCTGGTTTTTAGCTTCAGGCATGTTCCAGCTATCCTGGACTGTAGCCGTTTGTGGTTCCTGTCCCCCAAAGAAATGATAGCCTGATCTGTTTTCCTCTGTTGGGCATGTCACAAAGGTAGAGCCTGTTAAAGCTACAGCGTATCTCCTGTTCCGAGGTATGTTTCCAAACTGTACTATTTTTGGCACACTACATGTGTGACTGGGCTTGGAGCCTGCTTGGTGTTCCTACACTGAAGCACCATGGATATAGATTACAGAAGTGCTTAATGGGCAGGATGGGAATCTCTTGGCTTAAGTGGCGATACCAGTGTGCTTTCACCCTCCTGAAAGGGTGTACACTTGTAGCACAAGCTGAACTAAATGATTTTTGGGCGGGTTTAGGCCTCTGGCTTAATGTGCTGAGCTACCATAGTAGCTTGTCAGATATCTTCTGTTTTATCTTTTTGGGGAACCATATCTTTGGAATGGTAACTTCAGAGAGCATCATTGATTCAGTAGACAGTGCTGTTGGCCTTAAGGTATCTCAATAATTACTGATATCTAAGCAGTTCCTGAGCTTCCTGTGAGCAGTTAGGCAGTGTGTGGTGCATACTGTGTACATATTTCTCCTGGAAACCATGGTACAGGTGCATGTTGAACTTGTGTAGTACCTGAAATGTGATCTGGTCAAAAGGTGTGACAGTGAGGTGGGTTAACTGCCTAGAGTTTCTTAGGCTGGAGATCTCTGCCACACAATGCTGTCACAGTTCCTGGGCTGATACCTTTAAACAGAACTGGAGATGAGCTGAAGCTGCCATGAATTATGCAGAAATAACCTAAATAATATTTGTGAAACTCCTTTCTTGGGTGCTGACTTTCAGAAGTCAGGAGCTCTGAAGTGTGCATTTTCAGTTGCAGATACTTTTTGTAACAAACCACCTACCATTGTTCTGTGACTCGGTAGTGGGAACCTTGGTTGAAATGAAAATTTAAAGCTCTCTTTGACCTCATCATGTCTTTAAGTTCTGTAGGTTGAATGCTGATCACACCTAGTAATACAGTAACTGAATGAAGTACATGCAACTAGAGGTACAAGTAAATAGACCCGAAGTCTCTGCTTTATTGCAGAGTAACTTAGCTGTTACACCTTGGTGTGAAACCTTTCAATGCTGTTAAGCTGTGAATTTTCCAAGAGCTTGTGGTGAAGGTGGGGTGGGAAGGGAGATACTGCCTGGATGCACACAACCCTCTGTGCATTGCTCTAACTGGAAACACTGAGTGCTTGGAACACGTTTTGCATCTGATGCAGCACCAGCAGCTCCGGAGTACGTGGGGTTTGAACAAGTGCCAGTCTTTGCTCGAGCAGTTGCGTTGGTTAGGTAAAGCACTGGTCAGTAGCTTTTTTCACATTTTTTTTTTTCTTCTTGCAATGCAGTAGTGCTCACAATGAGTATTGGTACTGCCAAAGGCCTCTGCAGTTTAGTCAGCAGACCGTAGTCTTAACCCCATCTTGAAAAGCACATGGTCTCTAGACAGCACATGCCAGTCCTGGTGAGTAGGCATTCTGTTACATTTGATGAATGTCAGCTCCTGCTTCAGCCAACCGGAGCTGCGTTCTCTCATTAGGCTTATTTGGAAATGACAGTGATGTAATCTGAGCTTTTACTGCACTAAAGGTGAGAAGTTTGCAAGCTATTTGCATTAACTTGGTTGAAAATTTTGCTAGAGCTCATTTGGAAAAGTTGTTAATTCACATCTGCACTAATGCTTACATTTCTAGCACTGCAGGGAGGATCTGTTCTTTGTAACAGATGTATGAGAATGCATCAAGTGGGAACATACCTCAAGGCATGTATTACAATAAACTAATTTTTAAATTACCCTTTTTTCCTTTCTATGTTCCCGGTACCTGTGGATCGGCTCAATGGTGATTGTATCGACGAACCTTGACTACGGAACCTTCTAAAAATATATACTTAACACACATGGACATCAACTACTTATAATGAACTGTTAATTCTGTTCCAATAGCGTCCTGAACGCTTTGGGCAGGGAGGTGCGGGGCCCGTGGGTGGCCAGGGTCCTAGAGGAATGGGGCCTGGAACACCAGCAGGATATGGTAGAGGGAGAGAAGAATATGAAGCCCCAAACAAAAAGCCCCGATTTTAGATGTGACCTGTAGTTTCATTCCAGTTTGTTTTTGTCTGTCTTGTTTAGACACCGACTTCTTAATTCTTGCATTTTAGTAAGAAAGCTACGTTTTTATGGATGTTAGAAACTTACTGACCTAATATTTGTAAGTGGTCTGTTTGGGCGAGTACAATTTAATTATGTAATGCAGTGTTTCAAAATCAAATTTAGCTGTTTTTTTGATGTATAACGTCCCTAACTTGATGGCAGTGTACCTTGTGCCACTGAATTCCCAAAGTGTACCAACCTTTTTTTTACTGTGCTTCAAATAAATAGAAAACTAAATGTAGTAACTCTTCTTGCCAGTCGTGGTTAAACAAAGGAGGCCAAATACCACACCTGCCACTGTAACCCGAGAGCCTCGAGCTGAGGTCGGACTAGACCAGGGTGTGGAACTGCAGTGAAGAGTGAGATCTCTTCCCATAGTGCCTCTCTAGCCAAAGATTGGGTTATATTGTAGCCGAACTTTGCAGTAGGTGCAGATTTTTTGAGCAGTAATTGTGCTGCAATAAGGAAGCAAATGGCAATCTTACAAGTGCTGTAAGATACATTATTTAAAGCTTCACTGCAAGCAGTGCAGTAATGAATTCCATATTTTAGCTATGGGTGGTGGGATGGTAGCACTTACCACCCTGGCAGTTACTGCTTGGAATCTTTCAAAGACTTTAAGCAGAAGACTAGCAATGGTTATTTTAAAATAAATTCATAGAATGCCTTGTATTGGCTGACTTCCTAACTAAAGGATTGTTAATGTGATATTTATATGCTCTTAAGCTGTCTTGAGATTACAGGATCTGGCCTTGCTCCATATTGTACACCTGCCTGAAATTGCTTGGCAAAAAGACCAGAAGTGTTACTCGAGTGATTAAGGTTAACTTGCTTATGTCCTCATGCTAACAGTGGACTAATTTGCCTAGTTCAGAATACAATCATTTGTATTACGGGGACTGCAGGAACTATTCTTAAATCGTGTAGCTGGTGGGCAAATCCTAAAATCCTGTATGTAAAATACAGCAATCAGCTTGCTTGCATGATGGTTATCGCTCTTTTATTATTGATGTTTGGAGATAATGCTTCAAAAGTAGTATCTGAATCTGGAGTTTTAAGAGTTAATACTACACAGTGCAAATAAACTCCCTTTAAGGTTCTTTTTGTAGAAGATCTGATGAATTCGTTAGTTTGCTGTTCATTTTATTAAGCCCCAGAAGAATTTCAAAGCATTCTGGACTCATTGGTAAGGTAGTTGCTTTGCTTATTATTACAATATGCCAGGTAAGCTGGGAACGTGACTTCCCAGTGTCAAATACCTCGGTGTTAATGCAGGATACATCAACCTGCTTGGCACAAAGTAGGTAAACTTAGCTTGGCTGTACCTTCACATGATCCCCAACCATTGGAGTTCTGTGAATAGCTTTAATCTTCCCAATATCTTTCATTCCTTGTGCTAATCATTGGCTAATTCTAAATTTTCTGCTAAATTTTTCCCTGTGGTTAAAACTTAAGTGTCAGATTGCAGGGTTTTAGGGTACAGATGTCTGATCCCTCTTGAAGTACTGTTACCCCTTAAATGACAGAATAGCAAGTTGGGAAATGCTGATACAGATAACACTGACTTGGAACGTGAAGCTCACTAAAGAGCGATTCAGCTTGTTCGGTGAATGCTTTTTGTTTACCCAGAAAAGTTTGGGGGTTGATAACATGCTACAGCAATGAATTGCTCTTGAGGAAATTCCAAATTGGCAGTTCATAAACTGCAGACCAAGCATTTGGAAGTTACTTGTATTGGATAGTTTACAAATGAGCAGTATCGATGCAATTTGCATTATTGAAGCGGATTTAAACAATATCTTTTCTGGAGGGTGTTCATGGGACACCCACAAAAGGTGAAGGTGTCCGAGGTGGGGAATTCTGAACGTGAACATTAAATTAATTTTTTCAGTTTATTTTTCAGATTACATGTCATTCTTTATTAAAAGAGATGCTGGTGCATATCCTAAAGTATGTTCTTTTGTAGTTCTGTAACTTGGAAGAGTGAAGGATGCTGCTGTCTTTGTACCTTACAGAGCTTGTCTTTGGGTACCCCTGTTTTGTACGTAAGCTACTGTTGCGAGGTATTAAAATAGCTGAGCTGCAAAACGATGATTAGTAAATACATTGAAAGATTTGGCGGTTTTCAAAACATCTGCAAGTTTGGTTAAATCTGGCTTTGTTGTAGCTGCATAAGCAGAATTTCTAAAACAAGTTCTGCTTTGAGTTGCATGTACTAAACAGGCATATGATGACCTAGCCATCTTGTTTTCAAGACCTTTTAAAGATGGTGTCTTAAAAGCTGGCAAACATGTCAACTTTAAAATCTGATAAAAGTTACTAAATGTGGGAGGCGAGAAAGTGACGTTCCTTTGATCTGTTCCTATGAGGTTTTGGACTTTTTTCATAAACTCAGATTTATATAATTGAATCTTTTAAAATCTTTCAGAAAAGTTCTTTGCTGGTCAGACCTGTTTTTGGATGGTCTGGATCACATAACATTTTTGTACTGGACTTGGAGGACATTGGCTGTTGCAATTTAGCTTGTTTTATCAAAATTGAGTCCATTTTGACACTTGGAGCTCTAAAAACTGCAGCAAGTAGAAACTGGTATCGTTACACATATGTCTTCACACTTTCTCAGAAATGAATACAGAATAATCTTACCTTCTGGTGTAGATACATTACACTAATCATTTATACAGCTGATGAGAAACTGAAAATGCTTTTGAGATTTTGTGGTATTTTTGTGGTAGACAAATTCTTGGCTTCTCCTTGGCAACCATTTACTGTGGCAGCAAGTTCTTGCTGGAGTTTGAGACTGCAATTTACACTTTAAACTAGTGGCCTGCTACATAACTGCACTTAGCCAGCATTTCTGCAGTTCATAACTGTGAGGAACGTAGTACCACAAATGGCAATGGACATTAGGACCCGGATGTAGTATTCCTGCTTGCTCCAAGATTCTCATTGCCGACTGCGTACAGGTAGGTAACAAGCAATATAATATAACTTGGTGACTTTCTATGTAATCTGATACTGTGGGTATTCTGACATCACACTTCTGACTGTGGAATTACAGTGCAGCACTCCATACCTGTATGCTGAGCTTGCATCAAAGCTGCGTGGTTTTCGGTTTTAAGCTTTTGTCTCATTCAGAGACAACAAGTAACTTACTGTGGTTCTTAGATGAGGATTTCCAGACCCGATTCCTCTGTACATACGACTTGGCTTGGGTGGATTTTTCTTAGTTCCGATGTAACAAAGATATTCTTAAATGAGCACTGTGGGGAAAAGCGAATGTGATCTTAAACTCACTTGACTAGTTGACAAGGTGCTCTCAAGTGCCTAGAAAAGAACACGTTTAAACTTCTCTGTAGTGATGAAGTGACCCATCTGCAGCTCATCCCTGTGTAGAGTCTTGGCTTGGTGGGAATATGTCAGTAACCACTGCTCTTGCCTTGTGTGTGCTATGTAAGAGTCACCTCAAACTACTGGTACAAGCAGCTCTGAGACTGATCCAGGATACTTTTGAGGATGTAAATGAGTGCTTGATTGAATATCCCTGTGAGTTTCATAAAGTTTATTGGACATTGCAGTAGTCTTTATTTTAACCTTTGATTGACAAGCCTGATACATTCCTCTGCTTTAATTGACAGCGATGAGATTCTGTACTTCTGCCTTGTATAGTCATCTTGGTAGTGTAATGTACAATTTCATTTTTCATCAGTCTTGGGATGTAATTCTAAACTCTTCATTACTAGAACTCCTGACTATAGTGTTCCAGGATTAACATGCTTACGTTGCCAGACATCCAGATGTGCTGATCTCCAGCTCTTTTGCATTAGCTCTTGAACCTGAATTTCAAGGTCCCTTGTTCCAGCAAATGATCTGGCTCTTGTCTGATACTCAGTTTATTTCACAGGTGTTGTAATGTGTTTTCCCTTGTTCTGCAAAGTTCTGCTTTGCATACTCGTTTCTGGTGTTACTGTCACTTCTGGACCCTTCTTTGTTACCTTCCAGGCAGGACTCTCGCTGGTGAACAGGGATCTGCTGGACAACCTTGCCCTCTGCTGTAGCCACTGTTCCATGTTCCATTGAACCCTTGAAGTAGCAGCTGCACCATAAGATAATGTCAACAAGTCTTTGGTTACACCACAGCGAGTGTAGCCCATGCCAGCTGGTCACAGAGTGACACCTTGTCACAAAGTCAGTTTGGCTTTTGATGATGGTTTACCTTTACCTGTGACTTAAATCCATTTTGTGATGGCTCATCCTTACCTGGGACTGGGATCCAGTAGCAAACCTGCTGGCAGCCAGTGTGCTGTCAGGTAGCAAAACTGAATTAGTGATCTTAAACCATTGCTCAAGATCTGACTCAAGTTTTTCCAGTGTGTTCTGGATACTTGACTTGCAGGAATGTCATGAAGGGGTTATTGGCTCATCTGCCTCATTCTACGTACTTGAACTAAGCAGGTTTTTGACACTCTTGGAGCAAGCAATTTGTGACTGAACCATGGGACTCAGACCAGCTCTGGCTGCAGTAATGAAACTTGGTGTGGTAGCAAACTTAGTCATGTCTGCTCTAAGTCAGTCTGTAATAAGTGGGTACAAGAAATGACATTCAAGTGCTTGCATTGTGTTTCATCTTGGTTTTATCTGTGTGTGAAATACACTTTTTCTCAAAAGCTTACCTGAAGCTCAGAAGTGTGGTGTCAGAATACATCTGCGTACTGCTAGGCCCTCCGAGCAGAGCCTGGTGCTGGCAGGAGAGCACAGCACAGCGTGGATGGGGCTTTATTGTAACATTAAGCATACAAAGTGTTGATTTGCTTGCAGTTCTCCCCATAGCTAAACACTGAGGCCTGTGAGTAGTTCTAGGACTGGAGCAGTAATGGGGTTGCATGTCTCTGTTAATCATTGCCAGCTGCAGTGACATGATCAGGAAGGCCAGTGTTCTGTTCCATTATATTCAATGAGGCTGAGCATGTTGGGAAGGATGCATCCAAGTATGCTGCTCTGGGGAATCACTTGGCTTCTTCCACTACCAGCAAGTTTTGGAATCAGCTAATTAGCTTCAGATTTTTTCACTCTCCATACCAGCTAGTGGGGCTGTTAAATAGCTGCTGCCTGGAAAAGGAAAAAAGGGAGGATTGGCCTTCTCCCACCTGTGTCATTGCTGCTAGGTAATGATTGACATGTTAGGACTTGGCTGTGCAATCCCGCAGTGATCTGTGAACACCCCATCTCTATAAATGTTGCTTCTGAACACCAGTACTGAAGAGCTAACTGGGGAGGGCTGGGGAGGAGTGTGGCTAGCAGGGAATCTGCAGTTTTCAAAGGATGCACAAAGATATAGTATCCCTTATGCATGGTGTTTGTTGCTATGGCAGAGAAAACGTGCATAACTCTCCTGCTCCCGAGGGCCGTGAGGAAACCCAGGTGGTGGGTTGGAGACTAAAGCCTGAAGCTGTCCCTGCCTGGTCAGATCATACTGTGCCCATGGTGGGATCTGCCTCCCAACTGGAGCTGTGCAGAGCCTTGCACCACATCCCCAGCTCCCACCATTGCAGGCTGCCCTCAACTATATAGTAAAGGGGGGTCTTGAGGAGGGAAGAACCTTGCTGAGGATAAAAGCAGTGACAGTGCCAACCTCTAGTGTCTGCCTTTGGCTTCTGAAGCACTTGTAGGACTACAGAACACGAGGGCTCCAAGAGGCCAGGGCCACTGCACTCCCCCAGGAAGGGGAAGAGAGGGGCCATTGCTACAGGAGACAAGTAGGGTCATAGAGTTAAAGTAGCTGACAAAATTAATGCCTTCACATAAGGGATAGTATACCTCTGGCTGCAATCAAACCTCACTGTGCTCAGACCGGGGTTATGGTTTGTGCTCAGGGTGCAGTTCTTCAGGCAGCTGCCTGTATATTTCTTCAGCTCTTGATGAGTATTTAGGCTAGCCTATTTCTGCCCCTTATTCTTCCACGTAATAGTTTGGAATAATTGATAAGTTCCCCCTCATAACTAATCAGTCCATGTATGTTAAAACCTTATTTTTAAGTTAGTTTTGAAATGGTCACAATTTGCTGTGTATGACTCTAATAACTTCAGTTGTTATCCTTTAGGTGAAGATGAAAGCTGAGTGACACCAGAGTGCTCATCCATGGGAAGTAAGTATTGCTTTTTGTCCTGGATGGATGAAATCATAAAGGTTTCTGGGCACTTGGTGTTCAGTCACTGAGTACCTTTGAATTGGGGAATACTGAGAAGTTGGGATGAGTGAATACATTAAACGTGTAGGGTAGAACATGGTCCCTAACGTCATGCTGTGGGCTTGAGCACTGTGACTCCATCTGGGCTTGATACCTTGACAGCAGCGGCTAAAAATATCTTTTTAGACGTGGGTTTGTACAAAAGATTTCACAATCACTGTGGGTATAGTAACTTGGGAATGTTTTTCCAGTTGAGGAGTCGAACATGAGCACATCAGCACGGTGCCCAGTGGTGTGTGGAAGGGACCAAGGGAACAGGTGGACAAGTAAGTAGTTGGTGTCCTTACGCTGCTGTGAGGGCTTGGTAGCCCATCACCCTGTGTTGGGTTATGTAATTCCTGCCTGAAATGTGTGATTAATTTTATATAAAGTTTCCGAATCTTGCTTTTGTAGAGCCAAAATGTAACCGTTGTCCGAGGCTTTTCAGCCCTGCAGCAGCAAATAAATTCTGTCCTTTGTGTGCTGCAGGTGGTCAAACAAGAAATGACCAGTCCTGCACTCAGGCTGCAGTTGGTGATTGTCAGCGTGGAAAAAGGAGAATAGATCAGCTGCTTCTCAGATGTTAATTCAACTAAACCTTGTTAAAAAGCTGTTTTGCTGAAATACTTTAACATTGAATTTAAAAAATAACCTAGTGTATAAATCAGCATGTACAGAAGCACAGCAAATAGCAGTTCAGGGAAATAAACCAACTTGCAGAGCTGGAATTAATGACATTTTCCCTCTAATTTGCCACTAAACTACAAAGGGAAACTTCAAACATTTAAAATCTTGTTTGAGGAGCAACATGCTGAGTACCTTAATTCAGGTATCACAGGTAAGTAACAGTAGACCTATAAGGTGTGAAGCCAGTGGGATTCATTTGGTGAATTCCTATTGAATCCTGTGTGGTTTGTCACTGCTGCTCCTTGCTCTGGGGTAGAAAAACACACAAAGCCATTTCTGATCTTAGAAGTACATGAATTATGTTCATTTAATCTCAAATCTGATACGAGTACTTGAGAATATTTGGCAGGTGCATGGCCTGTGGTTCTGAATGGTGATTCCATGTCATGTAGTTCCTGCTGTTTTCTGTCTTTTGCAGTCTTTCTAATTATGTGCTTTGCGCTTGCAGAAAAAGAAGTCTGAGTGCAATGAAGAGGAACCAGGAACATACAGCTCTTAAAAATAAAATACTTAAATATTTTTATAAATGACTTCTGTTTTATTACGGAGGGTATTCAGTGAGTAAGCAGTCTGTCAGTGTGGAGTGGTATGGCTGGGTCTGAGAAACAGGAATTTCTGGAAATTTCACTCGTTCCTTACTCCCATTTTGTGTTACATAGTTTTGTATCATAGAATTCCAAATGTTTACCGGTACCTGGTTGGTTTTTAATAGCTTTCTTGGTGATGACTGCAGTAATTTAGCCTGAGATGCCAAGAGTTAAGAGTTCTCTAGAAGCCAGAGCAGTGCTGGGTTTAGCTCTTGCAGCACAAATTGCCATGGTTCATGTTGCTTCGCTTGATGCTTTGGCAGCTGCACTGTGTACATACGTGGTTCATGCTGTCATTCATTAAATACAATCCTTTGTTTAAATATCAAGTTGTTTAATATGTTGAAATACACCAGTGGTGGCTCTGCTTATTTTGGCAGGGTTTCCTCCTGCAGTGGCATGAAGAGTCATGAACATTTGGGTGGGACCTGCTTTGCCAGATCAGAAACATGAAAATATGTTCAATTTCATCTGGCAAAGTGGTATGAAATGCTTGAGAGAGGTATGAATGCCTGAGAGTGCTCGTGGGAGGGAGGGGTTGGTGCACTAGGAGCTGCTGCTGTTCTCTCTCAGGCAATCAGGTGCTGGGTGCAGGCAATCTGAGGTGTTCCACTGATTTGATGACTTCATTACTTCATGGCATTGTCTGGATCCTCCAAAGGCTTCAGTGAGGTTTGTGGCTCCTCAGTAGTCACCCTGCAGGGACTGGGGTTCAGTGTCTTTGTCTCCACAGCTACTGCAGCTCGTGCAGCCTTTTTTCTTCAGATTCTGTTGCTTTCTATTAGCTTGTCCTCATTTCCACTGTTGCAGCACTGGCTGCTTCCTGTGTGAAACTGTTCCGGCATTCCATTTGCTGAACTTCACCTCCTGAACTCCCTTCTGTGAGCAAACCACAGCCTGTGTTCTGTAGGGTTGGGATGGGTTTTCCCTGGCTGTTACCGTCACCTGGGGTGTCCTCTGGCTGGTGAGGCTGACACCTTCTTCTACCAAATAGTTCATTAAGTAGCTTCTGTAATCAATAAAAAATCAGAGGCTGAGACCAGGTATGCTTGAACAATGCCCTGATGCCACAGCCTTGCATGTACACTGAGCTGCTGCAATCCCTTTTTCAGGGTTTGATCTTTATTTTTTAATTGATTTTCAACCAAGGAGCTTTCCAAGCCATGAAGGCCTGGAGCCTGCCCTGGCCCCTTGCTTTCTGTCATTCCATGGTGTGCCAACCCGAGCTCCAGATCATGGTGAGCAGCTGAAGAATCAGTGCTGCCAGGAGTAAAAATAATGTCACTGTCCCTGGGCCATGTCCAACCAGTGCCTGTGGTAGCCCCTGCAAGGTGGTGGCTGAGCTGGGGTCGGTGCAGGTCCAGCTGACCGTGCTCTCTGTGCTTCCTCGTGCCTGGAAAACACTTCGGGCTCTCATGCTTTATTGGCATTAAAAAAATATTTCCACTTGAATTGCACAAACGTCAGCGCCTGCGGCTCCCCCGGGCCTGGCTCTCGCCAATCCCGGGCTGCCTTTCCTGGGAGGCTCGGCGTGTGCCGGTGGCTGAGCAGCGCAGGCGGTGACGCAGAGGCCTGGGGAGCGCGGCTGCCTCCGTGACCCCAAAGCGGCCTCCCTGGGGCCAGAGCATCCTCGCTGCTGCTGCCTCCTCAATCTGCTCCTGCCTGCTCCCTAGAGCTGTGGCCAGCACTGCCTGTACCCTGCTTGATCTGTGCTCCCTGCAGCCCCTCGCGCTCCAAGCCAGCCGGTGTTGCCATGGTCCACACCTGCTCAGAGAGGCCACGAAGCCCCAGCTGTGGGACTTGTTGCGGGGACGTGGGGGCTCCCCTTTTTCCTCCAGTTCTGTTTTGGTGGGAGGATGGTGCTGCTGGCGGGGATGTGTCACAGCCTGGGGGGTGACGCTGCACATCTGAGCACCCCCTGCCCCGGCAGCACCCAAGGGCTAGGGGGTCCCTGTCCGTGCGGGGCCGGGCTGAATCGGGCAGGGACAGGGCTGGGAGCAGGGCCGGGCTGGGAGCGGGACCTGGCTGGGAGAGGGACCTGGCTGAGCCGGTCACGGAGCGGGGCCGGACCGGGCTGGGAGCCGGGCCGGGCTGGGAGCGGGACCGGGCTGGGAGCGGGGCCGGGCCGGGCTGGGAACGGGGTCGGACCGGGCTGGGAGCGGGGCCGGGTCGGGCTAGGGAGCGGGGCCGGGCCGGGCTGGGAACGGGGCCGGGTCGGGCTAGGGGGCCGGGTCGGGCTGGGAGCGGGGCCGGGCCGTGCTGGGCTGGGAACGGGGTCGGACAGGGCTGGGAGCGGGGTCGGACAGGGCTGGGAGCGGGTCCGGGCCGGGCTGGAAGCGGGGCCGGGTCGCTCCGCCCCGCTCCGCCCTCGGGCCCGCCCGTCCCGCCATGGCGGCGGCCTTTACCGCCCTCCGTGTCCTGCTTGGGCTCTTCTTCTTCCTCACGGGCGCCCTGAAGGTGTCGGACTGGCTCTCGGCCGACCTGCACCGGCACATGGTGAGCGAGGCCGCGGGCTGGGTGGGCTCGGGGGCCGCAGGGCCGAGCCGGGGGGAATGAGCAGGTTGGGGGCAGCGGTGCAAAGGGCACTTTGGCGTGCAGGGTTGAGCTCCGGGGGAAAGGAACAGGTTGGGGTGCAGGGTTGAGGCCCTCGGGGTGCAGGGTTGAGCTCCGGGGGAAACGTGCAGGGCTGACCCTGATGTGGTGCGGGGCTGAGCCTTGAGTGAGAATGAGCAGGTTGAGAGTACAGGAGTTCAGGGTGCAGCACTTTGGGGTAGGGGGCTGAGCCCTTACTTGTAACTCAGCCAGAGTCCCTTGGAACGCAGGGCTGATCCCCCTGAGGGGGAATGGGCAGGTTGGGATGTTGGGCTGCAGGGCCAAGCACTTTAGGGTGCAGGGCTGATCTCCTTGGGGTATGGGGTTGAGTTATTTAGGGTGCAGAGCTGATCCCCCTGACAGGGCAGGGTAGAGCAGACCCACTGGAGGGGCTGTATTCCCCCAGCCCCAGGCTCAAGGCTGCCTTGCTCCCCTCCCACCCTTCTCAGGCGTCGGAGTTTGTGCGCTTCGCCAAAGTGTTTCCCCTGAAGGAGTTGGGGTTTGTGCCGGAGCCGGGCGGGTACCTGGCAGCCGTGGGCTGGGTGGAGGTGACGGCCGGGCTGCTACTGGCATTTGGGCCCCAGCTGCTGCAGGAGATCAGCAACTTCATCCTCAGCGTCGTCATGATTGGTGAGAGCCAGCAGCGCCCACTGCCCTTTGTGGTGTCTTGGGACACCGTCAGCCAGGGACCCCCATTCCCACTCTCTGCTCCCTGCCCAGGTGCCATCTACACGCTGCTGGCGCTGCGGGAGCCACTGGCCATGTGTGCCCCAGCCACCCTCTGCCTCGGCCTCCTCCTGCTGCTCAACATCCGTGGGTACCCGGCCACCCCTCGGCCCAAGTTCGAGTGACCAGAGGTGGGAAGGACAGATGGCTCAGCCGGTGGGAAGCAATGCCTTTATGGTATTTTCAGGGACGGCATCGCATCCTGCAGGGTAACTTGCTGCTGAGACACTCTACTGCCTCTGCCAGTGAGTCTGGTGCTGGTTCTCCCCACACTGCGGGACCTGGGCCAGTGCTGTGGGATGGTGGCCATGGCACCACTGTGGCACTGCTGTGGCACTGCTCCGGCAGCTCCATTGCTCAGCTCACAGAAGGTGTCCAGCTCTTCCCAGTGTTTGGCCACACTGAGCAGGGGCTGGCTCTGCTCTCTCGGGGGCTTTCAAATTTTGGAATAAAACCTCTTGTTTTTCACGTTTTGCCTCCCTGTTTATGTCTGCCTCCCCCCCACACTAAGGCTCAGGGGCTAAGGGGATGTCCTGGGGCTGGAGGAGCCGGTCCCTGGGGACAGCGCCTGGAGGCAAGGCCTGGGGACCTGTGGGAGCTGGCACGGGAGCTGGCACAGAGGTGGATGGACAGCGGGGAGAGCCCATCTGAGGTGGGATCCCTCGGGCACCTACAGCTGCCCAGCGATGTGCCGGGCCCCTTGCTGCACATCCAGGGAGTGACAGGAGTGAGTGCCCAGGCAGGCATGTGCTTTTTGTGGATCTTGCTCCCACAGGGAGCCACCCTCTGCCACCCCAGATGGGCACAGCACACACAGGATGAACCACAGTTCATCTGAACCCGGTGCATCTCCTGGCAAGGGGTCTGGGATAGCTGTGTGGGGAGTCTGGCTGTTGGGACCAGCAAGGGGTGTAAGACACCCCTGTACCCCCGGTGGGACCTGAATTACCTTGGAGTGATGTCTTTAGTGTCCTAAAGGAACACACAAATTGCAGGGCCACACAAAGCAGCGAGTCAGATGCTCACAGAGTTTGGGCCTGTAGGGCTGCTTCCCCTAAAACCAGCTTTGAAGCCAACAAAAGCACAAATAGCCAGAAGGAGGCAGATTCCTGCTTTGATGCCTTTGGGGCATCCCTCTTCTCCCCAGCTGCCGGGTGCAGAAACTTGACCCTCTGCTGCTTTCATCCAGGCGTGGGTGGGAAAAGGGGCCTGGGAAACGGTATTAGATGTGGCTGGGGGCACGCGGGGGGGTCAGCCAGGCCAGTAGCAGCCACCCCTACATGTGCCCAGCCCCGTCAGCCGGCGCAGGGGATCTTAGGGTGGCTCCAGCAGGGAATCCCCCATTACATACACACACAGGTGCTCTCCCCACTCCAGCTGCTGTCCCACAGGCACTAAGACACAGGGGGGCTTGGGATGGTGGGTGGGCGTCAGGCAGCCCCTGCCTCCCCCAGCACTTAAAACCGTCCCCAGCCTGGCTGGATCAGAGTGAGGAGCAGCCGGAGGGGACACAGCCGCTCCTGCCCGACCCGGCAAGGTAAGTAACAATCACGGTGTGGGTGAGATGGAGCATTCACTGTGCTAACGATGGGGAAGGAGGAGGAAAAGGGGACCACTGAGGGATCCAGAGGCTCCTTTGGGGTCCAAATGAGGTTCCCCAGGCTCAGCAGCTTGTGCTCTCCTTGCCTCAACCCGGGGCTGGCTGCTGTGTGTGCCAAATCCAGCCCTGCTGTGCTGGAAAACACCGGCTGGTGACTCAGTGCCTTCGTTGGCGAGGTGTGGGCAGGCAGTGATGGGAGGTGAAATAACTGCAGCCCTGGATACAGCCACTGCAGCACAACGTGGTTTTCCATGGCCAGGACCAGAGGCAAACCTGCCTGTGCAGGACTGGGGGGCAGGGGGGGATGCTGGCCCCGTGCTTATACCCCCTGTCCATACCTGGGTCTCTCCATTCTGGAGCTCGCTGAGCCAGTGGGTGACTTCCCCATGCCTGGCTCCGTGGGGAGTTTGGGGTGCTGGGGGAGGGCTGGGGTGGGTGGCCCCACAGGCACGCGCTGTGTGGGAGGTGTTAAGCCCCGCAGCTGCTGACTGGAGCCAGTGCGGCACCTCCGGGTGCCTCCAGCCGCAGTTCTGTCCCTTGGCTGTGCTGCAGCTGTGCCTGCCGCTCCCTGGGAACTCTAGCTGGGCTGTTGACAGTGGCCTCTGGGCTCCCTTTTGGCGTGGGGGGACATAGCTGGGGTCTCCTCATCTCCTGTGGAAGCTGAGCCATTCCAGCAGATGATGGCATCCCCGCGGGGCTCTACCTCCAGTGCCCAGCAGCTACTGCAGGTGCCAGCCAGAGAGGTTGTCCTGTCCGGGTGAACGTCCCTCCCCTGTCCCCGAGGGTTGTGCCACTGAGTGTTCCCCATCTTTGCAGGAGCCCGGGATGAACGGCTCGGTGCCGGGACTGCTGCCGGTGGAACACCCTGGCGAGTGTGTGCCCAGCAACCCGGTGCAGTTCATGCTGGTGCCTGTTGTCTACTGCCTGGTGCTGTGTGTGGGGCTGCCAGGCAACCTGGTGGCATTGCTGGTCTTCCTGCAGAGTGTCAAGGTGAGGAAGGCCATCCGCATCTACCTCATCAACCTCACGCTGGCCGACATCCTCTTCAACCTCACCCTGCCCCTCTGGATCCATTACTACCTGGCCGGGGGGGACTGGCTACTCTCGGAGGCTGCCTGTCGCCTGGCCGGGGCCGCCTACTACCTGGCAACCTACAGTGCCATCACCTTCATGGCGCTCATCAGCTTAAACCGGTTCTGCGCGGTGCGGGCGGCACGGCGGGCACTGCCTCTGACGGGGCCCCGAGGCGCCACGCTGGCCTGTGCCCTGGCCTGGCTGCTGGGACTGGGCTGTGCCGTGCCCACCCTGGCCACCCACCAGACCTTCCCCACCCGTGCTGGGACCACTGCCTGCTTTGAGCAGCACGGGCGGCAGCGGGGCTATGCCTACGCCATGGTGGGCTTCTTCTCCGCCACCTTCCTGGTGGTGCTGGGCACCTACGCCTCCATCGCCCGGGCACTGTCGGTGCCCGCCGCAGCCTCACCAGGCTCCCACAGGCAGCAGGCCCGTGCCATGGTGCTGGGGATGCTGCTGATCTTTGTGGTCTGTGTGGCCCCCTACCACCTGACGCTGGCCCCCTGGGTGGGCAGCCGGCCCCCCGCACCGCTCTGCGGGCCCCCCGACACCCTGGACGTGCTGCACACACTGAGTGTGGCCCTGCTCAGCCTCAACAGCTGCCTGGACCCCCTCATCTACTGCTTCTCCATCCGGCGCTTCCGCGCTGACCTGGGACGGACCCTGCGCAACATCGGCCGGTGCTTCCCGCTGCCCCCGCCGGCCCCCCCCGGGGCAGCGCCTGGCGCCCGAGCTTCCTCCTTCACCTCCTCGTAGCAGGGTGGGCACCAGGGTCCTGGCCCCGGCTGCTCCGGTGCCACAGTCCCGGTGGGATGTGGTACCTGTTGCCGGGTGAGGGATCGGGAGCAGCGTGGGGGGAGCTCTGGCTTCGTGCACCCCCCTCCTCCCGCCCTGCTCTGCTCTCTGTGCATTCCCACGCGCCCACAGTTCCTGCTCAAGCACAGATCCTGCCCCCCGCATTGCAGGCACTGGGAGGGCGTCACTGGCACTGGGACAGCGTCATTGGCACTGGGAGAGCGGCACTGGCACTGGGAGAGGGACTCGCCCAGCAGTGGGAGCTGAGCCATAGTGGGGTGTGGGAAGACAGGATGGAGAGGGATGCTCGGCAGTTGCTGTCGTCTCCCGGGGGTCTCCATCCTGCATGCATGACCAAAGACGCCCACGGCATGAGTTGGGCTGCCCAGGGGGCTGTTCGAGGCCCCGTGGCCACTCCTGTCCTGCAGTGTCCCCAAGCCTCATGCCTGCACCCCTCCTGCTCTCGGCCAGGATTAAAAATGAATGAGCCAAAGGCTTCCCCGGTCTCTTCTCTGGTGGGTGCCTGTGCCCCTCACCAAGCACTACCTGCGCCCCGGGGACGGCTGGATATGGGGCATCCCCGGTCCCCGCAGCCCCGGCCCCCCAGCCCAGCCCCGCTCCTGACGCAGGACCCTGCCCCAGGGCGGCTCTTGCACCGGGGGCTGCTGAGCCCGCACCCCCTGCCCCGTCCCCTGCCCTGCCCATGACTGGGCGGCCGTGGTGAGCGCAGCCCCCACCCCGCACCTGCCGCCCCCTCCCCGTGAGCCCCGGCGCGGCAGGGGCGGCGGAGCGGGCGCGGGTCCGCGGGCGGCTGTGTGGGCGGAAGATGGTGTTTTCCCAGCCCTGGCTCATTCCTGCTGCCAGCACAGCCCCGCTCTCCGTGCTGCACCGGCGGCAGAGTGGGTGCTGTGCAGCTGCGCGGGTTCTGGGGATGCTGGGGGGCAAGGGTGCATCAGCTGCCCCCCAGCTGGGGGTCTTGCTCCCCCAGCACAGGGCGCGCTCCAACCCACGTGCGTGGGAGGAAATGTGAGGCACCGGGCAGGAGGAGATGCGCTGCCTGGGGGACTGCTGGCATGGGATGGGCAGGGTGGCAGTGGGCACCAGGACGGGTGGGTGATGCTGTGCCTGTGGGTGGTGGATTTTTAAGGGCTACCTGGTTGCCAGCAGAGAGGTGAAGATGCGGGGCAAGGCCTGACCCTGGGGAATGGGGTCTCCATGTGCCACGGAAAGTGTGCACCACTGTGACCCAGGGACACCATGGCTCAGTAAAGCCAGGGTGGGTTCATGGCATGCCCGTGCTGCCCATGCTGCCTGGACACTTTGCTCTGGCCCCATGGATGGGGCCGGATGATGTCTCCATGTGCCGCAGTGCTGCTGCTCAACAGAGCTGGGGCATGTCCCAAGGTGCCTCTGCTCTGCACCCAGCCCCAGGCCAGCTGCCTTCGACCACCCAGTTCTTCCCCTTTTGAAGTTCATATTAAATTTTAATCCTTTTATATAACTGCTGAAGGAGGGGGCAGAGCTCTGCTCCCCGTATGCAGCAGGAGCAGCCGTGTCAGCAATGCAGGACGCTGCAGGGCCTGGTGGGTCTGGGACTGGAGATCTCTTCCTGGGGGCACCAGGACTTTCGGGGGACTCTCTGCACACCAGGACTGGGGCAGCCCCAGCTCTGGCCCTGGCTCTGCCAGGGTGTCCTGTTCAGTGGGAAAGCCTGGCGCTTTCCTGGCTAAAGACCACAGCACTGGGACATAGACATGACTGCTTAAAAACACACACAGGGCACTTGCTTGGGCCATGTATGTCCCCCCATGCACTGGGCAGGGCCTCACATGCAGCGTGATGGGGTGTTCTGGGCTCAGCTTGGCACCAGGATGGGGCATGTGCCACCACTCTGCTCCTGCCACCGTGCAGGGTGTTACCCAGGTTATTGTTCCTGCCCTTCCAGCTCGCGCACGCTGTAATTATTATTATTACAATTATTATCAAATTACAAGGTGTGGTGCGAGTGGCTCAGCGGGCAGGCGGCAGCGGGCAGCCCGGGTCTGCTGGGGAAAGGCTGAGCCGCTGGGGCCGGAGCCTGCCCGCGCTGTCCCAGCACCCTGGGGCTGTCCTGGCATCCCAGGGACTATCCCGACACCCCAGGGCTATCCTGGCACTCCAGGGCTGTCCTGGCACCCCAGGGCTGTCTCAGCACCCCAGGACTGCACTCTGTCCTCTCCCTGCCAGGCAGCGTGCCTGTGGACAGGGGTGGGTGACGGTCCCGGAGTGCCCTCGGCTCCCCGGGGGGACCAAAAGGGGTGCCCACGGGTGGGTACCCCTTGTCTCGATGCCAGTCCGCTCTGCAGCGTGCCTCAAGGGATGCCCACGGCTGGGTACCACCTATGCCGGTGCCAGCCCGGCTCCGCGGGGCAGAGCCCACGCCTTGCGCCCCGCCGGCAGCATCTCCTCGGCCCCACGTGCGGCTGCCCCCGCTCCCCCCCCGGGGGTCCCGGGGCGCCGGGAGGCGGCGGCAGAGCCGCACCGGAGCCATTTTGCGCCGCCGCCGCCCGCTCTGGCTCCCGGGGAAAATCCACCGCCGTGTCTTGGCGGCGCCGCGGCGGCCCCGCTCCGCTCCCGCCGCTCCGCGCCCGCCCGCGCTGCACTGCGGGGCCGCCGCCACTCGCATGCTGCCGCCCGCCGCGCTCCCACGCGCGGGGCGCCGGCCCGGGCCGAGCCGGGACCAGCCGAGCCCAACAGAGCCGGGCCGGGAGCAGCCGGGCCGGGGGCGGCCGCGCCGGGCCGTCGGGGAACCGCCCGGGAGCCGCCGGAGGATGTAGGAGGCGGGTGCGGGGTAAGAGCGGCGGGGGCGGCCCCGGGGCTACCGCGGTGCCCAGCGCAGAGTGGGGGGCCGGTCCCCGGGGATCGCGGTGCCCAGCATGGGGGTGGGGGGAAGCGGTGCTCGGTGCGGGAGGGCGGCTCTCCCCAACGGGGCGCCGGAGCCGTGCGGAACCGGCCCCGCGGGAACGGGACGTGTCACCTGCGGACCCATCCAGCCCCGCCGAGCGGGTGTCCGGGGGTGAACCAGGGGGGGATGGTGGAGGAGGGAGCCGGGGGGTGGCCGGGGGCGTCTCACCGTGATGCTCAGCTCCGCCAGGATTCCCTGGCGGGTGCGGGAGAAGAGGTGCCGGCGGGCATCCCCATCTCCTGCTGCCCGAGGCTTTGGAGAGGGAGGCACAATCTGCAGCCCCTCCAGCCTCTCCCGGATGGCGACGCCAGCCATCCTGCGTTCTCCAGCTGCAGAGGGCTCGGGGCAGGCCCAGGACCCCTCCCCAGCCCAGTGGGCTCTCCCTCCCCATCCTGCCGGGGGTGCGCCGCTGGGTGTGAGCACCATGCCCGGCCGAGTGCCGGGAGCTGGCGCGGGGCACCAGCTGAGCTGTGCCCATCACCGTTCATCCAGGCGCCATGGTCCAACCCAGACTGGTAGGCAAGCAGAGCTTTGGGGCCCCGGGTCTGGGTGTCCCTCCTGCCGCCGCCTTCCTTCCCCCAGACTGTTGGGTTTTGTTGGAGGAGCCGGTCTGGTCCCTCCATCCTGTGCCAAACCTGCAGAGCAAGTTGGCAGCTGGGACCGCTGCTCTCTCTCCATCCTGTGACATCCAGCCCCGCATGTCACCTCCCTCGCGGGGTCCAGGGCTGCGCTGCCCATGGCCGATCCCTGCCTGATCCCCTGGCCAGGAAGGGGGGACAGAGCCCGGGTGGTGGGTGTTGGCTGTCCCCGTGGGAATCCAGGCTGCGAGCAGCCAGCCTTCCTTGGTGTAAATTGGAGCAGGATCCGGTCAGCAGCGCAGATTCTCCTTTAGGAAATGGATGTAATTTTTGGTCTTTCTCAGTTTCTCACCCCCGTGCTCCCACTGTCCCTCCAAATGCATCCATGGCTCCCGGTCCTTGAGGACTCTATCTGTGCAGGGATGGAGCAGGGGGAAGGCCACTGGGAGATGGGCATGGCTGGAAGGAGCATGTCAGCCCTTTCAAGCATTATTACAGCCCCGGCAGGGCTGGGAATGCAGAAATAGCCATCAAAGTGACCGTGGAGCATCCGAGCCTGGAGGGGCCCCTTTTGGCTGTGGGGGTGGCAGGAGCACTGACGTGGGAAGGTGTTGGTGTGAGCCAAGTTTGGGGCTGCCCTGGGTGTTGTTACCCCACTGAGCCTGGGCACCAGGACCAGCTCCAGGCATCCCTGCTCCAGAGAACAGGGTGACAAAACCGTGGTGTCCCCCCTCCAAGCCTGGGTGAGATGGTGCTGAGCTTGGTGCCCAAATCTCCCTCCCAAGTGCCCAGGCTTGTGCCATGTGGGCTTGGAGGAGCAGCCCCCAGCCCTCTCAGCCCTCCTGCTGGACCTGGCTCCCAGCAGCTTGGGCAAGGCATGGGAGGAGTGGAGGGTGTTGGGAAGCCCAGTCTGGGGCTCCTTGGGGGCCCTTCCTTCAGCCTCCCCACCAGTAGCTCAGAGGCAGAGCCAGGCCAGGACCTGTGGGATGCAGAGCCTGTGTGGGTGGCTGTGCTGCTGTGCTGCTGTGTGTCTCCCCAGCTCTGCCCACCCTCAAGGGCAGGATCAGGCCCCGTGCTGGGGTCTCATGGGTCAGGTGGTGCTGCTGCGGTGGGGGCTGGGGCTCCAGATCCAGGTTTTGCAGACGCTCGCATCTCTCCAACAAGCTGAGCCGAAACCCTGGATCCCACCCAGCCAGAAATTTGGATCTGGAGCCAAAGGTGACTCTTGGCCCTTATTGCCAACATGGGCGAAGCTAAAATCTGGATCTGAGCAGAAACAGGAGGAGCCTGGATCCAGCGCAGGGGCTGAATGTGTGGCTTGTGCTCCTTCTGGACATCAAATTGGATTTCCTGAAATAGCCTGTTGAAGACCAGAGCCCAGCAGGGACCGAATGACAGGTCACCAGGGGTGTGGAAGCCCCATCACGATCCTGGCTGCCTGCTTCAAGACGTTGGCAGCCAGCAATAATAGTAATATACGGTGCCATTGCCGGGAGAGCGCAGCGCTGGAGAGCTAAGAATAGCAGGCGAGACGTGCCAGCAGCGGGGGACTCACGGGGCGGGCAGGGGGCTGGGGGCTGCGGCTGGACGTGTCCCGGGGGACACCCTGGTGATGGGGTGGATGGAGGTGGCAGCTCCTCGCAGCAGGGAGGACATCCCTGTGGTGCAGGTGGCACAGGGCATGGCAGGTGCTGGGGAGGGTGAGGGGAGGGGGATGTGGAGAGCGGTGCCTGGTGCTGCAGACTCTGTGTAGTGCCCCTTCAGCCTGGCCTCTGGGCTTTGCCATCCCCAAGAACCAGGTGTAAAGCCTGCTCTGACAAAGTGGCCTCCAGATCATGGCCATCTCAATGGCCCTGTGATGCCTGGTCCTTCTACGAGCAGCAGCATGGGGGGGGGGGGGCACCCGGACAGCCATGGACAGGGCAGGCAGCTCAGCACTCCACACTCACCTCTGCCAAACCAGGCAGGATTGAGCCCCTTCTGCTCGCTCTGCCCTGCCCAGCAGCTCATTCCCAGGGCTGTACCGTGTCACTGGCAGGGGGACAGAGAGGGCCTGGCCACCACGGGCCCACAAGCTGAGCTGCAGGGAGGCTGGGCTGCTCTCTGTCAGCTGCTGCGGCACGTGGCAGCAGAGCAAGTGCCCATCGGATTAAGGAGAATTAATTTGTACTTTCCCCCTTTCTGTGGGGCCAGGGGTGCTGCGGCACCCAGTGTCCCCCTCCCACAAGCAGCTGTGCTCCTGCAGTGCCCATGTCAGCGCCTCTGCAACCTGCCCTCAATCCTAATTAGATTTTCCACGTCGCCCCCCCAGCTCACTCCTCCCCAAATGCTGGAGCGGGAAGAAGCCATGACATGGTTTCTAATCAGCTTCTGAATTCAGATTCCTCTTGGCTGCTGTTGGAAGCTCCCCACAGCCTTCGTTTGGTGCTGCACAAGCAGGGTCTGCTCTGTGGCTCCCCTTGAAGTCAGTACCCCTGGGAGCGAGTGGCTCGGCACCTCGTGTGGAGGCAGCCAGGAGACCCTGTGGAAACACAGCGATGCTCGGTGCCAGTGACTTGAAGAGCACCCCCAGCACCCACCAGCCTGCCGTGCCAGAGCAGGCAGCCTGCCTGCTGCCACCTGGCTCAGGCGGGCACTGTGGCTTTGGCTACTCCTGCCAAGCACTGGGCACCACTCCTGCTGGGGTTCATTCTGCGTCGCTCCCGGGCGTCCGTGCAGCTGGTGCGGGAGCTGGGCACGGTGCCTCGCGGCCAGTCCCGGTGCGGCTCCACTGCGGCCGGTGCATTGCTGGGTTTGGCTCTATCTCCGGCACCTAGACCTTGTCGGCAGCGAGTTGTGGCTCTGGGCAAAGCCAGGGGATGCAAACAGTTCCCAGCGCTGCCAACCCCCAATTAATAGCCTGTGAATCATGATGCCGTTGGAAGAGCAGATGTTTGCGGCGTGGTTGCCAGCGCTCAATGTTTCACCAGGAGTCTGGTTGGCCTTAAATTGGCAGCTCTGGGCAGCGGGTGGTGATGGGGCCTTGCTGCCTGCCTGGCCCTCTCCTGCAGGAGGATGTTGGGGATGGGAATTAGCTGAAGTTTTTGGTGGGCAGAGGGAAGGGGGAGAACAGCCTGTCTGTGGGCATGTGGGGGTGCTGCACTGGAGTGAGAGGACTACAAAAGCTGAAGGCATCAAGTCCCAGTGTGACAGAACCTGCTGATGTTCCGTTCCTGGGGAACCTCTCATCTTCCCAAAGGGAGGCAGGCACTGTGGTGGCACAGGGGATGCTGGGGCACTTGTTTGGGAATGGTGAAGTGGCTGCTCCTGGGGAAACACTGTATGTCTTGGAGGTGGCTGTCCCTGCTGTGGTTGGTGTCCCCAGATGTGGGGTTGGGGTGAGACCCCATGATGGTTGATGCACCCCAGGTCAGTGCCATTGGTGCACCTGAGCTGAGGGATGACCTCATGTTTCATGTTTTGTGTCACGACACCCATCTGCCTCAGGCTCCCCTGGGCCCTCTCTGGGTGGGGGGACATTGTGGACAGCCCCACAGTAGGGGAACCACAGTGGGTGCCAGCCAGCAGGTGTGAGTGTGGGGAGCTGGTGGGGGCGAGGGCTGCGCTCAGGTGCCTGTGGGGTGCAGAGGAGTGAGTGGGTGGCAGGCGTGTGGGACGCTGCGAGTGGGAGCAGCCAGGTGCACGTGGCCCCGTAGTCGTCCAGGCGCACGGGGATGTAGTGGTGCTGAGATGCCGAGTGTCCATCTGGGTGTGCGGGGCCGGGTGTCCGTCCACCCATCAGCGTGCGGGGCTGCGTGTCCATCTGGGTGTGCGGGGCCGAGTGTCCGTCCATCCATCAGCGTGCGGGGCTGCGTGTCCGTCTGGGCGTGCGGGGCGGTGCGTGGGCGTGCGGCGCTGCCGGCGTGGGCAGCCCCTTCCCGGGGGCTGTGTTGGTGCGCGGGGGTGGCCGAGCGCGCCGGGGAGCGCGCGTGGGTGTGTCCCAAGCGCGCGGGGGCGACGGCTCCGCCACCGCCTCTCGCCGGCTGGAAGGTGCCGGTGCCGGTGTCAGCACTCGGAGCGTGGCCGCCGCCGCTGCGCTGCCGTGGGTGGCCGTGACCCCGGCGACGCCTCCGGCCTCGCTGCGCGGCCTGGCCGCGGCATGGGCAGCCCGCAGGGAATTTGCAGGATCAGAGGGAATCCAGCCGCTGTGCCGCGGCCATCCTCCGGCTCGTGCCGAGCCCAGGCCGGCAACTTCATGGCTTAGCAGCGGCGGCGGGTGAGTGGGGTGGTGGGTGGGAGGGGAGAGGGCCTGGCTCCTTGCAGGGGGCTCCATGCCTTGCAGAGCCCCAGTCCTGGGAGAGCCCTGCTTTGTGCCCAGCTGTGCCAGTTCAGCGAGCCCCCCCGGCCCGGGCAGAGCGGGAGCCCCCAGGCAGCCCACAGCCCTAACCCTTTCATGGCCGAGACCTACTCCCTGGCAGCCACGTTCTCGCCTCAGTATGCAGCCTGTGGCTCCCGGCCAGCCCTCGCTCAGACGAGCCTCGGCACAGCCGGGAAACTCGGCCGACCGGGATGGGGGGATCCCAGCCCCCAGGTCTCTGCTCCCGTTCCCTGCGGAGCGGGGCTGGGGGCTGTGTGTGCTGGGCCGGGAGCTGTGCACATTGAGGGGGGTGCACTGGGGCTGGGGGCTGTGTGCATTGGGGAGTGTCTGCTTGGGCTGGGGGCTGTGTGTGTTGCAGGGGGGTGTGTGCTGGGCCTGGGGGGGTGGGAGCAATGTGCGTTGGGGGAGAGGGTGTGCTGAGTGGAGGCTGTTCATTGCGGGTGTAGGGAGCAGGGCAGGGCTGCACCTCTGTGTTCACGAGGGACAGGGTCCCCTCTGTGTGTGTGTGTGTTGGTCCATGGATGGAGCCGGGGAGCCCCAGCTCTGCCTGCCAGACGGCCCCGCTGCCAGGGAGCGGCACAGCCGGTGCTGACATCTGTGCTTCGAGCCCTGGCTGTCTTCAGTTAGCTCCTTGGCACAGTCACAGTGGCAGTTGGGTCCCTCCGTACCTCTCCGTGGTTTCCCCCAGCACCTTGCCTCTCCGTGACACAAACCTGCATCTCTGGAGTGTTTTCTTGGAGGGGAAACTGAGGCAGGAGTGAGGGAAGCAGCAGAGCCCTCTCCTGATCCCTGTCATCCTGAGGCTTGATCCCACGCCTCACCCTGCCTTGTTTTTTCCTGCCAAGTGATGCCAAGAGCAGGGGGGAAGCGAGGGCGTCCTGGGACACAGCTCCAGGGCCCTGGAGCCGCCCGGCTGCTCCTGCTGCTGTCTGGCACATCCCTGGCCTGGGGCTGCGAGAGGGGCTGGTGGCGGGGCCGCAGCACGGCCGCCTGTGGCACATGTTGTTGGGCCGTGTGGTGACACTGGTGGCAGTGGTGGCCACGGCGGCAGTGGTGGGCAGTGGTGGCCATGGTCACAGTGGTGTCTGTAGAGGCTGTGGCAGTGGTGGTCGTGGTGGGAGTTTATCGTGGTGGGAGTTTGTAGTGGTGGCCATGGTGGCGGTGGTGCCATGGCAATGGCAGTGGTGGCTATAGCGGCAGTGGTGGCCATAGTGAGAGTGGTGGCCTTGGTGGTGGCGATGGTGGCCGCGCTGGCCATGGTAGCGCTGGCCATGGTGGGGCTGGCCATGGTGGGGCTGGCCATGGTGGCGCTGGCCGTGGTGGGGCTGGCCATGGTGGGGCTGGCCACGGTGGCGCTGGCCACGGTGGCGCTGGCCATGGTGGCGCTGGCCATGGTGGCGCTGGCCATGGTGGGGCTGGCGATGGTGGCGCTGGCCACGGTGGCGCTGGCCGTGGTGGGGCTGGCCATGGTGGGGCTGGCCGTGGTGGGGCTGGCCGTGGTGGGGCTGGCCATGGTGGCGCTGGCCACGGTGGTGCTGGCCACGGTGGCGCCGGCGGGCGCTGTCCGCGGTGCTGATCCCCGAAGGTCCGAACTGCAGAGGCGGCGCCGCGGCGGGTCCCGACCCTCGCTCCCCCGGGGGTGCCCACGGGCGCGCTGGGGCTCGGGGTCCCCCCGCTTCCCTGGGGACGTCCCGCCCTGCCCCTGGCCTTTGAAGTGCGGTAGCTCCAGACAGGGCTGGTGGGACGGGAAACCATCGACAGCTGTGCCCGTCACCCCACGCCCTGACACCCTCAGGTGTGCCCGTCCCCCACACCCTGCCCGCTGGGCTGGGCACAGCCTTTCCTCCACCGGGCGCTGCTGATCGTCCTGCCGGGCAGGTCGGACAGGGACGGGTTGTTGTGAGTCGGGCTGGAGAGCGGGGCAGGGCAGCGCAGGGCACGTGGGGACATGGGCCACCAAGGCTCCATCACTCCCTGACGGGTTTGGGACAGCCAGGGAGGGGCTGCCGGCCCTGCTTGGTGCTCCCGGGTAGGCGCAGGTTGGCTGATGGGAAGTGCCTGGAGCAGCTGGTTGGTGACACTGTGCCCACCTCGGCCCCCCAGAACCGTGTCCCCAACCGCAGTGCCGGTGTCACTGCTCCCAGAACAAAATGTCAACCCATGCAAATGAGACTGCGGGAGCGGCTGATTGAAGGGCCCTGCCCCGCCCCGGAGTTGCAATCAAATATGCAAATGGCTCCCGAGGAGGCTAGTGAAGGCTATTAATAGCGGGGACAAGGCTGGGAGAAAGCGTGGTGTTCCTGAGGGAATGAGCCTGGGGATGAGCTGGTTCTGCTTGTCCCTCTGCCCAGCCTGTCCCTCTCTGCAATGCCCTGGGCAGGTGACAGGTAGTCCCTGCGGGGAGCCCATGGGCACCAGGTATTGCTTTGGGCTTTGCAGGGCAGGTGCTGCCCGTGTGCCCACTACCCAGTGCCCAGAGTGTGTCTTGATGCTGGACAGCTGGGAAAACCTGTGGGAAAATCATAGAAAACCCTGGACTGAGATTTCATCCCTGGGGAGTCAAACCAGGAGGGATGAGGTGCCCGGTGGGACCTGGGCACTGTTGGAGGGGGTTACTGTGGCTCGGCCTGGGCAGGGAGCTCAGCCTGAGGCAGCTGTCACCATGCCACAGTAGGGAGGGAGGAATGGGCCCCCTCCCACCCCCCACCCTTCACCCTGAGCTTCCATGACCCCTTCCCCCTCCTGGTTTCCCTCTGTTGCCATTGAGGCAGAGGACATCCCTCTCCTGCCTCTCTGGTGTGAGCACAAGGCACTGGGCTGTCCCCAGTGTCCACAGCCAGCGCAGGGGTCTTGGTGTGCTTGCAGTCCCTCCACCCCATCTCTTGGGTTTGGGGCTCCAGGAACCATCTGACCTTTTTTTAGAAAATTGCGGAAGTCAGGCTGGAGTCAACAGTAACTAATTATTTAAAATCTGAAACTGGAATAATTAGCCCAATTAACAGTCTCAGGTGACGTCTGATTCCATCTGATAACAGCCCAAGGAAGAGGGAAATTAATTAACCCATCAGCCTGACATTTGTAGGTCACCACTGGCTCCTCATGACGTGGGGGTGGGAGCAGGGCTGGTTTGGGGGGGTCCCATCTCTCTTGGTGCAAGGAGTCTGCACCCTTTGGGGTCTCAGTGCAGGGAGGGGGCTGTGGGTGAGCCCAGGTGCCACCTGGGGGAGATGGACTGAGGGTTGCTGGGTGTGGGGACGGGGTGCTGCTGTCTGAGGCCAGGGTGCAGGGCAGGGGCACGGGCTGGGTGTCCCCCAGAAACGCCACAGCCGGTCCGTGCATGAGGTGGCAGCTGTGGGCCTTTAAGGTTGCTGTGGAAACGGTGCTGCTCGTTACCGGGAGGAGCCTCCTGCTCTCCAGGCAGGGCCCCCCCCATCCCTGCAGGAGGGGACCCCCACCCCGGGCACCTGGGACTCCACAGACCCTCGTGTCTGCGGAGGGACGTGGCGAGGGCACGGCTGTACTCACGCAGGTGGGTGGCCTTGGGTGTGTAGCCCCCTCCAGCACGGACCCCCCACCCCAGCTTGCCCTTGGCATGGCCGGTGGTGCCAGGTAGGGCTGTGCATGCCTGGACACACCTGGACCCACATGGACACACCTGGACCCACATGGACACGCATGGCCACGGGTGCATCCTGACCTGCCCGTGCAGCCCAGCCGTGCCCCCAAGGCCCCTGGGGACCCTGTCCTCACACCTCGGCTGGCACAGGGACCTGGCTTGGCACCCGGGCTGTGCTGCCTCCCCCCGGCATGGCATGGGTCCTGTGGGGAACAGAGTGTGCCAAGGCAGAGCCCCCGGCTGCAGCCCGGTGCCGCGCACAGCTCTTAGAGTTTTAATGAGGTAAATTGTATAAAAAGCTCAGTTTGCCCTAAATGCCCATCCCTGCGTGAAACTGCTGCGGCGCAGCCCGGGCACACACCGGGAGCTGGGCAGGGGGCTACGGGGCTGGGCACATGCTCCCGGGCTGGGCACGTGGCAACAGCAGGAGGAGGAGGAGGACGAAGGCGGTTTAGCACATTTGCAATCATTTCCCTCCTCCCCCCCAAGTTTACAGCTTACCTCAGCGGCTTATCAGCCTCCAATCTCATTAAATCAGGCAAATTGTAGCATCTGATATTTTATGGAGATTAAGGTGTGCGCCCAGACTCTATAATTATCAGCAAAGATGTATTTACAATACCTTGTTGCTAGTAAACAAAAAATAACTTCAGATCAAAGCTCTCTTACAGGGGAATAAATCTGCCCATCGAGCCCCGCTGCGGCACACGGCAGGGAGACACCGGAGCTGCCCGGGGTGGGTGGGCATCACGGGGGGACATGCAGGGGGCGTTTCGGGGATGTCCCCGGTCCCACGTGGCCGCTGCAAGTCCCATGTGCTGGATCCATCCCCAGGGTCTCCCTTGCGCGCATCTCCCATGAGAGCCTGGTTGCACCCACCCCTCCGGCCACGGCTCCACCGGGGATTTCCCCCCCAGGGACCTCCCTGCTGAGGCAAGTCCAGGATTTATCGGCACATGTGCGTTGCCCCTGGATTCCTCACGGCGGTGGGAGCGCTGCGGATTACCGATGTGGTGACGCTGGTTTATTGCTGCCTGAAGTGGATTTATCCGTGCGGCAGGGCCCGGGCTCGCTGCCGGTGTAAATCACCGCGGCACGGCTGGCAGGAGCCTCAGCGCCGTGGCTGCATCCTGACAGGCCCTTGGCTTTCCAGCCTCCCCGGGGGTTTTGTGGCCGGGCTCCCCATGGGACCATGCGCTCCACACCACGGATCAGCTGCCCCTTCTCCATCTCACTCTTGTGCCCACTGAAACGAGAATAAAATGGTGATAATGCTGCAGACGTCCTCTGGAAAGGGCTCTGAGGCAGATGAAAAGCCCTACTTAAGAGTGAGGCCATTATTATTAATAACTCGGAGTGAGGCTGTAAATTCAGCCGACACAGCTATTATGGGAAATGAACCTGCTCCCGTGCCAGATCACAGGCTGCCAGGTGTGGGATGGGGATGGGCACGGGAGAGCAGGGCCGGATGGCCCCATGGCTGCTGGCTGGGTCATGCCCACAGCCCTGGGGCAGATGGCCAGAGGGGACAAAACCTCGTGGCTGTCACTGGCTCCATCTGGGCTCTCTGGGATGACTTCTTGGCTTTTCTGGGAAGGCTGGAGGTGTGCGGGAGGGATCCTGGAGCATAGGTCTGCTCCCAGCGGGAAAGGTGACCGAGCTTTGCAACAAGGCCGAGACCTGGCCCAAGCTCAGGTCAGGGGTGATGTGAGGAGCATGGCCAGAGCTGGATGCTGGGAGAGGTGCAGCTGGCATGAGGCTGGGCTGGACAGGAACCGCCGTGGCCGTCCTGGGCTGACTGTGCCCATCTGGGGAGTGCCCAGGGCAGTATCACACCTTGGCAAAGGTTGCATTAAAATAAAAATAACCTGGTACCATTCAGTGCCCGCTGCCTGCAGCCAGTCAGCAAAAGGCAAAGAACTGCCATGGCTCCCATTGCATCGGGATGATTTCACCTCTGGCATTGCCACCCCTGAGCGGGGCAGCCCTGGGGCTGGTGGGTGTCCAGGGAGCCAGAGCTGGGCGTGGGGCCGGGCAGGGGGTGCCGTGAGGGTGTGGAGTGCCATGAGGGTGCCACACGGGTGTCACAGGGGTGTGGAGCAGTGGCCATGGGCTCGTGGTGCTGCCTGCACCCGGCTCAGGAGCTTCTGCGGGGGAACGAGCTTTGATATAAATATCTTTTTGCTCAGCACACGACCTACTTTCCAGACAATGCCATTAGCCTCCCGACTCCCTCATTCATCTTCTGCCGTCCTCCCCCAGCCTGCCCCGCACTGGCACCCGCACCAGCATGGCACACGGGCCATGGAGTGGTGAGCCAGGATGGGCACCTGGCTCGGTGGCACCATGGGGACCCCGTGCTGGGCTTGGGGCCAGCCAGCAGCCCTGTTCCTGCAGCTGGCAGGGGGCTGTTCCTGCCTGTCCTCTGTCCATGTTCTGGCTTTGTAGAGGGTGGCTGGGTCCCCTTGGGGGTTTCTCCACCCCATCCCACAGGATACTCGGATCTGCCTCCTTCCCTGCTGCCTCCAGCTCCGTTCCCTGCAAAGTCCTGGCTGGCAAATGGCCTCATGTGGGAGATAAGTCCGTGTGCCTTCTTTTCACATTGCTACAGCCTCATCCAGGGACATCCTCGCCCAGGCACAGCTTTGTTGTTGGGTACATCCTGGTCAGGGCAGAGGGGAGCACAGTGAAGCAGCCACGCTTTGGCTCAGGGGCAGCGTGTGGGGTCAGGACCCCTCCTGGGCACCCCCAGAGCATCCCTGGTGCCGGGCCCACACACGTGGTTCATCCGAGGACGATCCTGAAGGAGCTCCCATGTGCTGTCAGAGGCTGTACCAGGCAGCTGGCAGCCAGTGAGCGGCTGGTGGGATTAGGGGTAGGTTGGGCAGAGGGTGTCCGGTCCCACTGGCATGACACTGCCCAACCCTTCTGGCTTGTGGGGACAGCCCTGACACCAGTTTTCCCCCAAGAGCTGGAAACCCCTCTCCAGGCCCACCACCTGCACACCTCCGTGCACCCCCGTGATGAGCCCCCGCTCCTCCCCTGCAGCTAAAATTAAATATTCAATTTGTATTGCTGGTAAATCCTGCAAATCTCTTTTATCTCTAAGCTGTTGTAGCAGGAATATCGGTGGTGTAATCTCCATGGGGCTCATCTGCTGCCCTTCACAGCTCCTCAGCTTGGACCACGCTCCTTTTTCCCCCCATTTCACTCTGGGATGCTTCTGGTGGTGGAGCAGGTCTCCAGTGCCAGCAGCAGAGCACCCCACGGCACCCATCCTGTGGGTGCTGCTGGTTTCGGGGACAAGGGTGTGGGTGGTCCCCAAACTGTGATGGAGGTGCCCTTGCCCAGGTGATCCAGGTGGTCCCACCAGAGTATCCCCCATGCCTGCCATGTCCTCACTCACCAGCCGTGCTCCCCCTCCCCTCTGTCCCCGCACTAAGAGCATTGTGCAGAATTATGTATTTAAATATTTAGGTTTTCATCAGCTTTGCAAATTAAGCCCATCCATTAAAGCGGCAGTTTGGGTCCTCTGCTGGCGAGCTGGGCTGTGCCACGCCTCGGGCTCGCTGTGCTCATCCCAGCCCTGGCCCCAGGGGATGCAGCCTGGGAATGGGACGTGATGGCCCGGAGCATCCCTGCTGGCACAGGGACCGAGGGCTCCGCTTCCTCGCCGTTCCTGGAAACTCCGGCCCCTGCGGCCCCGCTGCGGGAAGAGCCGTGGGAGGGGACGGTGCTGTGAAGGGAACCGGTTGGGATGGGTGTTATTTGGGGTTGGAGCGGGGAGTGCCGCGTGCCGGGGAAAGCAGGATGAGGAGCAGCCAGCGCTGGTGGCAGGTGAGAGCCCTGGCTCAGCCAAGCACCTGGCAGGAGCAAAGCAGGGATGGAAGTGCCAGCCTGCCGGGGGCTCAGTGCGAGTGAAGCTGGGGATGGAAGGGTCAGCCTCCCCAGGGGCTTGGAGGGAATGGGCAGGGGGTGGACAGAGATTGTCACTGCTCCCATGCTCAGTGCTAAGGCTGTGCTGCCCCGAGATCACCAAAGAGGCTTTGGAGTGATCCCTGGCTTAAGTCATTACATGGCATGGCCAGGAGGTAAGTGGCTCTTTAAGCCTCGGCAGCATAGCCCGTCTGGTGGCTCCGTGCGGGTGGGAGGGAAGAATGGGGGTGATGGGGAAATGGGGCTCATCCAGCACTGCTGCCAGCTGGGGCCCCTGGCACAGCTGCAGGGTCTGAGGGGGCTACCATGGCCTGCCCGCCTGGGTCACTGCTGGTCCCTGGAGTGAAGTGCCCGGTGGGAATGTGGGCAGAGCCCCCAGGGTGAGTGTGGCACAGGAGGATGTCCCTGCTCGTCCCTTCCCTTTGCTGCAGGTGAATATCAGGCTGTGGTGTCTCCGTCCCGTTGGGCTCCCCGGTGTTACCTGTGTGTCCCCCTTTCCCACCAAGCCCTGGAGGACACTGGAGGAGAGTGCCGGCTGCCGCTGGCCCCAGGCAGTGCAGGCAGATGTCGAGAGTGTCCATGGGAGGGGAGCTGTCCGTGGGCATCACCGGTGATGGGTGCTCATCCATGCGCTGCAGTGCCCATGAACCCTGTGCCAGCTGGGGTCCCTGGAGCCCTGCCTGGCCTGGGGGTCCCTCCAGGGTGGTGTCCCAACACAGTTGGCTGCACTCCTGATGCTCTCGCTGTAGGGTCCCAGCTCTGGCAGTCGATGTCCCATGTGCCATGTCCTGGCTTCTGTGGGCAGGATGAGCATCACTGCGGGGCCAAGGGGGCTGGAGGTGCCTGTGCCATGGAGCTTTTCACCCCAGGCAGCCCTTCCTCTGCTGGCACCTCCACAGGGATGCTGCCATGGCCCATTCCTCATGCCACCTCTTTCCTTCTCAGCTGGCTTCCTGGGATCTGGCTGCCAGGCCTGGGTGCTCCCCATCCTAAAGGGCTTTTGAAGATGTGGCTCTTCCACCATGATCTGGGTTTGGGCTTTGCAGGGATGGAGTGCCAGACTCCTCTCTCCGCTGGCTTTGCCTTGGCAGCTCCAGGATGCTCCAGCTCCCTTGTGCACCTGGCACAGCAGCACGGCTCTTGCCCCCAGAGAATCAGGTCTGGGGCCAGGGTGGGTGGTCCTGTGCTGTGCATGCTGTGCAGGAAGGGGGTTCCTGTTCCCCCTGTGGTGGCAGCAGCCAGAGTCACTGGTGTTGTGGAGGGGAGTCCCAGTGCTGGCGGCCGTGCCGAGATCCCTGGCAGCTGGGAGTGGCGTGGCCGTATTTCCTCGCTCTGCTCCAGGAGTAATTGCTCAGATGGGGACGTGGGGCAACTCCCATCCCTCTCCCGGCATGGTAATGAGTGAAGAAGACTCAAAGACAAATGGCTCATTAAGAAGCAGTGCTGCATTGCAGGATTTTTCATCCCACCAACCGCTGCATCAGCAGAGGCAGCACCTCTCGCGCTCGCTCTCCCAGCCCTGGAGAAGGAGCTGTCAGGCAGCTGGGGCTGGTGCCAAAATTAATCATGTGCTTAATAACGTGCCCGGCCCGTCGAACAGCCTGTCCTCAGCCTCCCGGCGTGTGGAGCGGGGCGGCCGTGCCGGGCTGGAGCACTGGGGCACCGTGGGTTTGGGTTTGGTGCCTGGGAAGCGCCTGTGCTCAGCAAGAAAGGACGTCCCACAGCAGGGCTAAACCAGGGGAGATGCCCCCGGCCTCGGGGTGCCAGAGCCCCCCAGTTACGTCGGGGTGCCAGAGCACCCCAGCTCTGTGGAGGTGCCAGGTTCCCCAGATTTGCTGGGGTGCCAGAGCCCCCCAGGTTTGTCAGGGTCCCAGCCGGCTGTGCTGGGCAGTGCAGTGCTTATGGCCCTTCTCAGTGGCCTGGGTAAACATTTCTTTCTCCACTCACATTTGCAGTTCCTCAGCTCATCTTTCATGACTTTTTAAAAATCTTGCCTCATCCCTTTTTTCCAGTGGTGCCCGGTTGGATCCTGCCCCTCACAGCCCTCTGCAGGCAGTGCCTGCCTGCAGCTGCTCTGTTTTCTTTTATTAACAGTAATTGGTTTTGATTTCCTGATTGCAGCCAGGGTATTTTCTGTGATCTTTGCATCCTGCTCACACTGTTTTCCTCTTTCCTTTTTCCTTTCTCCCCTTCGCCCTTTTCTCTTTCCTTCTCCTCTCTTTTTTCCCCCTTTCCTTTCCTATTCCCTTTCTGTTTCTTCACCATTCCCCTTTCCCTTTCTTCACCTTTCTCTTTCCCTTTCCCCTTTCTGTGCTAAATTAGGTGATATCTTACCAAGCCCCTCTTTTTTTTTCCTCCAGGCTGAGTAAATTTTACTAATTCAGCCTCATAAAATAACAGAGCAATTAGTAATAAAATAAAATGTTTGCTTTCCACAACCCTTGTCGCTTACAATGAGCTGGGAAAGAGTAAATAGATTAAAAGCACGGCGGAAATGACCTGGCGGTATTCCATATTTATTTTCTTCCGACGACCGTAGATCAAATTTGCTCAGCCCCTAAGTGGGAAAACCACTTTATTTTATTTTTTTTCCCCGGCTCCAGCTCGTGCGTGATGCCGGGCGCTCACGCTGCGTGTTTGTTCTCTCCTGCTTTCATCCCAAGCCATAAAGGTCCCCAGCAGGACCCAAGCTGGCAGAACCTCGCATTAATTTGCAGAGCAGAATGGGCCGAGCTTGCGCCTCTCTCAGGCTGGAAGCTGGAAAAAGTCCCTTTGCTGACGCTGGAAAGCCGGGGTGGCAGGAGGAGGCTTTGTGGAGCGAGCGGCCGGATCCAGAGCAAATGAAAGTCGATGGCGAGGTGGCCGCTGGGCCGGCTCCGGCACCCGCTGGCAGGGAATTGCATAACAGGATGGGACCGGGGATGGTTTTGGGGCTAAACTGGGTGAAACACGTGGCTGTGGCCGTGCGGAGCTGTCCCCGTTGCTGCGCTGGTGTGGGGTGGCCTCGGGGGAGGATGGAAGGCTGGGCTGATAAAAAATACACAGGGAGGTGGGTCAGGCTGGTTTTGGGGAGGAACACACTTGTTCTGGCTTCATCCCCCTCCTGCTCCTCCCCCAGAGCCTGCTGCCCCCGGGATTCCCAGCGTGGAAGAGCTGCTGCTGGCAGGGCCATGAGGACAGCATCCCCCTGAGCGCCAGGCGGTGAGTGCCACCAACAGGCTTCACTGGGACCCTGGCATGGGCTACCCATGGTGGGGCTGCTGGGGAAGGGCAACAGGCCAGGACCTCCCCGAGTGCAGGGCCATCAACCCCATCTCTTGAGGTTAGACCTGGAAATGCTGGAAAACCCAGTCTTGCCCTGTGTAAGGGAAGTTTGCCAGACCCAGACATTGTGGTGGGGTTTTGATGTCCTCTCACCTCCCCACTGGTGTTCCTGGAGCTGGAGGAAAGATGGGAAGATCCTGGGTGCTGTGAGGTCCCAGGGAAACTTGGGCTCCTGATGGGTCTGCCCTGAATCCCTGTAGCCCTGGGCCTCGGCACGGCGCTGCCTCCAAGGCAGGGATCTCATGGGGAGCTGCTGGGAAGTGGAACTGTCTCTGCCAAGTGCTCCTATGGGAAATTAAGCACGAGGCTGAATTTCAGGACGGCCTGGAGCACCAGGGACTATGAGCCCCTCTCCTCCCTGTGTTGACCCTCGCAATGGGGAGAGACATCAGAGGGAGGTGGTGGTGGGGAGCCGCTGGTGGGAGTTTCTCCAGGCTCTGGATGCAATAAAGGCAAGGAGTGAGTTATTTGTAATGGTAATTATGCTCTTCCAGTTTATCCTAGCACATAATTGTGTGGGCGGTAGGTTCCCACTGGTGGTAATTACCCTGGTGTTAAATGGCACAAAATTCAGCTGGGCTGGGTTTTTTCCCCCCTGACTTGAGTCTGTGCTTTGGTGGCACAAATCCCTCCATCCGCTGCGCAGTGGATTGCCCTTCGACGGGACATCTCGGCCATCTGCCCATGAGCCACACTCTGGCCGGCTGCCCCAGTCCCATGTGCCAGCCTCCTGCCCACACTGCCCTCCTGGGACAGGGGAGAGGAGCAGGCTGGGCAGCCTCTCCCATCCTCTGCACGTGGCCATCCCCGCTGGCACACGGGAACAGGGACCCTGGGCTGTGCTGCCTGTGCTGAGCCCCACAGGATCAATCCCGACCGCTTCTCCATCCCGAGGTTGCCCTCAGGGAGCCTGGCTGGTCCCTGGGCAAGGCATAGACGCCCGTGTCGCCTTGGTGAGCGGGGACATGGATCCTTCACCACGGCACGTCCCCACCCGCTGCCAGCGCTCCGCAGGTGCGGGGGAGCTGCAGCGCTGCCTCGCCGGCGGTTCCGGCGTTGTTGAATTCCTGCACCTGCTGAGCACAAAAGCCCGGCGGGCTCGTGCTGACGGGCTACGCAGATATTTTGACTCCTTCTTGCCGCCGCGGCAGCAATATTTGGATCAGCTGAGAGCTTCCCTCCCCGAGCAGGAGATGATAGCTCAGCCCGTGGAGGCAGAGCTGGGCTGGGAGCCTGTCTGTCTGTCTGTCCTTCCATCCTGCTGCTTGATCCCAGGGCAAGGAGGCAGCTCCATCCCACGCTGCTGCTCCTGCTCCTCGCAGCAGCTCTCCCAGGAGGGGAGAGGCGTCTTCTGTACCAGCTGCAGCATCCTTCTGTTCAGGTTAAGACGCAGCAATTAGGGAGCCTTGTTAGAGCAGGAGTGGGATCTGAGGGTGGGGAGCAGTGCAGGATGGAGCCATCCAGCCTCGAAGCCAGGAAGGAAGGTGGTGGTGGCTTGGGGCAGATGTGTTCCCAGGGCCCTGTCTGCTGCTCAGGGCCAAAATGCCATCGTGGCCCACTCCCACAGCCCTTGGGGACCCACAGCTGCTCTCGCCTCTGGGGCTGCTCAGGGACACAACCCCCTCTCACACAGCCCTGGCCCTCCCAGTGTCCCTCGGTTCTAGTCTCCATGGTCTGATCCCCACATGCTGCAGGGAACGTCCCACGGTCGCCTTTGCCTGCAGCCAGTCTCCGAGACGTGCTGCCCGCAGCACCCTGCCCAAATATGATAACAAGAGTGTTAACGATGCCTGTTAATTAGCCGAGATACTCCGGAGAATAAGTAATTTGCTCATTTACAGTCAAACTAAAGACAGAGCCTTTGAGGGACTGTAAGGCACACAAACCTCCATGGGTGCAGGCGGCTCCAGTGGCTGGCGCGGGCTCAGCCTGGCTCAATGCCGTTCATCCTCCTGCTTCGGCCTGGGGCTGCCCCTCACACAGCACAGCCACCTCTGCTCCTGCCTCCCCATCCAGAGGACTGGCAGGGCAGGAGGGCCCTGAATTGTGGGTCTCCATCCACAGCTCCATGTGGGGCTGGATGGAGACATCAGAGCGCGGCCCCCCCGCACCCCGCAGCAGCTCATTAGCGGCGCTGTGAATCGCAACGGCTGAAAAACCCAGCCAGAGCCGCTTTCTAATGGAGAAACACTTCATAATATTTGGTGTTGGAGAAGAAAACACGGATCTGCTGATGGCAGCGTGTCCTCCCTCGCCGTCTGCAGGCCCTGCTGCCTGCATCGCTGCCGGCAGCACCTTCTCCTTCCCACTGCCCCCTCTGAGCACCTGAACTGAGGCTGACCCACGGTGCCTGGCCCAGGCGCTGTGCTCTTGTCACCACGAGGAGAGCCAGGATTCTGGTGCTTCACAGGGCCTCACCCAGGGCTGAATCCGGCCCTGGAAGCTTCCCAGCCTCCTTAGCTGGTTCCTGTGAGGTAGCCCCAGTGTTCTGCTGGTGGTGGGGTGCAGAGGGGATCTTGACACTCTGCCTGTCCCTGTCCCCACAGATGAGCCCGCAGGGACATCCCTGCGAGATGCCGACGCTATGGGGTGGGTGCTGAAATGATGAAGGGCTACCATGGGGAGCGTAGCCAGACACAGCCCTCCTCCGGCCACCGCTGCCGCTGCATCCCAGAGGACTGCGAGCATCCTGCCGACTACATCCCGCACGGCCCCGAGGGCCAGCCGCCGTACCTGCTCAGCCCCAGCGAGCCGTGTTCCCTGGAGCATCCCTACTGCCCGGCGCAGAGCCCCGGCACGGCCAGCGAGTGCCCGGGTGGGCCCCTGAGCGAGCCGCCCTCCGTCAGCGCCAGCAGCACCTTCCCGAGGATGCATCACGCGCAGCAGCCCTACGACTCCTGCGACGAATGCATGGCGACCGCCCACCCTGCCAGCAAGATCAACCGCCTGCCCCCCACGCTGCTGGACCAGTTCGAGAAGCAGCTGCCGCTGCACCACGACGGCTTCCACACGCTGCAGTACCCCCGGGCCGGCGGCGCCGAGCCCCGCAGCGAGAGTCCCAGCCGCATCCGCCACCTCGTCCACTCCGTCCAGAAGCTCTTTGCCAAGTCCCACTCCCTGGAGGCGCCGGCCAAGCGGGACTACAACGGCGCCAAGATGGACGGCCGCGGGGACGGCTACCACCACCACCACCACCACCATCACCACCACCACCACCAGTCCCGCCATGGCAAACGCAGCAAGAGCAAGGACCGTAAGGTGGACTCCCGGCACCGGTCCAAGATGTTGGGCTGGTGGAGCTCCGACGACAACCTGGACAGCGACAGCAGTTACATGGTGTCCGGCCGGCACGCCGCCGACCAGGGCACCCAGTACTGCGTGGACGCTCCCGAAAGTGCCTTCAGAGACTTGACCTTGAAGAGTCTAAAGGGCGGCGGGGAAGGAAAATGCCTGGCCTGTGCCGGCATGTCCATGTCTCTGGATGGTCAGACGCTCAAGAGGAGTGCCTGGCACACCATGACCGTCAGCCAGGCCCGTGAAGCCTACCCCAGCGCCGGCGGCACCGAGAAGACCTTGATGCTTCAGGAAGCAAAGGCCAAAGACCGAGCGTACCAGTACCTGCAGGTGAGGGGCTGGGCAGGGCGAGGGGACTGGGGCTGACCATGCCATGGGGCGAGCCAGGGCTGGGACCCTCCATCCAGCAGCCTAGGGTGCTGTGGGGATGCTCCAGATCTGCTCCGTGTCGCCAGTGCCCATTCCTGTGCTGGTCCCTGCTGTCCCCTTGAAGCCCATCTGCTGCCTTCTGCCCTGTGCTGGATTTGGGGTCAGACCAGCTCTGTCAGCTCAGGGCCACCAGCAGCCCTGTGTCTGCTCCCTTCTCGCCGCTTTTATCCTGCCTGTGTGCCTGGCTGGGTGCCACTGCCTGCCTCATCACCAGGCTCCCTTCTAGGTCACCCCCCTTCCAATTAAAAGCTAATTAACTCTTCTCTCCCTTTCCCGGGGGAAGGAGACAGGGAGCAGCAATGCCGTGCTGGCCGGGGGTGGGGGTGGCCAGGGCCAGTCTCTGCTGGCAGCGGGGGCATCGGGGCAGGGTGCCGGCCCCACCACCCTCACTGTGGGCCCTGGGGGACACCATCCCCCTGCCACTGCCCTGTAAGGACCCCGTGGTGCTGGCGTCAGCGGCACGTGGCGGGACTGGTGCCCGATACGTCAGGCGGGTGCTGTACTGGCATGGGTGGGATTTGGCCCAGACGCTCCTGTCGGGGGGGCTGTGAGGTGGGACCTGCTGCGCCACCGCACACTGTGGGAATGGGGAGCTGTGCCTGTCAGGAGGGAACTGCTCTCCTGGATTTTGGGGCTTTCCAAAGGGGTCAGAGCCCCCAGGGTCTGTCCCTGCAGCTCTGGGGTGCGTGGGGAGGGCAGGGGAGCCGGGCACACATGCTGGACTTGGGATGGGCTTCGGCTGGCACATGGCTCGGCTCTGCATCCCACCTGTGGGACCCCGGCCACCGCATCCTCCCACTCTTGCTTCCTGCTCCAGGTGCCGCAGGACGAGTGGAGCGGGTACCCGGCAGGCAAGGACGGGGAGATCCCGTGCCGACGGATGCGCAGCGGCAGCTACATCAAGGCCATGGGCGACGAGGACAGCGCCGACTCGGACATCAGCTCCAAAGTGTTGCCCAGGGCGGCCACGCGGCGAGACAGCTACCGCCGCTCCTCCAGCGCCGACCAGGCCAGGACCAAGTAAGGGTTGTTGCCTCCCGGCCCCGTCCCAGCACTGCAGGCAGCAGTGGGGCCATGGGCCGGGGCTCCCTGGGAGGACAAGTGGCATGTCCCTGCTCACGGCAGTGTTCCTGCTCATGGCATTGTCCCCACTCATGGCACTGTCCCCACTCATGTCACTGTCCCTGCTCAAAGCTGTGCTCCCCAGTGCAGCAGCACCGAGCCCTGTCCCTGCTCTGTGTCAGGGCACTGGGGGGGACCTGGCTGTGCTGGGCTTTGGGGGGATCTGCTGCTGCAGCCACATGCAGAGCATGGGGAGAGGAGGCATGTTCAAAGGGCGATGACTGGAACGTGCTCCAGTCCCAGCGGGTGACAGTTTTGGGGGCAGTGAGGAGTGGGGACAGCAGCGGTGTCCGTCGGGAGCATCGCTGCGGCTGCGTTTCCGAATGCTCTGCTGGAATGTGTTGCTTTTGGTGCTATCCCTTCTATTCCCACTGTCTCTCATTAGGTTTGCAAGTAGGCACTATTCTGATTCATATATCTGTAACTGTCCCAGCTGCTGCACGCCACCGCGAATGCTCCCGCGGGGACAGAGCTACGGGCGTTCCTTCACCACCGGCCAGGTACGTTCCATGGCACAGGTGCTACGGGGCAGGTGGGGGCAAGGATGTGGTGGATGTCGCTCTGAGCATCCCTTGCCCTGGCTGAGCCTCATCCACCGCTCTCCCCAGATCAACGACGAGCTCAACCACCAGTTTGAGGCTGTCTGCGAGTCGGTTTTCGGCGAGGTGGAGTCGCAGGCCGTGGAGGCGCTGGACCTGCCCGGCTGCTTCCGCATGCGGAGCCACAGCTACCTGCGGGCCATCCAGGCGGGCTGCTCCCAGGACGACGACTGCCTCTCGCTCTTCTCCATGTCGGCCCCTCCTGGGCCGCCCATCACCAGCAGCATCCTGAAGCCCAGCACTTGTGAGTTCTGGGGGGTGGTGAGGGCTTGGCCGCGTGAGGGACCCCCACATCTCCCTGCCTGCTCACCTGGGCACCTGCCAAGGGCTGCTGCTGCCCTCCTCCTGTCCCTCGACCCCTATAGTGCCCGGCACAGGGTGTGAGCGTCCTGCTGGTGGTTCAGTCCCAGTCAGGGGGCTGCTCTGTGTCCCCAGCACCCATTTGCCATTCCTTCCTTCCCTCTACTTCTGTCCCCATCTCTGCCCCTTGCTGGGTGCTGCAGCAATGTGGCCAGTGTGGGTCTGGGGTGTTTTCAAACCCCCAAAACCGGCCAAACAGCCCCTCTGAGCTCCAGTCCGGATCTAACCCAGCTTAGGGGCAAACCCTGTGTGGCCATGAGCCCCGTGCTGTGGGAGGAGATGGGCAGCATTCCCCGGGGCCCCTGTTGGTGACGGGCAATGAGCAAGTGTCTGTGTTTTCACGTGCCTTTTCATCCTGCGCCTCTCCCACAACAGCCTTCAGTTACAGAAAAGCTCCACCTCCCATCCCTCCAGGAACCAAAGCCAAACCTCTCATCTCCGTCACGGCGCAGAGCAGCACCGAATCCACCCACGAGAGTTACCTGCCCAGCGAGGTCGCCCGCAGCCCCGCCTGGTCCAAAGATGCCACGGCCCGCTGCAACTCGGCCGAGAGCCTGGAGAGCTCCAAGGTGACGGCCGTGGCTCTCGACCTGCCCCCGGTCCAGCCCCGCGCCGCTCCCAAGCCCTCCACACTCATCATCAAGGCCATCCCTGGCCGGGAGGAGCTGCGGAGCTTGGCTCGGCAGCGGAAGTGGCGTCCGTCCATCGGCGTCCAGGTGGGCTCCGCTTCTCCCTGTGGGCTGCCTGAGTGGTGTGGGCGATGCTGAGCCTCCACGCTGCATCTTGGGGCTGCCCTCCAGCGCTCTCCCTCTGCCCCTTGGCAGGTTGAGGCCGTCTCTGACTCGGATACGGAGAGCCGGAGCCAGAGGGAATTTCACTCCATTGGGGTGCAGGTGGAGGAAGACAAAAGGTACCACATGGCTGGACTGGGCTGAGACCTGCCACACTCACTGCACTGATGCATTGGGTTCCCAGCGGCTTCCTGAGCTCTGCACACCACCACTACCACACAGCATCTTTTCCCTCTGCTCTGGCTGAAACCCCAGAGCTCAGCACCATACCCATCCCAGGCCAGCTGCCCCCACCTGGGGCAGGATCTGGCCTTCCCTTTGCCCTCTCTGCTGCCCAGGGAAGAGGCTGCCCTCTTCCTGCCCTGTGCTCGGTCTCCTCTGCTGAGCTCAGCCCTTAGCTTTGAGCCCATGCCAGGTGCAGATGAACCTTTGGGCACTTCTGCAGCTACCCATGACATTTTGGCTGGGATGGGAATGCCAGGTGTGCCAGAACCTTCATGGCCTGCAGGAGGGGAGCTCCGGCATTGTGCCCATGCAGTCCCGTGCATGCTCCTCTCTATCCTCGGTCCAGTGCTGGTAGCCATGGAAACAAGCTAAGAGCAGAGGAGATGAGGGACTGGCAGATTGCAGCTGCTCAGGGTTTTCCCTGTGGCCCTAAATGCTCCGGGATCCACCCCGGCATCCCCATCATCATCTTGCCTGTGGGCATCCCTCACCCTGCCCCTGTGGTACCTGATGGGGGGGGGGGTCAGGACAATCCCCGCTGGCTGCGAGGGTCCCCACGCTCTCCCTCTCTCCGCAGGCGAGCGCGCTTCAAGCGCTCCAACAGCGTGACGGCGGGCGTGCAGGCGGACCTGGAGCTCGAGGGCTTCACCGGCCTGGCCGTGGCCACCGAGGACAAAGCCCTGCAGTTTGGGCGGCCCTTCCAGCGGCACTCCTCGGAGCCCGAGTCGGGCCGGCAGTACGCCGTGTACAAGACGGTGCACACGCAGGGGCAGTGGGCGTACCGCGAGGATTACCAGCTGCAGTACGACACGGTGGAGGTGCCCCGGCGGGACGCCTGGATAGAGCGGGGCTCCCGCAGCCTCCCCGACTCCGGCCGCGCCTCCCCGTGCCACCGCGATGGGGAGTGGTTCATCAAACTGCTGCAGGCAGAGGTGGAGAAGATGGAGGGCTGGTGCCAGCAGATGGAGAGGGAGGCGGAGGACTATGACCTGCCCGAGGAGAGTGAGTCGGGTGGGGTGTTGCAGTGAAAAGAGGGGCTGGGGATCCTGGAGAGCTGGGGGGGCACAGTCACTGTCCTGCAATGCTCCCACTCTGGAGCATCTTCCCTGACACGGCTGAAGAGGCTGGGTGAGGGCAAGAAACACCGGGAAACCCTCTGGGGCTAGAGGGGTCTGAAGGAGAGAAGAGACACGATGTGTCGGAGGGGTCTGAGCTGCTCTGAGCTGCTCGTGACTGTCTGCTCTCCCCCCCAGTCCTGGAGAAGATCCGGAGCGCGGTGGGCAGTGCCCAGCTCCTCATGTCCCAGAAGGTGCAGCAGTTCTACCGCCTCTGCCAGCAGAACATGGTGAGTGGGCAGCGGTGCTGGGGGTCAGCTGCGGTGGGGCAGGGGTGTCTCACACCCTCAGCCAGTGTACCACCATGGAGGAGAGCTGGACACAGAGCCCCCAGCACCGGGGGGTGGGATGGCCCCATGGCCAGCGGAGCCAATGTCCCACCGATGGACAAGGATGACACTCTGTCCCTCTGCCCCCACAGGATCCCAACGCATTCCCTGTGCCCACCTTCCAAGACCTGGCTGGCTTCTGGGACCTCCTGCAGCTCTCCATTGAGGATGTCAGCATGAAGTTCGGGGAGCTCCAGCAGCTCAAGGCCAACGGGTGGAAGATCATGGAGCCCAAGGTAAGGGCAGGGCTCTGCCACTGGCACTCGTCCCTGTCACCTCTCCCTCCCTCCTCGTCCCCAAGCACCTCTGCACCCAAACCACTGCTGGGCTCTCACTGGTGGCTGCTTTAGTGAATCCTTGAAAAACAGAGCTGGGAAAAAATGAGGTTAGAGAAGGGCTGTTCTCCCACTGATACATCCCAGTGGCCTGCAAAGGGCCGGGCAGGGTCCTGGCATGGGACAGATGAAGGGATGTGCAGTCCTGCCTTGCAGCCTGTGGGAGGGTCTGTGGAGCCTCTCACCGTGACTTTGGCTTTGGCACCCACAGCAGCAGCTGCTGCGAGGCCACTGGGATGCCCATTGACGGGAGGTCCCAGCCTGAAGCCTCTGTTGTCTGTGCAGGAGGAGAAGAAGGTGCCTCCCCCGATACCAAAGAAGCCGCCGCGCTCCAAGGTGCACCCGGTGAAGGAGCGCTCCCTGGACTCGGTGGACCGGCAGCGGCAGGAGGCCCGCAAGCGGCTCCTGGCAGCCAAGCGAGCGGCCTCCTTCCGCCAGAGCTCGGCCACCGAGAGCGCGGACAGCATCGAGATCTACATCCCCGAGGCGCAGACCCGGCTGTGACCGCAGCCTCCGCTTTTCTACCCGGACTGGACGGCGCGGCCGTAGCTCACTGTGATGGGGGGCCGCGGGGACACCCTGGGGCAGCTCTTGGCCCCACTCACAGCTTCTCTCTTTTCTATCTTAGCCCTTTCGTGGATCCGACGGCGGGTGAACGCAAAGCCCGGTTCTGCCCCATCCCCTTGCCCCCCCGCCCGCATGCCCCTGCCAGCCTCTCCTGGGGTCCGGGGCTCTCCCTCCCTCTGCCCTCCCTGGGGCTGTGTCCCAGCTTTCTGTCCCCTTCCTACTCCCCAGCCCTTCTGCACACCCGCCCCTGCATCCCAACCCAAAGAGAGGTGACCTTCAGCACCTGGCCCAGCCAGGCTGGAGGGGAGGGGGCTGCGGGCAGGCCCCCCCGCCTCTCTGTACTCAGTGCAATCCCCTGGTGTGTGGCAAGGAAGGGGCCCCAGCCCTTGCCCAGCCACAGCCCCCCAGCCCTGCCCTGCCGGCACAAGGCTTTGGGACGTGGCAGGGACAAAGGGGTCCCCTCGCTGCTCCCCCCGCCTGCGGCTCAGGTGCCGTGGGGACCCAGGGCTCCCTCCCCTATATACATATATAAATATAACCCAAGGAATAAACCAGAAACTACACGTGACCAGCGCTGTGTCCTGCCTGGTGGGACGGGCCAGAGCAGCAAAGACCCCCGGTCACGGCGAGCCGCCCCGCTTCCCTCGCACGGAGCATCGTCACGCGCTTCTCCCCTTCCTGCTCAGTCCTCCTTTCCCTCAGTCCATCCCTCATCTGTCTGTCCTTCTCTCCTGCCAGCCTGGAGTCTGGGAGCACCTCTGCAATGTGGCACTAGTCAGGGACAGGGAATAATGTCCCTGTGCGTTGCTGCAGGTGGGAGATGCTTCTCTAGTGCGCCCGTTCCCACCTGCACTAACAAGGACCACACCTTGGCACCAGTGGGTGGGATGGGAGTGTGGACATGGCCAGCAGCTGCCCCTTGAGTGTGGGGCTGCTAGAGACCCCCTCAGGGGGTCACACCTTCCCCTGATGGGGGTGGGGATGGGACACCCCAGGATAGGGCTGTCACGTACCTGATGCCTCTCAGGGCCAAGGAACACTCTGGGATGTGGCTGTTCCCAGCTCCCCCATCACTGTGCACAGAGCCAGGAACAGGGTGGAGAGTCCCCTCCAGGGCAGAGCAGTGTGGTGGGGCAGGAGGCTGCATCTGCCTCATCCCTGTCCTTATCCCCGTTCTCCAAGCATCCTGTCCCCCTCAGTGTCCCTTTTGGTGGCAGAGGGGGGAGGACCCCACTTCTGTCCCTCACCCTGCCACGCCAGCAGCCCCACGCAGCATCACCAGCCACCCCCCAGGGCAGGGCCAGTGGGTGCAGGTAGCTCCCGAAATCTGGGTCCAAACCTCGCCCAGGCCCTCAGGCAGGGCGGTGGGATCAGAGGCAGCTGGGGGACGCCTCGCTGGAGTCCCTCACTCCTGGGGGTCCGTTGGTGCTAAACACCTCCGTGACGGCAGCGCCCACTCAGACACCCAAGGCCCTTCCCCACCCCACTCCCCCTGCACCCCGGATTTAGGGATGTGCCTGGGAAGGGTCCCCGGCCCCCACCCTGGCCAGCGCCGTGCAGTGACCGTGACACGTGGCTCCCTTTTTATTGTAACGAACCGCCGCAATTAATAAAGATGACTTTGGTTACTCCGGGCCAGCGGCCACTTCCCTGCGGGGACATGGCCGGCACCGGGCTCGCCTTTCACCTGTCTCCCGTCCTTTTGTGTCCGTGGGGTGGGAAATGGGTGTCTGAGGGGTGGGGAATTGGTGACCGTAGGGTGGGAGAGGGCCTTTTCCAAGTCTCCTCATGGATCTCCCCATGGAGACCTCCCACGGGTCTCCCCATGGGTCTCTTCCAGTGGGGTCTCTGCCTGTGAGACTTTCCCCATGGCTCTCCTCCTGTGGGTGTCTTTCAGAGGATCTCTCCCCATGGCTTCCCCCGTGACTCCCCCTGTGACTCCCCACGTGAGTCTCCCACCATGACACTCCCTGTGACACCCCCGTGGATGTCTCTGTGACGCTCCTCGTGACTCCTGCATGGACGTCTCCCTGTGGCTCTCCTCCCCGGGACACCCCCGTGACTCCCCCTGTGTGTCTCCCGGTGGGGGACACCCCGTGACTCTCCCCAGGGGTCTCTCCCTGTGGGTGTCTCCCCGTGGCTCCCCCCGTGACACCTATCCATAACACCACCGTGGATGTCTCTCCACGACACCCCCGTGGGTGTCTCTCTGTGACTTCCCCCAGCCTTCTCCCGCATGACTCCCCCCGTGACACGCCCTTGTCTCCCACACGACTCCCCTCCGTCATCCCCCCTTGTCCTTCCTTGTGGCTTCCCGTGTTCCCCCCGTCTCCCCTGATGACTCCCCCTCCTGTTCCCCCCGTGTCCCCTCCATGCCCCCCTTCGTGTCCCCACCTCGTGTTCCCCATTACACCCCCTCCGTGTCCCCCCGTCCCCCCATGTGCCCCCCGTGTCCCCCCATTACTCCCCCTCTGTGCCCCCCCTCTGTGTCCCCCCTTACTCCCCCTCCGTGTTCCCCCATGTCCCCCCGTGTCCCCCCATTACTCCCCCTCTGTGCCCCCCCTCTGTGTCCCCCCTTACTCCCCCTCCGTGTCCCCCCATGTCCCCCCGTGTCCCCCCGTGTCCCCTCACTACTCCCCCTCCGTGTCCCCCTGTTCCCCCATGTCCCTCCGTGTCCTCCCCGTGTCCCCCCCGTCCCCCCATGTCCCCCCATGTCCCCCCCGTGTCCCCCATTACTCCCCCTCCGTGTCCCCCCTGTCCCCCCATGTCCCCCCCCATGTCCCCCCCGTGTCCCCCATTACTCCCCCTCCGTGTCCCCCCTGTCCTCCCATGTCCCCCCATTTCCCCCCCGTGTTCCCCATTACTCCCCCTCTGTGCCCCCCTCTGTGTCCCCTCTCCGTGTCCCCCCTGTCCCCCCATGTCCCCCCATGTCCCCCCTTACTCCCCCTCCGTGTCCCCCCGTGTCCCCCCCCCGTGTCCCCAGCCGGTGCCGCTCCTCCAGCGCTGCGGTTCCCGCGCTGTCCGCCAGGGGGCAGCGCCTCCCCGCCTCGCCCCTCACGGCAGCGCTGTCTCCGTGACCGGAACGGGCGGGGCCGGGCCCGGGTGAGCGGGGCCGGGGCCGGGGCCGGGGCCGGGGCCGGGGCCGGGCGGGGGTCCCTGCGGACCCGGGCGGGGGTCCCGGCGCGGCCCACGCGGGTCCCCATTCCGTGCGGCCAGCGCTGAGGCGCCGGTGCGGGCGGGCCCGGCCGGTGACCGCCGCGTCCCACCCCCGGCAGGCATGTGGTCCGTGCTGTGGGCGGCCGTGCGCTCCAAGGCCCCGTACGTCACCTTCCCGGTGGCCTTCGTGGTGGGGCTGGTGGGCTCCCAGCTGGAGTGGTTCCTGCGCGGAGACCCCCCGCCCACGGCCCAGGAGGAGAAGAGCATCTCGGAGCAGCGGGAGGACCGCAAGCTGCAGGAGATCGCGGGCGAGGACCTGACCAAGGTGGTGAGCCTGAAGGACAAGCTGGAGTTCGCCCCTCGGGCAGTGCTCAACAGGAACCGCCCCGAAAAGAGTTAATAAAGGGTGATCTGGGCAAAGGCAGTGCCCTGGAGCGGCTGCTGGAGACTCCCCTGACACCTGCACTGCTTCCACCAGTCTCCCTCCTGTACCTGCTGCTCCTCACCCTCCCGGGCCCTTCGGAGGGTCAGGTTTGCCCACCCTATGGATTTGCTCAAGGTACCCAGAGCTCCGTGGCAGAGCGGGCAAGGAGCCCTGTGTGGAGATGAAGCGAGTCTGAAACTCCTCAGCTCTCACCAGGCCTGGCTCCTGAACCACAAAACACTCTCGGCCTGGTTCCATCTGTGTCTCCTCAGGTTTGATTTCTTCTATGGTGTGAAGATAGAAGAAGTTTAGACCTGAGTGCCATGGGATGGGGTCAGGCTGACTGCCAGTGACAGGAAGAACTGCTGACCTGCTTCCAGATCCCCTGTGGCTCTTGATGAACCCCAGCACAGCCCCACGCCACAATGCCATTCCAGCAGCCATGGAGCTCTCTGGGGACCCCCTCCCTGCATCATCCCTCCCAGCAACGGTGACAGGGGGAGGTGAAAGTCTTGCTCCTGCCCCATCGTGGTGCTCTGAACGTGGCGATGTGTCGGGAACGGGGAGATCTCTGCCCTCTGCACAATAAACTTCTGTCAGTCCTCGGGCCTCTGTGTCATCTGCATCAGCACAGCCCCAGCCCTGTCTCAGAGCATGTCTCTGCTCCCTGTATGTTCAAGAAGCAGCTCCTGCAGTGGGACAAATGCCATTGCTGTCCCTCGCTGGGCACTGACCTCCAGGCCTGGCAGAAGGGTGGTGGGCAAGGAAGGAGGGGGAGGCACTGAATTCCCAGCCCGTGCTGTGGCTGTGCCTCCCTCCCAACTCCCCCAGCTGTGTCATCTGCTTCCCTTTGACCTCTTCATCTTGAGGAGAAGGGCTGTGACAACATAGGGTGGGGTCCCAAGGGACAGGGATCCCACTGCGGTGCTGAGCAGGGAGAGGCTGGCAGCAAGCGCTGGAGCCAGTGGCCAGTGTCCCCTGCAGGCTCAGGCATTGCTGGCACAGCAGGGACAACCCCAGAGCTGCCTGAGCAGGGCCAGGGCCGGGGTTATCGCTGCCTCCCGGCTTGTTTTTTCCCGTGGTGCCTGAGCAAGGCCCCGGCTCTGCCCCGGGCTGGCCTTCCCCTCCCGGGGACGATAAATCTGCCAGGCCCGGTGCGAGCGCCGAGGTCAGCAGCCAGTCAGCATTCACACCGCGCCGTCCTGCGCCCCCGGCCGGGGCCATTCCTGCCCTGCTGACAGCTTTACTGCCGTGCTCCCGGCTCTGTTTGCCTCCCGAGCTGCAGTCCTGGGCTGGATCGCTGCCCTCGGCTGGGCTCAGGGCCCGGCACCACCGGGAATGCTCCAACCTTTGCTGCGAGGGCAGCTGAGCCTGGGGGAGAAGGTGCAGGAGGAGCCTGGGTGTGATGTAGAGCCAGTCTCAACCTGTCCCACTGCCACCTCCTTCACTTGGGCTCACAGTGCCACCACCTTGTCACCCTGGCAGGCTGGCACTGTCCCCTGAAGTAGCCCCTTCCCTTCATCTCCTGCTTTCCCAGCCTGGCTGTGGGGTGATGGCTGTTCCCTATTGTGGTGCTGGGGTGGGAATGGTCCCGTTCCTTCTCCCAGCTGGGACTAGCTCGGAAGCTGTCTCTGAAATGCCTTTGTTCACCCCGCGCCGGAGCGGCTCCCCCGGCTGTTTATAGCCCATTGATCCTCTTGTTCCCAGGGCCGGCTGGGCACAATCGGGCTTTGGGGGGGGCCTTGCTGCCCCATTTCCTGCCCCGGGCCCACACAGTGTCGGTCGGGGAGGCTGTTGCAGCACAGTGCCAGAGTGATGCCCTGAGGAAGGACTAAGCCCTGATGGTAACAGCTTGGGCATTGATGGGACCTGGCTGGCAGCCCCTGCCCTGCTCCCACCCCCTGCCTGTGGCACTTCCAGCTGTTTTCCGTGTGTCTGGGGACTCCTGTCCATCCGCCGGCATTGCTGCAGGTCTGTGGATTCCCGCAGGCATTGGGACAGGGGTGAAGCTGCTTCCCAGACCCGTTGCCTTTCTCCTAAGCCCTCGGTGCTGTACACCCACCCTTCCTCCCATTGAATCCCAACAATGTGCCGCTTGGGAAGTGCCGGCGGGACAAGAATAGGAGCGGACAGCTCTCAGGGCTGGGGAGAGCAGCCACGGCGGCTCACGAAGAGCGAGAGGAAGCTTTGCTGAATAAACCATTATAGTAAGCCCCTGCCCTACCGAGCCTGCGCTCAGCCTCTCATGTGCAAATGCTCGGTCTGGTCCAGGGGGTTTGTGATCCAGCTGTTCCCAGCACAGAACAGCTGGGTGCTGCTGTGGGAGCCCTGCCTGCAGCGACCCTCTCCCCCAGCAAGGAGTCCCACTCCTGGCCAGGAGGCCAGTGTTGAGTGTGAGAGCAGCCTCCAAGGCTTGTCCAGCTTGAGGGATGTCCCTGCACCCGGGGCTGGCTGTGACTGCACGGTGCCATGGATCTGGCAGCCACAAGTGCTCCCAGTCCCAGCCCAGCCCGTGATGGCTCTGCCCCAGCTTCATGGAGGGTCAGGCTGACTGCAGTGCCCGAGGGCAGCTGCAGCTTGCCAACAGACCCTCTGCCCTGCTCCCAGGATCCATCGTGAACAGCTCATGAGAGGAGCAGGTGGTGGTTTCCAGAGGCAGGATGCTAGGGGCGAGCTGTGCCCCAGCTCACTGGGGTAGCTCAGAGGACCGGGACAGCTGCTGTGTGGGGGGTACAGTGAGATCCCCCTGGCCATCCGGCACACCTGGGTGGCTGCCGTGGATGTCCGGTTAGATCAGAGCGGGGATGCTCCAGCTGTGCAGGGCTGGGGATGAGGTGACCCTGCACTGGCACAGGGATGGGCCCAAGGCCATCTGGGCCCTTCCTGCAAGGCCGGGAGTGATGATGCTTTGGGAGGAGAGGAGCAGGGTGGAAGCTGGTGGGGAGAACAGGGGCCTGCAGGGACTGACACTCTGGTGTCCCGTCCTGGCGCAGTGCAGTGACCCCAGGACGGCCTGGACCTGCCCATAGTGGGGTGACCCCGGAACACCCGGACCTTCCCACAGCACGGTGTCCCCACAGCCCCGGGACATGGCGGGTGCTCACCCCAGCTGCGCTGGAGAGCAAACAGAACATCCCCTCAGCGTGTCCCCCACAGCCCCTGGGGACTTCTGCTCCCTCCCAGCTAAGGCTTTTCCCAGGCTCTGGTTTTGCCCTTTTCCTGAGAGCAGCCAAGTCTTTCCCAGACTCCATGTGTCGCTTCCTGCTATGGCTCCCTCCATGCTGTGTCTGGTGGCTCCTTCTGTGGCCAGCAAAAGCTCTGAAGTGCCGTGGGAGAGGAGCAGCTCTGCTCTACACCAAGTCACGTCCCTTGAGCCGTGGCTGGGGACAGCTACAGTGTAACATGTTCCCATTCAGCACTGGGTCTTCCTGCAGGTACAGCTCAGGGTTGATTCCCCATTCCCAGCATGCCAGGACCACTGTGGGTCCTTGTTTTTAGGCCACATCGACCTTCCCATGCCACAAAAAGCCGCTGGCTCTGCAGGCAGCAGCCTCCGCTTGCCCAGTGTTGCATCAGGATGATGCCCTGTGCTGCTGGCAGGGTTAGGACCCATCCCAGGGTGGGCACAGGGTGCCAAGCACCGCAGTCCTGGTGCCTCCATGTGAGGAAACAGCCAGGGGTGAGTGACAATGTCAGGATGCAGCTATTGAGCGCGTTTCCTCCGCCTGTGGTTCTCACACAGGGCCGCATTGTCTGCCATGCCCGCGCGTGGAGGGCTAAATATAGCCCCGGGGAGGAAGGGAGCTCCGTGGGGTTTGCTTTTCCTTTGCTGTGCACCGTTGGCAGCGACTGGAAAGAGCAGGATTATTTCTGGTTTGGGGTTGCCCCAATGGTGGGTGCTGTGGGCATAGAGTGTTGGGGTCAGGGCTCTGTGCCTGGCCCAGGAAGATGCTCCTGACTGCTCCCACTCCCCCTGAGGACACACCCAGGAATTGACAGGGCCCTGTGGGCAAGTGTGGCCATGCTGTGGCTTTGCCTGGCACCCCTCTGCCCAGCTTTCTGCCCTTCCTCCCCCTCAGCTGTGATTCTGCTCCCACCTCGGCTCTCCTGAGTCGGTCAGATTTAGACACTCACTGTTTGCTGTATGCTGGGAAAGCTTAAAAATAAACTTCTTGGTGCTTGGCCAGCATCTCAGGCAAAGCCTTTTAGGCAGGACAGCCCTCTGTCCTAGGCCATGGCAGAGCTGAGCAGGGAGTGGCCAGTGTGGACTGGGAGGAGGGCAGAAGCCTCCCTGCAGAGGAGCCCCAGGGCTCCTGGGGACTGTGATTGGTGTTAGACCAACACCCCCAGCAGGAACTGGGGTTCTGGGGACTGTGTGCTCCCTCCACGACTGGCAGAGCTGCCTCAAAGCATTTCCTAACTCTGGGGGTGCCCATGGAGAACTCCTCAACGCAGCCCCCAGGCTCCCTGTGCCAACATGGGGCTCAGCATCATCGTCTAGGGCTGGGTGTCAGGGGAGCGAGTGCCATTCCCACGAAGGACTGGAGGGGCCTGTTTACTCAGGAGGGAGTGCGGAGGTGTGAGAAAGGCCCTGCGTGTCCGTCCGGCCACTATCTGTCCCTGGGCTGTGCCAAAGGGCTCTGCCGGGCCAGCCTGGGTTCTTATCAGCTCCAAACTTTTATTTGCCTAAGGGCTGCCCGCCCACCTTCTGAGGGGCTGCTGCCAACCCCAGCCCTGCTGCTGCCCCCTCCCCAGCCTGGCCCGCAGGTGAGCCCCTTGCTGTTGTTGTTGGCAGCGCGTCCCGGCGGCGTGGGGTCACTGCAGCTGCCCCGAGCCACTTTGTCACAACACAGGAACAATAGTAGGACATGGAGCTGTGTTTGTGCAGCACCCGGGCACCGTGTCCAGGCAAGGGGGGTCTCGGCTGTCTTGTTTTCCACCTTGCAGGTTTGCTAGGAAAAGCGTGATGCTCCCCCAGTGCCAACAAAAATAGGAGTCCAGGAGAGCGGAGGTGACCCGGGGACAATGAGGTGGGTAAACATGGTGCGGCTGCTCCGTTCTCCTTCATTTGGGCATTTCCTTCTGGCCCAGCACGCTGAGCTGCTCCCCCCAGAGCTGCAGGGCTCTGCTGATACCTGGGGAGCACTGGGATGTGGCCTCCCATTACCCTGGGCATCCTGGGAGGTCCCAGCTGGGCAACAGTTGGGAGCAGGGCAGGGTCCCTCCAGAGACAGTTGGGAGTAGGGCAGGGTTCTTCCACAGTGGATCTACCCCAGCATCCTCCAGGAGGGCACAGGGAAGAGCTGGGAGCTGGTGGTGTGCACCCCAGATGCCCACCCCGGGGGGTTTCACCCCCCTTATCCCCAGCAGGGAGGAAGCAAAGGGTGGGTTCGGCTGCCAGCCCAAGGGCAGCACAGCCGGGTGCCTCCCTCCTCATTTCCTCCAGTGGCCGATGGCAGCGATACTGCCCCGTATCACCCATATTTCATTTTCTCCAGGGTATTTTTAGCCTGTCCCACCCTCACTGGGGAGGCCCTCGACAGAGAGAAGGCTCTGCTCTGGCCTGGACTGACTGGGGAACTAAACAACAGCCCCAGCTACATTGTGTGCCTTTATCTGCAGCTCATTTCCACCTATTATGCAGCCATGAGCAGCTCCATGGCTTCTGCTGGGTTTATCTGCAGTGAAGGGAGAGGGGCTGAGCTCTGCTTTGGACTACCATGAGCCTGGGACGTGACAGCTCTGTCAAAACCCTGAGCTGAGACTGGGTTCAAGGGGACAAGAGGCCAAAGCACACAGGTTTCAGTGTGTGAGTGACACCTCCAGCACAACTGGGTGTCCACTTTCCCCTCCACCCCAGACCCTTCACTCCCACAGGACAGCATTTGTCCCTCCCTCAGCCCCAAACCCTCACCTGTCCTCCCAGAGGAAGCTGGAGGCTGCAGGAAGCACAGTCACACCACCTTCACCTTTTCTCATTCATCCAACTTTATTCAACAAGATGCAACACAGAGTCTGCCAGGGGAAGGGAAACAGTGCTGAGAGCAGTGCCCACATCCCACACTCACACCTGGGTCACACAGGACCTGCAGCCCCTTGGTCATAGCAGGACAATCCCCTCTCACAGCATCAGTGGGCTGGGGAAGTCGGGGTGACAGCTCCTGTGACAACAGGTGGTTCTTCCATCCCCCCTGGCCCCTCAGCCCACAGCAGGAGATGACTAGTGCAAAGTAATAAAAATCCAATAACCCCCAAACTAACAGGTGCTGGGCTGATTCCTCCCTAAACCCCACAGGGCTCCAAGGCACATGACCAGGTTGGACACAGCTCCCCAAAGTCCCTGCAAACTGCACCTTTAAGGCAGAAAGCTCCGTGCTCAGGCCAGCAGGTTAAAAATAACTTAAAGGCACACATCCCATGGGAAAGAGCCCAGGACCGGGAGGGGAGGAACTCACACTCCTGGGTCACCCAACAGTGACCCTGCAGCCATTGGGATTTGCTGGTCACAGCAGAGCTGGCTTAACCCCTCTGTGTCCCATGGGGAGGGGGCAGCTCCTGCAGCAAACCCTGGGCAGGTGCCAGGGCCACTGGAATGGGATGGGGCTGGTGGCCAGGATCTGTCAACGCTGCCCCAGCCCAGCTTTTCCCGGCAGTCACCAGCTCAGCCTGCTCTGTGTGGAGGCTGGAGACGAGCAGCTTCCCATGGCTGCGCTCCTGGCTCTGGGGTCCGGCTGAGCCACAGCTCCCAATGGCCAGCAGCCTCCAGCCATGGCCTCGGGGACAGCCTGTTCCACAGCGTTGCTCCAGGGCTTTCTCTTTCCCGTGGCAAGGCACACAGGACACGGCATCTCAGGGAACTTTGCGCAGTTTCCTTCCTTGCAGGGTCTGTGGGGAAAACTGGAGAGAGCGGAGGCTGCGCTCCACGGCCGCACTCCCGAGCATCCCGTCCCAGGACAGGCAGGTCTCTGGAGCCTCCAGAGGGGAATGTGCATGGCACAGCACCAGGCAGGAGGCAGCTGCCTGCCCACAGCCAGCACCTTTGCAGGCACGAGGGACCAAGGAAGGTCCCCCTGCCAGCCGGGGCCAGCCCGGCACTACACGTATTGCTTTTTGGAGGCTGAGCTCCCGGGCCGGCTGCCTGGCTTCTCCTCTGGGGCAGAGGCTTCAGCAGGCTGGGGGGCGTGGGGGTCCGACAGGGGCCTGCCACTGGCCAGGGCCAGGTTCTCCTCATTGCGGTAGTTGGCCCAGTTCTGCTCGCTGGAGAGCTTGTGGTAGGTCAGGTAGGAGGGTGCGTGGCTCTCGGCCATGGGCAGGAAGGGGTAGTGCTTGGGTGCGTAGGGACTCGAGACCATGTCATCCACAAAGGTGTCCTGGCTTGGTCCAGCGGGCCCTGACGCCTTCTTGATGTTGCTAAGCAGGTTCTTGCAGCAGAGGTGGAAGAGCTCCAGGAGGTTCAGGGTTAAGGAGATCAGGCCCATCACCAGCATGAAGATGATGAAGATGCTTTTCTCAGTGGGGCGGGAGATGAAGCAGTCCACCTGGTGGGGGCAGGGGTCCCTCTTGCACACATAGCGGGGCACCATGGAGAAGCCGTACAGGTACCACTGGCCCACGAGGAAACCGGCCTCAAAGATGCTCTTGCAGATCACGCTGATGATGTACGTCCACATCAGCGCCCCTCGGATCTTGAGCCGCCCACTCTCTGTCATGTAGATCTTGGATATCTTCTTCTCCACGTCTGCCAGGGCCTGCTCGATCTTTGGGTCCTTGCTGTGGTTAGCCCGAAGCTCACTCTCCTGCTTCTTCAGCTTCTCCTCCTTCCGGGAGAGATAGACAACGTGGCCCAGGTAAATCAGGGTCGGAGTGCTGACAAAGAGGAACTGGAGCACCCAGTAGCGGATGTGGGAGATGGGGAAGGCTTTGTCATAGCAGACGTTGGTGCAGCCCGGCTGCTTGGTGTTACACACGAAATCCGACTGCTCGTCCCCCCACACAGACTCCCCGGCCAAGCCCAGGATGAGGATGCGGAAGATGAAGAGCACAGTGAGCCAGATCTTCCCGATCACGGTCGAGTGCTCCTGGACTTGGTCCAGCAGTTTTTGCAGGAAATCCCAGTCACTCATCTTCTAGGAACCCTTTGCCTCTGCCAGCAGAGAGAAGAGAGCAGCCACATCAATTCCCTGTTTCCACGCTGGGGAGAACAGGGCAGATGTGACCAACTAAACCCTGTGCTTTCTCAGGATATAGCTGCTCTGAAGAGTGTCCCAGCAAACCCACCAAGGACCATCCCACTTCTGAGGGAGGGAGGGTTCCAGGTAGCATTTAGGAGCCCCAGAAGGCTCCTCCTACACAGCCTTGCCCTGTGCAGGAACATGGGGCTAAGAGAGAAGTAGCATCACAGGGATTCTCCCCTCCCAGCAGCGCCCACAGCTCGTGGCTGTCCTGGCTGCTCTGGGGAGAGCCCACAACCAGGGACTGTTTTGGGGCTTCCCAGGGAGCTCAGGGTCATAGCACCTGGAGAGGAGGCACGCTGGGGGCTCACAAATTTCCCAAAAAGCAGAGAGCAGGATGGTCCAGAGGGGAAGCACAACTCCTTGGGGTACAGCTGCCACCCCGATGTCTATTCAGGGCTCACTCCAAACTGAACGGATAGCCCCCCCACCAGCTCCCTTGCTGCAGATGAACCCCAGCCCCAGCACCCTCCCCTCACCAGAGGACCCCCGGCACCGCTCGCCACCCTGCTGCCACTCCGGGGAACCAAGGCCGCAGCCCGCGGGCGCTCAGCTCGGCTGTGAGGGAGGGAGAGGGCAGCCGCAGCCCCGGCTCCTCATTAACCGCTGCTAATTAAGCACAGAAGTGTCAGCTGTGCCGTTAAAGGAACACTCCCCCCCCCGCAGCGGGGTGAGGGGGTGCCCCGTCCCCAGCACGGTGTCCCCCAGTGGTCCCGGTGCCCCAGCGGTCCCGGGTGCCCGCACTCACCTCCGCCGCACCGGGCACGTCCCACCGGGCTTGGGCCGCGCTGAGTGTGAGGGATCGGACGGGGTGTCTCCGGTTGTACGGGGCCCGGGGAAGTCGGGGGAGGAGTACGGGCAGGAAACAGGGGGCCGAGTCCGTACTCCTCCCCGGGGATGTTCCGTCCCTGCCCGCCTCGGCCGGACCGCGGCTGCGGCGCTCGTGGTTTGCCCCCGAGGGTCCGTGCGGCGCGGCGGGCGCTGGGTGGTGCTGGAGCCCCACCGGAACCCGGCTGCGGTCCCGCATCCCGCCGGTTCCCGGAATGAACCCCACCGGTGCCTGGCCCCCATCCCGCAGGTTCCCGGGCTGAGCCCCACCGGAGCCCACCGGTCGCGATCCCGCATCCCACCGGTTCTCGGGATGAGCCCCACTGGAGCCCGGCCGGGAACCCCACCGCGGGTTCCAGACAGAGCTTTGCTGTCGGGGGTCTCAGCACACCCCACACTCTCGTGGGGCTGTGAAACGCGGGCAGGCTGAGCAGAGCTGGGAACAGTGGACCCTGCGCTAGCGCTGCTTAAGGAGAGATTAAATGGAAATCATTTCTATTTATTGTAATATTTATCAAGGTTTAGTAAATAATTGATACTCATCCCTCCTTGATTTCCTTGGGGGTCAGCAAGCGGTTCTGCTGAATTAAAGTTTAACGATGCATGACAAGCCAGGAGAGGCGGAACGGGCAGACGTGAGCTTGGCCATGGGCTCGACCAATGCCCAGCTCAGGTGGATGAGCTCAGGTGGCTGTGGGCTCCTGGGGAACGTCTGCAAATCCATGTCTTCTGCCCTCACCAGTCCCCCAATTTCCAGCATGCAGAGGAGATCCTGGTGTCTCTGAACAGGACATTTATTGGCTATTTGGATCAGTAGCTCGTGCCTTGTGTGACGTACATCTGAGGTGAGTGGGGGCACAGAGGCACCAAGGGAAGCAGCAGAGCCAGCAAAGGCATTTGGGCAGGACATGGCTCGGTGCTAGTGTGAGCCAAGGGGGAGAAGCTGCCCTGACCCTGGTTTAGCAAACTGTGCAAACTGGGCCAGCAAAGCAGTTGCCAACAGACCGGAGCCCTGCTCCTCTGTCATTACTTTGAGTACATGAAGAGAGCTCTCACCACGGAGCCCAGAATTCCTTTGGTTTCTTGGTACAAAAGAAAGCAGTGTTCGGGACTGTGCATGTGTGAGGCACAGTGAGCTGGGAGCACTGGTGCTGCACTGGGTGACACCAGCCTTGGCTGGCACCAACTAGTGCCCTCACTCCCAGCAGAGCTGCAGGGCCCAAGAGAAGCTGCTGGGCGTGGAGGATCTGTGTGCTGCTGTGATGTCCGTGCTTGTGGCACCACCACCTGCAGAGCTCCAGGGCTGCCCTTGCCTTACCTGGGTCTGCTTAGGTACACATGAGTCTCTCTCCAGGGACATTATTTTGTGGGGTTTTATTCATTTTTCACACGGGTTGCCTCTTGAGGGTTCAGGGACTTGGTAGGCTGGAAAAGCCAAGTTGAGGGGAATGTGAACCGGCTGGGACGGGTGAGCTCACAGCTCTTCTCTGTGGGAAGAACAGACACCCTCAGGCATGGCCACAGGCAGCCAGCACCCACCTGCCACCAGGCATGTCCACCCACGGTCCCAAGCAGGAGAGTTCCCATGGATGTATCCCCCTCCCCTTACAGCCATCAAGGTCCTGGCTGAACAGTCTGGTGGTGGCATCACTGGTGGTCCCGCTCTGGTGCCAACCATCCCTGGCACGTGCCAGGACACTTCTTTCCCACCCCCCCACCCTTCCCAGCACCCCTCAGACAGCAGTCAGGGCTGTCACACACCTAGGCTGGGACTTGTCGTCCTTCTCCTCCGACTTGACGTGGCAGTGGCAGGTGGAGGCCTTGCTGTAGCTGACAGAGCGCTTGGTGGATTTCTTCCACTTCCTTGCCCTCTGGACAACTCGCTTGAAGATGAGGTAGAAGATCTCACAGACGGTGAGGATGATGCAGATGGAGGAGGCTCCGACCATGAAATAGGTGAAGACCCTTTTCTCAGTTGGCCGAGCGATGTAGCAGTCCACGGTGTTGGGACAGGGATCCACGTTGGTGCACTTGACCAGCCGTGGCAAATCAAAGCTGTCCCACATTTTGTGGAGGAGGTAGAGGAACAGGATCTCTATGATAAGCTTGAAGAAGAGGCTGAGCAGGTAGGTCCACCACAGCCCGCCGTGCTTCTTGCCCGTGTTGCTGTAGAGCTTGGGGCAATTCTCCCCATTCTTCTCCCTGTTCTTCTTCTCGCGGTCCTCCCGGTAGGCCACGTGCATGATGACCAGGAGGGAAGGACAAGTGACAAAGATGAGCTGCAGGGCCCAGAGGCGGATGTGGGAGATGGGAAAGAAGTGGTCATAGCACACGTTGGTGCAGCCCGGCTGCCGCGTGTTGCAGTCAAAGTCCTTCTGCTCGTCGCCCCACACACGCTCGGCCGCCACCACATAGACCAGCACACGGAAGACAAAGACCACAGAGAGCCAGATGCGGCTGAAGGCTGTGGAGTACTTGTTGACCCCGCTGAGCAGCCCCTGCAGCGTTTTCCAATCCATGGCAGCCGAGGGAGTCCAGAGTCACCTGACCTGGAGAGGCAGAAGGAGCAGTGCGTGAGGAGCAATGGGAGACACCACTGGGGCCGCACATCTCTCACTGCACTAAATCCCATTGACCTCTGAACACTCTCTCCCACCACATTACACTCATTTGGGATAGGGGTTCTTCACCCCTGCAGACAGTACAGCCCATCCTCACACGCTCCTGGGGACAGAGGTGACTCAGTCTCTCTGTACTTCTGACAGAGCCTTTGCTGTAAGGGACGAGCCACTCGGCCAAGTCCCTGCCACCAGCTCCCTGCCTGATTGTGCATGTTGGTGCAAACTGGCAGCACAATCTGCTGGAGCAGGCCAGGATCAACAGCCAAAGGGGAAATGGCTGCTCCTGCAGTGCTGAGGTGCTGGGACATGCCAGGGACTGGTTTTCTGTCTCACAGGTGATGCCTGAGGCAGCCCAAGCACAGGTGAGAGCGGGGCTGCAGAAAGTGAGAGTCCATGTGTGTCACAGTCCGTGTGTGTCACAGTCCGTGTGTGTCACCGGCAAGTCACCCCGGCCAGTGCTCCGCTCCCAGCAGCAATGCTGGAGGTCCCGACGGTCAAACCGGCTCCGCAGCTCAGCCTGGGGCTGCCCTGTGTGAGGAGGGTGACATGCTAAGCCTAACCCGGAGCTTTACTGCACCTGGATTTACAAACCCAGGTGGTTTTTACAACCCTCTGGGCTGTGAATGTGTCTGCCCTGACAAAGAGATTCACAGAATGCTGGGTCACTCCCACTTTTAAGGAATTGCCGCTGCCTGTTGCCCGCCCAGTGCTTTCCGAGACGTACCTGGAGGAGGCTCAGGCTCCTTCCCTGCTCACCGGGGGCTGTGGGGTGGGAAGTGTCCAGCACAGGGCATGGCTGGGATGTGATGGCAAACTGGTGATCAGGGTCCTCTCACCCAACGCACTGCGGTGTCCCAGGGCTGCAGGGACAGAAAAGAATCTGGAGCACTGCCTGGAGCCCATGGAGCTGTCTGGGAGCCCGTCTTTGGCCGGGGCCACCCTGCAGCAAGCCCCGAACCTGTGGCTGTGCTCCCACACTTCTGGCCCAGGGACACACCAGGAAGGGTGGCTGAGCCGAGTGGCCCCAGGCTGGGGTCCCCGGCAGTGTGTGCCGAGTGCCAGGGCCGCGCCTCTGCCCATGCCCACACACCTTCCCCCACTACCCTGTCTGAAACCAGAACTTCCTCCCTGGCAAACCCTTGGTCGGGAGTCTGGGTGGGGAACAATCACTGTGTTCCCACCCAACCCTTGGATTTAAAATTGGGAGAGGGGAGCTGCTGTTCTGCCCCTGAAAGCTGGCGCTGATGGAACCTGCAGCCTCTGCATGCCCCCAGAGCCTGTGCCCCCTTGCCAGCCTGCCAATTCACCCATGCCCCCATCCCTGGTGCCAGTGAGACCACCCAGCACTCACCTGCCCATAACCTACCTGCCCAGCACCTGTGTGCCTGGTTCGGCCCAGCGCTGGCCCCAGTCATGGACCCGCAGTGGGGCAGGAAGGGGATGCGATCTCTGTGCCAAGCTCTGTGCCAATCCCCGTGCTGGGGGGTGTGTGCAGCACTGTGTGAGTCCCACAGGCCCCCCCAGTGCTGGTTGGCAGCCAGACAGAGCAGGGGAAGTGCTCAGGTGTGCTCAGCTGTGCCGGCAGTGCCGGTTTGCCTCCCGCAGAGCCCGGCACCCTTGCCAGCCCCCAGGATGCCAACCCCCTGCGTCACAGCTGGGTCCTGCCCCATGTGGGCGCAGGGCGTTGGACCTGACAGCACCCGGCTCCCACCTGGGGTGCAAACTCAGCAGAACCACTTTTCCTGGGGGGGGCTCTGCCTCTTTTGGTCCCTGGGGAGGGCGGTGGGACAGAGGAGCAAGGTCTGGGGTGGCCATTGCTGCTCCTCGGGGTGCCATACCGTGCCATCCCCCTGCATCACTCCATGGGATGGGGACCCTGGCATGGCCTGTCAGGTCCTGATGTGGCACTGTGTGATGTTGGGATCCCCACCTTTGACCCCAGAGTCACAGCAGCCCCAGGTCCCACCTGCACCCCAATAACACCTTAACACAGGTCCCACCTGCACCCCGTTACACCATGGGGCTGTCCCCCCTCAACCAGCAGCTCCCTGGCAGCCCCCCAGTACCCTGTGCCCCAGGCAGTACCTGTCTAGGTGGGAAAGGGCTGGAGGAAGGTGTCTGGATCCGGGCGCCTCTCGGAGCAGGGAAGCTCCTTCCCAGCCGCAGCCCTCCTGCACACCCAGGGTTTGTCTGAGGCACTGAGTGTGCGAGAGGAGGGGAAGGTGGTTGGTTCACTTCCCAGTAACTGGGTGAGTCTGGCAAACAGCTCCCGGAGAGGTTCTTGTCTGCACACATGCACACACACGCTTGGCTTGAACAACAAAGGCAGGTCAAATCCGGCAGGGAGATCAGCGGAGACGGATTCCTCCACAGGAAACACCAGCAGCTCCTTCCAGGTGATGTCCCATCCCCTGCAGGGATGGTCTGGGCACTGCAGACTCGGCAGCAAGACCAGGGACCTCGCACCGTCCCCCAGCTGTGGGCCCACCAGCAGCCATTGCTCAGAGTCCCGGATTACGCAATTGTAACCCACTTTTAAAATGATTTTGCCTTAGTAATAGTTTTGCAACAGCTCATCGGTATCTCCAACCTACAGGAACTTGCAGCCACCGCCCTGGCGGGGCCGGTGTGGCCAGATGGGACCTTTCCCACAGAGCAGGGTGGCAGCAGGGTCTCCATGCAGTGGGACCCTGCCCTGCTGCTGCCTCACGCCGCACCCCCATGGGACCTGGGACGTGTCCCTAAGGGGGTGTCCCTCTCCCCAGAGCACCGGTGGCTCCCAGGAGGCTGAGTCAGCCGCATCCCACCCTCTGCCCCATGGATCAGCCCCAACAGATGCCTGTGCCGACGTAGCCGGGCAGGAATGTGCTTCCCTTCGCCTGCGGCTCACGCGGTCTCTTGAGTGCCTCGAGGCTTCCCTGGAATCCTCCGGCACACCCTGAGGCCGGTCAGCCGTGCTCCGAGCCTCACACGGCACCTCGCCAGGGCCACCCCTCCCATGGGGACACGTCTGAAGAGCCCCGGGGTGCTTGGTGCCCGGAGAGATTTGCTCCCTGCTCTCCTGGCAGACAAGGAGCCACTTGCCAGAGGCGTTTTGGCTCCAGGAGGTCAAATGAAGCCAGTGAAGGTTTGCCAGGCTGGGGACACACAGGAATGGGAGCCCAGGAGACCCAAAGCAAACCCTGGTGGGAGCCTGGGGGCACAGGATGGGGTGAGCCTGGAAGAGGGGGCAGACACGGGCACCCCCATCCCGGATGAGAGCCAAGCAGGGTCTCCGGAGCCTTCCCTCACCCGGAGCTGCCCGGATCAGGAATTTGAGCTATGTTGTTGCAGAGAGCTGGTGTGGCAGGAGCTCGGCAGGAATCTAGGGGCTGTGGCCTGTGAGATGAAAAACCCTGGAGAGAGGGAAGTTGTCGAGAAGCACCGGCAGCTCTGGTTCCTTGCAGAGGCAGCTGCTCCCTGCCCCACGGCCAAACCCCGTGAGGGCCAGGTGAGGAGTGGGGCCGGATCACCCCTGGGCAGCCTCTTGCCTGCAGTTTTGGAATTTCAGGAGCGGCCATGTGGCCACGGTGAGAAAGTTCAGGCGCTTTTGGCACGGGCGGAAGATTTCCCTCAGGCTGCTGGGTGGGGAGTGGAAACACCCTGTGCTTTGCAGTGTTTTGAAATGCTGAGGTGGGTGTTTGGGTAACGTAAATCCATCGAAGGGCTCATCCCTGCACCCCCTCTACTGTCCTTCTGCCAGTGTGGGCACAGGGACAAGGTGCCAGCACGGTTCTGCAGACCTCAGCACCTGGGAGCCTCCAGGGATATGCCCAGGGCACGTCACGCTGCAGCCACCCTGCTCTGACACGGCAGGGTGACAGGTGAAAGGCCTCGGTGCCACATGTGAGCACCGGAACACCCAGTGACTTAGAGAGGCTCAACCTTGGCTCCTCCATAAAGGAAAAACCCAAACAGTGGAGCAGGCGGGCGCCAAACCAGCAGGGAAACATCAAAGTCCCTTTAAAAGGGTCTTAAACAGGGCATGGCAGGATTGTGCCTGCCAACAGCTGTCCCCCTCCAGGGCCACATCCCCAGGGATGACACTCCCCCGCAAGAGCAGGGGCACAGGAGTCATGGGATCCTGGGAGCCAGCAGCCGGGGCTGGACATAAATCAGGGACTTTCGCCTCAATTCCCAGCAAACAGGCGGGTTTTGGCCAGGGAAGAAACGAGCCCAAGCTGGGAAGGCCAAGCTACCCCTGACCTGTGCACGCAATCCCCTCCACATCCCTGCCTGGGCTGGAGTTAGTGGTGGGTTTCTTTAAAATCCCCTCACCCCAAGATTTAGGAGGTCCTCTGGGACCCCGCAAGCAAATACAGGGAATTTCCTGTGTGATGACGCAAAATCTGGGAAATATTCAGCTTTTATTGTGGCACAACCCCTGGTTTGCTGGCACTGGTACTGCCTCTGTGTCCCAGGAGGTGTCCCAGCATCCAGCCCCCTGTTTTTGCAGCACCAGTGGGGGGAACACATCAAAAGAAGCAGCCGAACGCTCCTGTTTTTCCAGCCAACCACTACCTATCCCAAGCCTGGATGGTGCAAGACACCCAGAGCTCTGCAATATTTGCTCCGAGCATGACAAAACGGCACAACAACATCCAGCAACTGGATCTTCAGGTGTCTCGCAATGGGCAGCAGCTCCAGCTGTGCTTTGATGTGCAGAAGTGGGACAGGGTGGTTTTTCTGGGGCTCATCTCTGTCCCGATTAGCGCCTGCAGAGGGGAACACCTCGGGATTTCACTCAGCAGCCTGGAGCAGGAGCGGCCAACCTTGCTGGAAAACAAACAGCCCAGCCCATGCTCTTTCAATCGGGGCAATGGCTCGCACACAAAGAACAGCTTGTGTCCTCTGACATTACAGGCTTCATAAAGAAAACTTTCAGGTGGATAATCCAGCAACAGGAGTGGACGGAAGGAAGGCAGTGCCAGCACAGCTTCCCCTAAGAAGTGGAAAAAAATCTGTCTGTATTTCACCTTCTGCCTCTCTGACCCCAAAGATCCCCAAACTCACTGGTGTCAGCACAAGGAGCTGCTGTGCGCTTAGACAGTTCTGTGTCGGTGGCTGGGATCTCCCCAGGGCTTCTCCACCATCCTCACCCTCATCAGTGGCTGGTTCATTCCCTGCCCTCCCATCCAGCAGTGCTGTAGCCCTGCCTGCTCTTGGCTTCCCTTCAGCCCTGCCTGTCCTCGGCATCCCCCTGGCCACAGTGGCCCCTCTGCCTCCCCCTCCAGCACATCCAGCTGGTCCTCTCCCCAGGATGGGCGGTGGGAAGCTCAGTTTTGCCCACAGAGGGTCTCAGCTGGCTCACTGCAATGATCTGTCACTGAGAATGGCCTCAGCCACAAATGACACAGCGATGGTGTTCCCTCACCCCCTGTGCCACTTCCTTTGGGACAGAGCCAGGGAGTGCTGGCACCATTGCTGCTCATGGAAAAAATAATTATCACACCCTCGAAGTAAAGGAAAACCAGTAACAGATTGTGCTGCATGTTCAATGTTAATGTTACTTGTGAGTGCATTTGCCATGAAATTATTGTTAATTATTCATGCCAGCTAACGCTCAGCTCCCTCTGATGGCCTCGGAAGTGGCAGCACTGCCCATGTCACGGCCGAACGCGAAGTATTACAACAATAAACGAGATCAGATTTTGCCATTTAATGTTATTGTTTAATCAGTGGTTGGGTGTTTTTCCTCTCCTGTGTTTGGCTGTTTTGCTCAGGTGTTTTCCCCCGGCCAGGCAGGATGATCCAGCAGCCCACGGCGGGCGCTGCCTGCCCAGCCAGATCCTCATGCCTGCACTTTGCCGCGGTGGCTGCGGCACCAGGGACCTGCTCTTGTCCCCACTCAACTAATGAATGTTATTAATGACGATTGCATCAGTCTGAGGTGGCCCTCTCACCCACTGAGTAGCTGATGTAGGGTGAGACATAGGAAGAGGGGTTTCCTGGGGGATCAGGGTGTCTGTCCTGGCTGCTCCAGGCTCAGAGTCTGGGCACCACTGTCAGTTCACAGCTGCCCCAGAGCTGCTGGTCCCTGTCACTCCCAGGAACAGCATGTGTCCTACAGCCCCTGCTTTACCCCAAATTCAGCAGGATGATGTAAAGTGCCTTTCCCGGGACAGGAGAAGCAGAGACCCCTCAGGCACAGCCCAGCTCCAAGGTGCTGCCACCCTCAGCGCTCCTGCATTGGGGCACGGAGGAGGAAGAGCAGGATGGAGTTGTAGGCCAGGTGAGCGGTTCCTGCTTTCTCCTGGGCAGCTCTAGGAACGAGCCTCATCCTTGGACAGCGTGCTGGGGCAGGAGGCTGTGAGTGGGATGGCGGCCGTAGGGGGTTTGTAGTCCACCCCATGGAACACCTGCCCGCCCGTGCCCACGGGGTCAGCGCAGGAGACGGGGCAGTCGTGGCTGTGCCGCCGGCTGTCCCCCCCGCCGGCCTCCAGGTGCTCGCGGCACCGCTTCCCGATCAGGTAGGCGACCTCGATGAGGCTCAGCACAATGCAGACGCAGGCGGTGACCACCATGAAGAGGGTGAAGATGTTCTTCTCGGTGGGCCGGGAGATGAAGCAGTCCACCACGTTGGGGCAGGGCGGCAGCTCACACTTCACCACCCGGGGCAGGGTGTAGTTCTTGTACAAGCGGTAGAAGACGTAGAGGAAGACCATGTCCACGCCGGCCTTGAAGATGAGGCTGAACAGGTACGTCCACCAGAGCCCGCCCCGCTTCTTGCCGGGGTTGGGGTAGATGCGGCGATAGTTGTCCCCGCTGGCCTCACGGAGCCTCTGCTCCTTGGCCTCCCGGTATGCCACATGCATGAGGACCAGGAAGGACGGACACGTCACCAGGATGAGCTGCAGGGCCCAGAGGCGGATGTGGGAGATGGGGAAGAAGTGGTCGAAGCAGACGTTGGTGCAGCCCGGCTGCCGCGTGTTGCAATCAAAGTCCTTGTGGTCATCGCTCCAGACCCGCTCGGCCGCCACCAGGTAGACCAGCAGGCGGAAGATGAAGACGAGGGAGAGCCAGATGCGGCCAAAGGCTGTGGAGTACTGGTTGATGCCTCTGAGGAGCTTCTCGAACGACCCCCAGTTCATGGCTCCCTGATCCCGTTAGCCGGCCTGGGAAGAGAGAACATACTGTGACGCTGTAGAAGCAGTAAGAGGTACCCATAAGAGCCCCTGTGTGCCTCCTAGGACCATCTCTGACCCGTGCTGGCACTCGGGGACACACTGACACGTGCCCAGCACAGACCTGGTCCGGGTGGTGCATCTCTTCCAAGCACCGTCCCCCACTCTGCGAACACGGGGACTCGGCGACGCTTGGGGCTTCTGCCACAGCCACAGCATCCTCCAGCCACCACCAGGTCCAGCCCACGGCTCGGCCCCCATCCCGCCCCAGCTCCCGCCTCGTTGCCCAGGTATTTGTTATTAATTTTCCTGACGTTACCAGCCTGGCCCAGGCGGGCAACAAATAGGAGCAGCCGGGGCGTGACTCACCCGGCTGCGCTGCCGCGTCCTCTCCCATCACTGGAATCTGCCGTCACCTCCGTGCTCCCCCGGGCAGTGCAGGAGGAGCCCTGTGCCACTGCTCCTTGTCCCCACGCCGTGCCCACGCACCGGGGAGCCCACGGCAGGGCAGAGGCTGGGCTGGGCTGGGGGGCTGCACAGCCCCTGCGATGCCGAGGAGCTGCCGTGGGGCCGGGCAGCCAAAACAACCAATTTTCACAAGCCCCACGCCGCTGCATGGCCGAATTGACCCCGGCTCGCATCGTGCCGGACAAACACACCCCACGCGCCGTGGAGCTGCAGCGAGCAGGACTCCCAGGGCTGCGTTTGGCACTGGCTCTCCTTAAATATTTTACCTACCAGTGAAATAACAAGATTCCCCCTCGCCGGGGGGGCTCTCGGGGGTAAACACATCCCCTGCTCTGCACAGCCCATCCAGTGCACCCACCTGCAGGACTGGAGTGACCACGGGCGCTCCCGGTTCTCGTCCCTCCCGTGGGAGCCGGCGGCTCCCGTCTCACGGTGGATCCCTGGAGGAACATGCAAACCTCAGATTCCTCCTTCCCTGTGCACTCCTCCGGCAGCAGCCCAGGCCGTGCCCATCTCCCTGGTGTCAGACGCACTTCCCCAGCGCCCTCCCCACCTCCCCAGGGCCGGGGGTCGCGGCAGAGGAGGGTCCCCAGGCCGCTCACCTGCGGCTGTCCCTCGGCGGCGCTGCTGCGGGTCGGCGCCTGCCCAGGGCAGGAACGCAGCGCCCGGTGCAAGAGACAGCACATGAGTCACCCCCGCGCTCCTGGGAGCGAGGAGGAGATTCCCGGGGGAAGGGATGAGGCTCCAGGCAGATCCCCACGTGTCCCATGGAATGCCAGATTTCCCGAGGCGAAGGGCGGCCCCGCAGCGCTGCCGTGCGGGGTAGGGCTGAGCCGGCTGCTCCGCCGTGGGGAAGGGTGGGAGCTCAGGGCTGCCTGCCCTCAGCTGCTGCTGTCCAGCACAACCCGGGGTCCCTCCATGCCTTCCCTGCACCCATCCCCCTTGCTCCAAAGTGGCCGAAGCTCTGGGAACCCCCGCCCACGGCACCGGGGGCCTCTCAGCCGAACACCGCCCTTTATAATCCTTTTTTATTGAAACTTTGCACCATGGCAGTAATTTAGCAGAGCCTTTATCCCTCACTACCCTCTGATGAATGGGTGGCAGCTGATTATTTCACTGGCAATTAATTAACTGCTTACCTGTGCTCCCCTCACCTCCAAGCTGCACAAGTCTCTTTCCCATCACTCCTCCTTGATACCAGAATCTGGAGCCCTCCCAAGATGAGCTCCCAGCTCAGAGAACTCCCTCTTTAAGGTCTGACCCCCATCTCAGAGCTCTGGGGCACAGGGACGGGGGGCAGAGGAGAGGGCGTCCGAGGAGAAGATGCGGGGTGCAGGAGTTCATGTACGGCTGGAGTCATTTGAGGAGCAAACACACGTTTCATTTGCAATTCTGCTGGGGTTTAAAAAAAAATGTAGAGAAACAAATCTAAACAGCTGTAAAGTAAATTACCAGTGTTTGCGGATGGCTCCAGGGAAGAGTTCTGCAGTTTGAAATCAAACAAGCCCATTTTTATTTTTTTTAACATGCCTGTGTAGTGGCTGTGCCGGGAAGGGGGTTCCCAGGGGCTGTGTCCCCCCAAGGGCAGGCAGGGAGGGCCCAGAGCAGCACCCATCCACCAGCACCCAGTGGTGGATGGGGGGACCTTCTGCCCCAGGTACCCCTAATTTTGTGGGTGTCAGAAGTGGCTCTTTGTGTTTTTCTGGGTTAAAATCTCCTCTTAAAAAAAAAAAAATCCTCTCTTTTGGGGAGCTGCCAGGTGTGATGGGCAGTTTCTGCTCTGGGTAGAGCCCCCTCCAGCCCTCCACAGGTGAGTCCCCAGCGCAGGGGACACAAAGGTGTATTAATGGCAGCACTTTATCTTCCAGGAACAAGCCCCATTAGTACATTTTCACTACAACATGAAATATTAATAACACTTTGCATTTATATAGCGTCATTCATCCCGCAGTCACCAGCCAAGCCGCTGACATGAATCAAACACCGCAGAGGCTCCGGAGGAGACAGGTAAACGGGATTAGACCCATTTTCCTGCTGCACACACTGAGGCACAGGCTTCTCTCCAGGTCACTGATGACACTGAGGACGGACAAAACCCAAACACACGAGGCATGAGGCTGCTCTGACCTGGGCTTCCTCCTCCTGCAGCTGGTATTCGCTGTTCCTGATACTGTGCTGACAGTGCAGGGAGGGGAGTTAGGAAACCTGTCAGCCCACGGAGAGCCAGGCCCTGACAGAACCCGAGGGCTCCAGCAGCATGGAAGAGCGAGCAGAAAACCAGTGGGGAAAGAAAGGGCTCTTTTAATCTTATTAAAGAGCCTTGTATTTAAACCCTCCTCCAGCTCCGTGGCACAGGGTGATTGCAAAGGCTTTACACACCAGCTCAGCAGGACTCGCTCCTGCTGCCGGAGACGCTGCATGCAGATGCTGGTTAGCAGGGCGGAATCCCATGATTGATGATGGATAAGGGCAGACAAACAACTCCTGGGCAAAGCTACGGAGCGGTGCTGAGCGCAGGGAAGGGGTGTGGGCACAGCCCGGCCTCCCACTGCTCGCTGTCCCCAGCACCATTGTTATTCCGTGAAGAAGGCACCTTGTTTGCAGATAATTAAAAAACCCCAAACAGATTAGTGAAAATTAGACACACAGAGCAGGCTGGATGTGGGCTCAGCCACCGGGAGAGTCCCGTGAGCATCGCTGGCTGCTGCTTCCAAACCGGCTGCTCCGCGCCTGGCTCAGCCCCGGGACCCCTTTCCTCAGCCCCGTGGCTGCACCGCCAGCTGCATTCCCCGTCCCACGGGATTGTTTAGAAGTTTTTCCACTGAAAACCCGCGTTCCAGGAGTATCTGGATGAGAGCAGGCAAACACCCTCCCAAGCCTAGCCCCGGTCGTGGCCGTCTAACACGGCCAGCACCCATTAATCTTACGTTTATACGTGAGGCTGCAGGGAGTAACCTCATTTCTAGGGAGACCTTAATTAATCACCGACTCAAACTGCCTCGATGAGATGGGTTTTCTACCGAGGAGATAAATTCACATGGTCAGCAGTGGCTGAGGATGAGGATGAGGTTAGCAGGGACCTAAATCACGGCAGCTGATGGTGCTGAGCAGAGCGGGGGACAGGGCGAGCAGGGGACAGGGCACGTCTGTCCTTCCTCTGCACCGGGAGGCGGATGAATGGGGCACAGGGGAGGTGCTGCTGTGGCTCTTTGCCCCTAAAAAGGCAGAAATAAGAGTGTTCTCAGCCTCTGCAGACCATGACCCTGCAGTGGTGGCAAGGGAAAGACGGGGAGGACAAATTCCTAAGCAGGAGGGGACCGTGGGCAGTCACACAGCCCCAAAACCCAGGCGGGGAGGGGTTGGGGGACTTGATGCCCTCACAGTAGGAGCAGAGTCCAACTCAGTGCTCAACCCCGCTGACTGTCAGGGACGGACCCATTAGTGCCTGTTTCGGGTTGTTTGGCCAAATAATCACCGTGCAAAGGACATCGTCGCCCTTGCCACTGACCTTGGCGGCCTCCAAATGGGCGACCGGCAGGTCAAAGTCTTTATATCCCATTACCAGTCTCCTGAGTCACGCCTGTCTCCTGGCAAGTTACATTCTTTTCAGATGGCAGCTAAACGGGAAAGAGGTCGCGCTCCCAATACGGCGACAATAGGACATGACAGCACTTTTCTGAGTGATTAAGCCTCAGGTGATGTCGGGGCTACGAGACAAGTGGCTGAAGGCTGAAAGACTTTAATCACCTCGGACACGGCATTGCATCCTCGCACTCCATCCTGCCAGGGTGGGTTTTTGGTGCGAAACAGGAGCGATAATAAAAATAATCCAGCCCAGCCTGCGCACCCACCCGTTAGTTATCCGTGCTGCTGTTAATAACCAGCCCGGGCAGCCTGTTGGCCCTCAAAGAGCCTTCTGCAATAAATCAGCCCTGATGCTTTAAAATAACTGTCGGGGGCCGCCGGAGCTGACACTAGATGGCATTGGGAGAACGCGCCGCGCGGCACCGCCGCCTCCCCCGGAACAGCCTGGCAAAACAGAGCAGAAAACTCAGGATGACGGAGCAGAAAATGTCTCAGCCGGGGAGAGGCCACCAGTTCACCTCCATCCTCACACCCACCAGTTCATCTCCATCCTCACATCCACCAGTTCATCTCCATTCTCACATCCACCAGTTCACCTTCATCCTCACATCCACCAGTTCATCTCCATCCTCACACCCCCCAGCTCTCCTGCATCCTCACACCCACCAGTTCATCTCCATCCTCACATCCACCAGTTCACCTCCATACTCAACCCCCCAGTTCATCTCCATCCTTACATCCACCAGTTCTCCTCCATCCTCATACCCACCAGCTCTCCTCCATCCTCACATCCACCAGTTCACCTCCATACTCAACCCACCAGTTCTCCTCCATCCTCATATCCACCAGTTCACCTTCATTCTCAGGCCACCAGCTCAACTCCATCCTCACATCCACCAGCTCAGCTCCATCCTCACACTCCCCAGCTCTCCTCCATCCTCATATCCACCAGTTCACCTCCATCCTCACATCCACCAGTTCACTTCCATCCTCACACCCACCAACTCACCTCCAGCATCTCACCTGCCTTGAGACCACGATGGTGGGGCAGAGCTCAGGGTGTTTTACCGTTTCTCTGAGCTAATAAAATAATTTGTCCCCACATTATTTTTTTTCCCCAGGGCTGGGGCCTGGACAGAGCCATGCTTGTGGCTCCCCAGAGCCCGGCTGCCCCTGCTGGGCACCAGCACAGCCCTTTGGGACTCGTTGTGCCCTTACCTGGCAGGGGTAGGTGCACCTGGGCACCTGCAGAAGGGATGGTGATGAGGAGTGGGGCTTTAAAATGAGTCCCAAACCCCAAATGATGCTGCTGCCCCATCCATCCCCTGCTGACCCCAGCATCCTGCCAGCTCCCTTCACACAGAAGGGTTTTCCTGCTGCAGCCTGGGCTCGTGCTTCCCCATGCCCCAATCAACCTCTCCCTGCAGATCAGCCCGTTTGTCTGTCTGTCCATCCACCCCTCTGCGTCTCGCTCACGCCTGGGTGCATCCCTGTCTCCAGGGCTGGTGCAGACAGGTCCCTCCTGGGAACAACCCCGGGGATATTCTCAGTGCAGCAGCACAGCTCACTCACCCTCCCAGACCTGCAGCCCGGCTTGGAGCCAGAAGCCGTTTGCAGGCACTGGGATCAGTCTGGCTTTCTCCCCATCACTCCTGTCTCATTCTACCTGTCAGAGCCTGTCTCTCCTTCCCCCAAATCACCTCCCGCACCCCACTGAGCCGAGCTGACTTTGCCTCTCAATGCTGCATTGTGCCGGCAGCCCAGAGCCACAATAGAGCTCCTGATTGCAGCTCCCTCCCTCCCCCAAGCCAGCCCTGGCCTCGCGTGTCGGCCCCGCTGGCAGCACATGGCACACGGCCCTGCCACAGCCCACCCTCCCCTCCCCTCCCGGGGGCACCCCAAAAGCCTCCATCCTCTGGAAAACGGCACACAGTTGGATTTTATGTCACTGTTCGTGCCGGGGAGAGCTGTTGGGGTGGTGCTACAGGTTTTGGGGTGTGCCTACCCCAGATTACCCCCATGTTGTGGGGCTGGGGCTCTCCTCCCCTGTTGTCCCTGCAGGGTAAAACACAGCAGAGCCAAAACTCAAACCCTCTCACAGGCGCCTGAGCTGGGGAGCTCCGCTTCTTTGGGGTTCTCTGCCCAGGCAGCCTGACGCTATAGGATTCTTCCAAAGGCTAAAAACTTTCTTGCACTGTAAGGACAATACTCCATTAAAAACAACCCATCACCCCTCTCAGCTGGCTTGCACCTCTCCTGGAAACTCGGGGCAGCAGAACTGAACTCTGAAAAGGGCCCAGACTTGGCTTGAAGCAAGAGATTTCACATCATCATGTCTTAAAATGTCAGCACTTTAATTAGCTCCATCTGAAGCTGGAGTGGGTTTGTCACCCCTCTCTGTTTTCGGTTCAGGTTGAGAAATTTGCTCAGGCTGACCTTTTCCCTCCCAGACCCAAAAAAAGTTCCCAATCCATATTGGCATTTCCTAAAAATAGGACAAAATAGCCCCCCAAAAATACCAGCCAGCTGTAGGGATGATGTTGTGCAGCATCACGCCAATGCAGGGAAAAGGACTTCAGCTGTGAGATGCCTGCCCTGGGAGAGCTGAGGGGATGTTCCCAGGTTCTTGTGTCAGGTTTTTCCCTTTTATCTCCTTCAGACACTGCTGCCAGGCCCCCTTTCTCCAAAGGGAACCCCCCAGTTTTCTCAGATCAAGGTGTCCCCAGCTCAGTGTTTTCTACAGCACCACTTAAATCTCCATCTCACCCACCCTTTTCATTTTATTTTTTGTACCTGTAGGGCTGCTGGAGCCGTAACTTACACTCCAGGGTAATTTCTTGCTCTAAAGGATACAGTGAACTTCTTTGCAATTTGTTGGCCAGCTGGGGACGCTTCTCCAGGTGGGATACGCTGGGTAATTATTCGATATCAGCTGCTGGAGATGGAGGTTCGAGCCCGCTTATGTTCTGCATGCGTGTGATAAATTAATGAAAACAAAGCCAGAGGAAGCACCTGAAAAAACAGAGGGAAGTGGGAGGCCACGATGCCCCACTGCAGCTGTTGGGCTTGGAAATCACGGTGCTGAGGTGTCACAACACCTCGAAGGGCTCTGCTCCCCACACCAGGCTGTCTCCAGCATGACCTCCAAGAGCAGAAGCCACCAAAAGCCAATGACCATATCAGGAAGGGTCACAGGTGTGTCCACCATTGCGATGGCTGGGTGCTGTGGGGGGCTCAGGGATGGTGGGTTTGGGTCTGGCCTTGGCCAGGCGCCCATTGAGCACTTCCTGGGGGATGGGCCGGTGCTGTCGCTCTGCCCTCTCGGAATGGCAGAGCAGCAGTTGTTCTCCTTCGCAGAGCGAGGCAAAGCTCCAAGCTGGAGAAATGCCTTCCTCAGAGCCTGATAATTCTTCAGCACGTCAGAGGAAGAAGAGCGGCATCAAAAGCATCCTCGCTGCCTCCCCGCTCATTGACGGCGAGCCCGGAGCCCTGGCCTCGCGGTGCTCGGGCTTTGGTGGAGTGTGACACTCATCTGCGGCGTGCCACGCAATTATGGCTCGGGAAAGGAAGGGGCAGATCACCCCGGGCGGGGGAAGAATGAGAGCCAGCCGCCTTTCATCCGCACCCCACCGGCCGCCGCCTGCCGCTCGCTATTCTTATCCCTCCTGATCAAGGCGAAGCGTTTCCTCCTCCTGCCATTGAAGCCCAGAGCCCCGACACCGCTCGGGCAGCGCGGGGAACCGGCGGCTGCGCCGAGCTGGGATGGGCCTCCCCGGCCCCACGCTGCGGGGCACAACCCCGCCGGGATGGCTTTCAAGCACAGAGAGCACCTTGAGGGGACGGGCATTGATGTGGAGATGCAGGTACAGCTCCGGCACTTCCCGCCCGCCGGGGAAGGTCAGCCTTGGTTCACGCTTGATGTGGGAAATGCCGGAGTGAAGGCGAAGGCGGCGGCGGAGGGACCGGTCCTGCACCTGCGTTGGTGCCACACAGAGGTCGTTCCTTAGGGAAGAGGAGGAGAGGAGCTCTGGCAGGGAAATTTGGTCATTGGGATTTAAAAATTCCCTTGTGCTTTCATGAGAGAGACTCGGGCTCTTGTTTCCTTCTTGGGTGACTTTGCCCCCAGCTCTAGTCCTTGTGAGAAAAAGAAGATCCCATGAGTTGCAATGGCAAGTGACCACTTGAGGTTATGTCCTGCTGCCCTGGAAGAGGATGGAAGTTGTTACTAGCACCAGCCATGGTGCCTTGGTGGCAAGGAGAAACACTTCCCCAGGAGCCTGTGTCCATCCCATCCCCACGGCAGGGGCCGGTGGCCAGGCCAGATGGTGTAACACAAGGGCAGCCAGTGCCTGAAGAAGGTAACTGGACCCATCTCTGCTAAAGTGAGGCCAAATCAGCAGAGCCATCCCAGGGACCAGGAGGCTCTGAGCACCACACTGCCCTGGTGATGCTCACAGCTCACATCTGCTGCAGGAGCACTTCCCTCGTGCAGCAGACAGGCGTTGCTGGTCCTTCCAGGCTGCCTTTGCCACTTTCTGGTGCTTACAAACTGCTCCAGGAATTAACCGAACCCAAGGTTTCTGGAGATGCTGGAAGAGCACACCAGGGAACACTGGGTAGGTCTCCAAAAGGCAGCTTTCCCTGCCCTCAGGAGCAGAGCCAAGCCAGGACTGCAGCCCCCAAACAACCCCAGGCTGGCATGGGGAGACCACACCAAACTCAACTTTCTCCACCACCATGTCTGGTGCTCCCACCTCTCCCCCAGCCTGTCTGGAAACAGAGGCTTTGGAGTTCATTCTGTGTGTCAACAGAGCTGCAGGAAACCAGCTCCATTACCTTGAAGGATCAGGAACTCTTCCCAGATGTCAGAGATCCTGCAGAGAAATAAAAGCCCAGTAAAAATTCACCCTTTACTTTGTTCCCAGGGAACTCCTCACCACCAACCCCAAGCTCGATGAGGGCTCTGCTCATGGACGAAGCCTCGTGTTTCAGGAGCCAGGGCTACTCTCTCCCAGGCTCCAGGGTCACCCGTGCTTGGTCCTCTCAGAGTTAAGGATTTTTGGCTTGTGGCACTGGGGGTGCCCCAGCATCCTGGGGAGATGCTGAGGTGGAACGGCTCCATGGAGAGGAAAGCAGCTTGTTCCCACTCCTCCTTGCACTGGGCTCCTTGCTGCAGGTCCATGCCTGACTGCAATCAATGTAACCTTTTAAAATTAATCTACTTTCTCTCCTCTTTTGCACAAACATACAGTTGCTGAAGTTCCTCCATTTCCATGACATTTGGGAAAAAGTTGTGCCTCAGTGGAATGCTTTCTTTACACTGTAGACATCATTACTTTAAGGGGAAATGAGAGTAAAGGTGGTGGGTCTTTTTTTGTCTGTGATATTGGAAAATAAAGGTTCTTTCTCCCCCTGCACTGCTGTAAGTTCAAGCGACTGCGAAGTGGAACGAGCAGAGCAGCCAGGAGAGCTGGGGTCTGCTCCTGGTGCTCCCAGTCATCTTGCTCTGAAACCAGGGGAAAATCCCTGCTAAAAGCTCATGGCCAAAGGTCAGTCACCAGAGAGCCAGGGCAGCAGCCCCAGCATGAGCACAGGGAGCTTCTGCCTTCTGCTCTCGCTACTGATTTCTCAGTGTAAGAGGGAAATCGGGAGCAGCGGCCGCCGGGCTCTCAATCACTCACTGTGGGACAGGGGGAGGGAGCAGCTCCCGGCTGATGGATTGGGAAGGAAAGGCTGACAGCCCCAATTTACACCTCACTCTGCTTTTGGACCTAAAATACAAAATGCAGGCCTTCTTCCCTGTTTTCCAAAAGCAAAGTCCAGGTCCCACCTCACCCTCTCCAGCCCTGGAGGGTGAGGAGTGTCAGGAAAATTAATCCACAAACACCAGAGGTTTATGTCCCAAGAGGAGACAGAGGAGCCCTGTTACCTTTTTTGAATAAAGGGAGAGGCCATGGGGCATTTCCCTGGGGTCTCTCAGGTTGCTGGAGGGCGCAACCTTCTTTTATCCCAATTTCCCGGCCACATTTCCCTCTCTCTTTCCCATTGGCTGAGGTACTTGAGAGGTACAGACTCCCCAAATTGCCTAACACAGACCCCCTTCTAATGCATACCCCCTTTATTCTTTTCCTATGGAATTTATGGTTCTTCCCATTGCTTCTTTCATCTCTCAGCATCTATCTTTACCTAACAGCAGACCCACAGTTTGTTTGTAAAGACAAATCTATCTCATTCCTTTCGGGAGGGGACAAGGAGCTGTGCCCTGTGTGCCACAGGAACGGAGCTGGATCAGGATGCAAAGGGACACCTTGTCAGCCAGCTTGTTCCCACGGGCACATCCGTAAAACAGCGGAATGGAGGAGGGCAGAGGGTCTTCATCCATGGAAAGGGTGGGAGATGCTTCCTCTACCAGAGATAAACATGAATGCCCAGTCAAAGTGGACCTGTTGTGCTCCAGGCCAGCAGCCAGACCTGCAGCAGCCTCAGGGAGAGAAGGAAAAGGGTTTAAACAGCTAATTCATGCTTTGTGTTTTCCTCAGGCTCTGTGGGTGTCCCCACTGCTCACCCTCTGTCCTAAAATCCCCACTTTGTGCTCTGCATCCCTGCCTGGAACAGCCCCACTCCCACAGAGCCACCTTTGCCAGACCGACCAGGGACGCTGCCATCCCTGGAAACATCTTTCTGTGCACAGCCTCCCTGCTTTTGGGCATCTGAGGATGCAGATGTTCAGGCAGAGGACATGGGCAGGACCCCCATGGACCACACAAGGTCCCGCGTGGACCTCACAGGAGGATGGAAGGGATAGGGCAGGGCAGGGCAGGACAGCAGTGCCCAGCCAGGCATGGTGAGGCGTTCCCAGTGTCACACCATGTCCCCAGTCCCCTGGCATGTGCAGGATGGTGCCACTGCCCACACAGCCCTCCAGCCACCGCTCAGTCCCGACGTGGAAGACGGGGCTGGATTGTCTGGAACAAACCCAGCATCCTGCTCCTTCTCTTTCCCAGGCTATTTTTATCCTCCTCCCAATGACAGATTGAGGGCTTCAAAGCCCAGCCCCGTGAACTCTCTCCTGCTTCCCCGCCATGGAAATTACTGCGCGGTGGTTCAAAATGGGAGAGCAATTTGCAAAACAAATAAGTCTCCGATTAGCTAAGGAGCGTCGGGCTGACCTTACAGGGACCCCTTCATTAGGAGATACTGAGCACCGATTAACGGCTCTGGGATGGAGGGAGCCACTTCAGACTGGTTTAATGAATTAAATATATGCTCCTATTTGGCTCTTAATGTAAAAAAAATGTTAAGTACAGTAATTGTCACATTCCCGAAGTCAGTCCTCTCCCTACCTCGCAGTTCACCGAGACTTTCCCCTTCCCAGCGCCAAAGTTTAATTTGTTAATGTGCTTCTGGTATCACGGTGTTTCCCTGCATTAACGCCAGCCCATCAAAGTGTTCTGCTCGGGGAGCTCGGGAGTGCTTTCCTCCAGGTCTCCTCCTGCTCTCCAGGAACATCCCAGCATGTGGATTGCTCCAGGCCATGTCCCGGCCATCAGCTCCTTCTGGGGCTGTATCTTCTCCTCTCCTGTTTCTCCTTGTTGCGCAGGACAAGAGGAAATGGCCTCAGGCTGTGCCAGCAGAGAGTCAGGCTGGACATGAGCAGGAATTTCTGCATGGAAAAGGTGGTCAGGCCTTGGAGCTGCCCAGGGAGGTTTGGAGTCCCCCTGCCTGGAGGTGTCCAAGGAATGACTGGATGTGACACTCAGCGACAAGGTGGGGATGTGGCACAGCTTGGACTCGATGCTCTCGGAGGGCTTTTCCAACCGAAATGACTCTGTTGGGAGCAAGAGACAGAAAGGGAAAAACCAGTGACAAGGCAACAGTGGAGGAATCAAATGATTGTCCTGGCCGTGGGCTGTCCTGAAGCCCTGCCCACGGGCCTGTAAACTCACACCTTTTGTTGATGTGCCTCTGACTGATGTGTAATTTAATTACCGCATGCTTAGAAGATTAAATCCACGATTAAAAGAATTTATATGGATTAGCGCAGGATGATTTTAAATCACTGCCAGCTCATGGCAAAGCAACTGTGCAACCTGCAGTAAGAGCAGTAGTGCTGGAAAGGGCTGGGAGGCCACCCTGGTCCTGCTCCATGTGCCAGGAGAGCCGGGTACGGGGCCAGCAGGGAGCCCCCAGCCCCTTCCCAGCAGAGTTCCATGCTGGGGACTGCCATGGAGACAGGAGGGATTCACCTGCCCAGCACACTCCTCTCCTGATCCATTACTCCATCACACCCATCTCTGTTTAAAAACATTCATCTCTTAATCCCCAGATGTGGATTTTAGTCCCTTTTTAAGCCAATCTGTTACTTTTCTTAAGTCACTTATTAGATGTGGCTTTATGGGGGAACGAAAGAAGCCGGATGGGAGGAAAAGTAAAACATGCAAACTGGGAAGATTTACTGAATCAACTGGTTCAAATCGAATTCCCAGGCTTCCAGCTAAAGCTGTGCCCCAGAAAGCTTTATTGTTTTCCTCTCTGGGGTGAGAGGGAGAATGTGAAATTCATTTTTCTGTGCTGGGTGGGGAAGGGAGGATCACGGGCAGCTCTTTCATCAAATCGCTTCTTCCAAGACAGCCATTTGCAAATCTTCATCCCTTTATCTAATCAGCTGCCTCACCAGGCTGGTGTGATCACCCCAAACTGGGCAGGGGTGGAGACTGAGAGGGTCCAGGTTTAAACCAGGATCTCTGGGAAAATCCTGGAGCGGTGCCCAGCGTGGCCACCACCCTCTCTCTGCTCCCGGGAGTGCAGGCACACAACTCCAGCACGTCCCTGACAGTGGGATGTGGTCGGAGACACCCGCCAGGAACACTCAGGCAGCCATCTGCTACCAGCATGGCCAGGCAGGGACAGAGAACCTCTTCCCAGCCTCCATCCTGCAGGGGATGGGATGAATCCGTCCTTTCCCTGTGCAGGATGGCAGCGCAGCGCCGGGCCCTGTGCAATCTGTTTGATTTGAAATATTAGTGAAGAGATTAGAAACAGTGCTCATGATTTTGTGATGCATATGGTAATTAAAGTGTTACATTGCAATTATGATGTAATTAAACTGTGGGATGCTCTTCAAGATGCAATTGCCACTCATTTGCATAACTGACGGATTTGCTTATTAGCACCCTTTTAATATATGTATTAAAAAGAGCATCAAGAGCGTTGGCTACGGAAGCAGCATTCCATCTTCCTCCAGCAAGCTGCAGGGCTGGGCTGCTGCTTCCCAGCTCCCAGTGCTGCTGATGCATTCCCTGGCTGGGGCTTTCCCCTGCCAGGACTCAGGAGCGGCTCTGCTGACCAACAGCCCCCTAAATTCCAGCCCCAGTTGGAGCAGACACATCTTCCTGCATGTCCACCCTCACCCTGAGGCCCACCAAGCAGTGCCTGAGCAGCCCCTTGGTCAGTTCCCTCCTCAGAAAACTCTCCCATGCCCCATATCTGCTGGGCTTTTATTCCAGAGGAAGAGATTTTCCCCTTTTCCAGCCCCCTAAGCCAGTTCTCACTTTCAAGGATTCACACTTTCAAGGATGCTCTTTGGGGGTCCCTGCCTGGAAAGCCACCAAACCTGGCCTTTCCAAGCAATTCATACAAATCCCTACAGCTGCTACACCCACCAGCTGTGCTCATCCAGCACAGCACTGCCATGGAAAGGCACCTGCTCTGTGCCACACAGTTTATCTTCACTCACAAGGACCTTTCTGGATCTGTAGATTGCTGTAGATACTGAAGAAAATCCCACCTTAAAAATCAGACTGATTTTCTCCTTTTTAAACTCATCAGAACTCCCTCTGAAGAGCTGCAATAAACCTACTCTCAGCACTGGGCTGTCCATAACCCTGTCCTGATCCCACGGCTGGGAGTGGGTGCAACACGAGGTTGGGAACACGATGGGGCAGCCAGGGAGAGAAAATCTTCACTGAAAGCCAAATCTTGTGTGGGGACTTTGCTTTTATCCTGAGCAGGCCATGCCTTAAAACGTCCCTGACTGCTGGTAATGCCTCAATCTGCCTCACTGCGCAAGAAAAGGGAAAAGGACTTTTCAAATTGCTCCTTTTACCTGCTGCTTTTAACCTGCATTGGGGAACATGAGATTCCCGAAAAACATGATGTCTGGTATTCTGCAGGAATGGATCGATCAGGAAAACAGTGGTGCTGCACTGTGGGAGGATGATGTGTTGGGCTCTGTGGAGTGTTTCATCCTCTGCCTGTCAAGATCCCAGAGAACATTCCCACGTTTAACGCTCCACAGGCAGGACATGGAGCACTCCCACCATCCAACCTGAGGGGTCTTGAGTGAAGAGGCTGCTGCTTCCCCCCCAAACCACGCCATGACATGGTGGCCTTGGGAGGTGACAGCTGATGGAGGTGTCCATCAGTGAGGTCAAACACCAGCTCATAAATCGCCAGCCCCATCTCCGAGCCACCATCTCCGAGCGAAAAACATTTACAGTCATTTAGAGGAAAAGCTTTTTCCCTTCTCTCTGAGCTACAACAGATCTATGATAGGGCTTTTCAGACTTCAGCATCCCCCTGGCAGCCTGTGTTAGGCCTGAAGGTGGAAATGAATGATTCCTTACCAGATTAAAAGATCTGTGTGACAGCCGAGCAGCGCTGTGCACACAGCCCAGGGAGCGCTGAGCACAAGCTGGGCTGGTGCCTGGAGGGCACCCTTGGGGCTCACTCCCCCTGGCAGAGCCACCTGGGACCCCTGTGCCGGGAAACTGGGCTCCCAAAACGAGCCCTGAGCAGCCTCCAGCACCCTCCCTTGGCCACTTATTTTGGTTTAGTTGGGAAGCTGTAGATGCCTGCTAATTAAAATTGATGTCGTGTTCACCAGAGCCCAATTCCGCATCGAACTCCTGTTGCTTCCTTCTCCGCGAGAGCAGGTCTGCCATATTTAGCCAACTTTTAAAGTCATTAGCAGAAGCAGATGCTTGGATCCGCAGTCCCTAATGACTCTAAATGAGAGTATTAGTTTATTGACTGATGGCCTAATTGTTGCCACCACGACCACAAGCGACAGCTCCAAGCCCAAGCGCTGTGTCTGTGCTGAAGGACACCCAGCCTGGGGGCAGAGGGACAGAGGGACAGTGCTGCCAGGGCTGCAGCCAGGACACAGGGACCAGCAGCCCCCACGATGTGACCCACATGCAGACCTCCAGATGACTCCAGCAGGTGAACAGCCAGCAAAAGTTAATTCAATTACGCTTTCCCCACCAGAGGTCAGAGCCCCGGAGCGCGTGTTGCTGTGTGACCTTTCGCAGGGTGACTTGACTTCCCCGTGCTCTCTGCATGGTAATGAAGAGCCTCTTGGGGCCTGGAGCAGCAGCGTGTGCCATTCCTGCTTCCCTCCTCCTTCAGCTGTCCGTGCAAGTGTAGATGAATGGGAGGAGGGGAAAGTCAGAGCTCGGGCCCTGTGCACTCCTGCACTGCTGGGAGATGTGACTGTGTGACTGCCAGCCCTGCTCCTGCTCCTGCCCCGGCCCCTGAAGGACAGTCCAGAGCAATTAACTGTGGCTGTGCTTTAATTGAAGCATCTCCAACCTGTCTTGACCCAGATGGGCACGAACACCCCCAAAATGAAGAGGTTTTGAGCATGTGCCTGAATGGCCCATGGAGCAGGGACGGACCTGAGCCATGGGAAGACATCCTGAGACATGGAAGCTGCCTGGGGATGCTGTTGGGAAGACAAGATGAATTGCAGCCTTTTTTGGCCACTATTTTATTGGAAATGAGACCAAGAGCTGCCACTCAGAGCCTGTGGGAGCTGCTGCATCACAGACCTGAACCCCCCAAAGCTGACACAGCATGGTGCCTACACAGCTGACTCTGGGGAAGAGAAACAGCCATGGAGAAAAGTTGTGTCTGCCTTAAGGGATTGGTGGATGTTTTCCCAACACGTAGAAATCAACAGAAAAAAACAGATGTACAAGAGGATTTAAGAGGCATCAAGTTGCTTGGATACCAGATCCTGTAACTACTCAAAAAGTAATTATAAAAGCAAGAAATCTGTCTCAGCTAAGCAGGTGGATGGGAAATTGGAAATCCATTTGTGAGAGACTTTCTGCTTTCTAACAAGGCAGGTTACAGCTCAGCTTGGTTCTCTCCTGCTCCTGATGCTCCTGCCTGCCCTGGAAGAGAATGGAGTGGTGGCTCCTGGCATTCCCAGCACTGTGGTGTTCGCTCCTGAGCTCCTGGCACTGCTGCCCACCCCTCCAGGTGGCTGCCACACGCCTGTGCCCCAGGTCCCTGAACACTTGCACAGGCTCTGCTCTCCCCTGGCAGCTGCTCAGCTCCTGCTCTCAGGACAGGCATGAGGTTTGAGCTTCCCAGAAAACCTGCCCTGCCTGGTGCTGAGGAGCTGGAGCCCTCAATATCCCCCTGGCCATGCCGTGGGGTCCGGCTGATGGAGCCAGCCGGGCATTGACACCACTAACACAGCCCCCTGCTGATGAGAAACCTACCTTGAAACCACTTCTGGTTTTTTTTCCTCTTGGGAAAAGGCTGACAAAAAATAAAAATACCCCCCCCCCCCTCTATAATCCCCAAATCCAAATTTCTTTGTACAGACTCTTGCTCAGCCCAGTGGTGCATCGCAATGACTTGTAATTGTGAGTGTAGAAGCCTTTTGCTGCTGTAACTGTTTCTGTGTGGCCTGGTAGGAGATGAGTTGTGCTGGAAGCAAGAGAGATTTTGCTGGAGCATGAAAAGCAAAGCCATTTAGTTTAGGTAACATCTCTGGAGCTCTAGGGGTCAACAATGAGGACTCCAGGAAAATAGTTTTCAGGGCAGGACGATCTGGAGACAAGAGAGGAAAAAAGAACTGAGAAAATGCATTTATTAGATGTCCAATTTACCCTCTCCCAAGCTGTCTGCTCCTTTTCAGACACACAATAGGAACAGTGGAGGAGAAGGAGCAGTGGCACTGCTGTCGGAGTCACCGAGCAGGCAGGGAGCAGGGACACTGCGGTGGCAGGGAAAACAGAGCCGAGGGAATGAGATGGCAACAGTGGGTTTGGACTGCAAGAAGCTGCAGGAGGAGGGGGTGAGAGCTGAAATCAGCAGGAGAATCCTGGTGGCAGCAAGGCCCTGGCTTGGCAAATTTATCCCAGCATAGTGGTCACGGCTCCAAGGCTACCAGAGCTCCGGGAGCGTTTGGACAACGCTCTCAGGGATGCACTGGGTGGGATTGTTGGGGTGTCTGTGCAGGGCCACGGGCTGGACTGGATGACCCTTGTGGGTCTCTTCCAGGGGGATATTCCATGATTCTGTGGTCTGTTCTGCTCTAGCCACACACAGACCCACGGACTCCCTCTGCCTCAGTCACTCAAGAAACTTCCGTTCAGGATCTCTCGCTTGCAGGCAACATTTCTCTCTACAATAAGCCTCATAACTCTGCATTTCTATGTTTTTGACAAGATAAAGCGCGGGTTGGAGCTCTCCCTGTGTAAATCAGCTCATTAATGCTGTGTACGGAGGGCTTTGGTGCTGTGCAGCAGGCAGGGAACACAGGCAGGGAACAAAGACAGATGTACCTGAAACATCCCTCGCTGTGGAATCACGGCAGCGCCGTCCCCGGCCGTGGGGCTGGCCGGGATATCAAGCAGGATGACAGGGATGTGGTAGGTGTAGGAGCGATCCTACAGCAAGAGGTGACCTTGACCCAGAAGATTTCTTCTTCTTTGTTTTTTCGTTCCACCTCTCAGCAGCACGGGGCAACCATTGTGTTTTTCAAAGGCGAGTTCCGGGCTCCAAAGAAGGGAATTGTTAAACGTTTATCACAACTTGCCTGGGGGGATGTGAAATACAAGAGGAAATCTCCCCCTCTCTGCCTCCCACTGCACCCTACCCTGAATTCGGGAGGAAAAGTCGTTTGAGTGATCTTAGCAGAATCAGAACAAGCGTTTACTGCTCTTTAAGGACCCATAAACCACTTCAGTAGTTTGCTGGTTTATATCTGACTATCTTCTACGTTAGACATTTAAATTAAAACATTTATAATCAATTGAACAAATAATTTCCTCTCCCCCCGTCCCCACCCCTTTGGGGATTGCAGCATGGAAGACTTCAGTAAATTTTGGTCTCCTAAGCACCATTTCCTCAAGAGGGTTTGTTTTCTTGTGGGGTGGGAAGCAAGGGCAGGCAGAGAGTGGTTTTAACTGGAAAATGAATTGATAGGAAAGACAAATTAATGCCCATTTTTTCAAGAGGGGAAAAGAAAAAGGCACTGGGAGCCTTTTTCTTCCATAATGGAGAGCACCAGGAGCAGGGCTCTGGCAGGGTGGGTCAATGCCCTTGTGCTGGCTGGGAGTGGAGAGTGGTGTCCAGGCAAGCAGGGGGTGAGCAGAGGGAGCAGAACCCAGGAGGGACATCACTGACCCAAGACACACCACCAAAGACTTCTCTGTGTGGGTGACACATGAGGTGACCCCGATGGGGCTCAGGAGCGAGCCCTGAGCATCCCAGGAATGGCCACTCTTGGCTGGGTGGCTGTGGAGGCAAGGGGGCTCTGGGACATCCGTGGTCTTCGCAGAAAATACAGTTTATTTTGATGCCCTGGAAGTGCCTTTGTCAGCAGATCTATTCTTTCATTGTGAAAAAGCCTATTAGCTTCTCCTTTCTACTTCTGTGGGAATTTATTCCTCCATCAGATCTCCAATATAAAAGTGCTTCCCTCTCAGAGATTGATACCGTGTATACGAAAAGCTCCGCGCGCTCCGGGCCAGGCAGTCCCTTCCCTTAGGAGCGATGAAGGATGGCTTTGAGAGCAAAGCACCAAACAGCTCCACAAGATAAAATCTCAATTCCAAGGGCTGCTATGACATCCTGGTGACCTTGGGCTCTCCCTGAGGTTCCTGTGCAGTGCAGGACGTGCCAGGCTTTCGGCAGGAGAGCAGGGGGTGGGCGATGCTGAAATCTCACCCTGCAGTTGTCCTGCACAGACCCACACAGGGAACATCCTGGTGCTGGGGAAGATTTACAGCCCCATCCACGGCCTCTCAGAAGAAGAGTAGGGACAAATCTGGGGATTGTGCTCAGCTATCTCGGGTCAGAGGGGAAGGGGATGGAGGACAGGAGGCTGTGCCCAGCTGAGCTCCGAGCAGGCCTGCACAGAGCTGATGTGGTGCTGCGACTTCAGCCCCAGCCAAGCGAAATCATCCCCTTCTCTGAGCTCACCCAGCTGATCAGGGGTCATGTCACTCTGTCTGACAGACTCGGTGCCCTCGTTTGCAGCACCAATGTGTGCAACACCCCCTGAGCAGCCACACCTTCCCCTGGACACGCCGGCTGCCTGGGACTGCTCTGTCACAGCAGGAACAGCAGGAGAAACTGCTCAGCCTGCTGAGAAACTGCTCAGCCAGCTGTAGGAGCCTCCCATTGCACAGAGGCCCAGCCTGAGGCCGGGTGGAGGGGGCCACACCTTCCTCCAAAGGGCTTTGGTGTCCTCCCACACCAGGCAGTGCTGGCACCGCACCCCCACACTGGGCTGGGGTCACCTCCAGGCAGTGCCAGCACGCAGGGAGGGTCCTGCTCTGGCCATGTGGGTGCCAAAAAGATGTGGGTGCCACGCTGGTTCTGCCCCTGCCCTGCCAGCCCTCTCCAGCCAGAAGATGGTGCTGATGTGGACATCAATGCCTTCCTTCCCTCCCCAGTGGAACTTCCCACTCCTCCTGCACCCCCTCACTGCTGCCCATCTCCCCTTGCTGCCCAGCTCCTGTCCCCACACTCTGGAGCAGAGGCCTTGCAGAGCTCTGGCTCCCACAGAGGAAACCAGGGCCAGATAAAAATAATAGTAATAATAATAATAATAATAATAATAATAATAATAATAAAACCCCCAAAAAATCCCAAAACAAACAAACAAAAAAACCCAGTCATCCTCTGCCCAGGCCACTCCAGACCCTCATTGCCATGGCAACTGCCTGCTGGCAGTGATGCTGCCTCGCTGATGGGAAGTATTTCCTTGGGATGGATGTGAATTCCTCCAACACAAGCCCAGTGTGGAGTGCCACTGCTCGGGAAGGGCCAGCAGGCAGGGAGAGGGTGACAGGGAGAAGGTGACAGGGAGAAGGTGACAGGGAGAGGGTGACAGGGAGAAGGTGACAGGGAGAAGGTGACAAGATCCAGCCCTGCCTGCTCATCCATCTGTACTGTGGAGGGCCACAACCCCCAACAGCCACACCAGAGCACTCCAGTGACAGCCCTGACACCCACGAGTGACACTTCCTGGCACAGAGGCTTCTTTGAGGCCAAGTGACAGAATAAATTCTCACCAGCACGGAGCCATCACATTGCTTTTAATTATCAGGAAAGGTCCCAGAGCATTGCACGCTGTTTAACTTGGGCTGATGGATCTTGTTTGTCACAACTCCTTGGGGTTTTTTTCTGTCCTGGATGTTTTTTTCTCCAAACAACCCTGCTGGAGATCCAAGCCCTGCAGGGACAGGGGAGCGGGCAGAGTGAGCCAGTCCTGCTCATTCCACCTGTGCTGCTGAGCCAGGACTCGGGATAGCTCTGGGGTGGGAAACACGACAAAAACATCAAATGGGAACTTCTCTTGCCTCTGCCTGCATGAAACACAGGCTTCACATTAAACACAATAAATAATTATTTAAACTCAAAGATGCCCTGGCTGAGTGTGTTCCTCCAAACTGTGGTGCCCAGAAGAAAAGGGTCAGGCCACTGCTGCCTCCTGCTTTATCTACCCAGAATCATAATATGCTACAGCTTTACAGCAGGCACTCTCAATTTATCACCAAAACACCTCGCAGAGGATTGCCAGTTTCCTCCCTTCATCACTGCTGATATAATGAGGTGACAGTCAGCCTTGAAGGAGGGGGATGTATTTGTCAGGAGGGCTTTTGCTGCTGCTGTGGCTTGCTCTCCATTTGGCAGAGCTTTGGAGCTCAACTGAGACAAAGGAGATTTGGATGTGGAGGAGACAGGGGCAGGTTTCCAACCCTCCTGCTGCCCACAGCTCTGGCCAAGCCAGGAGGATGAGTCCAGCCCCAGTCCCTTGAGCTGTACCAGTCACGCTCCATGGCAGGGCACTCTGTACCAGTAAGAAAGCCAGGCACGTTTCCTCAGAGTTGAGGCAAGAAAGGTGGTGTAGACATGCAAAGAGATCCCCAAAAAACCACCTGTCCTGGGAAAACTTGGCTGCTGGAACATCTGCTGCCTGTTGGGATCGTGTTTGTCCAAGGGGAAAGGAAACATGGTCACATCCATGGCAGGTGGATCCTTGCCAAGGGGTTTGGGGCTCAGGACTCAATCCTCAGATGGTGTCACTCCTTTTGCTCCAGCAGGACGAGGAAGGCCCCTGCCCCAGCTCACCTCTGTCCTGACAACCCCTGAGGTGTGGACATCACCCCAAATCCCAGTCCCAGGACGGTTTTTGCTCCCCACAGAGCCAGCAAGGGCTATGAGCTCCAGCCCACATTTACCCCTTCCCTGTGCCTGACACCCAGACGACAGCCCTGCCTATAAATCATATTTTGCCCAGATTTAGAGGAGAAAGGAGCTATTATGAGAAATAGATCAGAAGTGACACAGCTCATTATTGCGAGGTGAGTCCAAGCTGCAGACAAGGGCAAAGTTAATAGAAAACGTATCCAATCCACAATGGTAACTTTAATTGTTAGCACTAATGAAGCCTATTTAGGATGGATTATGTATCTGGCACTTCAGATGCAGCCCTCAATTCATCTTCCCCATCACATGTCTCATCGCATCAGGTCCAGAGGCAGTAGGAGAGCTTTTCCCCTTCCGCTGAACAACTGGGGTTGAAAAACAAATTCTGTGTCATCCATCAGCCCAGAGGCCCAGCTGGCCAGGGCAGGGACTTGTGGGGATGCTCACAGGGGTGACTCCCCTCCCCAGCATGGCCAGGAGCTGCCAAAGGACCAGGAGCTGCAGCATCGGTGTCACAGGACCTGCTCGAGAGCAGCCAACTCCCCAGCTGCCCATTGTGCCTCCCCTACTCCATTTCCAGCTTTAGCAGCCCCCGAGGTGGCAGCTCAGGGTCCCAGAGGTGGCACGAGGCTGTGACTCTGCCCTGGACCAGCCCCCTCCCCCCCCAGCCTCCTCCCAGGCAGTTTTCCAGGCACACTTTTGGAATTAAGGACAAATTGTAATTACTTTTCTCTGTAACAAAACCTTTGGAGGAAAGGGCTGGTGATAGATTTCAGGCTTTATCGGAGCTGACAAAGAGCATTACTCACACTGCACGAGAACTGGCACCTCGTCAGACGGGGAGGTCTGTGGTGACCATCCCTGGGGCACCAACAGACACCAGGATTTTTTTTTCCTTAATACGGGAATTAAGCACGTTGTCTTGTTGAGTTCCCTGGGCCGTGCTGAACAGTGAGCCCAGCCCTGGCACGTCGTCCCTCTTTGCCAAACTCTCATTTGAAAGGTCACTGCAACCCAAATATTGAAGAGAACTGCAAAAGGCACCAGGATTTTGGTGTTGAATTTCCCGTGGGCACAGGGCTCTGCTTGGGTACAGCCAATCCAACCCCAGCCAAAGGAGCTGCTGCTCCCGGGTCAGGGATTTCCCCAGTGACTCCCAGGAACCAGCAGCAAGGTTCTCCAGGAGGTGGACAATGCCAGTAAGACCTGTTCCAAAGGCTGAGGGCAGCCTCTCCAGCCCCCAGCTGCTGTTTCCTCCTGGAGCTCTGCACCAGCCCCTCGAGTCCCAGCAGCTCCTGTTGAGTCCGGATTTAGCTCGATGCAGTTGATCCTGATCACGAGTGTGTCAGGAATTAATGCCTGCTGCAGCCTCCCCCGAGCAGGGAGCCGTCAGTCACCCCCTCAAATGGGATCATTCTCCCTTTTGTCCCCATTTTCCCTCCTCATCAGCGCTGCACAAACGGGCAGCAAGTGCCTCCTCAGTGCACTCGGGATTTTCTGCAAGGCAAACCAGAGGAATGAATTGTGGCGATGGTGACCCCAGTGTTCAGGAGCCACCATCCTGGCTGGAGTGGTGGCAGCTGGCACCAGGTAACGGGGGCTGGCAGCCCCCAGGGACCCCCACATCACCCCTCTTCCAGTGTGAGCATGGAGAAAGTGCACTGAACCTACCCTGTTGTATCCTCCAGCTTTCCTCACCCTGGAAACTTAAATCAAGTGAGTAATGGGAGCCAGGGGAAGTCTGAGATGGATGGATCTATCTCATCTTCCACCCATGGTATCCATCACACCACTGGATTTTGTGTCTGTGCCCCTTTAAATAAGGCTCCTTGCTTTGCACTGGGGAGGGAAAAGAAGAAAAAAATCGATTAAAAAGAAAAGGAGGTGAGGGGGAAAAAGGATAATTATGTCCCACAAAAATTAAGGGAAAGAAAAATGATATAAAAAAATCCCTTCTTGTATAAAAAGGGTATTTTATAATAGACCTTTAAAGCTTTCCATCAAGTGAAACCAACACATTTACTTGAAGTGTTAAAGAGGAACCTTCAATCAATCAGAGAACTTCATTTTTACTTTGTAATGAATTCAATTGACCTTCGTGTTGCAGAGATACAGCGGCTGAGGCGGGGGGGAGGCTCTGAGACACGCCCTTGTCCCAGGGGTGCGTGGTTGCCAGTGCCAGGCTGGTCCCCTCGGGGGTGGAGGAGAAGTGCTGGGAGCTGCAGCCCTGCTCTGGGGCTCTGGAATTTCGGACGCTAAATGGATGTGGCACTTGGGGAAGGGGACATCACTGGAAACTCGCTGGGAGGGCGACATTTCTGCGTGAAATCCTGAGATGAAACTCTGCTCTCAAAGCAATTATCACCAGCTAATGGGAGCTGGGAAATGGCCTCTCCCTTCCCACTGATTGAAATCCCACCTTGGCCCCCACAAGCTGCACACGGAAGAGCAGCTGCTTGCTGACCCATGGAAATCAGAGATGGAGTTTGTGGCTGGAGATTGCCCAGCCACGAATGTTTTGGATGCACTGCAAGGTCACACAGATGTGGAGCCAGAGGGATTTTTGGACATGGCTTAGGGTTCCCCAGGCCTGTGAGATTTTTGGGGGCACAGGTCCATCTCTCCTGCACCAACAGAGGGTGGGAACAGCCCCTGCCCCAGGTCCCAGGGCAGGGGAGGTGCCCCATTCTCCACACCAGGTCCCCAAATCACCCAGTGACACTGAACAGTTCCAACCCCACCATCAGCCACTGGTCCCAGTCCCAGGGTGGCTCTGGGAGGTGCAGCAGCCCCAGGCACCCAAACTCTGCTGCTCCAGGGGGGAGCTGCAGCCCCCAGCCTTTGCTCTCATCTCCTGGGTAAGTACTAATAAAAGAGTGGCTAAAAATACAGAAAAATCATTTATTTCTGAGGGAAGAATCCCTTGAATTGCACCCCGGCTAATTAACATTTATCCAAAGTGCACTCATCACAAACATACATTAACCTTTGAGGCATCTATAAGAGCAATTGGAAAATATATAATGAGAGCAGAGAGAACCCAGAGCACGAGACCTCCCCTCTGAAAATGCCACCCTGGCCTCCTCTTGGATGCATTTTCAAACAGTTTCCCTTCAATTCCCAGTTTTTCAGTGCTTCCAAAGCAGGTCCTTGACACCCCTGAGCTGCCCCCCTCCCTGCTCAGAGCTGGGGGAATTGCCCACCCACTCTTCCCTCCTCTCCTGCTCCTCCACTGGGGAGCAGGGATCAGTTCCTGTGGTAAGCCCAGAGAAAAATGAAGGATTTTGTCCAAGATTTAAATTAAACCAGCAATCAATATCGCTCCTGAAAGCAGAGACGAGCAGCCATGGCACTGAGATGTCCTTAATGATTCCAGTCAAAGTCATTAGCAAAGTTACTTCCCTGGCTTTTTTTTTTTTTTTTTTTTTTTTAATTGGGAATGGTGAGAGAGCCCCAGCATCCTCAAGGAAAGCAGAGAAACATTAAAGACGTCTGGGAAGCACTGGAGCTGGAGAGATAAGATGTGGAGTCGCTCTCCATGTGCCAGCTGGGCTGGGAAAGGGAAAGGAAAATTTCAGAAAGAGAAATTCTGCATTTCTTGACCCCACTTATCCCGTGTGGGGGAAATGGGAGAGCAGCCACTGCCTTCCCTCATTGAACATGGAATTCATGAGGATCAACCCTCACTCCTCAGCCTCCTCTTAGATTTATTTTATATATTTTATAGACATTTTTACATGTAAGTATATGTAAATAATATATAAAACATTCTATCTTTATATATTATATATTTCTACATAATAGAAAATAATATGTGAACTAGAAATATAGATACATAAATAGACATAGACAGATATAAATAAAATATAACTATAAATGGTAAATATTTATACATTATATTTATATAATATAGTTATTTAATAATATATTTAATAACACAGTTAACAATACAGTTATGTATAATATATTTACTTCATAATATATTTATATAAAACATGTTTTATATTATCTATTTTATAGCTATATTTCTATATAGATGTTATAATATTTAGATTTTATATCTCATCGTATTTAGTCTTTCTACGTAGCAAATACATGTATTTATACACACACCCATTACATGTCCCCTTGGGGGGTTCAGGGCTCTTTTGAGGGGTCACTGCTGGACCCCAGGACAGGACAGGGCTCTGCCCAGGGTACCCCAAACACCTCATCCTGCTCCTGAGCCCAGTTGGGGCCAGCTTAGGAGGAGCAGGGAAGGATTCACTCCTGATCCAGCACTCAGCCCAGGGCCTTGGTTTGCTCAGCACTTGGGTTCCAGTGGGGTGCAAGTCCTCACAATCCTCCTCGAGCCAACAAAACCCATTTGAGTGGAAGTGGAAGGAGCTGGGCCATGGCTGAGCACGAGGCTTCCCCCAGAAAAACCCCGGAGCAGCTCCCCTTCGCGGGAGCTGGGGTGGGATCCCGCACGTCTGCAGGCTGGTGCCAGCAATTCCCGTTCATTCCAGCAGGCCTGGATGACACGGAGGGAAGATTTAGCTCTTCTAATTACTCCTGTGAATACCAGGGGTGCTGCTGATGAGGGAGGCAGGCACATGCACATCCACACACACACTCACAGCCAATTAGGAAAGAAAAACAGCAGCGAGGAGCCTGCAGGCTCGCAACGATTCATAGTAAAGGAAAAAGAGGTCTAAGCTGTCGGTGTCACTGTGAAGCAGCAGAGTTCTGATGGTCAGTGCCCAGCAGTGAGGCCCAGCACAGGGCAGGGGAGGGTTCAAGCCATCAGCCAAGGGATAAAGCTTCATTTTCAGCTGATAGGAACGTGGTACCCAACAGCACCGTGCTCTGGGTGCTCCACCCAGCCGGGCCCAGCAGCCCTGACCTGGTGCTGCTGAGCAGTGAAATCCTGCCTCTCCAGCCCTGGGGTTCTCTGCTCTCTTGGTGCCTGCTCTGTCTGATGCCAACCCCCCCCAAAGACACCTCAGCCCGTTGTCACCAGCCTGTACCCCCTCGTACAGGGTCCCCCTGAGCCCCAGGGCCTGGGACTGGCACCATTTCCAGAACGGGATCCCTGTGGCAAATCCAGGGCTTCAGCTTCTCCCACCTGCTCAAGCACACACCGGATCTCTGGCTCTGGCAACTCGGCTGCTCCACTGCACAGCCCCAAGAGCTCAGCAGGCAGCCCTGGGAGGCCGCTGAACCACACAAAAATGCCCCTCCACCCCCACTTAGGACCTCGACGGCTCTGTTCCAATCCCCCTTTGGTGGGATTTTGGGTGGTTCTCCGTTCCTCTTTTCCCAAGAGCGTCCCCACACCTTCCTGGGATATTCCACTGCCAACGCCCTCCTGCCCACCAAGCCTGAGGGCACAGCAGAGAAATTGCCCCCTGCAGCAGCTTCATTTCATAGCCCTGATTAGAGCTCTGAGCTGGAAATCAGCTGGAAAGGCTGATCTCTTCACAACCTTCTGTTCTGACCACTCTGAAACTCAGGGATGGGCTCGACAAGACACAGGTGCCTCTTTCTGTCCTCTCCTTCAGCCACCCCCTGCAGGGACATGGAATAAAGAGCTTGGGGCTGCAAAACCAAAGAGGACTTCAGTCCTGGCTGGAAGTGTGGGAATTACCCAGGAAATCCAGCAGCAGAGGTGCTGTGAGCAGGGAGGGGCTGCATGGAGTGAACCCTGCAAAGTGAGACCCATCAGTGGTGGGAAGGCGGTTCTGGCTGCCCAAAAAGTGCAAGCAGCAGAATTTTTAAACACCCCTGGAGATGCAGTGCTATTATCAATGTTATTACCAATGTTATTTATCACAGAAAGTGGCATTAATATTACCACACTTATTAATACATTAAGCTGTAGTGTTTTTACTAAAGCAGCTACAAAACTCTGCATTGCTATTAACGCTGACATGAATATATTAATAATACATTAGCACTGGTTTGTTTTGTGGCTTCCGTTTCCCTGAAATCATTTTTTCCTCTAACTCTTGATCCCGCTTGTTCAGTATTTTGGCAAGGAGTGGGTCTAATCAGTAATCACAGAATCACAAAATCCCTGAAGTTGGAAAAGCCTTCCAAGAGCATCAAGTCCAACCTGTGCCCAATCCCGTCCTTGTCCCCAGCCCAGAGCACCAAGTGCCACGTCCAGGAATTCCTTGGACACCTCCAGGGATGGCCACTCCAAACCTCCCTCAGTAGTTCCAAGGCCTGACCACCCCTTCCGTGAAGAAATCCCTCCTGATGTCCACCCTGACTCTCCCCTGGCCCAGCCTGAGGCCGTTCCCTCTCTTCCTGTCCCTGTTCCCTGGGAGCAGAGCCCGACCCCTCCCGGGTGCCCCCTCCTGCCAGGGAGTTGTGGACAGGACCCATTTTTGTTGGATGCCAAACAAGGATGTGGAACAGCTTCAGTGCTGGGAGAAGAGCTGGCTGATGGGGCCAAATCCAGATGCCCAGAGAGGGGCTTCTCAAGAGAGCCATCAAAAGGGGCACATTTCAGAGGGTTACCCCAAAGCAGAGGCTGTGGGCGCTGCCTTGGGGGGCTGCCACCACTTCACCCCCATCTCCTGCAAACCCTGGGGTCTGGGTCTGCTCTGGGCATGGCAACCACGCCCAAAGCCACGTGGGCCACTCCAGCCCAGCAGCCTGGCACACGGCCCGTGAGCAGAGCCTCATAAATCCTGGCAGAGGGTAAGTGACGTTCTGCTGGGCTCTCTCCCAAATCACACTCGTTCCTCACGCTGAAATCCCACCCAGTCTTGGCAGCAAAGCTGCAGAACCGAGCAGGCACAACTCCGTGGGCTCGTGCAGGGGGAGAGCAGCACGACAGAGGAAATGGGACAGCGCTGGACTCCCAGAGCATCTCAAAATTCCTGTGCTGGCAAAGTCAGGCATGATTGATTGGGAGTTACGTGAGGATGAGCTGGACCCTTTAAGGAGCACGAGCCATTCATCCTGGACATCAGGAAGGATTTCTTCATGGAAAGGGCTGTCAGGAACTGGAAGGAGATGCCCAGGGAGGTGGTGCTGTCCCCATCCCTGGAGGTGTCTGAAGAATGACTGAACGTGGCACTCGGTGCTCTGGGCTGGGTGAGGACAAGGTGGGGATGACAATGCCAAGGTTGGACTCAATAATCTTGGAGGTCTTTTCCAACCCCAATGATTCTGTGGCAGAGCGGCCCGGTGACATCACCTGCCCTCCAGCCAATGCTGTGCTCCTCTGAGACGGTCACCAAGCCCTCCCTGCACCAGCTGCAGTCTGCAAGGCCACCAAGAAACTCCCCGTGCAGTTTAGTCTTCTTGCAAGGGGGCAGAAATCAGCTGCCCTGGCTCAGTCCCACTGGATTTAACTTAAAAGCACGATTGCCACAGTCCCACATGTAGAAAGAGTCAGCGATGGCTGAGGATGCTCCTTCGGCTCCAGCCCCTGGAGCCAGGTGACGGTGCAGAAATCTGAGCTTTGGTTTTCTGGTGATGTTTCCCTGTGTGGATGAATGCTGGGAAGCACAGCCTGGAAGATTTCACAAGCAGAAGACAAACACAAAGATCAGGATTTCCTTTGCTAGTGGTATCCTCAGTTACAGGTTTATTTGGGAGGGCTTGTATTGGCCAAGGGCTGCTGGTCCTGGAAGTTACAGTGCAGAAAGAGAGATGTCAGTGAGGGAAAAGGACTTTGTAGTGCAGGAAATGGCCTGTTTGAAGTGCTGATTTAGCTCGTGCCTCAGAGTAATACAGGGAACCTCCTGCTCCCCGCTTCTATTTAGAAAACTGCTTTTTGAAACAGATAAATACATAATGGAGACCCTTTTCATTTCCTCTGTGGTCAGGGGCAAATATTTGCATTCACAGTGATAAGAATTTGATGTTCTGGAAAAACACAGGCTCCTGCTGTCCAGAAAGAAGACATTAATGCAAATTCCTGTCAACTTCCATGTGTAACAAAAGTATCACCGCTTTCATCTTGTGCAGAGAATTCTCCCACCAAACCTCAATGCAGAGAGATTTGGTGACCTTCTGCCTCCTGCACTGGTGGGAAGGATGGATGGGGGGATGGATGGATGGATGGATGGAGGGATGGATGGATGGATGGAGGGATGGATGGATGGATGGATGGATGGATGGATGGATGGATGGATGGGTGGATGGATGGATGGATGGATGGATGGATGGGTGGATGGAGGGATGGATAGATGGATGGATGGATGGATGGATGGAGGGATGGAGGGATGGATAGATGGATGGATGGATGGATGGATGGATGGATGGATGGATGGATGGATGGGTGGATGGATGGAGGGATGGATAGATGGATGGATGGATGGATGGATGGATGGATGGATGGATGGATGGATGGAGGGATGGATGGATGGATGGATGGATGGGTGGATGGAGGGATGGAGGGATGGATGGATGGATGGATGGATGGATGGATGGATGGATGGATGGGTGGATGGAGGGATGGAGGGATGGATGGATGGATGGGTGGATGGATGGATGGATGGATGGATGGATGGAGGGATGGATAGATGGATGGATGGATGGATGGATGGAGGGATGGATGGATGGATGGATGGATGGATGGATGGATGGATGGATGGGTGGATGGAGGGATGGAGGGATGGATGGATGGATGGAGGGATGGATGGATGGATGGATGGATGGATGGAGGGATGGATAGATGGATGGATGGATGGATGGATGGATGGATGGATGGATGGATGGATGGATGGATGGATGGGTGGATGGAGGGATGGAGGGATGGATGGATGGATGGATGGATGGATGGAGGGATGAGTGGATGGATGGGTGGATGGACGGGTGTGGATACAAAAATGCTGTTAGCAAGGAATTTTCCTGCTTCTTTCTAAGCTGTGGGATACTTTTCTCTCTCACGGAAGATAGTAGCAGAAGTTCTGTAAACTACGAACACCTGTGACCTTGCAGAGCTTTGTTTATGGTAGAATAGAAAAATATTTTGACAATGGATGTTTTAGGATTTTAGCCAATCACCCCAAGGGATGGCTGATCCTTTGCCCAATTAGACTATGAAGAAAAAAGTCTATAAAAGAGTTTGTAAAATAATTAAATAAATCAATCTAGCTGCACAATTCCTGCCTGCTGGATCTCTCTTCTGTCCTTGCTACAGCTGCGGGATACAGTAATAGAGGGGTGGATGGATGGGTGGATGGAGGGATGGATGGATGGGATTGGGGGTGGCAGCCCTACCCTGCCCACGCCAGCCCTCAGTCCTGCTGCTCCTGCTGCCAGGGTCCCAAATCCAGGCTGAGCTAGTCCCAGCCCCAATCCCAACATTGATCTGGGTCCTTTATGAGGGGAAGCTCACAATTTAACCACTCCAGAACTCAGGGGTTGGACTTCGATGACCCTTGTAGGTCCCACATGCAGATGTCGGTTCTTGCAATATTGGGTGGGGATTGAAAATGCAGGGCTGGATCTGCGGAGAGGGACAGACAGACAGACTCCACTGCCCAGGGCAGGCCGGATACGGGGCTGCCCCTCCACCTCCAGCATCAGCTCCTTGGAGCAACATGCTGCTCCCTTTTCCTCTGCCAAGAAAATAGCACCTATTTAGGAAGGCCTTTAAAGTTACCTGGCAGCAAACCCAAACCAAGAAGAAAGCGAAATCCTCAGATCTTAAATATAAATGATCAAAAACCCTCCTAAAAAAAAAAAAAATCCTGAAAAATTAAAGAAAAAAAATCGAAAAGTACACAGCTGACTTTTAACCTCGATGCTCTAAAGTCCACGAAGAAACCTCTGTTGCTATTGATTTCCATGGAAAATGCTCTGATATGCTCTGGATGGGTGGTGGGATGAAACATGAGGATCCAGGCGGGGATCGCGACCCCGCGGCCTCCCACGTTCCACCCACGCCCCGCCAACGCCAGGGAGCGGGAGCTGCTTTGAAATTCATTTCGGTCTCAAACAAGGCTGGACACAGGATGCTCCTTCCCGTGGTTTCTTTGAATCCAAATGTTTTGCAGCTGGAGCTGGGGATGGGCAGAGGAGGAGCTGTGGCTGCTGCAGCCAGCGGAGCTCCCTGGGCTCCGGCTGACAGAGCTGGCCGAGTGTAGATACTGCAAGTTCCCAAAAAACCCCTCACTTGTCTGGCTGGGGAGGAAGTGCTGCCTTAAATGCTGTGTGTTCAAACAGCAAACACTTGTCTGAGCCTCTGAAGGGCTTTGCAGACAACACAGCCTCATTTTTAATTCGGGGATTTCCCCCCTCGCAATAAAAAGCATCCTCTATCAATATTCTTTTAGGATTTTCTTTCCTCAGTGCAGACACATTTTCTTCTTTCTTTCTCTCCTCTGGCTGTGCCATTGCCAAGGCTTGGAGCTTTGGGCTGTGTTTTCACAAAGAGTTTAGGGGAGGAAAAAACTCCACTGCTGTAAAACCACCAGGGTTAAAAACCCAATTTCCTTCCCAGCTCTATCACTGAGTTAAGAGGAGAATCCAGTCATTAGTGACTTGCAAAAGTTTGTGGTGAGAATGGCTAGAGCTGAGAGGGATCAAAGCCTGGGTCTCCAGTGAAACCCACTTTCACTCCCTTCCTTTGGCTCCAGACGCTGGGAATGGCCTGCACTCCTGCACTGAGTGAGCAGGGAATAAGGACTGACCCTCCTTTACTTGGCTAAATTAAAGAATATCTGAAAATGTCAAAACTTGCATCAAAATGAATGGGACTTAGATGCCAAAATAGCTTTGTGTGTGTGGCCCTTTAGGTCTTTATCTTGATTCAATATTCTTGGGAAGTCAGTGTGGAGTGAAGGATGGGTTTTCATCTCAGATTTTGCTGACTAAAAGTCATGGGCTGTAGGTAAATCTCACCTGGTAATATCTTACCCGTCAGAGCCCTTTCAAAACTCTGGGTAGCACAGGCATCCATCAGGGCTGACACATTAATTCAAACAGTCTTATTTTCACATCATTTAAGGCCTCTCTTCCCACTTTTGTTTTGCAATTGGAAATATTTTCGAGGCATAACACAACTGCCATCCTCACACTGCTGCCTGCAACCACGGGGCCCACAGGGACTGTTTGCATTCCAGTCAGAATTCACCATTTGAAGGGGGTTAGATTTAATCCCATCCAAATACGCATTTTGCTTAAGATAAAAGGAAAAATAATATTCTCTTGCTGAGACAGATGGAGCCCAGGTGATGCTGAGGGTGGTGGGGGTTTCTCTGCACCTCATCCCATCTGCAGGGGACAAAGATCGGTCACAGGAGCTGGGAGCTCTGGGTACAACCTCGGCTGCCACAGCAGGATTGATGCATCCACTGAACAGAGACCACAGCGTGTGTTCAGACACCAGATCATCCCAGGGAGAGGGGGCTGGGGAGAGGCAGGATCTGCTCTCACTGGGAGGAGATTTACTCTGCAGGCGTGGGAGACCTACGGGCAAATCAGTGGCCAACATGACAAGCCCCAAACATCCTGGGTGGTCCTGCTGGGTCCCAGCAAGGTTTGTGTAGGTGACAGGGGACTTTCCTGTCTCTCCAGTGGGAGCAGAGAGGATGCCAAGGCTTGGGGCAGGGGGTGAGCAGAGTGGGAGAGGCTGGTGCTGCTCACAGAATCCCAGTTTGGGTTGGAAGGGAACTTAAAGTCCATCTCATTCCAACCCCCTGCCATGGGCAAGTTCAGCTGCTGCTTCCAGGCAGAGACAATTCCTGGTTGCCACTCCAAGGCTGTGCTCGTGGGAATGCCCCTCCCAACAGCGCTGCCTGCCAGGACACAGCACTGCTCCCCCAAAATCGCAGACCAGAGGCACCACAAACCTCAGCTGGTGGTGGTGTGGGGGGCAAAGTGTGGCTCTGGAGTCACTCACCCTCTTCTCTGCCAGGTTTAATTCAGTTTTCCTCATTTTCAGCCAGATTTGGAATACCTAAAAACCAAATTGCCTTTGAGGATCTCCTTCCCTTTCCCACCTTCAGGCAGAGAGACACAAAATAGGTCCCAGATGGAAAATCAGGGACTGGCCATGAAAAAATCTGCTTTGCTCCTGGGGAGAAGACCTGGGGCTCCAACAGTTGTGGACTGAGGTTTTCTCATTCTCTTCCTGCTGCAGCTTGGGAACACCCTGCTCTGGAGCTGCTACATCGCCCCTAAGCAGAGGGAGAGACTGACACCAGCACGGGCTCCCCAGTAGGGAGTCTCATCCAGCTTGTTCGTGACAGGCAGAAAAGTCAAATTGCTGAAAATGAAATCTGGAAGTTAAAAAACCGGGGACATACCCAATGAAAAATGAAACATTTATTTCCCTAACATTGATTTTTTCATCAGTTTAAAAAATGTTCATTTGGAACACTTTCTTTTTCCCATCAGTAAAAAGAAATAAAATCACAGTATATAATAAACATTTCCCTGCTAAAAAAGTTGATTTTGATGCAGCTCCATAGTTCATTTGTTCAGCAGTAACTGCTCCGCTGGATATTTGGATGAACATTTAGGGATGAAATTTAAGGAAAAATAGTTTGCTGAGATTTTTCTTCTCCTGGGTCATATCTAGTCTGTATTTAGGGACCAATTTGCCTTAATGGAAAGTCAGCATTCCTCTTCCAACCAGCCCAACCAGCTGGATGTGGACACTGCTGCATCCGCTCATCCCCCGGGATCAGACACGACCCAGACCTGCCCTGGTCACACCAGCTACAAACGACCTCCCGGCCAAAATGCCTCTGCTCTGCACTCATTATAAAATTAACTTAAACAAGCATAAAATGAAGTCTATGGAGCTGAACTGTTGGACAAACAGGAGATGGAATTAAGTCCCAGGCAATGCGCTGCAGCCTGGAAGATTGGGATTGTTCAGCCTGGAGAAAGCCTGGGAGGATTTAATTGTGGCCTTCCAGGACCTAAAGGAGCTGTAAGAAAGATGGTGTGAGACGATTTACAAGGGATGGAGTGACAGGACAAGGGGGAATGGCTTCAAACTGGAAAAGGGGAGATTTGAGTGGGATATTGGGGAGAAATTGCTTCCTGTGAGGGGGGTGAGGCCCTGGCACAGGGTGCCCAGAGCAGCTGTGGCTGCCCCTGGATTTCTGGAAGTGCCCAAGGCCAGGGTGGACGGGGCTTGGAACACCCTGGGACAGTGGAAGGTGTCCCTGCCCATGGCAGGGGTGGCACTGGATGGGCTTTAAGGTCCCTTCCAACCCGAACCGTTCTGGGATTCTCTGATGAGTGACCTTGTGCCCACACACATTTGGTGTGGGGAAATTCCCTGGATGTGACTCAGTTTCTCCTTGGCCACGAACCAGCCTGAGCCACTTCCCAGGGGCTGAAGGCAGTGAAAAAGCCAGAGCAGAGAGGTCCCTCCAGGCTCCTGTCCTGCCCCACTCCCACTCCTGCTCCTGGAAAGGCCCACGCGTTGCTCCCGACAAACACAGCCCTGCAAACAGACACTTGATTAAGGGTTCTTTGCTCCTACACTGGAATTGAATACAAAGCTTTTTTTTCCTTTTCTTCTGTCCTAAGAAGCAGAAAGGAGCTCTCGGATCCACTCCTTTTCTCATCCCTTTGTGTGATCAATCATGGCAGCATTATTCTGGCCTCAAATGCTTCCAATGAGAGGGGATATCAAAGTGGGGTTTCCTGGGTGAGCTTTTAAATGTCTTGTGGTTTCTCAGCCCATTTTCTTCTCTTTGTGTGGTGCATCTCACTCCCTCCTCTTCTTTTCTTCACTCCAGGAAAGCTGAGATTTCTTTTTAAGCAAAGAAAAAGTGGGGTTTTTTTTACTCTTCTTCGTTCTGCTGCTACTTCCTCAGTGATTCCTCCTTCCTCTCCCAGGCCCCTGTTCACCTTGCCCTGAAGCACCATGAAGGGTGAAATTCTGGAGAGTTTCAGGGCTCATGGGGTACTTCCCATAGGCTGTGGATGGAAATGGGTTGAAGAAAGGCCCGGCACAGACTGAGATGAGCACAGCACAGGGGCATCCATGGGCAGAAATTGGGGAAATCAGCTGGGAGGCAATGGCAGGGGTTTTCTGGCTCTGCACTGGTGGCAGAAGGGCTGGAGCTCCCAGGTGAGCCCACACAAACACATGTCTCCTGGCCCTGAATGTCTCCAGAGAGGAGACTCCACATCCTCCCTGGGCAGCCTTCCCAGGGCTCTGACACCCTCATGGAAAGGAGCTCTCCCTCAGTTCCTCCTGCTCCTCCATCAGCTCTGCCACACCCTGTCACCCAGCACAGCAGGGCTGTGACCTCCAGCAGCTCCTCTAAAGCAATTAAGCACTAATTTCTGAGCCCAGTGTCATGAGCATCTCACCCTTGGTAACCCCAGCAGCAAATCCAGGTTTAGGGCAGCGTCTCCAGTCAGGATGATTTATTCTGGCAGTGATCAAATGATCTTAACAATTTTCCAGACAGCCATCATAGATCCAAATGTGTTTACAATGAGGACCAGGAAGAAAAAGCGATTTGTTTAGTTTGTTTTTATCAGGTTGGGCCCAGACACCCCTGAGTTGTTAAGAGAAGAAAAGTCAGCTCCAAAAAGCCAGAGCTGCTTGATTACAACAGGCACCACAAGTGGGCTTCCTCCAGCACAGCAAAAGACTTTCAAAGGGCATAAATCAAAAATTGCAGCAGCGTGAAATTCGACCAAAGCAAGTCAAATGAGGTGTCCAAAGCCCTGGGCACGAGGGGCTTTCTTTAATAGCTTTGGTGACCTTTAGGGGTGGGCAACCTCTCATGAAATGAGAATTTCTCTGTTTGCATGGTTTCTCTGTAGGTAAGCTGAATGCATAAGCTGGGAGAAAGGGCATGAGGGAATGTTAGGAATGGGAATCAAGCTTTGAATGAGAACACCCGGGAGAGCTGGAGTGCCATGGGCACACATCAGCTGGAAGACCTGATGGCCTTAAACCACCCTGTAGGTCCTGTGCGACCTTGGGAAGTCAGAGAGAGGGCAGAGGTGGTGGTTAAGGAGGAAGCGGAGGGCAGCAGAGTTGGAAGTCTTTGGAACACCCCATTCCAAAGGTGCCAAGATCCAGCTCTGCTCCTGCTCACAGTGCCCTGGGAATTGATTCAACATCATCGCCAAAGCCTCGGGGCTCTGCTTTTCCCAGCCTGGCGCTGTCACATGGACGCATCAGACACCACACACACCATGTGCAGAGAAGCTTTGGTGTCCCATCCCCAGGAACAAAGCCCTGTCGAACAAACCCGCGCATCCCGCAGAAGCTCGGCTTTGCCGGAGTACTCCCAGCCAGCTCCGGGAGTGCAAAAGCACTTTGCAAATCCACACCTCATCTTCTATTCCATTTAAATGATCTACCATCTTTAGCAGGGCTGAGCCTCTCCAGAGCCTGTATCCAAGGCAACGAGAGCTACCGGGGAAAAAATGGATCCAAGAAGTTATTAAAATCACAATATCCTCTCTGAGCAAGGTAGAGATAATGAGCGTGTTCCGCCGGCTCCGGCACCATGGGCTGGCTCCCAGCTCCTGCTGGGTGCAGCTCCTGGCTGCTGACCAAACTCCAGCTTGGGGGAGGCATTTAAGGTCCTAAAGTCACCGAGCAGCATGTCCACACCTCCAAGCCTCAGCCCAAACCCATACAGCCCCGGATTTTATTCACTGCCTGAGGAATTGCTCTCCAGCGTGGGACAGCAGCGTTTCTAAGCGTTAGGAAGGGGCCTGGATTTCAAATTTACAGATATTTGGGGAATTTTAAGATGCTGAGGAATCAGTAGGTTGCAAAGAGGAAAATGAAATACTGCCCTTGTGGCGCCCCAGATTCGTGTGCCATAGATGAGGCTGGGACCCCAGGATTGTTCCCGGGTCCATTCCTTGGCACATTCTTCCCTTTTCCACACTGCAAGAGCGAGCACGGAATGTGGCGAGCCCAGACCCGGAGGTACCAATGGTCCTGATGTTTCTGACCCCAGAAATTCCCCAGACTGGGGAGCCTTTGCTGGGAGAGGTGAGGGGCCCTGGCTGGCGGCCTCTGCGTGCTGCTCCCCGGCTCCAGGGCTGTGCTGCAGGAATGAATCACCTCCGTGTGAGCTGCCAAGTGCTTTTATAAATCCCGGGATTAGGGGAACATGTTCAAACGCTCGCGCTCCGTGTGCGCCGGGCACAGGGCAGCACCTCCCGGAGTCAGGCTGAGAGAGCGATCATGCTGTGATTTGTTTTGATGTCTCAGGACCCTGGAGCCTCTGGTTCCATCCCAGAAACTCCCGTGGGAGTTGAAGACAAGCTCCCACTGATTCTACAATGAAGGGCAGCTTTGCCTTGCAAGCTCAAAGTCAAAATCTGGGATTATCTTTCCTCCCCACCTCTCCAGAGCAACGCACGACGTTAAAGATTTGATTTGCAAAGAGATTGTGCAAACATTTCCCTTTATCCTCCCTCTGTTTGAGCTCAGAGGTTTTGAAGCAAAATGCTGATCTCTCCTGGGATTTCTACTGAAACCAAGAGAGTCGGCTGAGCATCAGTTCCTTAAACTGCATCCATATTTGCTAAAAAAAGGGAGTGGATTCTCCTCAGAATAAACCCAGGAGCAGCCAGAGAGCAGAGGTGACCATTGGAAGGGCTGCCAGTGCCCCCAGCAAACCCACAGCAAGTCTTAGGGCTGAGTTCCCAAGAATAAAGAGATTTTTGTGGATGCTGAATTTTGCCACAAATATTTCCAGAGTCTCAGTAAGTGGGTTCCAAACAGACCCAGGTAATTATTAGCAATTAATGCCTGGTATTAACATGCAGGCTGACACCTAAACCACCTCCCTGGGCAAAACTGTGGCAGCTCCACCAAAGCCACCCCCCACATCTGCATTTCCTGGCTCCACTGTGGGCACCAGAGCAATTTGTACCAACACCACTGCATCTGCACAGTCTGTCTTGTGTAATTACAGCAGCAAAACAACTGGAACACTTTATGATATTCCTCAGCTTGCAAAATTCTACCAGGATTGCTTTTAAAATGATGATCAGCCAGAATTCACAGCCTCAATCACTGAATCATTAATTCAGTGGTTTTTAGTGTATTTTTCAAATGAAATGTTCAGCAAAGAGTATTTATTCATCCTTCATTGCTTTCTCACTGTAAAAATAATCAAATTAAATTCCACTCTCAAATTCAAACAAGACTTTAGAGGCAGAGACAGCCAAAACACGTGTACGAGAACGGCACAAATGTTCACGGCATTTGCCCACCCATTTCGGATCAAAACTCCAGGCTTTGATCACTGGATTAGTTTGGCAAATCCTACTGGAATAATAGGAGCAAAATCACCTCATTAGAAAAGTTTGGACCTTTTTCCGTGGTTTTCCCTCACTCCAAAATCAAAATTTTGGTGGCAGTGCTTGTCAGACAATGCGTCAGCAGCTTCCCTGTCGCGCCGCAGCACCAAGTACCAGCACAACCTCTGTTTCTCTGAAGAGATGATCACAGCAATGCCCCAAAGGCCCAAACCCATATTTGTTTGTCTTCCTTTCATCCTCCCTGAGCTAAAATATTTGAGGTTTCTCTAAACTGCAGGCCTGGAGCATTTATATCTGCCGGGTTAAACACCCACACACCTGCTCTGAGCTGGGCTTTGGGCTTTGCTGCCCCTCCAGCCTCGCTGTCTGCTCTGGAATGTCCCTGTGCTTCCCCCTTCTGCTTCCTGCGGTCCCTTCCCGGTGCCCAGCACCTCGGGACAGGCTCTGCACTGCTCTGGCACAAGGAGCATCACCCCAGCACCACCCCAGAGTGCCCTGGCTGTGTCCTGGGCAGGTTGGTGCAGTGACAGGGGGTAAAGCTGGCAAAGGCAAATGCAAAGATGCTGCCATCGAGGGAATCTTCCAAGAAGCCTCTGGGTCTCTTGTTGCTAGCCTGACTCGATGCTGAGTTTACTGGAAAGAGAAAAAAGAGGAACAAAGTGAAGGGACACGTCCCTCCACTGCCCCCAGTTTGTCGCTGCCCAGGGGAGCAGTGTCTGCAGCCCAAGTTTTGAGGGGGAGATGGGCAGTTTTGGGGTGCTCAGCCCTGTGTCAGTGATTGAAGAAATTTCCTCTGCCCTCAGACAGTGACAGGGCTTGCAAGGAACCAGGAGGGATCTCCTCTGCAAGGGGCAGGAGGGAGATTTTCGTGTTCCTTTTCCTTTTCTTAAAGGAATGCAAATAAGGGAAGCAGCAGCAATCAGGCTGCCGGCCCCAGGACAGATTCTCTGGAGCTTATTCCCCTCACCGTGGGGGTTTGATGAAGGCAAACTTTCCCAACTCGCTGCAGCACATGCAGAAAGAGCTCCTCTCCAAGGAAACAGTGATCTTTTGCATGTCCAGCATGTGGTCAGAGAAGGGGAAAGGTTGTGAAGACAGAGCCTGCCTTCCTACATGGCTGCTGTTGCCTTCCTTCCCTCCCTCCTTTGCAGGCAGGCACGGAGCATTCCCAGCTTCCCTGCACTATCGGGGTGCTTGTTTTAATTTGGAGAAGTAGGAGATGGACAGAGTTCGTCTCTGCATCACCTGTAAATTTTGGGGACCACAGCATCCCCCAAAAAAGCAACACCTGGAGCCATAAGGAGGCTGAAAGACCAGGCAGGACTGTGTTTGTCATTCCGTGTCCTGCCTGGCCAGAGCAAATTGCTCCAAACCAGGAGCCAACCCCCAGGTTTTGCCACCTCTCCAGCCAGGAATGGGGAACAGGAGCATTTTACTGACCAGGCACTGAGGTGAGGAAGGTGTCATGCTCAGCCCTCTGCTAGGTGGAGGCTGCAGCAGCCAGAGACGTGTGACACCACAGCATCACCTACCCCAGCCTGCTCTGAACTGGGGAGATGCCAATTACCTGCTGCGAGGACACCCCGAGACCCTGCGCAGTGAGGTGTTTACAGGGGCACAGGTTGGTTTTGGTCACCTTTTGGGGCCACCCTGGGCAGACACTGCCAGGACTGAGTGGCTTTGCCCACGGAGGGGCTGCAGCAGATGTGATCCAAACTCTCTCCTGCTGGGAAGCTCCTGGCTCCGAGCTGTGCGTGGCTCTGAACCCGGCTGCATCTGCAGCTCCGCGTTTTCAGACACTGTCTGTGTCTATAATTAATTAATGTTTGTACAGTGCTTTTAAGATAAAGTGGCATATAAGTACCAACTATCATTATTATTAGGCCCATCATGATTCAAAGCCATCAAAAGGCAGGAAATTGGGGGTTTAAGAGCCTGGCAGCCTGGTCACACGGCGCTGCTGCAACTCACGGCTTTGTGCTCGGGGTTTTACTCGGCGGAGTGAGTTAAGTCACGAACGTCATCTGGAGATTTGCAGACTGAGCCCGGAATTTACTGACTTTTGTGTCTTGAGGGGAGAAATCTCTGACGAAAGGGACCTTCGTCACGGAGCCAGCAAATAAAAATCTCCTTAACGCATCAATCCAAGGGACCTTCAAGGCCCCTTCCCAGGCATGTGCACCCAGGCTGGGTGGCAGCAGTGCCTGCCCTGCTCGGTGGCAGCTGGCACCTGATACCTCCTCCATGGGCTGCCACTAAGGAAGGGGTTTGTCCACTCCGTGTTCCCATTATCGGCACTGAAAATCAACTACAAAAGTACTAATTTCAGCTGAGTTCATTTTAAATGTCAGCCTCTAAGAATCGGAAAGGACTAATTAGGAAGGGGGAATGGGAAAGGGGATGTTGGGAACTTTAATTTCACTCAGTGCAGCCAACCCTGAAGGGAATCCGGAGCTCATTATTAGCGACACACCCTTAATTTGACTCCAAATTTGAGTCACTAACACTGACAAAGGTGTGCTAATGCCAGGCCAAGGTGTTTTGGGGCCAGGTGCTAACTGGGGGCTGCAGTGGGTGAGGCTGGGGATGAACAAACCACCCCGACGACTGGATTCACTGGGATGCAAGAGGGGCTGGAGGCTGAGCCCCCACTGGAGCAGAGAACAACAGAGGGGTGTCAGAAACTTCACTTAACTGCTCTTGCACTCAATCTATCCAAATTCTGTGCCAAGAAAGGAGAGAAAGAAAGGAGAGAAGGAGAGGAAGAGATAGAAGGGAGAGCTGAAAGGGCAGAGGCTGCCGCATCCTTCTCCCAAGGCAAGGCTGGCACACTGGTGCTATGAGCTCTGCCAGGTCCCCACCTTGTGCCTCACCTGCTGCTCTCCACCTGGTCACCAGCAAAAAGAGAACAATTTATTTCTTTTGCTTCCAGAACTGCTTTTATCCTGTTTCAAACCTTTTCATTTCCTGCAGGATGCTGGATTGGCACAGGCTTGGGAACATCTCCCCTCCCTGTCTACAAATTGCAGGTCTGGAGCTCAAATGGACACAATCAAGTCCTGCCAGCAACCCCTGCAGTCCCTTCCTCCATCTGTCCCACAACTCAGAGTGTTTCCAGCCTCTGGTCCATAAACCTTGTTCTGTCTCTCCAGTACCAGCATCCATGTGGGATTGCAAATGCACCAAAGGTTTGGACAAGGTGAGAACCTTCCCGTGCACCCCCGTCCTGTAGGATCCTGGACATCCCAGCTGAGCAACTGGTGGTTCTCATAACCCAGCTGATGTGGCCCTCCTGATTCTGGGCAGACACCAGTGGGCAGTGGGACTGAGAAGGGAAAGGCAAGTGGTGGTGGGTCCTGGGGCTTCCTTCGTCTCAGGTTTTCCTTTCACCAAACACCTTCTAGAAGGTGACCCAAAAAGTTCTTGGATTTCTTGGATTTCTGGATGCTGTGGGACTCTGTGACACTGAACTCCTTAGGGATCCAGAGCCCTTTTGGAGTTCTGTGATCTCAAAAGCAGCCAGAGCCCCTCACCCCAGCTGTGCATCCGAAGAGCTTTGCTGGATTATTCCCAAAGCCTATGTTCCTCTTCAAAACATTCCCAGGGATGGAGGGATCAATTTCTGAAGTCTCCGCTAGTTAATTGCCTTCCCTGTTTAAAAAGTCGCCACTATGACTGGCTCGGATCAGTTGAATTTCACTGTTCATTATTTTAACCTTCCTGTGACACATTTTCACACCCCGCTGGGTTCTCCTGGTGCAGGTGCCTGCTGGGCCCTGGAAAGGCTCCATAGAGCCCACTCACAGCTGGAGGTCTGCAGTGGGATCCTCCTCTTGCCCCCAGGGTGAGGCTGAAGGCTGGATCCTGCTGACACACCCACCCATCCCAGCTTTCATCTGCCAGGGCCAGGCCGTGGTTGCAGAAGCTGCCTGTGAAAACTGTTCTGAAATTTCAATGCTATAATTTTATCTCCCCGCAGAACTGACAGGCGTATTTCAACAGTGCTATATTATCAATTATAAGCCTAACAGAGCATGTTCTCCCATCTGATTGCTGGAAAAATCACTTGTCAAGGGCTGGTAAAGACCACAGCTGTCTCCTTGGTACAGACAGCCTGTATGTGTATCCTGTGGTACAATGCTTTCCCTATTGCTTCCTTTCTTCCTTTATTCCCTCTCTGCTCTAATAGGGGAGAACTGAATAAGGTGATTTCTATAGTGTCTTTACCCGACAACGTTTCTCACAGCAAAGCCTTAGATGCTGGCAGTGCAGCAACAACGTTAATCAAACACCGCCGTGGGCACAGGGACGGCTCCGGAGCCTCCGGGGGGAAGAGCCGAGACAGCCCCGTGAAGGACTCTCCCCTTCCTCCCAAAACAGGCTTTTTGCTGTTTCCACAGCAGTCTCTTACACCAGAGGCCATACCCAGGGCCCTCCAGTTCCTTCTGGGAGCGGAGCTGGAGCCCCATCCCTGTTTCACCTCCATCGACCACCTCAGCTGTCATCTCCTGGAGCACCCAGGGGCTCATCCCTGGGACATCACCTCTCTCTCCCAACCCTGGGATGATCCTCCCGGAGCACAGGCCATGGGTCTCCCTCAGAGATAAGGAGTGACAACACTTCCCACCATGTTTTTGTGCTCTGGTGCATCACCATCCATGAGGACACGATGCCAATTAGAGCTCCTTACAGGCAGGGTGATGCCAATTATAACCACTTACAAACAGGATGGGGGGATTTCTAATTATTAAAAAGCTTTAGTGCCTTAAAAAGCTACAAGAAGAGAGCGAGAAAGAAAAGACTTAATCAGTTTTTCTTTGGAGATGCCTCAAATTTGTAATTCAATCAAACCTCCCATAGCAGGAAGGATGTCTTTCTGATATTCACAGGAGCTTTCCAGGGGCTATAATCTCTGAGAGATTTATTCATACTTTCTGCATTAGCTTAAGACTGTTTTGGAAGAAACATCTCTCCCTCCCTCGCATCAGCAGAGCTTGAGAGAAGACATTAATATTAAAACAATTCAATTACTGTGACTTGGGGAGAACACGGGGCCTGGGGAAGGGCTGCTCGTGCCAGGCCAGCCCTCTGCTCTGTCCCGATTCCCCCTGCTCCTTGTTCTCAAAGAGTTCCCTGAAAAATGGAACAGAGCTCCTGAAGACTGAGAGGAGAGAGCCCAGCTCCCTCTCCTTACACACAGCTCAGGGTGTGGCACTGCTGTTTGTGAGCCCTGGGGTCCTGGGGAGACCCCAGGTGACACTGGGGCTTCCCAGCACTGCTTTGGGCTCCACGGCATCCTCCCAGCCCATGCTCTGCCCCCTGCTCCATCAACCCCAAACTAAGTCCCATAAGCCCAAAATCCAAGACTGGGCTGGGCTGGGCTGGGAGGGACCTTAAAGCTCACCCCATTCCACCCCTGCCATGGCCAGGGACACCTCCCACTACCTCAGGTTACTCCAAGCCCTGTCCAGCCTGGCCTGGGACAGGCAGCACCCCAGGATTCCAGGACTGTCTGTGCATGGCTTTGAGGTGTTTAAAAAAGCCAGTCCTGACATTTTGCTTCCAAGCTCCCTCGTGCAGCCCCCAGGAGGACAGGTCCAGCCCCTCGGCCATCAGCAGCACCTGGCAGGAAGCAGCTGGACTGAGGCTGGGATGAGGAGGAGGCGACTTTGTGGGGGGAGAAGGATAGGAAGTACTTTACACTTCAAAAGACACATCATCTCCTTGCTTCACAAGATCACAAGGAAGAAGGAATAGCAAGGCTGGAGGATAGATTAACCTTCCTTCTCCCTGCTGCTTCCTTGTTCTATCCAATCCATCCTTCATGCACCAGCTAATTAAACATGAAACAAGGAGAGGGGGTGCTGAGCCTCATCAGCTCAGCTCGACGTGCGGCACTCCTGCTCCTTCAGCCTTGCAGCACGGAATGCTCTGGTGGGGATGGTGCTGCAGGAGAGCCACAGCACGGCCCAGAGAGGGACACACCTGCACGTGCACCTTCACAGGCAGCCCTGCCCAGCCCTAACCACTCTGCTGTGCCTTCCTGTCACAGAATCACAGAATCCCAGGATGGTTTGGGCTGAGAAGGACCTCAAAGCTCATCCAGTGCTACTCTCTGCCATGGGCAGGGACATCTTCCACTATCCCAGGCTGCTCCAAGCCCTGTCCAGCCTGGCCTTGGACACTTCCAGGGATCCAGGGGCAGCCACAGCTTCTCTGGGCACCCTGTGCCAGGGCCTCCCCACCCTCCCAGTGAAGAATTTCTTCCCAATATCCATCTAGCCCTGCCCTCCTTCACTTAAGGCCATTCCCCTTTGTCCTGTCACTCCAGGCCCTTTCATGACACCGAGCTGAGAATCCCTCCCATTGTTGCTGTAATTTCTGACTGTAAGAACACAGCCTCAGCAATTGAATTAAACCCCACTGCTCCTGAGTTACAGCAGTACAAGAGATGGATGCTGAGCTGCCTCTGGAGAAGAGGATTCTCACGACCTGAGCTGGGTCCCAGCGGGGTCTCTGTGCTGCATGACACGGTTTGTTCTCAGCGAGATAAACCCGACACATGACCCTGCATGGCCAAGGGGAAAAGCCTTTGCAGAGGGAGGGCAGCTCAGACACGACACCTCTGCAATCAGGGGATGTCCACCAGTGCTGATTTTGCTAATGAGTTCACTGCTGAGGGCTGAGACCTGACAAGCTCATTAGAAATGGAGCCTCGAGTTCCACACAGCTCCCAGCTCTGCTGACGAACAAGTCAGGACGGGCATGAAAACCAGCTGATGGCAGAGAAGAGGGATCAGGTTTTGCAATGGAAAGGAGTCAGACGCCCGGCTGTCACACTCATCTGCACATCTCTATCCATAAATCCGGAGCGGTGACATCTACAGCCCTCGCTATCAACATCCACATATGAAAACGCGAGAGGACTTTGAGAGGGAAATAACATCGCTGTGATGAGATTGTTTTATCTCCCTCCCCGGCTCTCAGGGGCAGCAGCCTGAGAGCTGGAGATGTGCAGAGCAACTGCCAGCAGAGGGGAGGAAGGTACCAACGTGGGAGCCTCTCTTTTCCCCGAGGACGCTGTTATTTTTCCAGCTTGCCAGTTCCATGAGTGCCTGCTGCATGTGTGTGCATATGCCAGCACTCTGCCCAGGAGGAAACGTGCCTCTGGAATCACCCAGCAGAGGCACAAACCCATCCTACCCACACAGCCAGGCTGAGGCTGCCCCAAACACAGCTTGGGGTGGGCACAGGCAAGAAGAGGAGCTGGGAAGTTGCTCCCTGCCGTGGGCATGGGTGCCTTCCTCCCATCAGGACACACCTCTCACCCTCCCAGGTGAGACCTGGCATTCTGCTGTGCCAGAGGGATGGGAAAAGGGGAGACTTCTTCATCTGTGCAGGCAGCAACAGCAGCTCCAGGAGTGGGGGAGGGCCGGCACCCAATTCACTGCCAGGTACCACAGACTTTGTGACTGTGAGCTTCTGTTTTCAACCTAATGATGGGCCCATCCTGTTCCCTTCGCTGGCGTGACCTCACCAGGGGAGTTATTACAGCAAATTCCAACCCAACACCCACCACTGGGATGAGGTGGCCAGGGATGCTCTTGGGATTCTCTGCAGCCCACAAGGCCTGACCTCCCCCCTCACTTTGTGACTCAGAAAAAGGGGAGTGAAGAGACTTTGCAAAGTGGGAGGAGACCTTCAGGAGAATGACAGGTTTCTTTTGAGCATGTGTGAAGCACAGTGTATTCTTACTTACCAGAGGGTCTGGAACACAACTTGCTGCTCCCCACATCGACACCTCAACATGTTTGTCGTCAGAGAGGCAGCTCTGCAGAAGGGAGCCGCCTCTGCCACTCCAGATTTGGTTGCTTGTAAGAAAAGCAGGAAGTTTTTTCTGTTACTGCCACCCAGCCCATTTTCTCCAGTTCCAAGCCTTGCTCTCCCTCCCTCAAACACCAATGATTCACCTCAAAAGTATCCTCTCTAAGAGTTTTCAGCTTTTGTCCGCTTCACCAGAACAACCAACCAGATTTTAACTTTTTTTTGTGTGCTAAAGACGTATTTACCTTGTTATAATCCTGAATGGGGCATTCTGAGGACTATCTAGACCTGAGGATTACATAAATCAAGCCAGCCCACACTGTCTGAGACCGAGCCTGGTTGTGCCCAGAGCAGCAGGACTGGCAGCTGATCAAGGGATGGAAATACCCTTTCAGGTCTGCTCTCACCTGGCTGTGGCAGCCTGGCTCAGCAGCTCCTCAGAGAGGGCTCTTCATTCCCAGGCTTTGCAAACACAGAGGTGTGGGTACTGCAAGGCAGCACAATGACCTCGGAAAAGACAACAGGAATGATTTGACTGGAATGGAATCAAGGGACTGAGCTGCATTAACAACAGGAAATTGCTCAGAGAAAGAGCTTGCAAAAACAGGCAGTTCTCCTGTCCCATGGCAACTGGGGATTAAGTGTGCATGTAGATAGGGGATAAACATGCAGATCTGATCTGGAAAGCAGAAATTTACCTAAAAACAGTTTCACTGTCTTCAATCCTCCCTTATCTGCGCTGTTTTTCGCAGCCCACCTGCTGTTCTCTCCAAGGGGCTGGCTGGTTCCACACAGGAGGGATTCACTAAGGAGGAAGGGCCGCTCCTGCTTATCCAGCATCTTCTGTCTGCCCCAGAGGTGTAGCACATCTGGGAAGGAGCACTGGCACCCTCTGGGAGCTGCTCAGGCTCCCAGAAGAGCGTCCTTAGGAGCAAAGCATTTTGTACTTTCCCAGCAAGTTCAAGCCCCCTCCCTGCCCTTGTCTCCCAAAGGACTGGGCCATTTCCAGAGAATACCCCAAACCATGGAAAACAAACTCCATGATCGCACCCAATGATCCCCTGAAGAGGAAGAGGAGCCCTGGATGAACCACAGGCCCAGCTGTACTCCTGAAAAATGTCCTGTTTGGCACAAAATGGCTGCTGTCAGCCTTGACCATCTGCGAGGCCTCCCTAGTTCACAAAGTCCTCTCCCTGTTCACGTTAAAACTTTGTCTTGAAAAGCCTGATACTGTTCTGAGGCTGATCTTGACCTTCATGGGCCTTGGAGGTAAATTCCCCCTGCTTGGTTCTGGCTTTACAGCACAATTATCGGCCCATTCTGATGAAATTCACCCCAAGCAGAGAGGCAGCCTGAGGCTCCTCGTCCTCAGCCAGGTTCTGTGCAGGGGCCATGAATAAAATTCAGCCTTTTGTTCATGTCAAGGCTCAATTCCAGCTCTTTCAGGTCTGGACGTGAAATCCTTTTTTAAACAATTGCCTGCCTAATCAGACAACTCTGGGATCATCCCGTGCTCTCAGGGCAGCAAAGTTTCCTGCAGCAGCTAAGGAAGAGTTCACTTCACTTTTTCCACACCTCTGGTGGCTAAAGCCTCCCTGGGCAAGGAACAACCCAAAATTATGGGCAGAGGGCTCTCGTTTCTGAAAGTCCTGGCTCTTGACAGCTCTCCACTCTCTACTGTCATATTGCTTCAGTCTTTGGTGATGTTTTCCCTCCTTTTCCAAGTGATCAAAACTGTGATCAGATAATAGTTTGAAAAGGTGTCCCCCACATTCTAAACTTCTCTTGAGATGGGGATTTTCTAAAAACCATCTCTTGTCTACATTTGGAGATGTAACATGTCCCTTGCTGTCCTGTGATGCCCTGAAATGCCCAAGCATTGGTTCTGGGCTGGAAGGAAAGAATTAACGAGATAAGTGACACATTTGGGGGGTGCTCCTGCAGGGTGCCCCTGCAGTACCACCCTTCCCTGCCCTTGCACCTGTGGCTGGTACCACTGAGGGACTCATGGAAGCAAGGAGGTTGGAAGGGGTCAGGGATCAGCAGTGAGACAAAACTGGCTGGGTTGAGCAAGAACAGCTCCCAGATGCTGCAGCCTCGTGCTGAGGAATGATGTCTGAGTGAGTCCTGTGGCAGCCACATCTCCATTTCACTCAGTGCCTCTCCATCCAGCCCATTTCGCTCGGACAGTGTGGGGAGACAAGCAATTAGAGCCCTAATCAATAACATCCACAGCCCTCCCTGCTTCGAGCTCCTTAATTGGCATCCCAGCGTCAGGGGAAGGTCAGGCCGGGGCTGTGAAAGCAAACGGGAAGAATTCTCAGTGCAAAGTGCAAACAAATCCCAGAGCAGGAGGTTCTTCTTCAAACCAGGTTTTGTTCAATACCAGCGGAGAGGGGAGTGATGGGAGGAGATGTGGGTTTGGTGCTTCTGGAGAGGATAAACCCAACCCACAGCTGGCCAGGTGTGCCCTGTGCAAATCCCCTGCCCACCATGGATCCCCACAAACCCCATTTTGTAGCATTCCCTGGGGGTGTTGCCAGGCCCCACAGCCTAAACAGCACCTCCTGCCAAGGGGCTGCAGCCTTGGCCCCTGTGCAAGCCCAGGATGTCTGTCTGAGGAAGCAGCTGGAGCCACAACTGGCCACGTGTGACCCCACCACAGCCTCCTCCGGGGCCGGGCACCCCCCAACACCTCCGGACCACCATTGCAGAGGGATCACATCACATCCCCTCCACATTCACCTGGACAAGCAGTGTTCAGGCTCCTTCCCTCAGCTGCTGACATTGGGAAAGGCTCCAGGCAGGAGTGGACGTGCACCGTTCCCAGAGCTGTCACCAGAAAACACAGCTGGGGAATTCCCAGCCAAGCCACCTCTCCCACATCCAAATGCTCCTCAGCTCCTCCCAGCCCCAGATAATCCTGATCAATTTTCTGAAATAGTCCACATGAAATGGGAAACAAGTCTGGAAGGTTTTGTCGCTGAGGTTATTTACTAAATAATCCATAAATGTCTAATTTAACAGGAGCCATCCTGCCTGGAAATCACTACCTGGAGAGTTCAGGAGCATATTTCCTTTTCTTGATGGAAGGGATAGAAAAAGAAATCCAGCAACCCCCTAAAACTGATGACTTTGTTTAAATTCCTTCCAGAACTGTGTTTTCATACCAAGAGACCCAGGTCTGCTACCAGGACATCTTTTTTCTGAGAAGATGACAATTTAATTGAGCCAGCATTCTCTGTGCAGAAAAAAGGGCACGGGGATATGTGAACTGACACAAGGAGTATTTCTGTAAAACACTCACACGCTTAATCCTGAGTGTGTGCTTAGCCCTGCTCCGGCTCCACGTGTCAGGAATGCGATGCCAGCCTGCAAACTCAAGCGCAGCTTAACAGATGAGCTTGAAGACCTCAAATGACCAACAGGCCAGACCCCATCCCTCACAAACTGCCTGGTTTCCACTGAACGTGAGGCCAGCCCGTCCCAGCTGAGGATCCATCCTAAGATTTCCTACTGAAGCATTAAATTGGAGCAGTGTCCTCAGCCACCCCTGAAGGAAAGGGTGCTCCTTCCAGCAGCAGCAGAGGGGTGGAGGTGCAACATTCACCAGAGATCTGCTTTGCCCTTTCCCTCCACTTCCAATGTCCCATCCTGAGTGCCAAGGGTGACATTAAGGAAAGCTTAATCCCTGCCCTTCCCCCTGGCTATGCTGGAATCTCGAGGCAGCTCTGAGTGAGGCCGTGATGTGTCAATGTCACAGATGTGTCGCTCTTGTCACTGCAGGCTCCACCTGGGAGAGAAATAGGCAGAAATTAGTGGCAGATAGGAGAAGGTATTTTAACATATCCAGTTGCAAGAGGGGGGCAGCTCCAGAGGATCTGTGAGATAGAGCAGCAGCAGCAGCCCCTGGGTAAAATCAAGTTTTGCATGGCTGAGAGCCTCTGTGGGCTGAGCACAGCTGGAAGAGGCACCTCAGGAGCTGGGGCTGATGTGGCTGCACAAAATCCCTCAGGATGGGGGTGATGGGGTCTGCACGAGGAGCTTTGGTGTCGCTGGGCTGAACACAGGGGTGAAGAACCCTGGTGATGCCTTAGATTTTAACTTCCATATTTTTCAAATCCTGCACTGCCCAGTGTGTCACTCTGAAGTTTCTTGTAGCCTGTTCATTTCTGCTCTCTGTGCTGGGCAGACATAACAAAGCCTCTCTGGGCCTGCTCTCCAGGGACACCCAGACCGTCCTAGGCCCAAAATGTGTAAACAAAAAGCTTCTAAAGGGGGGGGGGCAAGCTTGGGGAAACTACATCATTAACTGAAGCTTTAATTGGAGAATTCACCCTGCTATGCAAATGAACCAAACCTATAAAAGTGTGAAGAACTCGTGCCCTGCCGTCCACCTTGGGGCCCATCTCGGCAGTGGCCTCTGGCCCCCAGGGGTACCTCTGAAGGCCTTTCAAACAAATCCCTGCCTTTATTCCCTTACTCCCGTCGAGTCTCTCTTTTAAGTGGCCTCTTCAGGCATCACCGGGGTACCACAGTGCTCAGTGTGGGATGTGGGCACCTCAACACAAAGCTCTGGTTCCTTCACCCAGGCTGTAAAGAGGGCCTGGGGCAATCAGTGGGGTTTTTAACAGAATATGGGAGCACCACAAGGTTAATCCATGTCCTGTTACGGTCCCACAGTGAGGTATTGGCAGACTGGGAAGAGAACAAAGTTCATAAAATCCTCCTAGAACCATGAATTCCCGAAATGGTTTGGGTTGAAAGGATGTTAAAACTCATGCCATCCCACCCCTCTGACATGGGCAGGGACACCTTCCACTAGACCAGGTTGCTCAGGGCCTAATCCAGCCTGGGCTTGGTCTCTGGTTTTCCCGAATCCATAAGGCACAATCCCAGCGAAACGGGCACCACAAATCCTGCCTGTCCCCAGCTCTTCCCCTCCTGCAACACTTCCCATTTCAAGAGAAGAGATTATTGATTGCTGAGCTTGTTGTACAGGCTGGCATGATTTATTTAAGCATGTGCCAATAAACACCAGGATGGGAGGCTGTTTTTCCAGCATTCCCACAGTGGAGCACTAGAGGAAACAATAACCAGCCCCGTGATTGTTACTGTGGGACTTCTCCTGCCAATTACATTGAGTTACAAGTTTCAGTTATGTGATATAAAATAATTAACTTCATAAGGTCCAAGAAGAATTGCTTGCTCTCTATGAAGGATCTTCTTCCTCTGCTTTTTTATGCCAACAAAATGTATAATGACTGGAGTTTAAAAAAACACCCTGCAGACTCCACAGAACTCAGGATTTCATCACTTCTGCTGCTTACCACGATTTTAATAACAAAAACAGGTTGTCAGGGTCATAAACCCCAGGTGAACATTCCTTTCCTGCCCACATTCCCGTGGGCAGGAACAGGACTTTCAGCCAGAAGAGCACTGCATGAAAACAAAGTGCATTTAGCAACAGCTCTGGGAGATTTGTCATATAAGTTTGAGCTTAATGAAAATAAAAATCAAATTAAAGATCTTGCAAAGTCTTCCTTGGGATTTTTCAAGTGATGAGACTTAATTAAAAGTAAGCAGGGAAAAAGGGAAGCATTGCATGGACTAAGAGGAACAACCCAGAAGCTGAATTGCATTCGGGAGTGTGAGCGGAGACTGGGAGGAAAAATGAGGAGCAGTGAGCCCTGGTGGGGAAGGATTTTTCTCAGGGATGGTTTCACCTGAGAGCCTGGTCGGAACAGTCTGAGGGATCGCTGCAGACTGGAGGAGTCCCCTCCTGCCCCTCAGGTTTAACTGGGATGGAAAGGGATGAGGGCTGGCACACAGAGCAAAAGGGGTCCTGGCACCCCGGTGCTGAAGATTATTTGTAGATACAAAAATGCTGCTAGCAAGGATTTTCTTGCTATTTTCTAAGTCCGTGAGAGACTTTTCTCTCTCACAGAAGAGGTAGCAGGGAATGTAAACAACCAAGCCACCTGCAACCTTGAAAAGTCTTGTTTATGGTATAGTAGAAAAATATTTTGACAATGGATGTTTTAGGATTTTAGCCAATCACCCCAAGGGGTGGCTGATCTTTTGTCCAATTAGACCATGAAGAAAAAAAGTCTATAAAAGAGTTTGTAAAATAATTAAATAAATCAATCTTGCTGCACAGTTCCTGCCTGCTGGATCTTCTCTCCTCCTCCTCCCTATGGCTGCAGGACACGGTGATATACCCTAGGGCCCAGGCCTGCGGTAATATTTGGTGACCCCGACGTGATCTGCACTCTCTGATGTGTCCTGCTGCTGAGAGTCAAGCCGAATTTCTCTAGAGGTACGCTGTTCCCTTTTTCCCCCCCCGGGAGGTCCGACGAGACTGAGAAATGGCGAACAGCGGTTCACAAACGGATGCTGTGGTCATGGTCTGGAAAGGTATGTTTAGCATACTGCAAACCTCAATTTCTGAAAACTCAGTTTGGGAATTATTAGATTGGGCTACCTTAGAAGGGATTTCCATGGACAGAGATACTGCCCTCGACTTTGCCTTATGGCAGGAACTTGGCTGTGCTGTCCGACATGAGCTCCCATCTGGGGACCCAGCAGCGTTAGAATTATACCGAACCTGGCGTTCGTTATTTATTCTGCTGACCGACCTTGACTGTAGCAGCTGAGCTGGCTCGCCTATTTCAGTGATGAGTGACGGAGGAATGTCCAAGGGGGCAAGTGATGGTGAATCCGAAAAAACACCCTCAGCTCCACAAGCAGAGCCTGCGCCGACTCACCCTGCACAATCACAGGACTCCGCTGCCCCCAGGGACCCCGCGCCGGCAGAGGCAGGGGTGTCAGGGCAGCGGGAGGGCACACAGCCTGCCTTGCCGCTCAGCTCGGTGGCGGCCATGGCTTATCCAGGGCCGCAAATTAGCGACTTAGTGAATTGGACCCCCCGTGGCGGCTCCTAGCCCGTTTGTATATGCACCAGCGGAGCAAAAGCGGCCCGGATGTCCCTTCTTAGCCGGCGTAGCGCCGGGTGTGACTGCGCCAAGACTGCCTGGGTGTGGTCTGCTGCCCTCCTTGGCGCTGGACTGTTCTGCACCGCTGCAGAACCGAGTCATCGACCTTTTAATACAGCACCTGCCTTTGCTGACAGAGTTACCGAACATATCCCGAAAGCTGGAGGACCTGCTCAGCTTGCAAAAACAGCTGCTGCAGATAACAGAGGCACCCTGCTGTGCGGGGTGCGCCAGGCCTGCACCGCCAGCACCACCCGTGCCGCCCGCGGGAGCCGCGGCTCCAAACCAAGGAGTGGCGCGGCCGGTGGCGAACCCAGAAGTAGCGCTGCCGCAGGAAAACCCCTGCAGAGTGGTGGCTGTGGGCAGCAGTGCTGAACGCGGCCGGGGAGCGAGAAGCAGCAGCAGTTTCGGCAGCGACACTGAACGCGGCCGTAGAGTAAGGGCCAGCGGCGGCGCCAGGTGTGGCTGCAGTGCAAGGGCCAGCGACGGCACCAAACGCTGCCGCGGAGTAAGAGACAAGCACGGCGCTAGGCGTGGCTGTAGCCCCAGAGACGGCAGCAGCAGCTCCAGTACTGGTTCGGTCGGGACTGGCCGAGACGGCACCCTGTCCAAACTGCTGTCCAAACTGCAGTGCAGCCAACTGCAGTCTGTGCTGTCTGTTCTGGCTCTAGTGAACTTAGCCAAAGTGCCCCTCTCCGTCCACCTCTGTTCGCTCCCGGCACCTCAGAGTTGCCTTTGCCTGATGATTCATTGTCAGGCAGTGAGGCAGATGAGGTTCTGGCCCCAGGTCGTCAGGCGGCTGTAGCTGCGCGGTGAAGAAAAAGGCTGCGCCGGTCTCGCCCCTGGACCTTTCAGTACTGCACAGTAACAGTGCGTCCAACCCACTACAGGCGCTTCTTAGTTAAGATGCGAGCATTGTAGGAGGGTGACTGGAGGTTATTGGAAACACTTGGAATGCCAAATAGATTTGAGGATTCTGGGGGCAATCAGGAAGCTGTTACACTCCATCCACAGGCCGTGCCAGAAGTTCAGGATGGTAGTGACTCCCCAAAAGGGGAAATCCAAGCTTTCCCAGTGTTTAAGGCTCTCCCAAATTCAGGGGAGCGTGATAAGCATGAGGTAATTGCTTGGAAGGTTGCCCAGGACCTCCAATCCAAGGTGGCACAATATGGGCTAGGTTCTGCTGAGGTTATGCAGATAATAAGGGTGATAAATACAGATTTATTTGCTCCATTTGATATCAGACAGGTCAAATTCTATTTCAACCTGTACAATTTACAGTTTTTGAGAAAACCTGGAGAAAGCTGGCCAACAAGGCTGCATTAGGGAATATGCAGCTCCCTGCTGCCGATCCTAGACAGACAGCAGGAATGGATGCTTTGATGGGGGCTGGTCCCTTCTCTGATCCCAGCCTACAGGGTACTTTGTCCTCTAGCGTCCTACAGCAAGCTCAACAGGTAGGCATGGCTGCCCTGTTGAAAACCATAGAGTTGTCTGTGCCTAGAAAGCGATATACTGAAATAGTTCAAGGCAAATCAGAGTCATTCCTCTCTCTTGTAGAGAAAGTCACTGCTTCTCTTGAGAAGCAGGTTGAGGATGACAGGTTAAGGTAGATGTTGTTAAGGCAGTTAGTGAGAGATAACACAAATGAAGAGTGCAGAAAAATCATAGATGCCATATCAGGGGATCCTGAGGTAACAGACATGGTCGAAACCTGCGCTAAGGTGGGATCTGGGAACCAGAGAAGGTCTGCTTTGGCTGCGTTCCTGCAGCCTGTTCACGCATCTTCTGGTCGTGAACCAAAGCAACCCAAACAGGAGAAATGGAAGCGGCCTAAGCTGAGCCAAAAAGAGAACACAGCGATCCCCCAGTGCAAGAGGTGTGGCAGGCCAGGGCATTGCTCGGACTATTGTAGATCCCTGACTCGTGCCGATGGTTGGCCTTTGTCAGGAAACTTCCTCCGGGGTGCAAGGAGGGGAAATTGCTCTCCGATGCAGTCGCTCCCCCAGAGAGTGGCACAGGTACAGGCACAGGCCTACCCAGCCACCCTAGAGACAGCACCCAGAGATCAGACGGCACCCAGGGATCAGATGGTTTTGATGTCCACACCGCAGCTGCAGTCATCTTAGACTCTAGTGGTATTTATAAGGTTCCCTTGGATGCATATGGACCCTTAGCCCAGGGATCCAGTGCGCTGCTGGTGGGAAAACCTGACGTTGCCCATCAAGGAATCTTAGTGCACTCAGGAGTTATTGACGCTGACTTTAAAGGTCAGATTTGTGCTATGGTGTCCACTCAAAACCCCCCTGTAACTATTCCTGAAAAGACCTGCCTTGCTAAATTAGTGCCTTTTAAGTCTTGTGTCCCCAGGATAGAACAACAAACTCATGAAGATGACGGCAGTGGATCTATGGGACTTCCGCAGGCCTTCTGGACTGCAGACATCTCTGACCAAAGGCTGCAGATGACATGTACCCTGATCCTGCTGAACACCCGTCCACCCCAGACTCAGCTTCAAGGTTTGATTGATAGCACACGGGTGTGCACTAGTTTGAAAACAAACCAGTGGGAGGCACCAAGTCAGAATAACAATTTAATGGGGAAATTAAAGAAAAGGAAAAAAATGAAAAGAAAACACTGGTTCAAACTGACAGAGTCAAGATACAACCTGACACCCTGTTAGGCAGGGTGGTGGTAGCAGTCTGGTAGAATGGTGGTTGCAGTCCTCTGAAGCCGTGATCCTGTAGAAAAGGGGCTGCTCTTCCTCAGAAGGTCCAGTGGTGGCTGTGTAGCTCCTGTCCTCTGGAAATCCAGTGGAAAGGTTGTCTCTGGTGTTCAGAATCTCAGATTATATCCAGGATGGAATGCTTGGTTCCTCCCTCTGGGTGGAGCATCTCACAATGGGGTCATGAGTCATGAGGCCAAGTGTTGATTAGGCTCATTAACAGAAGATAGTCCAGAGGGAGTTATCTCTGAGTCATGGGGCAGGACAATGATGGGCCATTAACAGAAAGATAGTCTGGGGGGAAGGAAGCAAGGAAACACTGCCCCACCTGATTTCAACAGCTCATGAGGATGGTAATAGAATACACTGCAACCCAGGACAGGGTGCTGATGTAACTATCATCTCCTTCTCTGCATGGCCTCCCTCATGGCCTTTACCCCCAGTGGGATCGGCCATCGCAGGAGTAGGAGGAACCACACAGAGCTATTTAAGCGAACGGTCTGTGGTGGTGAAGGACTCAGAGGGGCACACAGCTACGATTAGGCCTTATGTTACTACCACTTCCCTTAACCTTTGGGGACGGGACATGTTGGCACCTTGGGGGTACAGATTGGGACAAATTTTTAGCAGGGGTCACTGTGCGTGAGGGTGCACAGTATCCTACACTGCCTTTGCAGTGGTTGATTAACACACCAATCCGAGTCAGGCTCTGCTCAGTTAGTTGAATTAAGGGCTATTATCGTGGTTTGTCAATGATTCTCACAGGAACCTTTGAATTTGGTTACTGAAGCTGACTAGCAAAAGCTTTGTATACAATTAATCACTTCACAGTACCACAAAATTCAAATAATCCTGTTATTCTGAATCATTTTCTCTCACTGCAGTCTTCAGGTGAGACACAAGTGCCCCAGGCAAAAGTCTGGGTATGGAATTTACTCACTAACCAGTGGAAAGGCCTGCATGAGCTTATCATTTGGGGTCGTGGGTATGCTTGCGTTTCCACAGATACTGGGGTATGGTGGCTACCTTCAAAATGCGTTCACCCTGACCTACGGCACCAGAGGCAGAACAGGCAACCTCCAAATGATGACCAGAACACCAACCATCCAAATGGCAACCAGAATGTAGATCATCAGCCTAATGACTCTTCTGATGATGACCAAGATGTCAGCCATGAGGCAGATGGTCCTTCTACAAGCAGAGACTGGAATGGTCCTTCCACCAGCAGAGACTGAACTTTAAAATTCTTGTTATGGAGTCAGATAGTTAAAGCCTTAAGGACATATTTAGAATTAATAACTGATGTAAATTTCTGTTTAGGATTAATAGTAGAGTTGTTATCTTATCAAACAAAAAGGGGGAATTGTAGATACAAAAATGCTGCTAGCAAGGATTTTCTTGCTATTTTCTAAGTCCGTGAGAGACTTTTCTCTCTCACAGAAGAGGTAGCAGAGTTATGTAAACAACCAAGCCACCTGCAACCTTGAAAAGTCTTGTTTATAGTACAGTAGAAAAATATTTTGACAATGGATGTTTTAGGATTTTAGCCAATCACCCCAAGGGGCGGCTGATCCTTTGTCCAATTAGACTATGAAGAAAAAAAGTCTATAAAAGAGTTTGTAAAATAATTAAATAAATCAATCTTGCTGCACAATTCCTGCCTGCTGGATCTTCTCTCCTCCTTCTCCCTATGGCTGCGGGACACGGTGATATACCCTAGGGCCCAGGCCTGTGGTAATAATTATTGAGTTATATAAAATCATGGAATGGTTTGGCTTGGAAGGAACCTTAAATCTCATCCCATTCCACCCCCTGCCATGGGCAGGGACACCTTCCACTGTCCCAGAGTGCTCCAAGCCCCAATGTCCAACCTGGCCTTGGATCCCAGGGATCCAGGGGCAGCCACAGCTGCTCTGGAGTGCCAGGGCCTCCCCACCCTCACAGGGAAGGGTTTCTCCCTAATCTCCAACCTAAACTTCCCCTCTCTCAGTTTGACTCATCTATTCACGTACATTTATTGACTACTTTCAGCCCTAATAAATATCCAAGATGTGTCGCTGAAGGTTCAGATTACATTTTGGATCCAAACTAGGTCACATTTGCTTCCAAAGCCAAAAATAAGCTCTTATTCCAAACCCACAGGATAAACAGAAGCCTTTCCATCATCATGGAGCATTCTTCAGCCTGATGTTCCTTTCAGAGCACAGACCCTCTCATGCATAAATGCCATGGTAGGACAAGGATTCAGGAGTGGCGGGTTAATGTAATAATGTTTTGCAAAATGAGAAAAATAATCAAATAAGCCCTCAAATGGAAATATTGGCATTCACTCCCAACAGTGCAGTGTCAAAAAAAGGAGATTATAATTACCTCTAAGGCTCACAACAGCAAATGCAGTTTCCCACAGGAGTTTTACCTCCATAAATTAAAAAATATCCTAATTCACAGGTATTGGTTCCATTAAGCCCTAAATCCTGCCACAGTCCTGCAAACCCTAAAGCTCATAATCCCCCCCTCAGACCTTGCAGCACTTGGGAGGTCTCCCGAGCTGAGGAGCAGGGAAAGCTCTGTATCCAGGTGCAATTCCCTCGCTTTCAGCCCAGGATGTGCTAAGCAGGAATGACAGATGCCTGTGGACCCTCTGGGAACCCTCAGCTGCAGGGTCTCAGAGCACATTTCAGCTATCACAGAACACAGGGTGATAATCCCTCCTGCAACACCCACAGTCCTGACTAAACACAAGAGGAGAGACCTGAATTTCCAGGGATGGGGCCTGGGCTTGGCTCAGGTGCTGGTTTTGCTCCTTAGTGAGGCTCCATGAAGCAGTACCAATATCAATCAATGCCGTTTTTTGGTTACTTCATTCGTGTTGTGCAACCCAAGGTGAAGGATCCCACCCTGCCCCTTTTTCCCCAGGGTATTTTCTAGCAACTGGATATAACCAGGGATGGGGTTGGACTCAGGAATCTCATGGGACTGCTGGTTCTCTGCTTTCACTCTGAGAAAAAGCTGATGGGTTCAGAATCTTTTCGAACAAGTCCCTTGTGCACCTTGATCCAGAGACCAGTTTTGGTGCTGAGGCTTCCCAGTAGCCCCTCATGTTCTGCAGTTGCTCCCAAATTGGCAATTTCCTTTTAAAACCCCCCCAGTTTATCATTTGCCTTTAAGATCAGGGCTGTGGAATTAAACAAAACCCACAGCAAAAGAGAAGCATCTTCCCGTTCCTTGCCCTTTCCCTGCTGACCTGTGGACTCCAGGACTCCAGGAGGAATTTGCAGGTAATTGTGTGGCTTCTTCTCCTTTGCCTCAGCTCCAACCACAGCCACAGCACTAATAAATGTATTTACAAATGTTTTTTGCTCACCCCATTGAATCACCATGCCCCGGGGTGTGCTTCCAGGTCCTGACTTCCCCTTGGGATTTCGGGAAAGGGCTGGCTGCTGGCCACCGTCTCTTATTTAACCACCCAACCTTACCCTGCTCTTTCATTTGCAAACCCACAAGGGTGTGTGAAGAGTTTGAGTCATCTCTGAGTCAGCCCCTCTCATCACGCAAAACCCGAGGCCAGCAGCTGGAGAAAGGGAATTATTCTGGATGATGGAGAGTAAATTGTCCTGGCATGAAGGCCTGAGGCTCCAGGCACGATCAGTCCTTGCAGAGGTTACTTTATTTAAGGGGAGACTGAATTTAAAGGGGGAAACATGAAGAGAGGGGAAATGCTGGATCTTTGCTCACTACAGACCCCGAGGAACAGCCACCATACTGCAGCCTCCCCCTCTGGAAGCCCCAGCAATGGTGTCAGGCAGCTGAGGGAGCAGCAGGACCTGAAGGGATCCCTCCTGGTGCTGCTGAGCCAGAAAACATCCCAGATACCTTAGAAACAGGGAATGGTTTGGGCTGGGAGGGACCTTAAAGATAGTCTCATTCCAAACACCACCATGGGGGGTTGATTTGATCTTAATGTGATCGGAGAGGTTGTGAGAGCAGTGAGCTCATGGGGAAGGGCAAAAGGGTGGAGCAGGAAAGATCCACAAGCTTTTGGGCTAAAAGCCTCTCGGGGGTGGCTACGGGAAGATGCTGCAGGTGGAAGGAATGACGGAGCAGAAGGGTCTCTGCAATGGGGAGCGAGTGGGAACCAGTGCTGGAGAGCCACTGGAGCCAAGAGCACAGCACAGGCTTCATTGCTGGCATTGATTTTCCATGGAAAGCATTTAGCCCTGATTGCAGCAGGTGTCAGAACAAACCCCTTCAATTAGATCAAGAGAGAGAGACTCAATGGGGAGGATGAGAAAATCAAGAGAAGCCATTTCATGCCAGACCCGCTTGGATCTGGCTCTGCTGGGCCTCAGGCCCTGACAGATCCCAGCTCATCCCACTGGGGTGTTTGATTCCAGGTCAACGTCCTTGTTCCTCCTGCTCTTCTCCTCTGCTGCAGATTTCTGATACTTAGGAAATAACCAGCTGGAGCAAAACTTCCATTTTGTCAGCTTTCCTCATTACTGCTTCTTGGGATTTTAAGTCTTCAGGCATCTGATAAATAAAAATCCTGCCTTTCCCACACAGCTCTGTGTCCTACACCCACCAACAAGCGAAAATAATCATTTTCTTATACGAAAACAAAAGTATAATCAAATAGTGTTTTTCTAGATGCCTGCTCACACTCCATGGTAGGAAATTAATTCCAGAGAGAATCTTGCTGAACTCCAAGGCCTGACAAACTTTTCATCCTGTAATCATTTTTCAGAGGAAGGGAAAACAAAATACATAAAACAGACAAATGGAAATATCACTAATCCCATCATGGCCGCAGAGGAAAGGGTAATAAAGAGAAAGATGACAGAGTGGAATTGTTCCACAGTGAATTTTCAGCTCAAGTTCTTTATCTCCTGAGCTTTCCAGCCCACTGCCTCACCTGGAGCTCTGCTGATGGCAGCCAAAGGTCTGCTTCCACTTCCAGGAGCTTTTGCCATCCCTGAGAGATTGTGCTGGAGCAGCAGAACAGCACAAAGTGGGGAGAAACAGCTGGAGACGCCACCACCATTCAGAACACAGGAAGATTTTGGGCTTCAGACTGAAAGAAGGGGATTTTGGTTGGATAAATAGAAGAAATTGCTCCCTGTGAGGGTGGTGAGGCCCTGGCACAGGGTGCCCAGAGCAGCTGCAGCTGCCCCTGGATCCCTGGGAGTGTCCAAGGCCAGGCTGGACGGGGCTTGGAACATTCTGGGACAGTGGAAGATGTCCCTGCCCATGGCAGGGGGTGGAATGGGATGAGCTTTAAGGTCTCTCCTAACCCAAACCATTCCATGATTCTGTGATTTGTGGATTTTTGTTGAGTTGTTGAATTTGTTAATACAGGATCCCAGAATCATTAAGGTTGGAGAAGGCCTCCAGGATCAAGTCCCACCACGCCCACTAAACCTCATTGTGACATAAGGAAGACAATTCCTAGCTTCCATAGAGGAAGGAAATCCCCAACTTTGGTGGCATTGGAAAATTTTAGGAGCATTAAAAGCCTCCACAGTGAGCAATAGACACTCACCCCATTTACACTGTGCACAGTAGAACTGGACTTAAACCCTGGCTTAACTGTGAGTAAAATGCTGAAATGTTTAGATGGACTGAGGTTCTTCACAAGGAACAGAATCTCTCCTTTCGTACCACAGCCTCAATAAAACATCACTGATTCAGCTCCAGCCACGAGCCACCATTCAGGCAGTCCTGCAATTGAGCTGTGGCCATCTCGTCTTCCTCTCTGGAGTCTGTGGCTGGCAGAGGAGCTGAGCTGCAAAGAAATTACCCCTTCTCCAAAAAAACCCACCCCAAACCCCTCAAATCAACCCCCAAAAACTAATTTTGTGATAGTCAGCAACCAACCCTGTCAGCAAACTTTTCACATCCACCAATTATAGCTCAGTCCCCCCTCACTGTCACTCAAGTATCACCTACGAGATCAACCAGACCTTTATCCAAGTGTTTGGCATCTTTCTTGCAGAAGGATTCAAGGGATCTCATAGAGGAAAGCTGGGTTTAGTTTTATTTTTCTGTTTTAAGTCTTGCTTATTTAAGAATATTTCTCTCAGTGGTTAAACCCCAGTGTTTTACCTGTTGCAAGCCAGAAAAAGCAGCACCGCTTGCTCAGGAAAGTAGCTAAAAAAACTCCCAGGGGTCCAGATGATTTATTCTCTCTTTGGTCCTTCAGACTCCTATTAAAAAATGGGTGAAGTTTAGCACTCTGAAAATTAATTGCTGACAACTTCCTGCTATGATGTATCTCTCCAGAGGTTTTGCTGGCAACTGAGAGTTGCTGCTCTGCACATCTGTACTAAACACTGTCTGCTGGCCATAAATCCCACCCGCTCCCCCTAGCCATGTGTGCCTCATGTCCCATATATATTCCAAATGGGAGTGAGAGCCAGCTGGAGAGGCAGGGGGAGAGGGGAATTAGCCAGGCAGGCACTTCCCAGCCAGCCACAGAGCCCCAGCACTGGGCAGTGGCTCCAGCTAACAAGGAGGGCGAAGCAGAGACAGCCAGAGCTTTATTGATGATTTGGGACGACCATCAGAAAGCCCAAACAATAAAATCACTGGAGTTGCTGCTTCATGCATGCAGGCTAAACCTCCTCCAGCTTTCCCCATCATTTCATTTCCCCCCCTTCGCCTTCAGGTAAAAGCTGTTTTTCAAATAAATCTTATTTTGAAATAAAAAACCAGTGATGCCACCACCAAGCGCAACCTGTCAAGCTCCAGGCTCAGAGAGCTCAGAACTCCTTTTGTTCTTTTGAATGGGGCAGGAAAAGAGGTAATGCATGAAAAATGGAACAAGGTGTCAGTATTTATATCCACAAAGCCAAGGCAAAGGAACAGCTCCTTGATAATGGCTTTCCTGCCGCCAGCCTGGGAGTCCTCAAAGGGAGGGCTAAAAGCAGAGCATGATCCAAGCAGCTCAGCTCGTGCAGAGGAAGAAGCTCATCTGAGACACGTTATTTGCCAAGCATGACCTTTGTTGGCTTGATGGGAATCTCATGAGCTGGAGGTCTAAAGGTCTTTGGCACCTGGGAGGGGGAGCAGCACCCTTCACACGTGTGGATTGTCAGCCACACCACAACCATTGTTTCAGTCTTCTCTCTCATTAAGAGCCGATCCTTCTGCAGGTGAGGAGAAATGAGCAGAAAAACGTGGATATACCTCGGATTGATGTTTTTGACTTGGCTACTCTGAGTTATTTCGATTTCCTCATCCCACCTCTGGCAGAGCTGGCACTGCAGTTCCAGGAGGGAATCACTGCTCCCACTCAACTGCCAAAAACTGAGCGCTCTCTTCCTCACCCGCCGTGTCAAAATCCTTTCTCAACAGCTCAGGACCCACAGCTTGGTGCAGTTGGGAGTGGAGCCTCAGGGAAGCATCACCCACCCCCTGCAGAGGCAAAGCAGGGCTCCAAAGTCTCCATTGCTGAGTTTATTTTAAGGATAAGATCTTGCTCTCCCTTGCAGAAAGCAGACGCAATGAGGACATCAACCAGCAGGGAGGAAGGGTTGTTTAGTGTGTAAACAGGAATAATGATATTAAAATGAGTAATGGAGAGTTCAAGCGGAATATTGGGGGAAATATCCACCACGGAGAATCACTGAGCTCTGCCAGTCTCTGATGGGGAAAACACTCCTTGGCATGGCGAAAGCATCAGCCCTCCCTGCTCCAAAGCTTGCCCCAAAGACAGAATTTTTGGTCAAGCCAAGCGCCACGAACCCTCCCAGCCTGTGCCATGCCTGTTTCCAGGGCTGAGGAGACAAGGGGAGTCTGGATCTCCTTCTCCTGCTCTCTTGGTGTTTTCTTTAAGGTGAACAGCTCCTGCCTTTTCTACCTGCAAACTCTGCAGTGTTTTCCAGCAAGAGCTGCCCCAGGAATATAAACCAGGCAGATTCGTGCAGAAAGAATGACAGGATTAAGTTTTGTTTTGTGTTTCCTTCCTCTCAGGTGCTCTCGATGCCAAGAAGAGATGCAGATCCAGAAGGAGCGGAATATGACTCCATGATAAAACAACAATAGGTTGTATTGAACCATTTTAGGAGCGAGAGTAAATTTACAAAGAAAAAAAGAACCAACTTAAAATATAAATAGTTATAGCAGAAGCACATCCCAAGGAAGCAGATGGTACAGCCTGTTTCACTCATTAGTTTTCAGACCCAGATGTAGAAATTAGAAGTGATAAACAGCATTTCTCCTTCAGGATTCAAAAGTGTTTGAAACACTGGAACAGAGTTGAGTAATTGCAGGGGAACATTCACAGAGGGATCTGAAGTCACTATTTCAGCACAGTGTGGTTTTTGTCTTTTCAAGTGAGTAGTGATAGGCCACGTTCGTTCATATGAGAAGGAAAATAGAATCAGGAGATCATGGAATGGTTTGGGTTGGAAGGGAATGTAAAGGTCATCCATTTCCATCCCCCTGCCACGGGCAGGGATACCTTCCACCAGACCAGGGTGCTCCAAGCCCTGTCCAAGCTGGCCTGGGACACTTCCAGGGATGGGACAGCCACAGCTTCTCTGGGAATTCCATGCCAACCCCTCACCACCCTCACAGGGAAGAATTCCTTCCCAAAATCCCATCTAACCCTGCCCTCTGGCAGTGGGAGCCCACTGCCCCTTGTCCTGCCACTCCAGTTCCTGACGTGGAGTCAGTTAGAATTCATCTCATTGTGATTTTCAGTTAGCATTTTTTATTATCTGCTTATTTATTCCATTCCTTTGTCCCCACACACTGCCCAGGCTCTCTGAAGGATGCTGTCACGCTGGACAGGCTGAAGCTTGGGAGATCCACAGGCATCCCATCACCCCCAGACAGAGCCCCAGTTCCTGATCCCCTCTATCTGCAACACATTCCCCCAGCTCTCTGATCAGCTCACAAGAATTAATCAATCTCCAGCTACTGTTTTGTAGAGCAGAAAAAACAAAACAAAACATTGCTATTCCCATTTCTCTCTTGGCTCACAGATGGTCTGTGACTTCACAGGAGCATTAACAACCCCACCAGGCCCCCCAACCATCCATTATTCAGGGAGGGGAAGTGAGAGGCAGGGTTTAAACTTTCCCCGAATTCATGGCTGTGCCTGCAATAATGACTTTGCAAAGGCAAGAGGAAGCAGAATTGTTCAGAACGATCTTCTCCCAGCCCAAATGCACAGAGATGGAATCACAGAATCGTTAAGGTTGGAAAAAACCTCCAAGATCATCAAGTCCAACCTTTGAAAATATTCAAAATCTGCACAGCCTTAGTGCTAACCAAGAGAACTTTCTGCAGCCTTTCGAAAATTATCACAACAGCACTTTTGGGGCAAAAAGCTGCAGTTTGGCATGGAAAGAATTTGTTTCCTTTTGTGTTGGAACAGGCAGTGCAGAAAGAATGGTCTGACATGAACAAAGAAAGGCATTCAGGGTAAGTCAGAAACAAAGAATGGGTTTCCTTCCTGGTGGACTGTGAAGCACTGCAGGGAAAACAGCACTGCCATGAGGAGAAACGCTAAATCCAAAGATTCTCTGGGAAAATGGCACCTCCAGCTCCAGCATTCAACCATCCCCAGCCCCTCCTGGCTGCAAACCTCCCAGCACAGCTCCCCACATCACAGCAGCCTCTGTGCTCAGGGCACCAGGGAGGAATGGCCTTGGATCCCTGGGAAACCAGGTGCTTCAGGCAATTTATTCTATTTCAAGGAGAAGAGATTCTATGAGAAAAAAAAAAAATACAGAAATCAATGCTTCTCACTTGAAAAATGGTCACAAGTCATAAATCCCATTTTGCACCAGCACAGCTGGGCTCGGTCTCTGCTCCCTCCCACTCTCCCTGGTTACAGGGGTGTTGAGCTCCTTGATTTCAAACATATTTTAAGGAAGAGCAGACCAGGCTGCTGCCAGCACACTGCACCCTGCTTTGGCTGGGCTGAAGACTTGGAAAAGCAGAGAGCTCAGGACTTCCACCTTCTCTCTCCGGAGCCTCGGGCAGGGCACCCTCAGCAGGGCCTGTGGCAGCAGCACAGCCCAGGCGTGCTCTGGCTCAGTCTGGAACTACACCAGAGACAGAATCACAGGGTTGTGAAGGCTGGAAATGCCCTCCAGAATCATCACGTAATTGATGATTTGACCAAACTGTGCCCTCCAAACCACGCTGTGAGGACTTTGGACACAGGCTGTCCCTCACGGCCACAGCTCTCAGCCCAGCCATTCTGCATCCCCCCACTCAGAGACTCATTCCCCGCAGCAGCATCCCCTGGCCTAGGAGCAACATCTGCCAAAATATTTCCACGGCCCTTCTGCAGGCATTCACGAGCCTTTCTGGCACAAATGCACACCTGGAGCCATTTCTGTGAAACCATTTCTTTTTAAACCCAGCAGGAGAGAACAGCTGTATTTTATAGGGTTTAGGCTTTATGGGGAGCAGTGAATTTATTTAATTGCGATGTGGCAAGAGCACAGTTCTGCTTCTCCACTCCAAGGAAAGGCTGGAAAAGTGTCCGAGTGTTGCAGGGCAAATTCCCCAGTGCGTGGGCAGAGCTGGTGACATTACACACGTTCCCTCCTTTATTAAAAGCCTACATTAAACAGGGATTTAATTCCATCTACTGCTCTCAGTCCCCTCCCTGGAGTGCTCCTGTGCAGGTTAAGGTGGGAGGCAGAGCTTGGTTGTGGCACCCAGCCAGGGTGCTGGGCTTGCTCCAACTCCAAGGGACCCAAAAGGACCCGAATGTCACGTCTTGAGTTAAAAATTTCAACACTGCAGCTCTGGAGCAATAAAAGAGCAGATGGAAGCAGGAGATCAAAGAGGTTGTGCTGCAGAGAGCTGCTTCCAGGAGAAGTTACTCAGCACCTTTCGACTTGCAAAGCACCTCATTGTGGCAGGAGGGTTGGAACAGAATCCCGGAATCCCAGACTGGGTCAGGTTTATGGGACCACAGAGGGTCACCCGCTCCAGCAGGGCCATCCCAGAGCACAGGGCACAGGATTGAGTCCAGAGGGCTCTGGAATATCCCAGTGAGGAGACTCCAGCCCCTCTCTGGGCTCTGTTCCAGTGCCCACAGTAAAGTTCTTCCTCGTGTCCAGGTGGAGCTCCCTGGGCTCAGGCCCTGCCCGTGGCTCTGGTGCCACTGCTGGGCCCTGGGAGCAGAGCCTGGGCCCTGCTCTGACCCTCCCTGCACCCAGGGACACCCAGGGACATCCAGGGACTGAGGGCTCCTCTCAGCTGGGGCTCCTCTCGAGGCTGAGCAGCCCCAGCTCCCTCAGCCTTCCCTGGGCAGGGAGATGCTCCAGGCCCTTCCTCATCTCCCCAGCGCTCCAGGAGCTCCCTGTCCCTGCTGTGCTGAGGAGCCCAGGAATGGACACAGCAGCCTGAGGACAGCACTGGCCAGGAGATGGGACACTGCAGCTGGGATTTGAGGTGGTTCGGGATCATCCCCAAGGATTTCAGTCCCAGCACCTGCTGGTGTTCCCATTGCCTTTGGTCTTGCAGCAAATTCAGCTCCACCCTGAGGCCTCACTGACCCCTCCAACCCCCAGCAGAAAACACCCAAACCAAACCCCTGCCCCATCCCTGGAGAGGCCAGCAGGGCTATTTACAGAATATCTGATTGCATCTCTCTTTGCACCCCCCCTTCCCCATTACCTCATGTCTAGGGCTTGATTTCAATCACAGCCCTATTTTCACATACAGCCCCAGCTATTTTTAGGGCTAAATAAGTAAATGGCTCATAAATAGCTTCTTGATTCCTACCAGTTCATGTTGCTCTTACATGTCCTACTTCTCTCCTCTGAAACTTTTGTCCCTCCCTGGTGACAACGTGTCACAGGGAGCTGTGCCCTTAAGTGTTTTCTAACGAGGGAAGTCAGGGAGGGAGAGGAACCAGGTTCCTGTAATTGCCTCAGCAAAGAGCCCAACATGCACTTAGACACGAGGATTAGGGGGCCTGGGTGACAACTTAATTTCACACCGCTCATGATTAGACCTGGTAGGAAAATTGATTTCTCTCCCTGCACTGCCCACATTCCAGCTCGGAACAAGCCACCCAAACTTTTCACAAAGGATAAATTGATAGAGGGAAATTAATTTCAATTGACACAGCTTGGGTTTTCTTCAGCTAATCAAAGGCAGCCTCCTAATTAAAGCGGTGTGTAAACAGCAGAGGGAAAATGCAACTGCTGTCCTCTCCTGATGCTTCCCACCTGGATGGATTTGCCACACTGCTCAGGCTGCAGGAGGAGGACGTTCTGCTCCGTAAAAGAGTGTGGAATGCTCTGCTGCGGGGTTCTGAACGGAGAGCTGCACCAATAGGGGTGGAGAAAGGAAGGAGCTGTGTGGTTCCTCCTGGGCAGCCCCCAGAAATGTGAATCAAAGTCACAAACCCAGCCTGGGTACCAGAAGTTGGGGCGAGGGTTGGCTGGGAGTCGGAATATTTGACACTGCACAGGTTTCCAGCTGGGAAATAGGGACAAGCCCCCTCCCCTGCCAGTGCTGCTGGGAAATCTGCCCTGGCAGACGTGTGGCACTCAGGGACAGTTCTGCCACTCCAGGCTGGACCATTTTAGCCCCTCAATGTTGAGCATCTCCCACAACGTCCATCCCAACCTCCCAGATGCAGCAGCAAGTTTCTAACCCCATATCCAAAGTTCTGTGATCCCATTGCTTATTTTAGGTCAACCTTCTTTAAAGAAGCCCAGCCTGACCCCCAAAACAGGGTGAGAGCAGCCTCCCCTACCCCTGAGACCTTCAGGGGACTTAAAAAACTTCAAACACTGAAAAATACACCAAGCAGCAGCCAGGCCAGGAGAAGAAACGTGTTAATAATGATGACAGCAATAAAGCTGCAGCACGATCTGCTGCTCGGTGCCACGCGTTTGGTTGGAGTTAATCTTATTTGCTTTCGGAGGGTTTCTCGGGTTTTCAATAAGCAGAACATGAAAGCAGTGACAGGTTCAGCAGGTGCCTCGTTCCAGCAGGGAAATCCTGCTCTGGCAGTGAGGTGCTCAAACCACAAGAATATTCTGTGCAGATTCCCCAGCATAGGCTGTTCCCACCTTTCCCTGTGCTTCCATCCCATCCCTAGGGGAGGGTCCCCGGGGTCACCCCAGCTCTGTTTTGAGGTGGGCTGAGCAATCCCCACTGCAATTCTCTGCTGGCCCAGGACCCCTCAGCTGCCCCAGGGCTCCCCCAAATCACAGTGACACAGTTTCACAAGTTCTGGCACTGTGCACAATGGAGAAAAAAACCCAAACAACTCAGGGCCACGGAGTCTCCCGAAACATTTTTGGGACTGCAGGAAGTACAGGCAGCTGCTGTTACATCTCATCTGAGCTCCCTGTCCCAGAAAAGGGTTATCAACAACTTTTCAGGTGACAACTTGATTTGTATATTTATTCTTAAATACAGAGAGCTCTCCTAGAGAGGTGCCAAGTGACATTTGAAATGGCATCCTTCTTAAGCTGAGAAGGACTGCTCTATAGTTTGCAACTTACTGTAGATGTTTGCTTGTCAGGGAAGGCTACAAACCTATTTTAATTAAAAGTGGAGCTGGGGACTGGCAGCTGAACTGAGCTGTTTTGAAAAGAAGTGCTGAGAAGAGTCTGGAATGAGTTTTAAGTTTCTAAAATAGCCCCATGTTTTATATCAAAGGGAAGAAGGAACATCCCTCAATGGCATTTTACACAGTCACTGCAGGACAATGGACTGAAAGCCGAAGGTTCAGAATAATTCCACTGGGAATTAACCCTCCTGTGGGATGTTTGTTTTATCAGCCTGATGCCCAAGGCTCCTTACACTCACATCGTGTCTCCAACAGGCACAAATCCCCTTCCTCTCCCCAGCCATCAGAACCACAGGGCAGGGAGAGGGAGAAGAAAATTGGTTTGATTTGATACACTTAAACTGAATTTGGCATTTTAAGGAACAGCTGCACTTTTCCATGGACAATGAGTTGAAAGTGAAGCCCTGGGCTTCCCTGAGCAGCATCCTAAGGGGAAAGGGAGGAATGTAATCTATTGCTGTCCTTTGATGACCCCAAAACCAGGGCTGTGGGCCACCAGTGACTCTGTGCCTGTCACAGTTTGGCCACAGCTGCTCCTACAAAAACATCTTGCACCAGCTCTCCAAGCACCACCTAATTGAAACATAAAAACACACTCCAGATTTTTTATAGCAGATACAAATACTGCTTCTCCTCCTGGAACATTTGAACGTTCAGGAGGAGAGCGTGGATCAATAATTCTTCTATTAGATAATTGAAACCTGCCTCTTGATTTACACTAATGCACTTGTTAAGCAATAAGTGATGTGGCTGTGGGCAGGCCCGCAGTGCTGGAGCTGGGCTTTGATTCATGGGCTGGGAGCAAGTGAGGGGCTGGCCCAGCTCAGCTCAGCCAAGCCCAGCTTTGCTTTTTAGAGGTCTTTACCCACCCAACATCTGCCTGGGCAGCTGGAGCCATCAGGGCTCCTCAGGGCAATAAGCTCTGACTCTTGGATTTACTGCGTCATTCTTTCTACTTAAATAAAAAGCATTTTTAAACCTCTGCCAGCGACCAAAGAGCCCAAAGGAGGCTCCTTCAGGCAGCCCTGGTGCTGATTCCCCTTTCACAGCCCCTGCTGACCTTTCACAGCCCCAGGACAGGGCAGGTCCCGCATTCAGCTCTTCGATCCAGGAACCCCTTTCCCGAGCTCCTCACCCCAAATCCAGAGCAGGAGGGCAGCCCCATGCCCAGCAGGAAGGACAGCCTTGGGAAGTCCTTCCACTGACACACACCAGGCCGTGCCAAGGACCAGCACCCAGCCAAGCAGTTAGGTTCATCAAAGACAAAGACTTTGGCACTGCCTGGAGGGAGATGGGAATGCCGGGATCACTACGGGACACTGCAGCAGCTCAGCCCTGGCTCGGGGCTCGCTCAAGGCAGAGCTCTTGGTGCAGTTCTCATTGACTGCATCACTCCTGGCTCGAACTCTGTGAAAAGTTCAGCTCAATTGTACTTTGTGGAAAGTTAAGCCATAATCAATGCATGAGCAGGCAGCCTGGTTCTGCTCCAGCACAAGCACGATTAATTCCCATCGGATGGGAAGCAGCAGGATCTGTCTTGCACTCATTAGCGCGTTACTCAGCTCCTCAAGGAGCAAACACTTCATGTGCCATTTTTGGTCAGAACTGCCTGATCAGTCATCCCCAGTGCCTCAGGGGAAGTCATGAATGTAGGACTTTTGCTCGCTAGAAGGGGTGGTTGGAAACCTGATGCTCCAAGGTCTGCCCACAACAGGAAACAAAAGCTGCCAGAAAGGTTCACCTCGAGCTGGCTCATGAATCACCTGCAGCAGGAAAGGACCTTCAAAGGCTGCGCCCAGAGGCGCTGGCAAGCACAGCTACACAAACAAGGCTGAGAAGAGCAGCTCCAAAGAGCCACCTGAGCTGTGTGGCTTCACCCCAGCCTTGCCTTTGCCTTGTTTACCCAGCAGCTTGTCTGCAATCAGAGTGGATAACGGAGTAAATCCCTTCAATTACACTTGCTGGGGCAGAGGAATGGTGACCTGTGGAGCACAGCTCATCCTCTGCCTGCCAGCACAGCCTCCAGCTCCTCCAGAGGGTCCCACCACCCTGGATTCACTGGGGGACAATGGACAATGCCATTATTTTACTGCCCTCTGATAACAACATGCAAATGCGCTCAAGCGTTAAGTGAAGCTGCCAGGCAGCCATGGGAGGTGTAATTAATCCCTTGCTTATTAAAGCCTCTGGCATCTTAAAGAAATGCTGACAGCATTCCATGAGCAGTCATTCCCTAAGTGTGAGTCCTTCCCCAGCCCCTCCTCACGGCTTACCCCAAGCAGGAGGCATCCAAGGGCCTGGCTTGGGAGATGTGGGCTTTTAATTAAAGCAAGGTGGGTTTGGGACACATGGCAGAAATGTCACCAGCTCAGGGCCCACCCATTCCACCTGAGGGGAAGGATTCAAATATGGGCCCCTCAGATTATTTGGCCCGGGTTTGTTTAAAGGCTTTTCAGTATTTTGTATTTTCTTCCCTTCCTTTTCTTTCTGAAAAAGGAAAGGACAAAAGGGGAAAAAGTCACCTTTTTCCCCTTTGTAGGACCCCAGTGCTCCCCTCCCACTCCCGCCCAGCCAGGAGATAACCCAGGGATGTTTTCAGATCTCCTCCCACTCCCCTGCTTGTCCAGCAGCAGCTGAAGAAGCACCCACGTGCTCACAGCTCAGGACAAGAAGGTGCAAGGAAATACCCCAAGGAAAGTTGGATAAATGGAGCCAGTGGAGAGTCTGTGCTGGGCTCCCCTCACAGCACCCAAGCCCTCCCAGCACGGCAGGCACCAGCGATTGCACCAGCCTGGAGAGTTTCCAGCTGGTGCTGAAGCCCAGCTGGACACAGTTATCTCAGTCTAAGCCTAATTGTGCACAAAAAAATAAATCTGAAAAGCAAAAATCTGCATGTGCTTCAGTGACCAACTACTGTGAGCAGACAGGGCCAGGGGATCTCTTCACGTTCTTTGCTTCAGCAACTGCAAGTAAATGCATCAACATCTCCTCAAGAGCAGAGCAGGAGTCAGGACAAGTCCCTGCAGCTGCAGAAAGATGTGGGAAGATCCCAGCAGACTGTGCAGGCTTTATGTCTCAGCAAGGAATGAGGGAGGTTATAGTGACAATTAAAAACGGAGAGAGCTGGCAGAGCTGCACTTCCCTTCAACAAGGCACAGATCCTGGAGTTAAACAGAGGTATTTTAATGAGAAACCTGCGTTAAGTGAGGTCTGGGCAGCACACAAACAACTGCTGATAAGAACTGAGAACACTGAGGATCCCAGGATGGTTTGGGTTGGAAGGGACTGTGAAGATCATCGTGTTCCACCCCCTGCCATGGGCAAGGACACCTTCCACTATCCCAGATTGTTCCAAGCCCCATCCAGCCTAGCCCTGGACACTTCCAGGGATGGGGGTTCAGTCATTGGCATGGTCAGCCCCAGCCTTCCTGGGAGCATCCTGAGCCAGTGCCCTGCCAGCAGCTGCTGGACAGGGAAGAAGACACCAAAGTCCTTTCCCCTTAATGAGGATTCAGTATTAATTGTTGCTGATCTCAGTCAGGGCCAGCAGTGGATCAGCTGAGCTGGAAGGTGTTGGTGTTGCTCTGGAATGATCTGGCACTGATGGGTCTGACAGGGTGGCACCGAACCCGTGGTGGCAAACACTCCCCCTGCACAGGTCACCTGGGGTGGCAGCACAGCTCTGGGCTTTAAAGGGGCACAGGGACACCAGAGAGGCTGCAGAAGTGGCTTTGTGCCAGGCACGGGGCTCCAGTGCCTGCTCTGCTCTCCCTGAGCCCCCGCCCACACGGAGGAGTTCACAAAAACACCCCCAGGCCTTGCAGACACAATCTGGTCTCCCTTTTTTTTGGACATCCCAGGAGTATCCCTTCCCTGTCACTTTGCTGGATCGGCTTCTGAAGTGATACTTACAGGAGTTATTCATAAAGTGAACAAGGGGTTTCAGAGTCGAACATGAAATTGCTTTTATCCACTGCACAAAATGACAAATCAGGCAGCAGTGCTGATGACTCCCTGGGAAAATCCACCTCCAGGAGGGCTCCATGAAGTTTCCTAATGCAGTCAGGGAAAGCTGCTGGGAAGGAGGGAGGCGAGAAGGGGGTCAGGAAGAGCTGCCTGATCTCAAACAAGCTCCAGAGCAAGTGTTCTCAGCTTGTTTGCTAATCTCTTGTGACTGATCGCTGAACCAAATCCTCCTTCCTAGACAGAGAAGAAAAAACCCCAAAAGGGCAACACTTCAACAATAAATAGGATGTCAATTAAACACGAGAGCATTCACCTGCACAACCAGCTCGAGGATGAGCCATTGATTCTCCCACCTGAGCCTGGACTCATCACACCTCTGGTTGCTGTGATGATGTGTCTGAAACCCCCAGCAGGCAGAGAACAGCTTACACAATGAGGTCACGGTGCATCTCCTCTTAGCTAATTGTTTCTTTTTATTTAGATAAATAAATAACAAATGTCACTGTGGCCTGCAAATGGATTTGATGAGAAAAATCTATGGGATGAGTTAATTCACAGAGCAGATCCCACGGCTCCATCCCTGCCCCACCGTGTTCTGGCTGAGCAAAGGCAGCTCAGATCACCTGGACGTTTTACAACTCTCCTATGGGAGGAGTGTAACTCCTCAGATTTTTGTTGAAAGCCAGAACTCAGGACTTTCTTAAAAGGAAGTCCCTTGTACAAATGGAGGCTCTGTCCCTTCAGCCTTGAGCAGGGACCCCATCAAGCCCTGGCCAGTTTGCATTGCCCAGAGGTGGGGCTGGGATTCCCTGCTCCAGAGCTCCTTCTCCTACCTCCAGCTGAGTAAAAACTCATCCATCTTGGAGCGTGGGCTTTCAGAGCTTCACCAGGAGAGACTGACAGAGCTTCACTGAAAGGAAGTGCCTGGCTGCAGACAGAGCCTTGCTGGAGCCTTCAGCAGATTGATGCCAGGCTCTGCTCTGATCTGTTGGGCACCTTCATTCTGGGCCGTAAAGTGCTTTGGGACGACACTGTCCCTCTGCATGTGCCTGCAGCAACACCCCCAGCCCCTGTCATCGGCCTGGGGATGGTGAGCTGAGCAGACAGATGCACACATGGATTCAAATTGTAGCTCCTGGGCGAGTTCCAAAACACAGGTGGTGATTTCTGGACACTGGATATGTTATCTGCTGAAAAGCAAAAATTACAGTGATCAACCAGAAAGGAGCATTATCTTCCTTCCATCATTCCCCCTCTGGAAACCCGCAACAGGTCAGCTGCTTCTGAGCCTGCCCCGATCAATCACTGCAAGCACTAAAAGCGGGGAGATGTCCTCCTTCCAGCCATTTGTCAAGTGGAACCTGGCAGGTTTTAGTCCTTTTATTAGTTCTGCTTGTGAGAGAAATTCACTTGAAGCCAATGCTTAATGCAGTGAGGACACAGTACATATTTCTGTGGGAGAGAGAGCTGTTACCCAGCTGAATGCAGGGTGGGAAGGGGATTCACAAAGCCCTGGGCTGGAAGAGAGAGGAAGAGAAATGTGTCCCTTGCCTCAACCTGCCGTTCTGGACACACATTCCTTTATGCTGCACTTCAGCCTCTGCCTGAAATGTATTACAAGTGGGGGAAATGAAGAGTAGGTGTGTGGTGGTGGAAGGAAACAGAGCGAGCCCAGCACAGGCTGTGTGAGCTGCACCTGCTGATTCATCCAGGAGAAATCCTGGATGGAGAGAGAGGACACAGAGGTGTAGCAGGGATGGTGTCACAGGCATCCCACCAGCTTTTCATCCATCCAAGTACACACAGACTGCCTGGCATGGATCATTAAAGCTGGAAAAGACTTCCAGGATCATCAAGCCCAGCCTCTGACCTAATACCCCATGGCCACTAAACCGCATCATGAAGTGCCACATCCCTGTGTCCCTCCAATGTGGCTTTTCCCAGTGTTACACGTGGCCCCAGAGCAGGATCGGCTGTACCTAAACCCCCTCTAATATTCTTTAAGCCTGGAGAACTCAGGCACAAAGGGATTATCAGAACTGCCCAGAGACCACACAGAGGAGAGCATGTCAAGTTTGGGAATGGAGCTTTTATCTCCTAAAAACCTCTCTGGATCAGTGCTCAGTGGTTTACGTCAAACCTTTTTCGGCTGCGCAGCAGCTGCTGGAGGGGTTTGGGCTTTCCCCTCCCAGGCATTTACACCGTGCCCGGCACTGCTGCTGCAAACCCAGCACTTTTATAACCTCAAAATGAGCAGTGCTGGATGAACGCTGGGAGAGGAGGAACACAAACGGGACACAGCCCGCCTGGGACTGCTCTCTGCTCCCTCCTTGCTTGCAGCTCTCATTATTTGCCAGCAAGGGCAGCCGTGTTTTCCTCTCTCTCGCTTGTCAGCACGAGCTGACATTTGAGCTGTGCTGATGAGACCTACCAGGGTGAGACACATGTTTGTGGTCGCTTTGGGCGACCAGCTGCCAAGGCCTTTAACTGCTCCTTTTTGATTTTCCTGCCCAGCCGAGCTCTCCGCTTCCCTGGCAGTTGGAGCTGCGCTGCCTCCCGGGGATTTGTGCAGGAGAAGGGGCTGCTCTCACCTCAGCCAGGCTCTGCTCTGCTCTGGGAAGGGGCTGATGCTTTGTTTGGGGGGGCAGGGATGCTGGCTGAACCCAGGGGTGGCTGTGTCCTGCTGCACAGTCAGTTTTTGGGGAGCACAGCCATGCTCAGCTGGCTCTGTCCCAGCGGCTCCATCTCCTGCAATCCCGGTTAGTGCCATCCCTTTCTGCCCTGAGGCACATGAGAACATTGTCAGGATAAGCTCCAGCAGAAGCTGTGATCGTGATGCCACTCTTGGCACAATGTCACTCTCCCACTTGTCCCAGTGGCTCTCTCCCAGTGGGAAACTGGCCAGTCCCCTGGGACTGACTGGGCAGGGAGAGGACTCTGCACAGGGACAAGGCTCCAAACCCCATCCCCTGGCTCTGGTGCAGCACTTAGACAATGTTTGACATCAAACTCTGTCTGAGCTGCCATCAATCACCAAATTCACAGTGCCTGAGTGAGCCACGTGTCACATCCCGGACCCTGTCACATCCCAGATTCTGTCACATCCCGGACTCTGTCACATTTGGGATCCTGTCACATTCTGGATCCTGTCACATCCCAGATCCTGTCACATCCTGGACCCTGTCACATTTTGGATCCTGTCACGTCCCAGATCCTGTCACATCCCGGACTCTGTCACATTTGGGATCCTGTCACATTCTGGACCCTGTCACATTTTGGATCCTGTCGCATTCCAGATCCTGTCACATCCCAGGTCCTGTCACATCCTGGATCCTGTCACATCCTGGACCCTGTCACATTTTGGATATTGTCACATTTTGGATCCTGTCGCAACCTGGTTCCTGTCACATCCCAGATCCTGTCACATTTTGGATCCCGTCACATCCCGGATCCTGTCACATCCCAGATCAGTGGTGCTGCTGCCCTAACAGGGGTTTGCAGCCACAAACAATTTGGGCCTGGCTTGATTCTGCTTTGCACATTCCCTGACAATTTGTATCAGTGCATAAACCAGAAATAAAGCAGAAATACTCATTTCTCTTTCATGGACAGGTTTCATATTCATTTTGCAGGAGTAAAAATGAAACACAAGATGTGAGATGAAGGTGGTTTTAAGGCAGACATCCCAGATCGTTTAATCCAGTGGAAGTGTGACCAGGTGCCACCTGTATTGAAGGAAGTCCCACACCTTGTGACCCAAGAGAGAGTGGAACATCCAAATGAAAAAGATAAACCCACAGCATCCCCAGACCATCTTCCTTATGTCCATCCTGCTCTGATACTCCCAGAAAAGGCAAATAAACATAACAGTAAAATCCAATGTGCCCTGTGTGGACACTGATGTGTGTCACAGATCGAGGACAGCTTGTTTTTCCCAGTATAAAGCGCTACTCGGAGCTGTGAACGATTTCTGAACTGGAGCTGTTCTAATTAGTGAGGAACATTTAGGTCAATTACAACAGCGTGCTGGCCACTACAATTACTGTTATTAATTGTATTCGATTACACATTTGCAGCTATTAAGTACAGTATCTCTCGAGTACCTGTGTGGGGTTTGAACTCAGCAGAAAACAGGGAAAAGTATTTAACACAGAGAAATGGCCAGGTAATGCCAGGCTAAATCCACCCCAGCCCCATGCATCATTTATCTCCTCTCTGCGTGTGCCTGGCTGATCCAGCACATGAGAGACTCAAAGGATTTGTTTTCCTTCATCCTCTTTTCTCTCTGGACCAAAGCCCTCTTTCCTCAGCTGTCCTGAACATGCTGAGGCTGCTCGACTGCCCGGGCACGTGGGCAGCACCTCACAAGGGCAGGACAGGTGATTTATCTCTCTCACAGGTGCCCATGATGCCTTTTCCTGGTCTTAAAATCAAGAGTCAGACACAGTTAGAAGGGGAAAAGGGATTTTACCTTGGTATTTATTTTAAGGACCCTTAGGTGCACACGTCCAGGTGGAATGCACCGAAATGCACCCGCCGAGTGTGTCCCCAAAGATCAGGTATCATTATAGGTGTTACTAATTAGCAGATCTATCAAAGATTCCCCAAGGAGAGGCTCAAGTGAGCCCCCCTCCCCAAGGAGCCTTCCCCTGGATGGCTCTATCTGAGTTTACAGAATGTGTTCTGGAGAGGACCTTGGGCTCTGGGGCACACTGATCCCTGGCTACGAAGCTTCTAAGATGTTGAGTCTCCTGGCTGAACAAACAAGGCCAAGAATGTAGGCAAGGAGCACTAAGAATACAGGAGTTGTAGAAAGGTATAACAGGGGTATAAAAGAAAGGGCAAAAAAATCTTCATGGCATCACCCAGAGCAGGAAATCGCTGCTTTGTGGAGGTTCTGGCCCATCTTTCCCATGGCTACAAAGGCTCTTGCATTCCCTCCCCCACAGCCAGGACTTTACACTACTTAAAACAGAAATTCACTTTGAAGAAGTGTTTCTGTGTCCTACGATGTTAAACTGCTAATGGGAAAGGAAATGTATTCATGATTCACTGTATAAAAGCAGCCTTGGAGGAATGCAGATTGTATTTTCCCTCTGCAAACATTTGATCATCCCAATAAAGGAGCAGCCCCACCTTTCCCACCAGCTCCGTAAATCACAGGGAATGGAAACAACAGGTTTATGGTTGTCACGACGGTTGTTACTGCGGGGTTTTATGGGTTCTGGAGAGAGGGGGAGCCTGTTTATGGGCACGAGGTGCCTCCTGAAGGACTGCGGGACTCTCTCGAAGTCATGCTGCTGCTCGAGTCTCTGGTTTAATATGGAAATGATCCTCCTGGTTCAGCCAGCCCCCGGGCTGTGATCGCATTCCCGGAGCTCCAGGCTCGCCTTCCCAGGCAGTCCCGCACAGGCAGGGAATGAGCAGAGCCTCAGTGGGTCCCGCTGGTTTTCCAGCCCTCATGCAAATCCCTGCTCTGGGATCTCATGGCCTAGGGCTGCTGAAGCACCCACACACCTGAGCCCCTTCAGGATACAGCTCTGAGCTGCTTCTGTTACCATTAATTAATTCCATTGATTGGGGTTTGAGCTTACAGCAAGGATCATGGCCGTGGTCCACAGCTGGAGTAGAAGGCAGCTTCAGTCCAGGAGTGGTTTTTATCACCATGTCCCATTCCCTGGGGAGCTGGACACTCATCAGCCACATGCTCTGTATCCCCAGGAATCATAAAATATCCTGAATTGAACCAGGATCCTCGAATTCCACCTCTTGGGACCAGCAGAACTCGGGACTTAATTCCTGGGGCCACTCTCAAGGCCGCCTGAGACACCAACAACCCTTTGGGGTTCCCAGGCAGCTTCAGAGGGAGCTGGCAGTGACCACCCCTCACTTTTCCATCCCCTAAAATGTGCTGCACCCTTTTGTACCTGCAGTTTACTCTCAGCTTCCAAACCTCCAAGGAGATGCTGTCTGCTGCCTGGGCTATAAATAAGGCCAGCCAGTGCTGAGCCAGAACGTGTGGCAGTAATTTGGGTGATGATTTAAGGACTGAACGCTCCTCCCAAAGCCTGGTCACCCTGAGTGACGCTGACACAGCCAGGAGCCCATGGGACAGCACCGCAGGGACCTGTCCCACTGCAGCCCTGGGCTCACACTGCCCCCTCCACCATCCCTCCCCTCCATCCCTCTGGCTGTAGGAGCTCTTTATTCCTCTACCAGAACATCTTTCCCCCCTTTCTCCACAGGATTTCACCCTCTGGAATGACTCTGTACAGTGAAATATCCGTATCGTAACCCTTGGAAATGGTTTCATTTTATTGGAATCTCCTGCCTGTTTTACGGCCAGCTCTGCAGATGAGCTGACAATAAAAGAGGAGGAAGAGGAGCGTTTGAGAGGGGCTGAGCAGCTCCAACCCCTGCCAGCTCAGTGCTTCCCAAGGAAGCACCCAGCATCTGGCAGGATTGAGGTTTTGCACATTTTTTTAAAACACTCCCCCTGTTTTTTTTGCAGTATAAATTCAGTTTAACAGCGGAGCGAGGGTGCAGTGGTGCTCAGGGCAGGACGTGCTGATGAGCTGAGCCTCGTGCTGCAAGAGCAGCCTCCCTGTCCACCTCACCTCCTGCCTTTTTTGTGTTTTAATACTTAGCCTTTTCTAAAAATAGCGCCAGTTCTTAGTCCTTGTAAGACGGTCTTCATAAAAGTAGTTCTTAAAGATCTCTTAAAGCTTCGCTTTAGATTTAATAAGCTGGACAAAGTGGCCATCCCAGGAAATGGGAGAAGAAACCCCCAGCTCCTGGTGCAGGGCTGACCTCAGAGACTGAATACAAACATTCCCCACAGGGTAATGCCAAATGCAGCTGCTTCAGTAAAGTAATGAAGACAATAAATCAGGCACCCATTTAGCACCTTTTCCCCAGTAGCTGCTCTCCATCTTCCACCACGAAGGGAAGGAATGACAGATGGAAGTCGAGCTGACCCATGGGAACAGTGAAAAGCGCTCCAAACCAGGCTGTGTGAGGAGCTCTCTGCCTGCTTTCCCCAGGCTCAGTGACACCAGCTTTGCATCAGGAAGGTGTTGCTGCACCTGAAATTTGGGTTCCAATCCCACAGCCGCTTCTGAAAGGTTTCCCCCCCATAAGCAGGTACAGGTATTGGGTTCTCTGACCAGTTCCTCACTGGAGTGACATCCCAGGCTTGTTCCTGCCCCACCGGAGCCAGGATGGAGAGCCAGGACAGGACCTGACCCAACCTCCTGGGCTATTCCTGAGCTCAGTTTAACAGCACTGCCCCTATTTGCAGTGTCTGCGCATCCTTGCAAGTCACAGATCTGGAGAGGGGGTGCTGAGCAGACCTGCGAGGGACTCAGGCTCATAGAAATAAATGGCTTCGGAATGAAGACTGTGAAAAGATTAATCTCTTTAAACTTATCAGGAAGGAATTCAAAAGGTAATTTGATTATAGTGCACAACCACTTTCACAGGAGGAAACTATCAGATACTGAGGGCTCTTTAATCTGGCAGAGATGAGCACAGAGAGAATCTCTTAGTGGAAATTAAAGGCAGGCAAATTTGAATTCAAAATAATGGGTGGGTTTTTTTTCAATGGGGTAGTGAATCACTGAACAACCCGGGAGCGGGGACTCGCTGTCAGCTGGGCTTGGATCTCTTTGCAAGAGACTTCTTGTAGGGAGAAACTCAGAGAAATCAGCTCAGGGATCTCCAGTCCACAGCCAGAGCAGTGGGGATGACTTTACCCTCTGTGTGAGGGTAGATGAGAAGATGTTCATCCACTGATTTGTGTTCTCAGGGCTAAAGGAAACCAATGGCAGCTGAGGAGCAGAGCCAAGGAACCCACAGGCTGGGACGATGCTCACTCCAGAAGAGGAAAATAAAAGGGAAGAGGGACCCCCAGCAGCCAGCCCAGCACTGAGCACAAATCCCAGCAGCACTGGGATGCACCATCCCAGATGTCCTGTAAGTGATGCTCCTGTTTGGCAGGATCTCACTCAGGAACGGAGGCACTTTAGAATTGATTATTTCCCTCCACAGCAAATTAGCAACAGAGTTTGGATGTTCATTGACAGGAAAATCTTCACATCCTTTATATACTCCTGGGTGGCTTCCCCCTGAATCCAGATATCACATCATTTATTTAACTTAGAGAGTAAAGTAATTAATACCAGGGAGTTCTGACTGCTTGGCAGGATATGCTGTTACAGCTAACAAATTTTATGTCTTTAGGCTTCAGAGCAGAACTTGATTTAATTTGTCCCAAGGTTAAGAAAGACGGGGAGGAAATTTGATGGTTCCAGATCACAAGTTCACTACAATTTATCACCTTCACCACGTGGCGTGAACATACACCACTTCCAGGTGGAGATGGCAGAAGTTTACTCAATCATCTTTGCTTTAATCCTGTGTTCATCCATTATCTGCCACCATATGTCCCAAATATTCCGTGTCTCCCTGGGAGCTGCCTCCAGCCATCCCCAGCACCAGCCTGCCTGCTTCACCCTTGGGATGAGGATCCCCAAAATGTTGGGATTATCTAATTAAAGATAACACAACCCCAAGGAAAGGTAGGGAAGCATCTTAACTAGACTTTCCCCTAGAAGTTCTGTTTCAACTTTTTAAAGAGTCAGGAAATTCAACAAAATGTTCTGAATTGTGGAGCTGCTTTTAATTTTATTGAGAGAAGAGAAAGTGTTACACAGGAGCTCTTTCTTAGTCACATCCAGGTTGCTGGATTAATTTCTGTGGCTGGATTTCCTTACGTAAAAACCAGAAAAATGGAATAATTCCTCCATTTCATTATGAGCTGATGTTTTCTCCAGAGGAAATCCAGGCATAGAAAGGAGCTGCCCCCAGTACCCAATGTCAGCTTTGCAGAGCACCGAGTGCTTGACCTCACCACAGAATTCTCTTTAGGACCCACCCAGGGCACTTCCCTCCCTCAGCAGGGAATTTGGGAGCAATGAGGCTTTTAGAGCCTCCAGACCCAGTGGCCTTGGCCGGAATCTCACGGAGCAAAGGGAAGGAACGCAGAGTTTCCCTCTCAGAGCTGAACACCTGGCCAGGAGGTCACGCTCAATTTGCAAAGCAGGGGCCACAACATCCCAACAGCTTCCGAGGGGCCGTGCACGGGGCTGCAGCTCGTGAGCAGCATTAGCCAGCAATTATGTACCAAAAGAGCTCCCAGATGTGCAGTGAATGTGATAACAAAATGTCCCAGTTTATGGCATTTTCTCCCTCCCTCTCACTCTCCCTCTCTCTTCCGTCATTGTCCTTTAGAAAGTGAACATGAGGAATAAAGCTCTATTTTTAGAAACTAGTCCAGGTCCTAAAAGGCTGGAAAATTAAGCACAGAGATTTCCATGGCATCAGGGAATCACACACCAGGCCAACTCAAGGCTCCCTGTTGGGGACTCTCAGTGGGGCCAGAGCTGTTCCCACTGAAGCAGCACCGAGGTGAAATCCAGGGAAGTCAACAAGGTGGGAAGGCAGAACTTCCACAGGTTCTTCCATGGGGAGAGGTTCCTCTCCCTGCACGCTGAGAACTGAATTTGACTCTTCCTTGTCCATGTGACAAATGCTTCAAGCAGCAAAGTCACATTGTCAGAGCTTCAGAGTGCCTTGAAGGGAACAAACCACTTCCTTAGGAGCTCTTCCTAAAGGTTAATCTGATTTTGAGTGCTGGGTTTGCACTGTGGTTCTCCAAACAGCTCCATACATGAATCCCTGGGTCAGACACGGCATTTATCAGTGCTCCAGCAAAAAGAAAAACAAGAAGAAACTTGCTGGGCAAGCAAACAAGAGGAAAGAAATGTTATATTTATGGCAAAGTTGTGTGAAGCTGTTTTGGATTAGAGTGATCACAAATTCAAATGGAAAATCCAGATGAATGTCTTTAAAACCACATCTTCTCAGACATGGGGCTTCACTCCTGACACTCTGCTTTCCCCTGGAAAACTGTTTGGGAGTCACTTGGACCTGGATACCCTTAAAGAGATACCAAACCACCACAACTGGATGACCATCAGCCTTCTCACAACCAGACCACTCCAGATTTTCCAAGAGAAGAACAAACATCCCACCAAGAAGAGCTGCCCTGGAACTCCCAGGCCGTGCTGCAGCCAGCCAGGGCACGTGTCCAGGGGCTGGCTCGAATTCCTGCTGCCCTGCTCAGGCAGTTCCTTACATGATTTATCTTACAGACGACACAAAATTATTATTGCTGATCACTTCAAATGACTTCCTTTGGGAGCACCTGGTGGATGAAATCTAAGAGCACACCAGGGACAGAGCAGGCCCTTGTGAAACACCAGCCCTTGTGTGAGGTGGTTCTTTTGGGACACAGTGGGACCGTTTCCTGGGTCTCATTAATTCTCATTAATCTGTGGGTCAGATTGTCCAGCAGGAGCCTCTGTGCCACCTTCTCCATGCACAGGAACCTGCCACAAATCCTTGGCAATGTTTCTCCATCACAGCCCAAGGCTGGCGCTTGCTGTGGCTCCTCGTGCTGTTCCCCAGCACCTCCTACACAAACCACCTCGCTGCTGCTTGCACTTTTTATCTCACTTAGTTCTTGTCTCTCATAATATTTAGAGGCTCTTTGGGACACAAATAGTATTGATTTGTATGTACAACCACCTAGAACAAGGAGGGCTCGGGTCCTCAGCCCAAATAATAAATAATAGTTAATATAGTTCAGACATGACCAGCCAGTTTCTACCTAAAAATGTCAATAAAGCAGGACCATATTGATGCAAAGAGACATAAAATGTGAACTCCTTCAATACAGGCACTTATTTGTCTCTGTTTGTGAGGCCAGGAAGGAAAGAGCTGTTAGCAGTGAATAGTATTTTATTAGCATCATAAACCCCAAGAGCAAAGTTTGTGTCACAGAGAACTGCACATGCCTTTGAAGGCTTAATTTATGTTCCTGACTCCTCTTTTTTCTTTTTCCCCCATCTCTTTTTTTTTTTTTCCAAACAGGGACGTAATTTGAAACAAAGCCCAGTAGAGTCTGAAGACACCTTTGGGTGAAGGGGATGTTCATGCAAAACCAAACCTACACCCTACAGAAATCCTGTCAGAGAGAGCTCAGTGGAATTAGTACATGAATCCGTTCTGCAGAGGTCCAGGGAAACTTCAGGAAAACCAGTTTGATGTGCACCAGGAGCACCAGCACTGGGGAATGCCAACAACCCTGAGAGGCAAAGCCCAGAAGGAAGAGCCAGATGGGGAAGAAGTGACTTCCTGAGGAACTCCAGCAAATGGTGAGGATAGAAAAGCCAGCATGGCTTTGGTGGCTTTCCATGAGTTTGATCTCAGCACATTTTTTCAGCTGGTGCAAAGCTGATGGGAGACACAGCAACCACACCAGCACAGCCCCACTCCACCAAAACCAATCCAACACGAGGGGTCAAATCTCCTCCAGCTCCTGGTCATTCTCCTGCATTCACAGCATTTTCCTCTCATCTGGCCCCTCTGGAGAGGGGTCAGGTTTCTGGGGATGCTTGGGAATGGATATCGCAATACAACCACAATCAAGCCCTGGTAATCAGCAAATTACAGCTTTCCATACATCCCAAAGCTTTTAACTCCCAGCTGCTTATTGTGGTCTCTTTACACAGTGACAATTCTGCAGAGCAGATTCTGTGCCTGTTCCAGAGCTGTAAACATGGCTTTAATGACCAACCGGCATTTATTTAACATTCTGCGTGCTTTGGAGAGGGAAATCAGACAAGGTGAGTGCTGGAGGCACAGAATTAGGGGTTTATGACAAAGAAAAAGGCTGCGTGAGGAACTGTGGAAAGCTGTTTGCAGGGCAGGGATAAAGCTGAGCAGCGTGGGGCAGGTTCTTCAGGAGCCTGGGACTTGCTGCCCACAGAGCAGGGAAGGTATTTGTGGCTCTGAACAGCAAGGTGAGGTAAATCTCCTCTGTCACTGCATAAACACAAAGGTCTGGGAGTTCAGGAGGGAGCAGCCTTTGTTGGTAAAAATATTCCCATGCTCTCTGCTCAGGCAAGGTCTGTGAACTCCCACACCACTCCAGCTCTGCATCTGTGAGGGAAGGGAAGTGCGAAATGAGAGCTGAGTCCAGTTCTGGCCCCTCATGGCCAGAGAGACCTTGAGGGGCTGGAGCGTGTTCAGGGAAGGGAACAGAGCTGGGAAGGGGCTGGAGCCCCAGGAGCAGCTGAAGGAGCTGGAAAGGGGCTCAGGCTGGAGCAAAGGAGGCTCAGGGGGGCCCTTGTGGCTCCGCACAAGTCCCTGACAGGAGGGGGCAGCCGGGGGGGGGTCGGGCTCTGCTCCCACAGAACAGGGACAGGAGGAGAGGGAACGGCCTCAGGCTGGGCCAGGGCAGGCTCAGGGTGGACATCAGCAGGAATTTCTTTGTGGAAAGGATGCTCAGGCCTTGGCAGGGGGTGCTCAGAGAGGTTTGGAGTGCCCAGCCCTGCAGGTGTACAAGGAAAGCCTGGACGCGGCACTCGGTGCTCTGGGCTGGGGACAAGGAGGGGATGGTTCAGCACACCCAACACAGCTTTGTCACTGCCTTTGCCTTCGGGGTTCTGTTGGCACAGCCAAATGATTGCTGTCTGCAGGGGCAAAACCACCCTGCAGAAAAGGCTGAAGCCCCCATTAAGAGTTTATGATGTTCTTAATTACTCGCTCTGTGCTGGTGCCTCGGGAATCCCCTGCCCTTTCCACCAGGCTCAGGAATCCCATGTGCTGGGCCCTTTGCTGTTCAGCCACAACACAAATGGGGTTTGCTGCCACAGGGATTTGACTTTTTAGGGCAGCAGAACATGGAAGAGCTTCAGGATGTGATTTGCAGAACACCGCAAAGGTTGCTGGTGTATTTCTTCCAGGCACAGTGAGTCAAACCATTGCACGGTCACCAAACTGGGCTGAAACAAAACCAGCAGGGTCACCAGTTCCTACCTGTCCTTCTGAAGGAAAAAAAGAGCAATTTCATTGTCCTGGAATGGTTGCAGGAAAAGGAAATGAGTAAGGATCATTCTACTTGTCTTCCACCTTGAAACTGCAGATATTGGTGCATATAAAACCACGCTATGGAACAGTATCTTTCTCCTTCCCCCCCTTTTAGCAATTTTAACTTCTTATTTTTCCCCCTCTTTTCTTTCACGGCTTTTAACCTTGCCCAGTTGTCCCTCTTAAATAATAATTAACTCCCTGGTTCAGCCAGGGAAGTGCTCTAAGGCTCCAGCAATTTTATTCTCTGTGTGATGCTGTGGCAGAGGATGGGAGGGAAAAATGAAATCAGGAGTTCCTCAAGAGTTGCCCCTCTAGAAAAACCATTCCATGCCTGTCCCTGGTGAAGGGATCCTGCCAGATCCCAGAGGAACCATCAGAGTGCTCAGTAATTAACGGGGAGAGACGAGAAAGAAGGAAATACATGAGCAGGCAACCCTGTTGACTGCACTCTCCAAAATGTTCTCTCCCAACAGAGCCATGTCTAGAGTCGTGATTCCAAACAACAAAATGATGCCTGGCCCTGGGTGACCCAGGAAAATGAGGAGTAATGAGCTGTCTCCCTCGTGCTTTGGGGCTGAACACAGCACTGAGCAATTTGGGGCTGCTCTGCAGCACGACATGGGTGGAAAAACCCAACCATGATGAGTGGGAGAGCACTTCCTTTAATCACAAACTGGACCAAACAAATTATAAATTCAATTACAGCGCCACTCGCCGACAAGGAACTCAAGACACTCAGGCTCTGAGTTCCATGAACTAACTGTAGGAGATAACAGGATTTGAGGGGAGCTGTCCTGTACCCTCGTTATAGTGAAAATGTCGAGGTCTGAAGTGAGGCAGAGTGCGCTGGGTACAGTCTGAGGCACTCACTGACAGCCAGAGAAGTAGCAAAGTGTTCACTCAGAGCATTTTTCTCCTGCAAAATTGCTCATTCAGATACCTGGGTTTTGGACAGGGGAGACCTGCTCTGCTGTAGAAGTATCTCTGTGGTTACAGCAGTATTGACAGCAAACAAAACAGCCTCACCTCCAACAGCCCGGGGGCTACAGCGTGTTCCAAGCACTGCGTCCCCAGGGACGCCGGGTTCTGCCCAGCCACACGGATGCACACCCCCGGGCGAGAAAAGGCTACCTCAGGTTTGCCATGACTGAAACCGAGAGCGAACTCTGAGCTCCTGAGTTTCCCCTGGTTCCCAGCTCGCTGCCTCGAGCAGATAACCCCAGGAGCCAGGGATTATTAAATCACATCCCTCCGTCGGGTCGATATCCCGAGCTCTCTCCTCTTCCTGACCTATCCCACCATGAATAATGCACGAGCGATCGGTGGGGCAGTTCTGGCTGGAGCGTGGCCAGCCAAAGGGCTCTCTCAGCAGATCAAAAGCCAATCAAGTTCATTTCAATATTTATGTTTAATCCTTCATTCTGAAATGATAAATATTTCATGCTACACCCTTACAGGAAAGCAAAGCCAAGCAAAAGCAGAGGAGACACCGGCCCAGACAGAGCGGCTCTTTCATGCTAATTCCTGTCCAGGCAGACACAGCTCCTGATGCCATTAATATTCCTCAATCAACATGGATTATTTATTCGAGTCTTTCCAGAGCCTACAAGGACAGAGGTCAGAGCCAAGGAGCACAACAGGCATGAAGGCAGGTTTGATTCCTGGAGCCTGGTTTCATTCCTGGGAACTTTCACCAAGGTTTCCTTTTCTGGCCTGCTGCGAATATTCCGTGGCAGCATCGTAGTGCTGGCAGTGCCCAAATACCCTGACACCTCCCCATCCCACCCTGGCCTTCCCCAGAGTTATCCCAACCCACAGATCCCCTCAATACACCACCCCTCAAACAGGGTTTTCCCAGCAGCTCCCGCCTGTCAGAGCCCTATCAAAGGTTTGGGTATTTTGATATTTGGTATTTTTAGATCCATTTACTGCAGCAGATGAACCCCTCAGCCTTCTTTGCTGATCATCCCCCCTCACCTGTCCATTCTTCAGACACCTGAGGATGAGAGATGGGAACAAAGCCAAGTGTGGATGCACAAGGAGGCACTGTGGATGCACCGCGGGGCTGCACAGCCCCGTGGGTTTTGTTGGCAATCATACCCTGCCTACCTGGGAAGCAGTGAGGAGGAGAATCCTGGATTAAAGAGATGTAAATGAACTGAGGATGTAGGAAAAGGGACTGAGAGGTACCTCAGAGTTTTCTCAGAACCCACCTGCTGGCTTCTCTAATCATGACTTAAAGACAGCACCCAATTCCTAACCAGCAGTGTGAGGAACAAAGCCTTTTTGATGGGGATTCTGTTTTCCAGGGAGAACCATTTAATAAGTTTCACTCAGGAAGTCTCTGTTCCCAATAAAGACTTAACAAAGTTAATTAGACTAAACAGTAATTATCGTGTCTCTTCATTGTTCAATTATCTTGCTGAACTAGTGTTTCCTGATTAATTTTCTGATTAAAATGTATTAAATTGAAAAGCACTTGCAAACATGAGATGACAGGCTCTCTCCCATGCAGCAGGATTTCCGGAGGTCAGGGAGGCAGGGATGGTTGGCACCCACCCCCAAAACGGGCTGGCTCCACACCCTGCACAGCCAGGAGCCCAACTCAGAGCCTTCACTGATGTGCTCTCCAGCTTGAGATCCACCAACACGTCCCTGGTGTGTTCCTCCTCTGCACAGCTCTTGGGTGTCTCTTCCAGGCCCTCCTGTTCCCTGCACTGGCACAGAGAAGCTCTGGCTGCCCCACCCCTGGCAGTGTCCAAGGCCAGCTTGGACGGGGCTTGGAGCAACCTGGGATAGTGGGAGATGTCCTTGCCCATGGCAGGGGGTGGCACTGGATGGCCTTTAAGGTCTCTTCCAACCCAAACCACTCTGGGATTCTCTGATTCCTACTTCACAATTTTACCTTTCTCGGAGGTTTTTCATGCACAAGCACAGTGCACTACAAGTCCCTGTGCTTGGAGCAGCCCTGCAGCACAGGAGGGAGGTCCTGGAGCCAGGTAACCCTGTTTCCAAGCCCAGTTCCTCCCTCCCACTGGATCCTGTAGTCTGGGCTCCCTAAGCTCCCATCCGGCTGTGCCTTCCATCTGCCAAACACCACGGAGGCACCCTGTGCTCCCCCACCTCCCACCCACGACAGCAGCCAGTGCAGAGGAGGAATTCCCACAGCTGAGCTCACACATGGAATCTCTCCAGCCCAGCAAACATCTTTGGGTGTGGTACTGCATCTCCTGCTGCTTTCAGCATCGTTCTGCACTTCTCCCAGGAGCTCAGCTCCCTTCTGATTGTGTTTAACACCCCAGCTTGCCTAAGGTGGCCTGACCACAGCCACCCCCTGCATCCCTCAGTCAGATTCTTCTGGTGGGATCAACAGACCTCCATGGATGACCTCATGGATCATTCCAACCTGCAGCATTTTGGTATCAAAGAGCAGAGACACCCCTGGCACTCCTGAGCCACCACAGCCTCGCTTTCCAAGGCCCTGCTTTAGTATTCACCCGTGGCAATCCAGCAGTCACCGGCATTTTGAGCAGCCCCTCACACCATTTGCATATCTTTTATAAGACAAATCAGAAAAGGGGATTAATTTTCCTTCACTTTAATATCACCTGTGGCTGGGAGGAAACAAACAAATTCATCGCCTCCTTCCCCAAATCCTTGCGATTAGGTTATTAGAGCCCCAGACTTATTATAAATTGATGAAAGGACACAGCTGAGCCCAAATCCCACAGCGGGCTCTCTTTGTCTTCCACAAGCCTGGCAATTCTTGATTAACTCCCATCCAGCACGAGGCAGGAGGGATGAGCAGTATCCCAGACATTCCGCGGTGACGAGCGCCGGCGTGGCTCCGCTCTGAGCGGAGCGCTCAGCTCCACACACGGCTGTGCAGGGAATCTGGGCTCCCAGCAGACAGCCCGGGAGCTACAAAGGAATTTTCTTCCCTTTCTGCTCACCCTCTTGGAAATTCAACACCAGCCTTGCTGCTGCTGCTGCTGCTGCTGCTGGGACCAACCCAGGCTGGGGGGCTCTGAAAGGCAGAGAGCTGCCTGTCCCTTTTGGATATCTGTCCTCACTCCTAAAAGGACTATTCCGTAGTTTCAGCTCTGAGGGAGTTATTCCATGTTCTCATACACTCCAGATATGTGAATGTGGAATGGCAGCAGCAGCCTTTCAGGTTTCTCCTGCTCAGTGCCTTGTTTTGCACTGTTTTAAGTCACACTGATAAAAGCAGAAGAGGTTCTGATAAGGAGTTAACTTTGTTTGTGATGTACGAAGTCTCCAAAGGGAGCTGCAGCTCTGCTAAGAATAAGTCTCTGTCTATGAGCTGAGAGCTCACACCTCCAGATAAGATAGAGAGAGAACCAGCATTTACAGCAGCTCTATCAAACACACTTAGGCTGAAACTGTTGTTACAAACATTACCACTGGTTTAGACTCATTCCAGAGGCCAAGCCAAAAAAATTGAAGTCTAATAACCCAAGCAGTTTTCATTTTCTTTTTTTAATAATCATATAATCATAAGTAGTGAATCCAAGGGCTTCCTGGCTCCTGAGCTATCATTTGGCAAACAGCTCCAATTATAAACCCCAAACCTAATGACTGCGCTTTCCCCGTGTCCCTCTGTGCTCACAGGAACATTTCTCCTGCACCAGGCTGAAAGGAGACATCCACGGGGAATTCGCTGTGAAATGCTGGATTTCAAAAGCCTGCGGCAAGTTGATTCATGTCTATTTAATTTTTCCAGGCAGTTTCACTGGAATGCTGTATATAAATCAAATACAAGGCCAGCAGCAGAGACGGACCAAGCTGTGGAAGGACTGTATGATTTTAATTAAACTACACACACAAATCAGGCAGGAGTGAAGGTGGAAGAGGAGAGAGAGAGAATTCTATCACTGGGGATAAGCCAATATTTTTGAGCAGGAAAACAAATAACCATTTACTGTGAAAAGTCTGATTTCAAAAGCAGCGTTTTGTCATTGTGCTGATTTTCATAATCAATTTAAATCTGGAAGAAACCAGGCTTGAGCACAGCAAACAAAGAGCCTGAACGGAAGTTAATTAGACTGTATCAGCTCAGCCTTCTCATCCTTTACTTACTGTCAAGCTTTATGGGCTCCAGCAGGCACTTCACTGCCAATCCTGCTTTGGAGACAGCAGAGCCAGCTCTGCTGGGGCTACAAGGCCATCATCTCCTGCAGTGTCCTGTGCAAAATCCCAGAATCCCAGACTGGGTCAGGCTGGATGGACCACAGAGGCTCATCTGGTGCCACCTCCCTGCTCCAGCAGGGCCATCCCAGAGCACAGGGCACAGGATTGAGTCCAGAGGGCTCTGGAATATCCCAGTGAGGAGACTCCAGACTCTGGGCTCTGTTCAGGGCTGGGCACTGCCCAGGGCAGAAGTTCTGCCTCCTGTCCAGGTGGAGCTCCCTGGGCTCAGGCCCTGCCCGTGGCTCTGGTGCCACTGCTGGGCCCTGGGACAGAGCCTGGGCCCTGCTCTGACCCTCCCTGCACCCAGGGACAGCCAGGGACATCCAGGGACTGAGGGCCCCTCTCAGCTGGGGCTCCTCTCGAGGCTGAACAGCCCCAGCTCCCTCAGCCCTCCCTGGGCAGGGAGATGCTCCAGGCCTCTCATCTTTCACCCTTTGCTGGACCCGCACCAGGAGCTCCAGGTCTCTCCTGTCCTGAGGAGCCCAGAGCTGGAAAACTGAAGATTCCTCATCAGAGAACTGATCCACCCATGGCCACCTCTGCATTTGTGGGGTGTCACACCAAAATTGGTGTCAGCCAGGTTGGCAAATGGGAAAATAGCAGGGAAGCCATAGAGTGGCCCTTACAGGGCAGGACTTCTGGAAAAAAGCCTCAGGACTACTTCTGTTCTTTGAGATCATGGGACTTGCACCTGAAGATTCAGTGGTTCCACAACGATTCCCATACAGGAGGAGGAGGATTCAGTATCCAGAGAGCTCTGGAAGATGCAGGAATGCGGCTCCACCATAAAATCCTCATTAAGAAGCCTCTAAAGAGTCCGCACTGAGTTTCCCTTCTCCCTACATCCTGCAAAGCAGAAAAACAACAGTGCTTAGTAACCAATAGGCAGTGCAAGGATAAACACATGGGATAGCAGGTCCTGTGATAATGGAGCCTATGAATTCCTGGGATAGATTGGCATCTCCTTCCCTATCTGCAGACCAGGGAAACACCCAAGGAACACTCCAAACCCCATCCAACAGCGGGATTGCACTTGTCCTGTGTCCCTGCTAAGCCAGCTTACAGCAATTCCCGTGTATTTCCGCCTGAAGGATTGCAGCAGCCGCTGCCGGCAGGGCCGGAACGTGCCAGGCCCTGCAGGGAAACCTCTGTCCCACGCTCTGTGTCCTCACCAGACAAGACACAACAAGTGTGAAGTGACAGCGAGCGCTGTGTCACGGCCAGAGCTCGCTCCCAGGGCTCCTCCCGTGACTCACCTGTGCCAGGGACATCGGATCCTGACCTGCCCAGCGCAGGAGCCGCAGCCCTTCCATCCTCTCCAAGCCATCCCTGAAGCAGCAGGGACCCATTAGCTCCGATTAAAGCCACAATATCCCAAATCCCACGAGGGTCCGTGGTGTTGAAGCCGGAATGAATTTTGCAGGGTTTTTCTCCTCCCTTTCCCCACCTCAATCACTCTCAACTACGGGGCATGAATAATACAACGATGTGTTGCCTGGTGATTGCTGTTGTGTTTTCCTTTACTAACGAAGCCAGGGAAGGCAGCAGGCCCGAAACTGCCTGGAGGAATTGGTTGTTTAAAGACGGCTACCAAGGGGCTGAGGTGCTGCAGATGCAAGGTGATCCAGAGGCTGATGGCAGCCTGTCCTCGGGATGAGTTTTTGGGAGCCCACCAGCTCTATCCCATGGCAGAACTCTCCTCCCAGCCCCAGGGCACAGCTCCTGAAGTACTGCGGCACTGGAAGGGAGCAGAGGGCTTGGCTGAACCCAGTGTGTGGAACTAACACTGCTGTGCCAGGTGCTGCACCAGCTTTTACAGCAAAAACAAACAGGGCTGTAAAAAAGGAAGAGGCTCTCAATAAAAAACAGGATATTTGGAGCTGAAGGGTTGTTTTCCTACTCCAAGTGAAACTCCCAGAAGGCTTCGAGTCGGTGATATGGACTGGAATTGTGAAGCTGTGTTAGGGGAGGGTTAGGCTGGATTTAGGGAAAGGTTCTTTCCCCAGAGGGTGCTGGGCACTGCCCAGGCTCCCCAGGGAATGGGCACAGTCCCGAGGCTGCCAGAGCTCCAGGAGCATTTGGACAACACTCCCAGGCACAGGGTGGGGTTTTTGGGGTGTCTGTGCAGGGCCAGGAGCTGCACTGGATGATCCCTGTGGGTCCCTCCAGCTCAGGACATTCCATGATTCTGTGATTATCTTCCAGGACAGGGTTGCTCCTGTAAGAGAGAAAAGCTCATCCAGCTTTTTTTCTTGCAGGTTGGCATTTTTAAAAGAACGCTGGACAAGTTCCCACCCTCTCTCTGAAAGCCCCTTGGAGTCCTGTCCCATGGACACACAGAGGCCCAGAAAATGCAAGTTCCATTCAGAACCCAGGGCAGGGGTGTTTCTGGAGCAAATTCTCCCTTGGGGTGAGTGCTGTGCTGCCTGAAAGCAGCAGCTCCAGCCCAGCTGCTCCAGCCCTGCAGCTGAGGTGATCAGCAAGAAAATGGGCCTGGGCTCCATCCCTGGTGCTTCCTGAAGCGAGTCCAGCTGTGACCTGGACATGGTCTCGGTTTGTGCCCTGCCTTGGAGCTGTGCCCTGACACCGGGGCCTGATTGCCTGCTCAGGCTGCAAGCTGCACTTTGGGGGGCTGCTCCTGCACAGAGCAATCCCAGCTGCAGCCTTCAGATAATGCAGCACTACAGAGAAACATCAGCACTAAATGGTCCCAGAAGGTGTTTACTCCTCCGGGCCAATGGTGCTGCTCTGTACGAGCATGTTGGGCTTAAATGGAGACACTGGGACACCTCTGCTGTGCTGTGGGGAGGGAAAACCACGAGCTGCAATCGGGTCCAGCCTGATGCCAAGCTGAGGAGTCATTAAGAACTGGAATATTTCAATAAACCCCAAAACCTCAAGGAATAAATGTTCCCGGTGTATTTAACGACGCAGCAGCCTCCGGTGAATGTAAAGAGCAAGGCAATTAATAAGGTATATTTAGCACGCCAGGCTGAGGTGTGCAGCTCCCACAGCAGCTGAAACACAGCGATTTAAATCACATTTATCATAAAGATCAGCCTGGCTGAGCTGGGGCTGCTGCTCCTCTCACCTGGGAGCGCCTGCTCACTGCCTTGTCCGTCCCGCTGGGACCCCCAGGTCAGGGCTCTGCTGGTGGCTGCAGCACAGCCAGGAGGCTTTGGGTGCTGTTGGACACCCCCGGCGCCCTGGGAGACCCCACTGAGACCTCATGGGCTGTGCAGGAAACATGGAATGAGCAGCTGGTGCTTTTCCCCCACTGCTCAGTCCCCACCCAGGTTCAAACCAAGGGAAGTGATGCCTTTTCCTGGTCTTAAAATCAAGAGTCAGACACGGTTAGAAGGGGAAAAGGGATTTTACCTTGGTATTTATTTTAAGGATCCTCAGGTGCACACGTCCAGGTCATATGCACTGAAATGCACCCTGCAATGCACCCCCAAAAGATCAGGTATCATTATAGGTTTTTCTAATTAGCAGATCTATCAAAGATTCCCCAAGGAGAGGCTCAAGTGAGCCCCCCTCCCCAAGGAACCTTCCCCTGGATGGTTCTATCTTGGTTTACAGAATGTGTTCTGGAGAGCACCTTGGGCTCTGGGGCACACTGATCCCTGGCTACGAAGCTTCTAAGATGTTGAGACTCCTGGCTGAACAAACAAGTCCAAGAATGTAGGCAAAAGCACTGGGAATACAGGAGTTGTAGAAAGGTATAACAGGGGTATAAAAGAAAAGGCAAAAAAATCTTCATGGCATCAGTAGGAGAGGCCTTTTCCAAAATAAACAGGAAAAAAGAAGTAGAAATTAAGTTCTCCAAGGTGTAGGATGCCATGGGTGCAAAAGTTTTCATGGTCTCATGAACCAACTTGCTAAATTTGTGGAACAGAAGTCCTACCAAGAAAACAGACTCACAAAGCTGGTTGTAATCCCAGTGTTCAAGGCCAGATACCTGAATAGACAATAAAAACCACAACACCTTTAAACAGCTGTGAAACCTGCCTAAATCCTTGTATCCCACACTAGCTGTTCCATGACATCCCAGAAAACATTGGCCACCCTGTCCAGCAGAATGCAAAATCCTGTCTCCCAGCAGAATGTGACTTTTCCAAGGGTGAATAGATTTAAATGGTGTTGAATGTTTGTGCAGAGAACAAGGACAGCCGGAGTTTCTGACCACAACAATACATGCTTGGGATGGCATGGAAAACTTCAGATTTCAGTGTTGAAAAGAAGTTCTGGTTACAAAGGGAGAAAGCAAGGCCTCCTTGAGTGAGTTACCCCCCTGCCCTGGGCTGGGGTCAGTGGGAACACTTAGATGAGCATCTTTTTCTCCGGAAAATCCCGCTTTTCCCCTTGCAAGTAATGATGCCAATTGTCCCACAAAGACAGAAACCCCCCTGCTCCGAGTTAGGCAGAAACAAACACCACAACCCTGGCATTCCCAGTGCCACCTACCAGGGAGGGGACACAGCAACCCCCACCCCAACAACCTGAGCCCAAACCCCTTCCAGTGCCGATTATAACACAGTTATTTTTTTAACTTTTGGTAATTAAATATCCTCAGTTTTGATGAGAGCCACTCAAAAGCGCAGCAGTCGGGACTGCAGCTGGCTTTGAACAGATGAAATGTTTTCCCTGCCTTTGAACACACTTGCTGCCTGTTCCCAGCCTGTGGCCACCCAGTTTGCCCCGAGGTGCCTGGCACTCGAGTCTCCAGGATAAAAGGACCTGGTTGGAAGTGGAATTAGTATCCTGCATGGAAGGCTCTACTGCAGACAGAATCAAAGGAGGAAACAAAGACCTGAGCTAAGCAAAATCCCCACGCAGATAATTAGTTAAACTTCCAAGTCTTGACATTAAGCTTTTGGAAGCAAAACATTTGGGAGTCACGTAGAGAGCGTGACTTTGCAGCCAAGAAAAGATTTGGGGGACATGTCTTGCGTGGGGTTGTTTTATTGTGATTTGAGAAGTGTCTGCAGGACCTTGGGTGTAACTGAGGGGTGACCTGTCCTTGAGGCAGCCCCAAAAGCAAAGCAAAGGAGGGGGACCTGCTCTTGGTGGAGAAGGTGGAAATCCCCCAGTCCTGTTTTTCTTGCTGCCACTTGCACATCCCAGCCCCTGCAGCAGGATTTGGTGAGCCTGGCACCCACTGGCACGCTCCAAAACACCATCCCCAGCCACTCAGAGGGAGCTGTGGTCCCACTAGGGAGCCTCTTTCCAAGAAACTTCTGGGAACAAACATTTAATGCTCTCAGGATTCAGGAGAAGTTGACAAGAGAGCTGCAGACCCAGCCAAGTCCATGCTGGGCTGTCACCACTGGCCAACACTCACAAATGCTTCCCCTCCCCCCGGAAATATTTTCCCCAACTCTCCCCTGCACTAACAAACACTCGTTTTTCTCATGATAAAATCAGTCCCGCAGCCCAGGCTGTGGCAGCCCCGAGCTGACCTCAGCGCTCTGCTCCCCAGCATCTGACAAAACTGTGAGAGCTCCTCAGATTCTGTAACAAAACATCTGTTTCCTCTGGAGCAGCTGCCACCTGGACAACGCAGCCGGAGCCAGAGCTTTCCTGAGCGGAGTGTTACCTGCCTGTGGAGAATGCAGCCTCTCCAGCAGTGGCCACAAGGACACTTGGCACTTCCACAGCTCCTGGAGTGATTGCCAAACACCACAGCGGCCCCAGAGTGGGAGGAGGTGATTTTTGGAGGGAGGCAGGCTGCAGTGTGGGGATGGTTTCCCCTGGCAAGGTCAGGGAAGAGCCTGAGAACAGCCCAGCCTCCCTCTGCCGCTGTGGAAAGGGGCAGATGTGCTGCTGGCACACCGCGGTGCCACCCCTGCGGTGGGTGATGGTGATGGTGGCACCTCACCAGAGGGATTCATCCCGCTGCACCCCTTCATTCTGCTGCTCCTCACGCCCTTGGAGCCAGGACTCTGGCAGGATTCATCCCCGTCCCAGGTGCCCGTTGCTGCCCACGGGCATCTTGCTGAGGAGTTTAGTCAGGATGCGTCCCCATGAGCCAGCCAGACACTGACTCAGGGCTGAGTCACTCCAGGGAGGGTTTGTTCCCTGACTTTCAGTCCCCACTGATCCTGCTGCTGATGAGGAGCTGGGATGAGCCCTCACGGACACTCCCAGCCCAGCTGAGTGTCACATCTTCCACCTGAGAGAATTCACTCTGCCATGGATAACATTTACAAGGGCGTGTGGTGACAGGACAAGGGGGAATTCTTCACACTGAGAGGAGTGGTTGAGATGAGACACCAGGAAAAAATTCTTCCCTGTGAGGCTGTGGCTGCTCCTGGATCCCTGGCAGTGTCCAAGGCCAGGTTGGACAGGGCTTGGAGCACCCTGGGATAGTGGAAGTTGTGCCTGCCCATGGCAGGGTTGGAATGGGATCATCACTAAGGTCCCTCCCAACCCAAACCATTCCATGATTCTCTGGCTCTGTGATAACTGATCAGCAGCAATGAGAGGAAAGAGACCATTTGGATTATAGGAATTAAATCTTTAGAAAGGGGTAAGATAAGAAAAAAAGGGAAAAAATTGAAAAGATACTGACTATTCTGAAGCAAACAAAAGCCACTATAGATTAAACAAACAATGCAGCCCAAACTTCTCCTTCCAGTGCTCTGACAGATAAACAGCAGCTTCCAATAATTAATTGTATCCTGGCACAGCTGAATGAGCCACCATATGGGAGTGGTGACAAAACAACCTCTGTTTTTTGGTGGCAAATTGTGCAAATCGTCGGCTCAGTCTGAAGCTGAGAACTGACACACCTCACTCCTCCTGCTCTCATAACAGAGCAGACAAATCTGTGAGGGACATGGTTCTTTGGGGACACTGAAAATCACTCCGTGCAGAATTTGGGGTTTGATGAAGATGAGAATTCACACACTGAGAGGATGCTGCTGGGGGAAGCCATGGTCACCTCCCTTGTGCTGACCAGGGCTGCAGCAATGGCTTTGTCACTCTCACGGCCAAGGAGGAGGTGGCAGCATGGCCACAGAGGAAGAGACTTGAAGGAGCACTGCAAAGGATCCTTGGGAATGGACTTTGCAGGGCTGGCGGCAGAGCAGGAGCTGCAGGAAGGAGAGGGAACGTCAGCCCAGCTCAATCCTTGCACTGACTTTCTGATTCTCCACAAGCACTGAGTTTATTCATTTTATTTTCTCTAGAGGTATCCATTAATTATTGCACTTGAAATGGCTGAAGAAAAATGATACAGCAAAGCCAAGGAAGCATCTTGGAGAGGGTCCAGCCTGGCAGAGCTGAGATGCAAATGTGGAGCGACTCTTGCGGGGTTGGGTCAGACATAAATCCACAATATCTCAATTAAAGCTGCTCCCAGTTCACACCACAGACAGGGAGCTGTGCTCCAGTTCTGGGACTGATCCTGAATTTTACCCTGAGTAAAAGACAGGCCCTTGGAGAACAAAGTCCTCTGAATTCCTGGCACTCTGTCCCTCCGCTTCACGCTCACAGCTCTCCCCTCCTCTGCATTTTCATTTCAAATGAGACAAAGCACCACTGTCAATTTGGCAGCCAATGATGCCCTTAAAGCCACCTGCCCCTGGCTCCATCCCTCAGCCCCAGGCAGGACCACACACACCTGGAGCTGCAGTTATGGGATGATAGTGAGGGAAATGCTGGAGTGGGATTGCTCATCCTGCCCCCAGAGCCTCCTTGGCTAAAGGTCCCTTGGGAGCAGAAGGAGGCTCTCGCTGACCCCCAGCGATGCCATCCCCACTCTGAGGGCAGTGTAGGCCAGGTTTAATGGGCCCAGGCTGTGCAGGTGATTCACCGGTGCAGTCTCTCCCTCCATAATGAATTCCTTCTAACTCCCAGCCTCTTCCCTCCAGGAATCCCCCAAACACCTTTAATTTAGAAGTGCCATAATCTACTCGCCTTCTGCTGCCTCTTAAAGTTGATTTCCTCCTCAGTGCTCTGCAGCCATGACATTTTCACTGCACTGCCTGTTCCTTTTGCTTGGGTCACTTTGGGATGAGGAGCCACAGGCCTCTCTCTCTGCTCTGGTCCTCCTTCCTATCAAGGTCCTGACATGGATTGCTTTTGAATTTCCTGCCTTTTTTCCCCAACTCAAAGACACAGAAACTGCTGCCAGGGACTGGCACATTCCCATCTATCCCAAGCATCGTTGGAGTTTATGGGCTCACTGTACAGGAAGAAATTAGGTAATAATAAAAAATACACACCAAAAATACTCGGCTGTAACAAAAATTGATCCTGCCCTATGGGATATTTTAGTGCCTCATTATGGCACCCAGACCTCACAAAATGGCTTCAGTGACAGCAGAGGGTTTTTAAACAAACCAGTGGAGACTTGCTGGCTCCAGGCCCATAAATCCTGGTTCCCCCACTGACTTCCACCCCAGTTCCCACACCGTGCTCAGCAGCCCTTCCTTCTGCAAAGGTGTTTCCCATCCCACAGGAACTTCCAAGATCAGGGAAACAAAATGTTTTCTTTGGTCCTTCTTTTGAAAGGGTCAGGGAGAGGATGACAGAAGACAGAGCTGTGAATTCAGAGCCACTGGGAATGTCTAAACATGATTTAGGAACAGAAGTGGATGGGTTCAGGTCGTGGAGGAGGGACTATGCTGAATTTTTGCCCTTGTATTTGTTGGTCTTTCCATGCTGGTCAGTCACTGCCAGTGAAATCACAGCTCTTTTGGCACAGTCCCCTTGTCCTTCCTCACATCTTTAACGACAATGCCAGCACAGGACTCCTGGAAAACACAACCTCTGGCTCTCAGAGCACTCCAGACCTCCGGCTCTCCATCCCAGCCCAGGCCTCTTGTTCTGCCCAGATAATCCGAGGTGCCTACTCCAGCTCTACACCTAATGTGGCATGTGTCTCCAGGAGATTATTTGAAGTGGTTATTTTTATTCCTGGAACCTTCAAAGGCAGAGTTATTAAGTGTATTTAAAAGGAAGAACGGGTCCAGATAAAGCAGGGATGTAATTAGTTACAAGCTACTGTACTTTGATGACAAAGCAGCATTTCTGTGGAGCGGCAGCTCGGTGGGGTGTGCTAATTACTGATAGCAGTCACAGCCGGGGGAAGCCTGACACTCCTCTGATAAAGCAGAGCTGTCCACAATGCCACAGGCTGGGTTTAACTCGCGGGGTTTGAGCCAAAGCCTGGATCCTGTAAAATTCACTGAGTGTTGGAAACGGCAGAGGGGAATAAAGCCCAAACCTTCAGTGTAGTGGGAGGCCAGGTTACAGCCCAGGATCCTTGAAGAGAGACACCAAGATGATCAGGGCAATGGAGCAGTTCTCCCATGAGGAAAGGCTGGGAGAATTGGGATTGTTCAGCCTGGAGAAAAGAAGGCTCCAGGGTGATCTAATTGTGACTTCCAGGACTTGAAGGAGCCAAGAAGAAATGTGGAGACAATTTACAAGAGCCTGGAGTGACAGGACACAGGGAATGGCTTCCCACTGCCAGAGGGCAGGGCTGGATGAGGTGTTGGGAAGGAATCCTTCCCGGTGAGGGTGGGCAGGCCCTGGCACAGGGTGCCCAGAGAAGCTGTGACTGCCCCTGGATCCCTGGCAGTGCCCAAGGCCAGGCTGGATGGGGCTTGGAGCAGCCTGGGACAGTGGAAGGTGTCCCTGCCTGTGGCAGAGAGTGGCACTGGATGAGCTTTAAAGTCCCTTTCAACCCATGATTCCCAAAGAATCCGCTCTCTTTCCTGATGCAGCTTCTCCTTGGCCCAGAGCATTCCCCCAGCTGAGCCCTGCAGGGGCTGGAGGGTCCCGCATCAGGTTTGACTCAGCCTCGCTGATGTCAGGGGAAGGCTTTCAGAGACTTGGGTTTGGCTCTGTCCCTAAATCAAACCACACCACTCGGCCCACGAGAAGATCGATGAGGAATTGAAGACAAGTGGGAAAGGAAAGGGCTGGATCTGTGCAGAGAGAGAGGAGATGGCGGCAGGAGGCACAGGAGGTTTTGGAGGCAGGGGAGGATGCAGAAACGAGTAATTAGGGTCAGCTTTAAAAATGGCTTGATGCAGGGGTGCTGGCCAGCTGGGGGACGCTGAGGTGGCTGGAGGGGGAGACGTGAGCTGAGAGCCACAAAACCAGAGGCAGCAACACCCTGAGGGGGCTCAGCTCTGCTCCTCGACCTTCTGGGAGCACTGCGAGGCAAAACAAGTGTGAGTGTCTGTCCCCATGGGACTGCCAGCCTGCTGCTGGCACAGGGAGCTCACAGCAGCCCCAGGAGAGCCACCAGCACGAGCCAGAGCCCCCAAACCCAGCTGTGAGCTCACCTGGAGAGGGGAGAGAAGAGCAGAACCGCCCCAAGGCCTTTCCCTTGCACAGACACCATGCAAACATCACAAGTGGAACAGCCACTGCTCACCCAGCAGCCAGGTGTGTGTTAGGGGGAGGACAGCTGTGCCAGGGGTTTTGATGAACCAAGGAATAAAAATCCCCCAAACTCCAGTAAACCAAAATATCAGAGCAGCCCTGTCAGGATTGATGGGATCACAGCTCCCAGCAGGGCGTCTCTGCTCCCTAGGTTAATGACCCTGGAGTGATAAAATGAAATTATCTCTCTATTCTGATGCTGGGGTGACTTTTTCTACTTATCAAAGTGATGGGCTTTCATTGCAGTTTTGATAGGTTGGAGTTGTTTGGCCTCTCTGGGAAGACCTGAGGGTCTAAGGGCTGTCTTATAACTCAGTTTCCCATCTTCAGAGTTCACCTTCTTCCTTCTAGGAGCTGCCTTCTCTTAAATCCAACTCCCAACACCAGCAGGTGATGGCTGAACAGCCACTCTGCAAACACTGAGGTGCAAACCTTTCATCCAAGAGACATTTAAAGCCAAAAGCCTGAGCTAGAAGAACACAGGACAGATCTGTGGTTCCCAGTGCGACTGCACTCGCTCCTAAGCAAGGAACTGTCTCACCAAAGGGCAGATGAGCCATGGAAATGCAATATCCACAGGCAGATGGGAAAATCCATTCCCAGGACAGCTCTCTTATCATCACATCCACCTCAAAGTGCAGATTTTTCACCCAAAAGTCAGGTGACACTGTCCACACACAGTGTACCTGAGGAGCAGAGCACGGGAGTGTAGCTTTAGGACCATTAGGACTGAAATGGGAACTTTCACAGCACCAGAACATGGAATTTCCCCTGAGCACTTGCATGGACCAAAGCCTGATGTTTGTGTTGCTTCCTCCACCATTCACACATTTCCAGGAAGGTGAATTGTCCATAATGTCTTTCTGAGTTCCTCAAATGCCATTATCTCCTTGCAGACTCTGTTCCTAAAGGATTTGTATTGTTTCTGCCACTGACCTGAAGAGGTGACAACAAACCTCTTGACACCGGGGCCCCTCAGCCACAGACAGGGCAGGATCTGGAAATTTCTCTTGCCACACCAGTGACACGGTTCCAGATTTCCCAGTGCAGGGAAGACAAGGAAAACGGGAACCATTTCCATATTTATTGACGAATTCGATTTACAGTGTGGTTCCCACTTTGGAGAGAATATAAATTTCCTGTCTCTGTGTATCAGTCTTTAGCAGTCACTGGTGATGATGATTTCTGTGCCTGCAGACACTTTTACACCGGCTACAGCACATTTATCTGTAACACTTCTGAAAGAAAACGCCATTAAAATCCCCTCTTTAGGAGCGAGCTGTAAATTAGCTGTTACTGAGCAGACACGGGGTAAAAGCAAACTTTGTGTGTGTTTATGGCTCTGTGTCGGTGTTGCTGGGCCAGCTGAGCCCCCTTCGTTTTCACCTGGAGCCTGACAAGCGTTTGACTCACTCGCCCTCCTCGTGCTGAAGTGGGTGAGAAAAAACCAGAGAAGGTTCTGGCAGGTTTTATCTGACAATTTTAGAGCACTTGACAAATAACAATTAATTCCAAGGCTCTGCAAGTCAAAGTGCTCGTGAGCAACCTTGTGAGCACAGCCCTGCCGGGTGTAAGTTACACCAGCACAGCTACAGAGAGCAGGTTTGGGGTTGGGGGACAGGGACAAGGGGATGCCAGAGAAATTCTGTTTCTGGCTTCTTTCTGCTGGGAAATTGTTCCCTGGGAGGATGGGGAGGGGCTGGAATGGATTTCCCAGAGAAGCTGTGGCTGCTCCATCCCTGGGAGTGTCCAAGGCCAGGTTGGACAGGGCTGGGAGCAACCTGGGACAGTGGAAGTTGTCCCTGCCCATGGATAGTCTGGATAAGCCTTGAGGTCCTTCCAACCCAAACCATTCCATGATTCTATGAAAATTCAGGACTCTGAGCTTCATAATGTGATGCTTTTTTTGGAAAGCATTTCTTCCCCACCTACTTTTGCACTCCAGCAGTAAAAAGGTTCCTTCACCTTTGTGTTTACAAAGAGAAGGTGGGAACAGAACCCCTCAAGGCCAAAAAAAAAAAAAAGGAAATGAAATTAAAACAAAGAATCCCTTCTGCTCATTTTAACATTTTAACTCCCTGTTGTGTGCTCACTTCATGATGGCAGGACTGCTCTGCTATGTGTTCCGTTTTCTTAATAGTTGGATTGTGATGCCAACAAGGACACAGAATAAATGAGGTTTGTTTTTTCTTAATATCATAGATGGGTCTTCAGCTGTAGAAACTGGCACTGCTCCTCCAGAGTTGTCAGAGCCAAATTATGCTTACTCAGGGGCTGGCCTTGGGACAAAAATATCTTTTTAATTTCCATCTTACTTCAGGAAGAGCCTTAAAAATGCCCCTTTCTGCCTACACGCTGCAGTCCCAGCAGAGCATTTACAGCTTTGCTGGCGGCTCTGGCCAGTGGCCATCACACACTGCTAACAAATGAGGGTAGTTCTTCATGTTGCAACCAGATCTGGAGAATTCGGGGGTATCCAGGGCAAAGCCAGGCCAGGCTGCTGTCCCAAAGCACAGCCCCCTGCACCCTGTGTGACAGAGGGGCTGTGCAGAGCCACAGCTGTGCTCATTTCCACTCTGAGGGGGCTGGAGGGACCTCCCCACTTCTCAAACTTCCTTTAACTGAAAGATGCATCCTATATTTGTTTAGCACAAAACCAATTATCAGCCAGCCCTGGAACCCGCTATTTGTTGTGCATCAGTGCTCATTTAGTTGTCTCTTTGCTGACTGACCATGCAGCAAGTGGGAGAGGGGAAAACCTAAACCTACCAGGAGATTAATGACAGGCTGCAGCAGAACAGATGTGTGGGAATAGCAAATGAGGCCACTCCAAGCTTCCTAGAAAAGCAATGACAAGAGGCTTTGCTGCAGCAGAAGAGACCCGCAGAGACAGAGAGGCTGAGGCTTGCAGGTGTGAGACCCCCATCTCCACTGGGTGGGCATTGCTGTGCTCAGAGACAGCAAAACTGAACAAGAGATCAGCTCCAGACTGGTGAAATCACAGGATCATGGAATGGTTTGGGGTGGAAGGGACCAAAGCTTGGCTTTGTTGCTCCAAGCCCTGTCCAAACTTCCGTGGAGCTCCCTGGGCTCAGGCCCTGCCCGTGGCTCTGGTGCCACTGCTGGGCCCTGGGAGCAGAGCCTGGGCCCTGCTCTGACCCTCCCTGCACCCAGGGACACCCAGGGACACCCAGGGACATCCAGGGACTGAGGGCCCCTCTCAGCATCTCCTCAGCCCCAGCTCCCTCAACCTTCCCTGGGCAGGGAGATGCTCCAGGCCCTTCCTCATCTCCGCAGCCTCCTCTGGCCCCACCCCAGGAGCTCCAGGTCCCCTTGTCCTGAGGAGTTTCATCCTTAAATACACCCTGAGGATTCATTTGCAGCCACAGTGATGGCAGCCCCACATGTCCCCAAGCCCCAGAACAGTCTGGCAGCCTGAGCAAGGCGCAGCACCAGGACAGATGTTTGAGTGTCCTTCTGCTTCCTCTGGGCTCAATTCACACTCTGAGGGAGCAGGCTCACAGCTCCCTTCCCATGCTGGAAATGAAAAAAATCAGAGGCTTCTCAGTCTGGTAAGACAGCTCTGAGAGATGATGAGCTGTCAGCATGGAGAATGTCACCAGGTGCCAGGCTGCCATCACCAAGCTGTGACACAGGGACAGGGGGATCTGCTCTGATCTGCCCTCGTAAATCCAGGGTGACTCTGCTGCACTCAGGGCAGGGCCAGTCCCGGCCATTTCAGTACAAATCCCCACAGATTCCCAGATCAATTCAATTTCTGCCCTTAAGGGAATAAGGAATGAGGAGAGTCCATGGGCTCTTCTGCTTTTCCTACAAACCAAACCAACCTCCTCAGCCCCAGGGGGCGAACACAAGGGGAAAGACAGCTGTGGCCATCACTGCTTTGTCACCTCAGCCAGAAAAGAAAGAAAGAAATAGATAAATAAATAAATAAATAACCTAAAGTCTTCACTGAAAATCTAAAAAGAAAGCCTAAAGCCAGGCTGGCATTCCCTGAGGCCTCTGCTCACAGCCTGGGCCTGTGGAGTGTTGGGGATGCTGGTGGCTGGCACTGCTGGGGAACATCCAAGAGCAGGGCTGGGGGGAGGGAGAGAAGCCAAGGAGAGGCAGAGCAGCAGCATCACACCTTCCTCACACCTTCCTCAGGCCTTCCTCACACCTTCCTCAGGCCTTCCTCACACCTCTAGCACATGCCCATCAATCACACCTTCATCAATCACATCTCCAGCCAGAGCAGGGCGAGCACTGACCTGTGCTCAACAGGCAGGAACAGGGCCGGAGGTGCCCAATTTTCCTCCTTTCCATCCTCCTCCCCATCAGCCACGGGCAGCCCTTGCTCCCGATGGATATTCCAGCCCGGGACATCCTCCAGGGATGGGCTCAGGCCGTACCTGCAGGCCCCAAGGTGGACATTCTCCAGCACCATCTGCTGGTTTTATTTCTATTCACAGGCGAGTGACACCGCAGCCCCTCGGAGAGGGAGGAACTCGTGTGCCACCTGCACCAGGACCATGCAGGTGTTTTCCTGTGAAAAACAACAGGTTTTGTTAAATGAGATGTTTTACCTGAGCAAATGTTGCTGCTTGTCCGTATTTTTCAGTGTGGGATACTCCCATGTGAGAAGAAAATGTAAGTTCTCGCTGTATTTTTACTTTGCTGCTTCTTGAGAATTATAAAATGAATTATTTTGATCATCTAGAAAAGCAATAAAGGGAGAATTTGTGTTTTCTTTTTTTTTTTGGCAGAAACTGTTTGCCGAATCGGACCCAAATTCCCAGACAGCTTTGCCTCCTCCACTCCGAAACTGCATTTCTGGTGAGTAAACTCTTTGTCACCCAAATTACCCGGGTCTGCTGCTGCCACTGAGCCACCCTCTCCAAGCAGAGTTCATCCTGCCCGCTCCTGCTAGGCAAAACAAAGGGTTTAATTTGAGATTAATTCTCTTGGAGCTGAGGAAGGGAGGGAGGGAACATTTTTGGGCTGTGCTGGTATCAGGAGGGCTGTCTGCAGCTCAGCCTGTGCATGGAATTCTCCTTCCCCGAGGATTACGGCTGTGGCTCAGCCAATGCATCACACAAATCCTGATTCTTTTCCCTCAGTCCTTCCCAGTGCGTGAAGCCGAACAAAAATCCAGAATGAAGGTGTGGAATTGGAAGAGAAAGTTCTGTTTACAGTTCAGTGCCTCTCGTGGATGCTGCCACAGGTGAACCCAGCCCAGCATCCCCATCCACACAGGGAGATTTATGGTTAGACTGGAGGTGAAACATTGCAACTCTCAGGATACTCCAGCACAGAAATAAATCAGCAAGGGACAGCCCAGAGGTTGAGGAGCAGGCAACAAACTCTGCCCACTTCTCTCTCGGGCAATGTAGCTGAGCCCTTCTCAAGCACGCCCTTATTTTATTCACCACTTCACCTCCACCAGGGGGACATCCCACATTTTCCAAACAGGAGAACTTTAAGTTCAGCTTAGACAAGTAACCATCCAAAAGGGCTTTATTGAGCTGTATGAACCAAAATTCCAATGCTGAACCTCCATCCCCACCGCCCTTCCCTGAACCTGGGCAGAGGAACTGGAACAGCGACGCTTCACACGCTCTGATGGCAGCGAGCACGGGAGGCACTGAGGAGTAGAAAAGCAGGTCAAGAGGCAGGACTCTGGATAAATAAAGTCACTCTGTAGGAGGACTCTTCAAGAGGGACCCCAGAGTGCTGTCACTGCAGGGACCAGCTGCTCCATGCACAGTCTCCATCCCTCCCCCCCTTTGAGCCGGAGCAGGGAACGCGGCCCAAAGAGAAGCCTAGCCTTTAATCTGAGGCGAAACTGAGATCTTCACATGTCACAGGAGACTTCACACACAATAGGGATGAATAAAGGATAAGAAAAGAGTGGATGGACCTAAACAGATGGATTCTATATTGGCATTAAAAGTCAAACCTCATTTTTCATCCAGTCCTACCCGTAAAGCGCTTCCGACGGAATCCGCTCAACGCAGTCGTTCCTATTTTACCCTGTGTTAGTAAATCTTCTTTTGTGACAAGGCTGCAGATAGCAATCAGTAACCTCTCCGCTCCATTCTTCCTTCACAGGCCTTCTTTTGAGGTGGAATAAAGAAGAGCTCGCAGGAACAGGAGAAAAATGGGCTGATCTATTTTGCCATTAAAGCTGAGCTTGGCTTGGGGTTATCGTCAAAGCTGCTCCCCAGCAAAGAGCACATCTCACTTCTGCCCACTCGCAGCCCTGCTGCTGGTGAAACCCACCAAGGTGAGAAGTCAAAACAAGATCACCCCGTCCTAATATTGATCACCTTACAAGTCCTTCTTTGAAAGTCCTTAATTAAACCCAACACCCAACTTTGCCTGTTTTCCCCCTAGAAGGGGATCAATATTTTATCATGGATGCAACCAGCAGGAAAGAGCCCCCTGTGTGTTCCAGAGGGGCTCAGGAGCCCTGGTGAGACCCAGCCCCTGCCTTGGAGCTGTGTTTGCTCCAACTCAACCAACACCAGGAGCTGGAGGGACTCACCAAGAGCAGAGCCAGACTTTTGAGCACCCACTCTCACCACAAACAGATCAATTAATCCCTGATAGGTGGCTTGATCAGCTCCCAAGGGCACAGGAAGGAAGGCAGGCAGGCAGGGAGACTTTCCCAAAGCCACCCCAGTGCTCAGCACTCCTGCACTCCCAGCACAGGCCTGTGCACTCTCCTCACCCCCATTGGTACCTCTTTAGCCTGAGAAGGAGTCGCAGCATGCACTGTTTGACAGGAGATATTCCAGGTGTTGTCATGGCAATGATTTATGCAGGAATTAGTCACTGCAGCACTGCTACAATAGACTGAAGAACAATAGGAAAAACCACACATTTCCAAGTTCCTGTGATACAGAGGCTGAGGGTTGGGGAAAAGAGATTAAATTCCTTTCACCCCTCTGATTCCGGCAGTGACATTTAAACAGCTCAGGGACAAGTCAGTGCCTAATCACAAGTGTTATTAATAGCAATGTGACAATAACCCAAACTTCATATTAAACTCTGCTGGCAGTTGCAATTGTATATTCACTACTGGCCCGTTTCTGAATTAATTGGGGATTGAGTAACAACTGGAGCAGAGAAGAAATTATTACATTTGCATTGTTATATAATGAGGAAAGAATCAGAGTTTACTGGCACCGGGGTGGTTTATCCCATGGGCCCCACTGCTGTCAAAAGTTCTGCTGACTGTTTTAAGCCATGGATCCGTGCTAGGTTATATTAAGCTTCAGCAAAAGGCAAAAAAACCCCACCTAAAACTGTAAGAAAGAAAAAAGTTCAAAGTGTGAGCACTCAGAAGCTGGGAAATTCCAGTGCTGAGACTGAACCATCTGAATTCCCACTTTGTTATTACTTACTGGAACACAGTTTTTCACTGAAGGATGTTGGTTCATGTGTATCTAAAGTTTGGCAAAGGCACGAGCCAGGTCAAGCAGGGCTGGCACTCAGATTTAAAAACAGGTAGAGCTTCTCCCTGTAATCCAGGGAATCATTCCTGACTCCCACGTGCTGATAGCCCCACCACTGCTCCCTGGATTACAGGGCAATCAACCTCATGATTTCCATCCCTTTGGAATCAGCTCAAGACTCACAACAGGCAGGGTCAGACCAGAACAAAACCCAGCCAAGGAGATGAAAAGGTTGTTTAGAGCCAAACTTGGAAATCTGCACCTCCCAGTCTTCCTGTTCTCAGGGACTCGGGGCTTTTTTCTCCTCTGAATACCCAAAGCCTCAGATGGAATTTTCCCATTTTCATGGAATCACAGGAGGTAAATTTAGGTGGGAAGAGAGCTCAAAGATGTCCCAACCTCCTGGGCAGGGACAACCTTCCAGTTGTCCACCTGTCCACCAGGCTGGCAGGGACCTTCCACTGGTGCAGGCTGTTCCCAGGTTTTGAGTGGAGGCTCTGACAACAGGGTCACACTTTGAAGCTCACTTCACGTTTAGCAACTTTGGCCAAATCAGAGAATAAGCCCAAGAGGTGCCACTGCATTTTCCTGCCCATGGAATAAACAACCCCTGCATTTCACCATCGCTCCTGAGGCCAGGGGAGTTACTGCCACACTCTTCCTTCTTTGTTTTGGGAATCTTTCCCAACTTTTTAGTGGTTTCACCATCAAACTCTGCAGTTCTGCCCAGTGAAAGCAGCCGAGCATGGAAGGTACCTGCCCAAACGACACCAGGTTGTGTGGATGCCTCTTCAGGAAGAGGAATTTTTCTCTGGTTGCTTTTTATTTGTTTCCCTTGAAATCTCTCTGAATTGAGGGAACACCTGTGGGGATGAGGAACTGGGCAGGGAGTGGTCAGGCTTTGCCCATTTAAAGCTCTGAGCAGGAGAAAATGAACATCACTTTGTCCTCATTCTCCTTTATTCTCCCAGCCTTCTGCACCATTTCCATTCACAGGAGTGCTTTGTGCCCTCCAAATTTAACTCCTGACAGGAGAGAAAAAATAAACACAGAGACAGCAGAGCAGCTGCTGAGAATTTAGGGATCTCAATGTTCCACAGTAAACATGACAAGCTTTGATGATGGGTGGGAATGCCCTTTTCCCTGGAAAATCCCCAGCTTCAGGCATTTCACACTTGAAAAAAGAAACCAACAAAAAAACCAAACCAAAACCCAAAAGGATTTTGGAGGAAATATTTTGATAGGTGGCACATGGAGATGTAAACTTGGAAGAATCCAAACCAGCACTGGGCATCCCTGCATCCCATTGGGTGTCTCTGCATTCTCACAGGCTCCTTGGATCTGGCATTTTGCTGGAATTTCCTCTCTACCACATCTCTCAAGCATGGAAATTCTCCAGCTGCACTGAGCGTGCTGAGCTGTACAAAACCTGTACAAGACCTGTACAAAACCTGTACAAAACCCAGCAGCAGGGACCCCATGCAGCACGAAGGAATCCACGCTAGAGCTGGATGGGGAACGACTCCTGCGTTTAGCAGAGGAAATGTTTTCCCTTCAGCAGGAAATGGAGCAGGCTCTGCCATCCTGAGGAGCAGCAGATGGGACAGCAGAGCTGGGAGCCAGATCCAGGCACTTCCAGGCTTTCAGCAAGTGGAGTTGCTGGGCAGGTGCTGCGGCTCCAAAGCAGAGGTAGGCAGGATAAAACTGCCAAGCAGCCTGCCTGCCATGGCTGCCTGCATCCCTGCAGATCCACAAGCGCTCTGTCTCTGCAAACAAATTTGTCAAATTGGCAAATTCTGAGGGAAAACAGAGCAGCATCACTTTGCAGCAAAGCTCTGTTCCCAGCCCAGGATCAGCTGCTGGGATGAACCCAATGCACCAGCAGCACTCAGACCCCAAAGTCAAATTAGCAATCAGAGCAGGCCAGGCTTTATTCAGTGCAGGTTAGGATTCCACTGATATCAACAACCCCCGGGCTGGTTTGTGCCAGCTGAGAGCCGACTCCGCACATTTTGCATTTTTCATGCACTCTGTGTTTCTCTTCCAGCTCTCCTGCCAGCACCTGCCTGCAGCAGCGAGGAGAGAACTGCCAGCCTGACCTGGAACAAACCTGTCGGGATGATCCTGGCATAGATTTGCTGGGTCACAGTTAATTGTAGCTAATTGTCATGCTGGATATTCCCAGGTTTCCTCCTGGAGTAGCTGTTGGACACCCTGCATTTGCTCTGGGAGGATTTGCCAATCACAGAATGGCTTTTTTGGAAGGGAACTTAAAGATCCTCCAGTTCCAACCCCTGCCATGGGCAGGGACACCGAAGTCCTTATGGTTGTGCTCAGTTAATGGCTTTGCTCTCCCTCCTTTCTGCTTTTTGACCACTCATCCAAACCTATCCAGTCTGTGATTCATTGGAGTGGAGGCTTCCAGACCTGCAGGTCAAGGACTCTTGTCAGGTACTCCACTTTCACTGATCTGCCACTTTCTCACATGAGTATCTTGGCTGGGCGAATGAAGGATGAACATCCAAGAAGAGCATCCCAAATGTTTGCCCAGCTCTGAGGAACACAAATACTCCAATGTTAACAGCTCATGTCTGGGCTATGGATGTATGAGGGCTTTTTTAACAATCCTGCTCTGAATCACCTCAGCACTCCTTCCCACTTCTCTTTTCCAAGGAAAAGAGCCTCCTTTTGCAGTTATTCCCCAAAGACCACTCCCTTCCCATGTGCTGACACAACAATCGGTTGATAGCTCCAAGCACAGCCCTTCGTGCTCTCCAGGAGGGAATAAAGGAAGGATTTGGTCTCACAGCCCAGCCCTGCCCTTCCCAAAGCTGGGTGAGGTGGCAGAGCTGCCTCTGTCACAGCACAGGGACACACAGGGCACCATCTGACCCTGCCAGCTGTGCCCAGCTGCAGCAGGGAAGGACTTCGGTGGTGTCTCTCCTCCAGTGCCCACTGCAGCCCAGCTGTGCTGACATTTGCTCATCCACACACACACACACCACAGAGCCGAACAGTGGGAAGCAGCCTTTGGACAAGCAGGAGGAAAAGCTTGGCTGGGAACCTCGCTGGCTGGCAGGGTTTTATCCTGAGCCTGGAAACCTGCAGCTCTGGACATGCCTGAGCACACAAATGCAGCACGGCTGGGTGGGGAGGCTTTACCAGGCACAAAGCAGGAGCTGGATGTTTATTTTTCCTGGGTAGTTTTGAGGGAAGGCTTGTGGCAACATCAGAATGTGATAATTGGGATGGAAGAGGCAAAGGGAACTTGGCACAGAAGCAGGATAAACTCGAATCCCTTAGAACAGGGAGCGGGAGCTGCTGTCCCCTCCATTCTCTCAGTTTGACATTGTCGTGTAACGCGGGTGTGAGGAAGTGACAGCTGCAGAAAACAGGCAGCAGGAGAGCCCTCACCTGCAGTCATTTCCTGATGAAAGCAGTGCCTGAACCACTGAGGAGTCAGAGCCAAAGCCTGGAGGGACAGAACGGCCTGAAATGACCAAGGGCTGTCTCCAGAGCTCAGAGAGCTGTGGGCCTGGGTACCTGAGTGACCCACCCAGGGGACCCCCAGCACTGGGGAGATCCCACAGTGACCCCAATAAGCACTCAGGAGCTCCTACAAGGACTCCCATCAGCACTGGGAGCTCCTACAGTGACCCCCAGCACTGGGGAGATCCCACAGTGACCCCAATAAGCACTCAGGAGCTCCTACAAGGACTCCCATCAGCACTGGGAGCTCCTACAGTGACCCCCAGCACTGGGGAGATCCCACAGTGACCCCGAGTCCCTATAATGACCCCCCCAGCACTGGGGAGATCCCACAGTGACCCCGAGTCCCCCCAGCACTGGGGAGATCCCACAGTGACCCCAATAAGCACTCAGGAGCTCCTACAAGGACTTCCATCAGCACTGGGAGCTCCTACAGTGACCCCCAGCACTGGGGAGATCCCACAGTGACCCCAAGTCCCCCCAGCACTGGGGAGATCCCACAGTGACCCCAAGTCCCCCCAGCACTGGGGAGATCCCACAGTGACCCCAAGTCCCCCCAGCACTGGGGAGATCCCACAGTGACCCCAAGTCCCCCCAGCACTGGGGAGATCCCACAGTGACCCCAAGTCCCCCCAGCACTGGGGAGATCCCACAGTGACCCCGAGTCCCCCCAGCACTGGGGAGATCCCACAGTGACCCCGAGTCCCCCCAGCACTGGGGAGATCCCACAGTGACCCCGAGTCCCCCCAGCACTGGGGAGATCCCACAGTGACCCTGAGTCCCTACAATGACCCCCAGCCCTGGACACCTCCCACAGTGACCCCCAGCACCGGGAGGTTCTGCCTGCAGGGAGCTGATTCCCCACAGCCTGACGTGGCCCTGCCAGTGGCTGGGTCAGAGCTGGGTCACAGTGTCCAGCTCCCGGTGTCAGGGCATCTGTGACAGTGACAACGGGGCCACTCTCCTGTCTCGGAGTGAAGGAACAGCTCCCAGCAGGAAAGAAGCAGAAACACTTCCAGGGAAAAGTGCCTTTCCCTTTCCATCCCTAATGTCATCTAGGTGGGATATGCAAAACTCCACGAGCAGTAAGGAGGTCATTACATTCCTATTAATGTCTGCAACTGGTCTGGCAACACATGTTGGCACGAGACCAGAAAGTTATAGCAGCAAGGTGATTAGGGACAGGTAACAGCCAAAAATACAAAGGGAGATTAATTAATAATTGATGGTGTAGGTAGAACACTGCAGAAAGTATAATTAATGCTGAACAAACTTGATATAACTCTGTCTTGTTAAAGGCTAATAAAATGTTTCGGTGCTCTTCTGAATCTGGGCTTTAAAAGCTCCTGGGATCGGCCCATCCAATAAAGGGGGTCTGCAGAGCTCCCCTGACCAGGGCAGCCCCTGCTCTGTCCCCTTGGGGAGGCACACGGGGACATTTCCTGACTCCATTTCACACAGAGCCACACACACTCCTGTGGGACATACCTGACCTGGAGAGAGGCCAGAGGAGGCTCCAGGATGATCAGAGGGATGGAGCAGCTCTGCTGAGGGAAAGGTTGGGAGAGCTGGGATTGTTCAGCCTGGAGAAGAGACCAGGGGTAACCTCACTGTGGCCTTCCAGGACCCAAAGGGAACTTACAGAAAAGATGGAAAGAGACTGTTTAACAAGGGTGTGGAGTGCCAGGACAAAGGGGAACGGCTTCAAAATGGAAAAGGGGAGATTTGGGTGGGACATGGGGAAGAAATTGTTCCCTGTGAGGGTGGTGAGGCCCTGGCACAGGGTGCCCAGAGCAGCTGTGGCTGCCCCTGGATCCCTGGGAGTGTCCAAGGCCAGGCTGGACGGGGCTGGGAGCAGCCTGGGACAGTGGAAGGTGTCCCTGCCCATGGCAGGGGGTGGAATGCGATCTTTACAGTCCCTTCCAACCCAAACCATTCCGTGACTCTACTTACGTAGCCCTTAGTTCTCAGACTCTGGTTTTATCCAGAGGCCTTTTGCAAACCTCATGAATTGCTGTGGAAAAAGCCATATTTAAATTACCTCACTCACTGCCTCATGGCTGGAGCTGCTGGTGAGTGATTTAAGTTGGCCAAAAGCAGCCAAGGAGGGAGAGAATCCGAGCCCTGGATCCTCACCTGAGTCAGTAAGAAGCTGGTGGCTGTAATTGCTGAACTCTGGGCAGCCAGAGCCCTGCTCGGAGCCGCCTGCAGCAGCACCTGCAAAGCTCGCAAGAGCTGAGGGGCAGGGAAGCACTGCAGCTGTCTGAGGACCTTCCAGTGCCGGGGATTCTCTGATCCCCATGACTGCTAATGCTGGGAACATCCTCAGCTGCAACAAACAGGACCTGACCCACAGCAAAATCTCTGTCCTGAGAATCAGCATCATCCCGTTCAGATCAAAGAGCTGAGCGCTTCTCCTCAGATCACAGAACAGAGGGAAAAAGTCCCTTTCTGACTAACAGCCAATATGAGGTATTTATTCAACTATGAGAGGAGCATTAAAACATTCAAGAGTTGCCATGATTAGGAAAATAGCTGTGAAATGCTCACATTTCCATGTCCTGCACCGGCACAGCGCACAGGGACTGTCCTTGGAGAAGGTGACACTCACAGAAGAGCCACGAGCAGGGGGAACCAGGGAGAACCCTCACCGAGACACAAAACCTTCCCTGCTTGGTATTAATTCTGTAATTGATTGATTGATTTGTTGATTGTCTGTGTCTGCCTGGGCTCCTGGCTATGCCATGGCTCAGGAATCAGAACTGCCACGATCATCCCCTAACCCCAAATCTTGTTGAAAACAGTCCCAGACCCCAAGTCTGGGCTTTGAAGGAGCTCCAAGGGACATGCCAAGCTCCAGCCTGACAGGGCTCTGAACAGACTTTAGACAATTAAACGAGCCAAGTTCACAGCAGCCCAGCTCAGTCACGCTCTGAGGCACAGCGTGGGATTGGGGTGTCCTGTGCAGGGCCAGGAGTTGCACTGGATGATCCCTGGGGGTCCCTTCCAGCCCTGGATATTCCATGACTCCATGACTCGTGGCTGAGCTGCCAACACCCCGTTATTCAGTGTGGTGGCCCCACACAAGGGCACTCAGGACTCGTCAGTCCCCCCCGCGACTCTGCTCTGCCCCTGAAGGGGCCCAACACTCCCCAGCCGTGGCCGGTGTGAGGATTAAGCAGGTAATATTGACAAAAGTGCTCTGAACACGGCAAACTCGAGCTGCTGTGCCTTTGTTTACTCATCTGCTAAGTCAGGAGCATAATACCCACCCCAGAGGGTTCACAGGAGGCTTATTGAGTTTTTGTTTGCAGAGCACTCGGAGATCCTCGACGAGAAATGCGGCAGGAACATCAAGGGTTGTTGTGATCAGACAGGCGGGCACTGGAGACTCCTTGGCCAGCTCTGGATTCCAGAAATAAAGTGGGAACAAATCAAGGCTGGCTCTCAACCCGAGGCCGGTTTCTTTGTTTTATCAGAGAATAAAGAACAACTGAAGAACCAGGCTTGTTCTACCCACAGTGGCAGGGAAGGACTCCAGCCGAGGATGGCTGGGAATGTGATGGGCTCTCAGGAACCTCCACCACCAGGGCTGATGAAAGCAGCCCCCCCATGTCTGTTTTGGAGCAAAACAGCAAATAAAGCATTTTAAAACAACACTGCTGGCTGTTTCCTGGCTTATTTCCTGCAGCACACAAACCACGAGGCTTTACTTTAACCACCATGAGCGAATGGATGCTCCAAGGTGTTTGCTTCCATCATGGGGCTCTGCCAGGTGCCTTCAGACTCCTGAGGAAACCAGTGATGAAGAGGACAGCAGGAGGGCCATGGCTGCCTCTTGTTCTTGCTCTGAAGAGAAATGCATCTCCTTCCTGGAGACATCTCGCCCCACCAAACCCTCCTCTGCTCGGCATAATGAGGGCATCACTCTTTGCAGGTAGTTTTTGAAGCAGCTAATTATGCTGTGCTGTGGGAAGCTGCTGCGCATTCCTCATGTTCTGGGTGATCCAGGAGAGTTTAACTAGGAATAATGGGACAAAACTGTGCAGGGAATATATTAAGCCTGCATCAGGCAGAAGCTCCAAGCAGGGATGCACATCCTGAGGAGAGACAGGAGAGGGATCATTTTATACTGGGCAGGAAGGGAACATCTCCCAGGGGTGCAGTGGCTGTTATTTAGTCTCTTTGGGCACCTAACACTGGGACTACTTTCACTGAAGAAAGAGAAAACTGAGGGAATTAAGGAGACCAACTTCACACCATTTAAAATGTGCACCCACTTGGAAGGAGTAAAAGGCAAATTAATCATGAAACAGCCTGGAATGGGAGAGCTTGGAAAAGGAAAACAACAAACAGGTCATGTGCTCACTGAGCAAGGGCAGGGGATCACGAAAGAGCTTTTGCCTTATCTCACTTCAAAATCCCCAAGGGCAGAGAAGGAGCAGGCACATAGAAGGACTTCACTGAATGTCCAGCTCCTGCTGCAGGGGCAGGAATCTCACTGTGAGGTCAGAGGGCTCCTTTTCCCAATATTGGAACGTCTTGCAACACAAGGTTTGCAAAGAGCACTGAGAGCTCTTGAGTTAAATCAGGAGAAAGTGAAGCACATCTGGCAAGCTCTAACAGAAGCAGAAAGCAAAGCGTGGAAAGGAATTCAGGAGTTTGTGCCCAAGTTTTCTGCTGTCCCCCTCTCCCCCAGTGCAGCCACAAGGCCAGGGAGAAAGGAACATTTATCTGCCTGGTGACATCTCTCTCCCATTCTCCAGATTACGTGTGGAAAGAAGAGCTCCTTTTTTACCCTGAACTTCCTTTTTGTTACCCTGCAAGTCCCATCACTTCTTTTCATTCCCGGCTAAACACTCCAGAGTGTCACGAACGCAGCAGTGTTTAGCGGCTAATAACAGACAGCAGCAAACACCTCCTAACAGAGCTGCTCTCTTCCCTTCCCTGCACTAAGGCTCCTGACAGCCTCTTTTACAACCTCTTAACACCTACCGGAGCGGAGCTGGCCTCACACAGCTGACCTGGGCTCCTTGTCTGCGGGTCCTTCTGATCTGCACTCGAATGCAAATGTGCTTCAAGTCAGCCCTTCAAGTCTCAAAATGCTGCAGTTCTCCAGGGGAGCCTAGCAGATGCACTCCGATGGATTTTAGGATGAGATTCCAGCAGGGCTGGGTCTAATCAGCAAATCAGGACTTAGCTTCCTAAGGGGTTTTGTTTGTGTGTTTGTTTAACATGAAAGACAGAGCAGAACATTTGAATAACGCAGGATTAAGGAAGGATAAGCCTGACCAGCACGATTTGACAATCTCAGAGCCAGAGACCAGCATCAAGAATCCCAGGGAGCTCCAAGCAAAGCCTGCACCAGCAGAGCCTGGGGATGCTGCTCACAGGCTGAGGATGCAGCAGGAAGGAGGATGGAGATGCTCTGCCCTCCTGCACCCTGGGAAACCCAGTAAAAAATGGGGAATCACAGAATCCCAGACTGGTTTGGATTCAAAGGGAACTTAAAGATCATCTCGTTGGGATGGGCAGGGGCAGCTTCCTCTAGACCAGGTTGCTCAGCCCCATCCAGCCGGGGGAACCTTGAGCTCAGTGCTTAAAAGAAAAAGCTGCGCCACAAAAAAGTCACCTCACCCAGAGCCTCCCTCCCCTGAGCTGCTCGACAGAGCGAGGGTGATGTGCTCCCAGGACTCGCAGTGCCTGATTTCTCTGTCACACATGCTGCTTCACAAGAGAGACACAGAGCAGGAGCACGGCAGCGCTGCTGCCTTTCGAGCCAAGCTAAAAACATGGGAGCGCAGACGGAACGTGCTCCGTGCAGGAGGTCACTGCCCCAACTCAGGCTCTGCAACGTTCCCTAAAAATAGCAAAAATGCAGCGCCACTCTGAATCCCAGCACCCTGCAGCACAGCCACCCCCACCTGCTGCCCGTGAGCCTCACCTATCACTCCTCACCGCAGGGAGGACGGAGGCTGTGAGGCTGCAAGCGAACACAAAAGGTTATTTTCATGTTTTATGTGTTTCAGGCTTTGCCTGAGGCACTCCGAGGCAGTCTGCAAAGCTGCCTGGAGTCCCTTGGTGTTTGTTAGCAGCTGGCGGGCCCAGCAAGTGGCAGCGTAATGAAGAGTGTAAGTGGAAGAGTGAATTTAAAAAAAAAAACCACCAAAACCAAGTGGCAGCAAGGTTCCCAGCACAGAGGTGGCTCCACACGACTGCAGGCACTGGGGCTGGAATCCTCCTCCTCCTCCTCCAGGGCTGTCCCAGCAAGGACAGGGGCCACAGCCAGCCTCACCTCCAGGAGCCCCCGGATTTACAAGAAGGTAGAAATGTCGATTTTTGGCAAGGGAAGGATGCAGGATGAGCACATGCAGGTGCCTGCCCTCAGCTCTGCTGCCCACGGCCTCTGCCCCAGCTGGGCCCAGCAGAGGTCCCCTCTTGGAGCAGCAACACCTGCAAGAGAAACGTGACTTCTCTGCAGGGAGAACCGTGGTTAGAATAGGACAAAAATCACCCAAGACATTTGGATTTTGTTCTTTGCCTGTGCAACCTGATCACTGCACGCTGCCTCGGTGGTGATTCTGCTCACAGGACCCTCAGAAAAAGGAGAAGACAACAGTAAACTGATAGTCAGGAAGTCTTGTATCTCTTGGAGCAATATTTAGGTGGCCTAAATCCCACCCACACACTCAGGCTGCGGTTTTTGTCACCTGATTCCAGCCTTCACAAGCACCTTCCCCAAAGCAAGGTGACCCTGGGGCTCTGCGGGTCCCCCCCCAGGGCAGGGCACAGCCTCCAACCCCCACACTCTCCATCCCCACCAGCCCCTAAGTGCATTTTCCAGACACCACTTTGGATCAACTTCCTTGGGCAGGGCCATCAATTCTGTCCAAATAAAAATTAATGACACTAATAAGGAAGAGAACCCACAAATCTTCAGTGAAGCTGGTGAGTATTTGGGGAGACAAATGACTCAATTAGGGAGGCTATTGAGGAGCCCTGAACCATGGCCACGGTGAGCACAGGCCCTGCTGCTCCCTGTAGCCAAGGGAACGGGGCCACTTTGCTTCCCAAAAGGGCCTGGCCCCTCCTGAGTTTTCCAAAAGAGCCTTTAATGGCTGTACATGGTCTGTGCTTGTCCCCGAGTCATTACAAATGACAATAAATAATCACCACCCTGTCACAGCCAAGGCAGACGAGGTTATGCATTGTGCAATCAACAGGAGGAGGGAAGAAAAGGGAAAAAGCCCAACGAAAACCAAAATGAGAATCCAAATCTGCCCTGCAGGGCAGGTCTAGAGCAGCTTACCCCCAGCACACCCCCTCCAGTATCCACCATGCAGGGGCCAGGACCATGAGACAGCAACAATTCTCCTTCCAACAACAACATCTGCCTGCAGCTGCGTCCCTGCCATGGCAGGGGGTGGAACTGGATGAGCTTTAAGGTCCCTTCCAACCCAAACCACTCCACAGTTCTGTGATCTCCATCAGAGTCTGCACTGCAGCACCGAAAGCTTCCCCTGAAGCAGGGGAAGGCAGAGGAGAGGAGGGAGCAGGAGGCACCCCCATCCCTTTCTCCTCGTTGCCCTTGCTCTGAACAGGCTCACCAGAGTGACGTGGGAGGCACAGAAGCAATTTCCAGCACTACAAGGCAAATGTGCCCATCTGCAGTGTCCCGGTAAGGTAATACCCCAGGGCCTCCCCTGCCTGCTGGGAAATTTCCATGGAAATGGGGCTGTGGATGCAACCTCACAGGCTCTGTTCCCTGGTGCCCAGAATTATGCAAAATGGCCCCTTCCAGACAGAAATATCTGCCACTTTTGGCCGCTCTGTGAGTGAATTCCCTGGCTGCACAACCAGTGACAGACAGGCTGAGGGACAGTGATTGGCAGAGTCATTGAAGCAGTGTCCCCTCAGTGATAAGGGATCGTGTAGCACCTGTATTATCCCTGAGGACTCCGTGACCAATCTTCCCTCTCCTGCTGCCCGGGTACAGCTCCTCAGTGCCCAAAGGATTCAGACACAAAGAGAAAAAAACCCCAAAGCCTCATCACACAGCAGGAGGGCAACGGCAGATCCAGGACGGGCTGTAAATATATCACAGAATCATCATGGAATGATTTGAGTGGGAAGGCACCTTAAAGATCATTCCACCCCTGCCATGGGCAGGGACACCTTCCACTGTCCCAGGCTGCTCCAAGTCCTGTCCAACCTGGCCTTGGCCACTCCCAGGGATCCAGGGGCAGCCAGAGCTTCTCTGGGCATATGAGTGTTCAGATCTCTCTCAAAAACAATCTATTGAGCACACATTTATATATCCAAGCAAACCAGCAGAGATAAAACCTGCACCTGTTTGTGCCTGGACAGAGAACCCTGTGGTCGTGCAGAGCTCAGCATCCCAAGGAAACAGAGCTGAGTGTTCCTACGGCCCTGGAATGGCTGAGTCTGGCAGAGGATCAGAGACCAGAGAAGAGGAGGCTGCAGGAGCAGAGACAGCCCTTGTTTCTGACAGTGAGGTCTCCAGTCTGAGAAACCCCAAAATCCTCCCCACCCCACACCACCAACCTTGGCACGAGCCCCCAGGATCTCGCTGGATGCTGTGCTGGATTTGGATGCAGCACAAGGGGTTGGGATGCCACCACCTGCCACCCCAGCAGCAGGACCCAAAGGCCACATCCTGTCCCTGGCAGAGCTCCAGAGCCTTCCTCCATCTGCCCCCGCTCAGGGGAGCACTGCAGGTCGGAGGGCTTTGGCTACACTATTTAAAACATAAATGAAAGCAGCCCCTGAGCTCATCCATTTTCAGAGCAGCTGATTTGTCCCCAGGGAGCGGCTGGAGGCGATGGGGGGAGGGAACCAGCGCTCTCCTTTCTGTTATAAAAATAACAAAAAGTGATGAATGACCCTCAGAGCCCAGGATGGGAAGCAGCAGCTTTTTCCAGCCCGAGACAAATTACTGCTGTCACTGCAGGTGGAGCCGTGATTTACCCACGATGTACCCGGGCCAGCTCCTCGGCAACCCGGCTCTGCCAGCCCCGCTTATCTCATCTCCAAAGGGTTTGTCTGGTTTAAGATCCAAACGAGAGCAACTGGGGAACAAGAGGCGAGGCAGCACCAGCCGGGGATGGCAGGAGGAGCATCCACATCCCCCTGTGCTTCCCGGGAAGAGCAAATCCAGGAGCTCATCAAGGAAGGTTTTCGCAGCGCACCAACCGCGTCTCCATCGCTCCCACCGAACCTATTCCCTCCTCCATGTATTCCCAAGCGCCATCTATTGGCACCTCTTCCCATTAACTTTCTCTAACCCGAGCCCAGACAAGGAACATTTCTCCTCACAGGCTCAGAAAATTGTGGCTCAGATGGAGAAGCCAAGAGCACACAGGAGACAATCCCAGCGCCGCGTTTGCACAGGGCTGGCTGGGTTTCCATTCCTGATTTCATGTGGAACTCCCCTTATCTGCCAGGCATCTCACCTCACGTTAATGGATTCATTTATTCAGGACAGGGAATTGATAGATTTAGTTTGATTTTTGTTTCATAAGCCTTCCTCCCCGAGCTACATTTCTTTTTTCATTAATGTGCTGATGGAGGAATAAACTTTTAACTCCGAGGATCAGCCCTGTCAAACAGAATCTCCTCGGCTGCCCGGGAAGGGGAGGGAGCTGGGCTGGAAAAGGGCTCCCAGCCATGAGAGCAGCCTGGCAGGTGATTTTAGAGAGCCTGCTGAGTCCTGTTTCCTTAGTTCTCCATCCACTTCTTCCATGGAAGTTTTAACTCGCTCCTCTGCAGTGTCTTACACAGAGCTGGCTGCAAAATCCCTCCTGGGAACAGGAGTCCTTGGGGAGTGAGGGGACAGGCAGAGAGCGGGGAGAAGTGTGTGGAAAACCAGAGATTCAGACAAAAGTAAACTGGAGAAGGAAAGCCTGGGCTTACAGCAAGGGGAATTGCAAGAAAATCCAGCTGAAGAACTGAAAGTGTCTCTTATGAGCCAGATAAAGACACCCCAAAAGAGATTCCTCCTGAGCCTGCCCTCAGGAACTGGGCTTTCTCCCCAAACCTTTGGATTATGTTTTCTCCCCAAACCTTTGGGACTTGGGTGAGCTTTCCTCAGGGCTCGTCCACGTGAGCCACAAAAAGCACAGTCTATCTTCCCCCACTTTGCATAAAAGATGGAGTTTTCCCATTTTCATGCAGGCACACGGCCTCTGCTCATGCATACATTCATTCAGCTCCTCTTCCAGCGTGGATTCCTTCGGAGAGCAGATCTGTTATGGGAACGCAAACACAAAACACACCAAGATGCTTCCAGATTTTTCCGACCCCAAACACACTTTACAGATGAGATGTAAATCCATGGGTGATCTATTCATGCCCCTGACTCACCATGGAAGTGAAAGATCCCCAGCAAAAACCCCACTCAGCTCAGCCTCAAGAAACCAGCTGCTCTCCCTTATTCCATGTTTTTGTTCCACTTTAGCAGCTTTAAGGCCAAGCGGTGCAGAGCCAAGCTCTGATCAATAGGATCTGACAGAAAAGCAAGGAGTTCTTTTTCACTCTCCTGCTTGACTTTGGGCCTTCCCATGGCTGTGCTGCAAAGGGAAAGCATCCAAACCCCTCTCCTGAAGGATGCAGGCTGGAGAGCATCTGGCGTTGGAGCCTTGCTAATGAGAGCAGCACCGGCTTTATCCACACAAATAAGAAAGATCCCTGGAGAGCTGGGAGTTCAGTTCTGAGTCACCGCCAGGAATTTAGGCAACGAATACATGGCTGAACCAAATTAGTAAAAAAATAACAAAAATTTTCGAGCTGGGGACTGTTCCTGCGCAGGAGCTGTGAGAGCCAAGGGGAGAGGCCAACAGAGCCCCACAGACCCCTCACGGAGGCATCAAGGAAAACGTGATTAAATCAATTTTCTCCTCAAGACAAATCCTCCTGAGCAGAGCGAAAGGCGATGTCCCGAGCGTGACAGCGAAGGTGTTAATTCCTCTGTAAATAGGGTGCGAAATGCCACAACATCAGATGGGGTTTCTACTCACTTTGCTAATTATGTTCGTCTGTCATCGTTCCGCCGTGCAGCAGGAGAAGGGCTCGGCTCCGGGAAGCAACACACAATTTTTAGACTTGAGTGGAAAATTTGCCAGAGGCTGTTTTGTCAGAAGGAGGGGGGGAAAAAAAAAATCTAACATATGATCTACCAGCATTTCTGTAAGGAGTTGTTTTTCAGAGTCCTAACTCATAAATCCCGCTTGGGCTCACAGAGATGGACAAACAGGGGAAGCAAAGAACAAGTTCGTGGTGTCAGCCAGCAGTTAAGGACCCTGACATTTTACTGACAGAATCTTCTGCTGTTCCCACCAAATATTTTTGTGCAAATTTGGCTTTTTAGGTGCCACCACTGCAGCTTCACCTTGGAGCTGGCTCAGGCACAAGGGTGTGCCAGAACTCGGTCACTGCACAGTGCAGGGGTCTGTCAGGTTCATCACTGAGCCTTGGTGGCCCCAACAGCTCCAGCTCACCCAAATTCCCACTTATTTTCCCTGGGTAGGCATTGGAAGCCTCACTGAGCTGTGTTGGTTTGATGCAGGACGTGGGAAGGGCAATTTGGAAAGTTTTGCCCTTTCACAAGGGCCTGGAGCAACGGGACAAGGGGGAATGGCCTTAAGCTGAAGGAAGGTAGGGTTAGATGGGATATTGGGAAGGAATTCCTCCCTGGGAAGATGGTGAGGGGCTGGAATGGATTTCCCAGAGAAGCTGTGGCTGCCCCTGGATCCCTGGCAGTGTCCAAAGCCAGGCTGGATGGGGCTTGGAGCAGCCTGGGACAGTGGAAGGTGTCCCTGCCATGGCAGGGGTGGGACAAATCTTGAATGTCCCTTCCCACCCAAACCATTCCAGGATTCCATGACTGTGACATGCTGACTGTACTGGCCTGCAGTGCTCCATGCAGGAATGAATTCCTTCATTTGCCACCCTCAGTTCTCCCTCTGGGCCAGACCCCGGCTGCAGCAGTCCTGGGATCCAAGAGAGGTGGGATGACCCTGCCTCAGCCTTTCCTGGCCCATTTACTGCCTCCTCCTCAGCCATCTGGAGCTTTCCAGAGTGCTCCTGCCCTTCCCAGGGTGTCCCAGGGTTAACAGGGTGGGAGGTTTGTGTGCAAGGAGTAAATAATGCTCGTTTAGGATGATGCTCTGCCTACCACAGGCCAGGGACCTTCCTCCCTGCTCACCCCTTTGAACGAGGGCAGGCTCAGGGAATGATCTGAGCTTGACAAAAGAAGTCTGCAGTCCCACAGAGTCCATTACAGTCCCTGGTCAGTCGTTCTGTCATTAATTATCCTCAGGAGCAGAAATATGCACCTTCTTGCTTTGAATTTCTCTCAGCCAAGCTCCTTACTCTTGTTTTATCCCAGGAAAGTAGGAAGAAAATTACCTTTATTGACTTACAGCAGGTTACTCCTCGTTTATTGCAGGTATACAGAGAGAATCAGCCCCTCTGGAGTTATTGCTGATTTACAACAGGGAAGCAGGTACACAATTACTCGTGGTGATTTACAGCCGAGTTACCCGTTATTTATTCTGGGTATTTAAGGGTATATCCACATGGGGGCCCTAAGGAAAATTAAACCAAATTAATTTTAAAGTAGATTAGTTAAACTGTGTGAGACCATGACACAAACCCTCCTCTTCTGAATTAAAGAGGCCTTAATGCATTTGAGTTCCTCTTAACTCCTTCCCCAGCGAGAAGCAGCCCAGCCCAAGCGGTGCTACTGAGGAACTGCCATGGCCAAGGAGGAGGAAAACCAGCCCAGCTCATTGGAAAAGGGATCATTGCTGCTTTCCAACAGGAAAAAGAGAGTGAATCCCACAAAATTCAGTGGTGCAACAGCTCTGACTCTCACTGGAGAGCCTGGGCAGGTTGCTGGAGCACAGAACTGATCAGAGTCTTTACTACATTCCCATCAGCTCATTCCCTCAGCCCGTTCCGGAGGAGGATGGGGCTGTTACACTTTATTCAATGTTCCTGTTTAACACTCCCTGGTTTGACTCCTTCATTTCTCCTCCCAGAGCTTCAGTTTTTCTTCAAGGCCGAGAATTACAGAATCCTTGAATCTTTAAGGTTGGAAAACAGCTCCAAGATCAAATCCCACCACAGCTGGACTTGCTGTGCCAAGGCCCCACCGTGGCCCTGCCAGAACCGCTTTGGTGCACTGGGGATGTTGGGGAGTGTGGAGGCTCTGGAAAATGAGGCCACAAATCTCCTGCACCCACAGCGGCTTCCAGCCACACAACATTCCATGATCCGGTGGCCCTGGGAAGGGATGGGATGGCCCAGGAAGGTCCCTGGCAGGAGGAATGAGGGCAGTTCCAAGGGTTTTGCTCTCCAGCAAACCCCAGTTTGAGAATCAGCTTGGCTGGTTGTCTTGGTTTGAGACAAATTTGGAGGAACATCCGAAATGAACGTCCTTGGATAGAAGGCAGGTTTCAGCCGCCCCTACCCCCACCAGCTTCAGGAAAAAAACTCCTTGGAGGAAAGTGAAAAAAGACCCCTATTTATTTAACAAGCAAAGTGCACACAGGCACGGGAAAAAAGAAGGAATAATGTTAAATAATAAAACCTCTCACTGTGAAGGAAACCTGGGTAGCTTCAGAGTTCTTTGTAGGTGATGGCCCCGCTCTCTCCGGAGCTGGGGTGCATCTTGGGCCCCCCCAGGCTGGGGTGTGGGGCCTCCTGGTGATGTTCTGGTGTTGCTGAACAGTCCAGGAGAAGAAGAAGAAGCTGAAGTCCCAGGAAACTCCTCGCTCCAGCTACGAACAAGAAGCAAGCTAAAAAGCGAAGAATTTTAACTCTCTGTCTCTCTCCTGAGAAACAGAGCCCAAAGCTGGGAAAAAAACCCAGGAAGGTGCTTTCCTTGGCTCTGCAGCAGCAGGGACGCAGGGCAGTGTGTGTGTCCTTGAACACAAAACTGCTTGGCTCTTTTCCTTTTCTCTCAGACCCAGCTTAGAGACACAGAAAGGCCCAGGATTCCCGTCTGGCATAGAGCAGGCGATAGGGGACACAGCATCAGGAAGTCACCCCAAGACACTGGTGCACCCAGATTCCCTCCATTGTCCAGACCAAAGGGCAGACCCCCACTCCTGGCAGGAAAGGCAGTGCCAGCCTAGGGGTGGATTGAAGTGAGGGATGAGAGCGCCAGGAGGGAGATCCTTCATTCCCAGCTGAGGGAACAGTGCCATGGAAAACCTCAATTTTCTTCCATCTTTTCTTTCAAACTCCCTTTTACTTCCTTTCTCCTTTTCTTGCTCCACATCTTCCTCTCCCTTTCCTTCTCACTCTCACACCACGTTTTCCTTCTGTTTCGAGCTCCCTCCTCTGCCTCAGCTCACTCACATTATTCCTTGTGCAAGACAGCAAAACCTCCTCCTGTCTCTTCCACTCGCTCCTCTTTTCTCTCACATCTTTCCCGTCTTTCCTGTGACCTTTTCCTCCCGCTGGTGCTCTCCCAGGTGTGCCCAGGGAATCAGCCAGCGCTGGAAAAAGTTCTCAAGAAAAACCACCGGGGCCAGCCCCCAGCCTGCTGAGGTGAGAGATGGAGGGATTCAGAGAAACACCAACAAACACTTCCCAACAAAGCCAGCTGCGGCCAAACTGGGAAGGAACATTTTCCAGGAGAAAGAGCAAAATGTTTCCATTCTCTGTAAGCATTTTTTACGAACTTCCCTATCCACCACCAGGCTGGAACCTGGACTGGAGGTGGAACTGGCTATTTCCACGTGACAAAAGCTTCCTCATGGCCTTTTCCTTCCTTGATTTAGTGAACAGTCACCTTCTGGACAGAGGGAAAAGGTTTCCTGCACTAATTATATTTATAAGCACTGTGCCAAACTGGGCTGCACTGGGGCCGCTGGTGATGACCTCGTTGGTGCTACAAGAAAAGCTCTGAGAACTGACCAGGCCTGGCTCTGTGGCAGCCTCAGGTCCCACAGACTCCCTATAATCATCCCATGAATTCCAAAGGGTCAGATATTAATTAAAATTCCCCTTTTGATGCCAGGGCAGGAATCTGTCTGGGAGCCTGGCAGGATGGATGAGGGGACTGATGGCCAAAGCAAGGGCAGGCCACTGGTGGCTATGGAAAAGGGCAGCACCCAGGGATGCTTAACTCACCTGCTTGAGTCAGACTTGCGTGGCTCATCCTCATTCTGCCCACCTGGGACAGCACTCATTAGAAAAAAACCAAGGTTTAAAGCCTGCAAGAGGATTTGGTGGGTTTTTTTCCCCTTTTACAATAACCTGTGAGTGTACATTACTCACAAAGCCGGGGGAAGCTGAGCTCTCAGATGTGTGTGGCTCTGAGGACCCAGCAGTGCGACCACTGCTGCAGATACAAATCAAATAAGGCATTTGCCAAATCTAACAGACTCTGCCACCTTTGATCATGTTAATTTTTCTGCTCCCAGTTCCTGCTGTAATGTTATTTCATGAGACACTCAGCCTTCAAAAGAGCAGAACAAAAATTCAGCTTCCCATCCTCGGGCCTTTGAAGAAAGTCTTGGAAATGTAACTCCAGTGTCAGCGTTCAAAACCCAGGAGCTGAGAGGAGAGGTCACGCTCGGAGGAAGGCTGACCTGCATTTTAAAGGGTGCTGCTGGCTGGGACAAACTTTCAATGTAGGGACTGCTCCAGTCACAGTGTCTAAGAGCTGAATTTAAATTCAGCTCAAGCACTTGGGGTTCAAGGAAACTCGTCAGCTTCCTCTGGAGTGTGCTTTAGGGTGCTTGGATATGGAGGCTAACCCTGAAGTACAACCCCCGCTCTGCACAGCAGCTGCACAAGGCATCCACCTCTTCCAGGAGCTAAAAAAATATCCCCAAACTCCACAGCCTTCTAACACAAGAAGTCTGGCTGAAAGACAGCCTCTGGTGTCAAAACCTGCTGCTCATGGAGGCCAGGTTCTACCCAGGGTGTAGATGCCCCATCCCTGGCAGTGTCCAAGGCCAGCTTGGACAGGGCTTGGAGCAACCTGGGACAGTGGAAGGTGTCCCTGCCCATGGCAGGGGTGGAATGAGGTGATGTTTAAGGTCCCTTCCAACCCAAGCCATGCTGTGACTCCAGGATCCTCCGTGGACAAGAGGAACGTGTCAGTGTTGCAAACACCATGAGAATAAACAGGGGGGAGGTTTACAGAGCCCAGCCTTGGCCAGCACTGCAGAGCAGGGGTGAGCTTCACCTTCAGTGAGTTACAGCACAGCTCAACTCTGCTTTTTGTTGTTTTTTTTTAATTTAATACACAACCTAATTGCGGTCTGAGTGCAGAGCAGCGGAGCAGCCCGGCAGTAGCTCTTCCGAGCTGCTGGGTTATGAGCAGGGAGATGTTTATGGCCCCATACATTCCTGGGATAATCACTTCCCTGACTCATCCCCTGCTCCATACTTCCTAAATAATGGGCTGGAGCATCACTGATCAGCACAGATACACCTTGTGAGCAGCTTTGAAATGCAGAGATGAGGAGTACACGGAGTCCAAGGCACTGCAGCCTGCTCCATCCAGAGGAAAAACTCCTTAAAGACAAGGAGTGCAAGGTTTGGTTTTTCCAAAGGCACGGATGAGATCGGCAGGGCCCAGTTGCTGCTGGATTTTAATGAGACTTAAGCACTTAAGCTGCCGAGGAAATCCCTGCTGACAATAAGGGCACCGTGGGGTTCACGTGTATCCAGCTGGATGCTTGGGAAGCAGGAAAAGCAGCAGCTGCTCTGGCTGAATAAACGCTCTTCTCTCTCCCAGCACAGCCTCAGGCACCCAAAGGTCCTGCTGAGTGCAACAGGAAGTCCAGGAGCTCCCACCAAACCCTTGGATTTACCTTCTGCTCTGCTCCCAGCTCATCTGAGGTGTGCCTGAAGCCCTTTCACTACTCTGTCCCAGTTTTCCCATGGGGATGACAGTCCAGGCTCTGGAAGCAGGGTTCCAGAGCACAGCACTGGCTGCTGGTGGTGGCAGCAGATCCCTGTCCATCTCTAAGGAGCTGATAACCCAAATACTGTTATTGTCCAAGGGGAGGAAGCCCAGGGCTGAGCTTCAGCTGAATTGGTACAGCTGGGATGAAATTGTGCCTCTCCAGGTCCCAGAGAGCACCAGGGAAGTGGACACAGGACACTCATGGTGGGCACAACTGAGGTGACCAAGGGGATCAACTCCAGCATTCCCACCTCAGCCTGAGCAGAAACAAAGGGCAAAAGGAGAAAAGGCAAAAGAATTCACCTGGCATCACACAAGAGTCAGGAACACCAGGCCAGGTGTCTTCCCTGTCGGTCCAGACTCCCTTGATCCCAGAAAAACCAGCGCATCGAAAACATGGCACTCCAGTGGGACACAGCTGACTCGTGTAGGAACTGAGGGTTCTGTTCTTCCTCTCATCCCAAAAGCACCGGGCATCCTCCTCCGGGCCCCTCTCCCCAGTCCCCAGGACGCCTGTTCCATATCCCTGCTCCCGGACACCGATCGATCTTCCCCCTGTCCACCCTGGCTGCAGCTCCTCCTTGTCTCCCCTGCCTCCAGGAGGGCTGAGGGTTCCCAAGGGATCCAAACCGTGTTTCTCATGGGGCAGAACATGATGGGCTGATGTCCTTTGGACTCACACTCCCACTTGTCCCGAGCAAAGTCACAGAATCCCAGAATTCAGGTTGGAAAAGCCCTCCAAGAGCATCGAGTCCAAGCTGTGACCCATCCCCACGCTGTCACCAGCCCAGAGCTGGTGTTCCTTGTCCACATGTTCCTTGGACACCTCCAGGGATGGGGACTCCATCACGTGGTGCAGACCCCAGAGAAGACCCCATGAAGGGTCTGTCCGAGCAGAGAACTGTCCCCTGAGGGAGTCACTCCCAAGGCTTGGACACCCCACAAATGAGGCTTCTGCTCAGAGGAGCTGCTCTTTGGCCCCTTTCCATTGCATTGTCCTTTCATTCCCAGCAGAGGGAAGGCAGCCAGAGCTGTTTTCTCCCGAGCGTGCTGCAGGAGCGAGCTCCCAGTGCGAGGCACCTGGCAGCTCTGATCCCGCTCCCCTGCCCTCCCAGGGCCATCTCCCAGGACTGCCTTGGAAAATCTGATGGCTCCTCAATGGAGAAGGCTCTGCTCTGCCACCAGGACTGTTTATTTTCTGCAGCAGCTCAGTGATAAATCAAGCTGACACCACCCAGGCACCGCGAAGCCTCCTCAGCTGCAGCGAGAGTCGTGCGAGGTTTTGTCTGCGCCGCTCGGAACATTCCCAGCATTTAACTTCCCTTTGCAGCAGTGACTCAGGCACGGGGAGATGGATGGGGGTGACAATGCCAACACCTCCCTCCTCTCCCCAGGCACACCGAGCCAGGAGCTCCATCCTGGCTGTGCTGTCACAGCCTTCCCAGCACTTCTGGATCACTGCAGAAGCACGGCCGAGGCAAAAATGTGGATTTTAACTCTGAAATTCCTAAGGAAAATCCCCAGGGCACGGCCACCCCGGTGTCCCCTGGGAATCTGGGTGATGTTCTCAGCAGGAAAACAGCTCTGGCTGTAGCAGGGAGAATTCCAGACCTGCTTCTAGTTCCTACTTTGGACAAGAGCTGCAAGGAACTTACTCGTGTCCTGTGTGAATGTAACAGCTGAGACTTTCCTGAGATGATCCCTCCAGAACTCAAAGGCTGCCCAAGCCTTGCATGCTGCCTTGCAGCTAAGAATATTCATATACCTCACTTCTTGTTGGATTCTCTTCCTTTAGAACAGAGGAGAGTAAGGTAAGTTCAACCAGCAACCTGAATTTAAGCCACCCTAAATGTGTCCCAGGAACACACAGAGCCTAATCCCTGTTCCAGAGCCCCAGAGGTTATTCTGAAGCAAACCCAACAACCAAAAAGCTGCTGTAGCATCACCCTGTGCTCAGAGATCCCACATTTTCAGACCTTTTCTGAAGAAACTTGTGCATATTTCAAAATCTGGGAGAGGCACAAGGTGGAAGTCCTAATCCAGGTGGCAGCACCCCCGTGGTCCCACCTGTGATTTCCCAAAGCACACATTTCCTCAGGAAATCAGCAGCTGAGTTTGCACAATCCTTTAATCCCTGGGTGGAAGATCCCCATTATCTGTCTGGTACAAGACACATTATTAATGGATTATGTTTGCAGCAGGTAAAGGTCACTTTTAATGCTTTTAATGATTTAAAAATGGATTTTCTTTTCAGATTTACTATTTTCAAGCATCTTGGCTGTGAAAACCCTGTCCAGTAAGTAATATGAATTAAAAGGGAGAGCTTCAACTTGCTCAGTTCTCCAAAAGAGAGCCCAAAAGAGATCAATTGTAATATATGGTGGCCAGTGGCAATGTGGGAGCCAGTCTGGGCAGCAAATGCAGGCCAGGATTTCAAAACCCCTCCAAAATTAAAACCTTTCCTTTAAAGAGCAAGTTCAGACACACTTGCTGTCCTCCCAGTAAGTAACAAGTGGCTCTGGGTGGCCAAATCCCATCTTTGGTCCCACAAATATCACAGGACCTCGTTTATTTGGTCTCTTCTGCATGAATTGGGCTGTGAAGCGCAGGCACCTCCCAGCCCAGGCTGCTGAGTCGGTCCCATGACATTTGTTCACGCTGAGCCTACAGGGGAGTTTAAATGAAAGGAGAGGAGAGACAATCTCAGCTTTATCACCCAGTTCCACTTGTTCTTTCACGTGTACCCAGCCCTTTTCCCCACAGGCAGAGCAGCCCTGCCTCTCCAGTGGGACAGTGGGATAATCATCCTTGCTGTGGAGGATCCCTTCTGCTCCTCATCAATGCTGAGAAATGAGGGAGGCCTCAGATGTGCAGCCAGGCTGACCCAGTGACAAAGGACAACTTGTTTAGGCTTAGGACATTGCAGTTTGGTTCTGTTCCACCCACGCAGCACAAGGAGCTCAGCAGGGGCTTGATGCCTTCTAAGATTCAGCAATTCCCTCTTCCCAAAGAGTCTGAGCTTGATAAGGCCAGAGCATCACAGCCAGGGATGGCACAGGCACTCAAAACCTTGCCAGAAAATCTCAACCTGTCCTGAACCTTTGGCTGAGGCGAGAGCAAGCTCAGATTTCCAGGAGCTGTAAAATCCTCCTCAGCCCCAGGGCTGCACACCCAGACCTTGGTGCAAATACAAACGTTGTTATTTTAGGAAGCCTCACTAATGCAAGACACCGAGAAAGAAACAAACAGGGAAGCCACAGGTGTCTCCATGGGACGGAAAATAAGGTGTCAGCTCCTGGGTGGGACTGAGCTCCATCCTCCCTGTGGATTCACCTTCTGCTTGGACCACAGGAGCCTCAGCACCGCCTTCCCACGCGCTGGAGATGCAGCAGGAGGCAGCAGCCCTGCTGTTCCACCAGCTCTTGTCTGTCCTCGGGAATCAACTCATCTGAGCAAAGGCAGAACTCCCTGGCCAGGGGCCAGTGTCCGTGCCAGGCCAGGATAATCCATGGAAGGAGTGGAGGAGCTGATGGCAGCACCTGGCCCAGCCCACTCAGCAGATGCTCAGGGGTTTTCCCTCAGCGGTCACATCACCCCCTGGTGCCCTGGTGCTCCCATTTCCAGGGGTGCAGCACCCTGGGATGTGTGACAGGGTTGTCACCAGAGCAGTTGGAGGATTCTCCCTCCAGAACAAATCCGAGCTGCTCAGGGCTCCTTGGCAGGCAACGCTCAGAGCTGATACCCAGCATCACTCTGCAAATCACCTCTGCAGGGACAAGTGCTCGCCACACACAGAGGTTTGTCCCCCCTCTCTTTGTTCCAAGAGCTGGTCAGGACCCAGGGATTCCTGTAACCACGGAGGAGCAGGGGTGTAAGCAGCCAGCACATGACAGCTGTCACTGACATCCACAGCAGGAGCAGGAGAAAACCTTCCCAGCCAGGGGTGTGGGTCTGGACGGTGCAGAGCAGATTCCCAGGAGATCAGCCCAGCTGTGGGACATTCAGTGCTGCACTGAGCTCTGCACCAGCACAGGGAGCACAGGAGGGGAAATTCAGGGTCTGCCCTGGAGCCCAGGGGCCCAAAGTGACCATTCCAGCGATGCCATGAAGATTTTTTTGCCCTTTCTTTTATACCCCTGTTATACCTTTTTACAGCTTCTGTATTCCCAGTGCTTTTTGCCTCCATTCTTGGCCTTGTTTGTCAAGCTGAGAGACTCAACATTTTAGAAGCTTCGTAGCCAGGGATCAGTGTGCCCCAGAGCCCAAGGTCCTCTCCAGAACACATTCTGTAAACCAAGATAGAACCATGCAGGGGAAGGCTCCTTGGGGAGGGGGGCTCACTCGAGCCTCTCCTGGGGGAATCTTTGATAGATCTGCTAATTAGTAACACCTATAATGTGATACCCAATGTTGGGGGGGGGAGACACAGAGACACAGAGATAGACTCGGCAGGATGCATCTCGATGCATTTGTCCTTTTGTGTGCACCTAAGGATCCTTAAAATAAATCCCAAGGTAAAATCCCTTTTCCCCTTCTAACCGTGTCTGACTCTTGATTTTAAGACCAGGAAAAGGCATCACCAGCAGCAGGAGATGTTCCAAAGGCTGCCCTGCAAGCCCAGGAGCTCCAGGAGTTTTCATCTTGCGCTCAGCTCTTTCCAAGGCTGGTGCTGATCTTAGAGTTCACATGGAGAGAGCAGCACAGTTCCCTTGATTCCCACCTCTTATAGCCTGAACAGGTGCAGGAATCATGGAATCCCAGACTGGTTTGTTTGGAAGGAACCTTAAAATCTCATCCAGTGCCACCCCCTGCCACAGGCAGGGACACCTCCCACTGTCCCAGGGTGCTCCAAGCCCCAACCAAGCTGGCCTTGGGCACTGCCAGGGATCCAGGGGCAGTCACAGCAGCTCTGGGAATTCTATCCCAGCCCCCCCCCCCCACCCTCCCAGGGAACAATTCCTTCCCAATATCCTACCCAAAATCTCCCCTTTTCCAGTTTGAAGCTATTCCCCGTGTCCTGTCACTCCATCCCTTGTCCAAAGTCTCTCTCCATGTTTCCTGTCGGCTCCTTCAGGCACTGGAAGGCCACAATCAGGTCACCCCAAAGCTGTGGGATCAGCCCAGGACAGGGGGCTCTGGGCATGTCCAGCCCCTCATGCCCCAGCATCCCCAAACCCTTCTCCCCAGGATTCCCTTCTCCCTTCTCCCAAACCCTTCTCCCAAACCCTTCTCCCCAGAGCTGTTCCCGACCTGTCCATCTGACACAATCACTGCATCTCCAATAATGTCAATCATTAATTCCAAGTCCTCCCTAACAGCCCTGATAAGTGCTTTGGGATAAGGGAACTTCAAAACACCAGCAAGCTGCCTCGTACTGCTCACTCCCAATTTTCTGTTATTCATAACAATCACAGGGATTGGATGGAGCCGTGTGGCTTTTTAGTGGGAAGTGTTTTAAAGCAAGTAAACCCTTCCCTTTGTAATCTTTCAAACCCTCCATAAAAATATCATAATGCATCAAGTCTGCACAACTGTTCTATGGACTATTATGCGCTTTAAACCACCCCTGAGATGAGGCATATTTAAACAAAAAGAGCTTTTAAAAATAAAATCATTTTGCATCGAGATAGCACCTCCTCGCTCTCCCGGCGCTTCACAAACCCAAATGCCCCCCTGTAATCGTCCTTCTGATTGCCAAGTAAATGAAGAGCAGTGGTTAATGACCACCAGGCACTGGAGCACCGGCAATGGCTGGGAAGCACAGCTCAGTCAGGCAGGAAAAACTGCTCTGAAGTTCTTCATTCCCAGGTAGTGACACCCACCGAGCCCGGGCCAGGCGCCTGAGAACCTGGGCAAGGCTCTCAAATAAAGCTGCTCCCAACAGGAACAGAAGGTCTAAATCCAGTGCTGGAAGGGGAAACCCAGGATGGTGCAGGGAGAAGGAACAGCAGCAGTGCTGCTCAGCACCATCACCCATCACTCATGGACACGCCAGGTCTCTCCGACAGGTCCTGAAGGACGCCTGTGCCTGCTGCTGCTGGTGTCTGTCTGTCCTGCTGCACAGCTCAGGGCATCACTCAGAGCAGCCATTAAGCACTTTGCTGTTACAATTCAACTGGGAATGGTACATAAACATTAAAGTGCTCCAGCCCAGCTCGGAGAGCCACGGTTATTTACCCCAGCCACAAATCTCAGCCCTGTGAGTTTATTTGCCGTGTCCTGGAATGAAGGAAAGCCACTCATTTCTGTAGGCACCTTCCCTGTCCTGAATCCATTGCTCCAGTCAGACAGCAGGAGTCAAAAATCATCACATTTCCTGGCAACTGAAAAGTTACATAAGGAATTTGTTTCCCCCCAGCTCCTGCACTTGGCAAACAAGCCGGGCTTTGCAAAGGCCAGGCAGGAAGGGGACAGCAGAGAGTGACAGGCAGGGCCAGCACAGCCCTGACAGCACCGGGCAGTGCCCTGGCAAGGAAACCTCCCTGAGCTGGGATCTGGCACTGCACACGCTCTATTCTGTACCTCTGAAGCTCTGTAAGACTGGGAGGAATGGGATTGTCCAGCCTGGAGACAAGAAAGCTCTTGGGGAAACCTAATTGTGGCCTTCCAGTGCCTGAAGAGACCCACAAGAATGATGGAGAGAGACTTTGGACAAGGGTCTGGAGTGAGAGGACAAACGGAACGGCTTCAAACTGGAGAAGGAGAGATTTGGGTGGGATGTTGGGAAGGAATTTCTCCTGGTGAGGGTGGGGACGCCCTGGCAGCAGCTGCAGCTGCTCCTGGATCCCTGCAAGTGTCCAAGGCCAGGCTGGGTGGGGTTGGGAGCAGCCTGGGACAGTGGAAGGTGTCCCTGCCCATGGCAGGGGTGGCACTGGACGGGATTTAAGGTCCCTTCCACCCCATTCCACGATTCCCTGGGTGAGGTGCTGTGAAGGACACACTGCACACCACAGCCCCAGACCCACAAATCAGCTTTTTATGGTTCATTTTCAGGACTGGAGGGTTTCCAGCTGGCTGGGCACAGTTTCCTGGTTTCCCCTCACCTCATTACTCTTTTCTCCAGTTTGCTGGTGGTGAGGAAATCGATCCATGGCTTTCTGGTTTCTCAGCAGCCCCCTCCCAGCTCTGACATCCGAACCGGCACCTCCAGCTGGGTTTATGAAACAGAAGAATCTTCCCCTTTCCTGCAGAGACCTCCACTGCAACTGTGACTCTCTGAGAGCCCTTTGCAGCACAAATCAGAGCTCCCACACCAGCAAGAGGCTCAGATGTGGCTGTAGAAGGTGAGACAAAGGACATCAAACACAGGGGAAGATCCTCCTGCTTCTGCCAGGAGCACAGCCTGAGAGAGGCACGAGGCACACAAGGGGTCCCTGCTGGTCAGCAAAAGCCTTTGGGACACAGAAATCCAGGGGAAAACGGGAGGAATCTCAACAATATTTCACTTGAAGATGCAAAATACTCCCAGCAGTCCTTCCCCCACCCCACAGACAGAGAAATAAAGCAGGATGCAGCTCCATGCACGCAACGAAGGCACAGGTGGGGTTCCAAGAGAGGCTTTCCCGAGTGATCCCTTCTGCTTGGAGAGCAGACTTAAAGGGATTTTTCCTGACCCAGAGATGGGGAACAAACCTGGATCTGCACAGAGCAGAGCCAAAGAGCCAACCCCAGGCACCATCTCTGACAAAAGCTGCAAACCTCACTCCAAGCCCAGCAGTTCCCAGCCAGGATGGGCAGCCTGAGCCCCCCAGGTCACGGCCAGGATTGGCTTCAAGAGCCCTCTCCATGGACAGGAGCACGAGAAGGAAAAGGAGAAAGTGCCCCTTAGTCTGGCCTGAGCCAGCAGGGGATCTCCAGGCTCATTATGCAAAGCACAAGAAGAGAAAAATTAAGTCAAGACGGGAAAGAAATTGTTTTTGTTTGTGCCAGCATCATTTAATAAAAGCAGATTTTCCCTGCCCTGCAGCAGCCATTTGGTTGCTGAGCTGTGTTTTGGCTCTTCCCCTGACCCCTCTGTGTTTTGCTTTGGACAGACACTTTGAGAATAGTTCAGCCAGCAACTTCCAGCCATTACTATTAATCACAATTTCTGTGTGTCATTAATACATCATGTCGCTTTAAAGGTTTATTTCACCACTCAACTCTCAGTCCACGTTGTCTTTCCAAAGCTGGATCTCATCTACTCATAAATTCTTTCAGGGGCTCAGAAAGAAGGAAGAACCCCCTCATTTTTTTCTAATTGCTTAAACACTCACCCCAAAAGAGCCACTCTTCTTTTGCATCTCCAAGCCAACCACACAAGCTGGGTGCTTAGCAGGAGGTTTCATCAGCACCACACCACATCCTGGGCAGAGCCCCAGGCTGCACAGAAATCCTTCAGAGGAATTTTAGGTCAGTGAAGAGCAGGACTCACTGAACTGTCAAGATCCAGGCTGAGGCTGGATCTCTACAGACGGGATCCACAACCAGCACAGCTCTGAGAACATTTCCTGTCGCTGTTGTCCCCAGGGAGGGCGAGAATCATGACACGGAATTCCAGGATAAAATGGGAGTGTTTAATTAATTATCACCTCATTTATATAACTTGATTCGCAGTAGAGAAATGACATTATTGGCTGCTGACCCTACACCTCCCAGAGTGATTGGCTGAATGCTATGATGCCTATTTCAAAATATTTTCTTCAGTGAACCAAAACAAGACCGTGCAGGTGCGAGATCGAGAGTTATTTACAGAACCGTTTTTCACTGTTTCTCAGCTAAAGCATGAGAAAGGAAAACTGCACAAAATTCTTCAGCAGCTGGAAAATTCCTCTGCTCCTGCTTTTTAGCATCCACAATTCCCCACCGGTGAAATTGGATTTGTGCTTCCAGGGGGGATGTTTGAAACCCCAGGCTGCATTTTGGCCAACATTTCCCTGCTTGGCTTCTCCCCGTCTGCCAAGGGAAGCTGGAAGGCCTGGGCACTAAAGGGCTCTCAAAAGGATCGTCCTTGCTCTTGAACACCTGGGAATTGAATTGTCTTTTCCCTATACCTTAGATTGGGTTGATTTTTTTTTTTTTTTTTTTTTTGCAAGAATATTTTAATAGAATTACAGAATGGTTTGGGTTGGGAGGGATCTTGAATCCAGTTCCACCCCCTGCCATGGGCAGGGACACCTCCTACTATCCCAGGCTGCTCCAAGCCCCGTCCAACCTGGCCTTGGGCACTTGCAGGGATGGGGCAGGCACAGCTGCTCTGGGCAGCAGAGCTATTTTCAGAGCTATTTTCAGAGGGTGTTGCAGGAATTGCAGGTTTCTGCAGCACTGTCTCATTTGCTGGTTCACTGATTATCATCAGCTCACTCCTCTGGCTCAGGGCTCCCTGTCCAGCCTCTGTAGTGTCAATCCTTTGGCCCAGCTCTGGCAGTTCCTGCAGCTTCAGGAATTGATCATCACCCCAGTACTCGATTTTTGCTCTTTCTGCTCTCCTTCACAGCCACTTTGATCCCATTCTTCTGCCACCTCTGATCTGCCCAGATGAAAACCTGGAGGATGAACCTGCTGTCCCCAGGGCTGAGCTTCCCCACCAGGCTCTCTGGACACTGAACACCACCCACAGAAGGCTTTTCCTCCATCCTACTGGACCTTCACATCCTGCTCGCAGCTGTGACTCCAAACCCTTCCGCTCCAGCTGATTTTAATGAAGATTTGGTGATTTCTCTCTGGCCCCAAGACTCAGACCACTCCTAATTGCAAATCTCTCCCTGGGATTTGCCACATCCACCCAACCTGCAGCCACTCCCAGATGTTCCCCAAGTGCCACAGGCAAGGATGGAAGGTTTGGAGAGGGACATCCCTGGCACATTTGCAGGGCTGCACCTGAAACCTTCCCCACAGCTTTGGCCAGTCTGTGATTATTGACTTAATTCCCCAAAAATGGAGGCTGAAGCACAAGGAAAGGGAACCCTGGAATGAAATGTTTGCCTAAAAATGATGGTGGGTCAAAGCACAAGGGAAAGGGAAACCTGGAATAAGACGTAGGGAAAGAGAAACTCATGGAAAAAGAGAGTTGGGAAAAAAATCAAATCAAATCAGCAACTGCCCTGTGGGTGTGTCCCTTTCTCCGAGGATGTTCAGGGACCTTAATGTCACTAAAAAGCACCTGTGTGCTGTCTCTGTCACTGAGTCAACATTCAAAAGCTTCAAATCTTGTTTTCCTTTTGTGTTCCAGCCCTAGGAGAGGAAGGACAGATTGAGCTACTCCTTACCCTTCCCTTTGTACATAATTTATCAAAAATAACAACTCCCTTTTCCCTAGAACTGCTTTGAAGGTTCTCTGTGTTGTGTCACAATGAACACAAAAAACCGACCATTTTTATAAACATTGACGAGATTCACACCAAGATGCAAAAATCAAAGCCTAAATCCAACTGAAATTACTTCATTATGCAACTTTTTGTTTGCAGCAGTGGTGTGGATGAAGCTTTGGTTGGTCTTATTTGGGGTTTTCTGCAGAGGTTGAGGGCTTGAGGTTATTTTTCATGTGGTTTGTATTAATGCCCTGGTCAGGTTCATTTATTTTCCTTGTTTTTTGTTGTAGGTCAGCCTCTAAGAGCCACTGGGACGATTGTTTGTTTGAGGGGAGAAGCTGGATGATTTCATTTGCATTTCTTGCACAAGGAAACTCTCACTGCACAGACACAAACCTCAATCTCCATCTCCCCGACTCTCCAGCACCACAAATATCCCATTCCCCCTGGATTTTTCAAAGGTAAAATGCCTGCCAAACATCCTGAGATCAGCTCCTGCTCTTCCCTGCAACACCCACAGCTAAAAATACTCCAGCAGCAAAATTCTAGTTTTAATCTAACACCGGAAGAAAAAAGAAGTTCAGTCTCCTCTTGTGCTTCTGCGAAAATAAAAACTGCTGAAGGAGAGAACTCCCGGAATCTCAGTGTTTGGCAGAAAACTTTCCTGGTCCCCTTTGAGGAGCTGGTGCAGGATGGAGGGAATTCCAGGAATGGAGAGGTGGCACAGGATCAGTGAGGCTGGAAAAGCCCTCCAGGATCATCGAGCCCAAGCTGTGCCCCATCCCCACCTTGTCCCCAGCCCAGGGCACCGAGTGCCACGTCCGGGCCTTCCCTGGACATCTCCAGGGGTGGGGACTCCAAATTTCCCCTTCCAAGGCCTCACCACCTTTTCCTTGGAGAAATTTTCCTTAATATCCAATTTAAACCTCTCCTGGTTCAACAGGAAGATGTTCCCTCTCCTCCTGTCCCTGTTCCCTGCGAGCAGAGCCCGACCCCCCCGGCTGCCCCCTCCTGTCAGGGACTTGTGCAGAGCCACAAGGGCCCCCTGAGCCTCCTTTGCTCCAGCCTGAGCCCCTTTCCCAGCTCCCTCAGGAATTCTCCAGCTCCTTCCCAGCTCTGTTCCCTTCCCTGGCCACGCTCCAGCCCCTCAGGGTCTCTCTGGCCATGAGGGGCCAGAACTGGACTCAGCTCTGGAGGTGCCCCAGCAGTGCCAGCACAGGGGACAGTCCCTGCCCTCTCCTGTTGTCACTCCAGTGCTGACACAACCCAGGTGCCCCTGGCCTCCTTGCCCACCTGGTGCCTGACCACCCCTCTTGGTACTACTGCCATTAAACCAATAAAGAACGAAAGGTTTGTGCAATTTCTGCCCTTTTTCCTCTTTCCCGAGCTTGGAGGGCAATTCAACAACAACAAAACCACCAGGGAGAAGCTGCTCTCCCCACTCCTGCACTCAGTTCCCACCAGAGCAACCTGGCCAGGCATTCCCTGCTCCAACAGGAGCCTTCTGCTCCCCTGCACTCACAGGAGGCACAAGGTGTTCAACAAACTCATAAACTCATCCCAAGCAGCTCCCAAACTCATCCCAAACTCATCCCATGACCCACACACGGTGCAGAGCATCCCTGACACCTCTGTGGATCTGTTTTCCCTCCAGGGCCCGTTTCATCACCCAGAGACACTCAAAAATCCCCAGCTGCACCACCCGACCTGTGACACCCGACTGGAAGATCTCAACCCCTCCCTTTGATGTGCCACGGCACCTCCCGAGCTCTCTACAAATGTTACTCTCCACTCTTCAACACTGATACAAAACATCCCATTTTTGCACCATTTCAAACAGCTCTGAATTGTAGAGGCAACTCTTTATCAAAGCCATCTGAGGAGATGAAATAATTTTATCATCTGTCCTTTGAAGAGCTGATTTTTTTAATGTGGTTTTTTTTTTTCCCCCTCTCAAATATCCAGGCAGTTCCTGCAGACTGCAAAATATTCTCTTGTTTCTGTCAAGTTCTGGACAAATCTCTTGATTAACACCCCCCTCAAGCAATTCTCCCTCCTTTCTGGTTTTTTCCCCTCTTTTACAGCATTTGCTGAGGGGAAGGCACGTTATCAATAACGGGGATTGCACATGATGGAATCTGATTGATAGGCCGTAATAAACGACATTATAATTCAAGCAGTGGCTCCGATAAGGTAATCTGATACATCAGAAGTGCAAGAAAGTGGAAATATCTGCAGAAAATGATTGTGGCTTTTGGCTATATTGCTGTTTTCCTCCAGCCATCCAGCACGGAGACTGTGGCAGGGAACTGAGGGGCAAAGCTCTCACATCCAGAGGAGACACACATCAATCAGATGTTTGCAGGGAGCTGAAGTGATTATTTTTAGTAGATCCAGCACCAAAAGTGGTATTTTTAATAGATCCAGCACCATTAGAGGGAGAACGGAGGCTGGAGGGCTCCTAAAGCTGGGGAAGGGGAGGTGATGCTCCCTGGGAAGAGGGTGGCAAAGGCTGGCTCTGGGGTTGGGGCTGTGCTGGGGTCACCCCAAAAGGAGAGATCCCACCCAGCAGGATGATGGGAATCAGGAGCTGCTTCCACCACAGCATCTTCATCTCTCAGAAATATTCCAGCCAGACACGACTATTCAGCAGTGAAGGGATTTCTTAATGGACCCTGCTGGTAATTAGCACAGCCAGAGCCTCCTGTCCCGCAGCCAGGGCCCAGATGACAGCAGAGCCTCCACTTTGGGCTTCAGGGAAGGCCAGGTCAGCTCAGCTCTTCACCAGGCCACATCTTATCACTCTGCAATTCCTCTGCAGCTGAAATAAATCCCAGGTTCTCTCACTGCCCGAAGTTCCCTCGCTGTCATATCCTGAGGGAAGCTATGGAAATGAACTTTCTCCCCTCGCAGTGGCTGAAGGCAGCAGTGGCACACAACACTCGCCATTGGCCTGGAATATATTAGCAAATATTAAACCAAAAACTTCGTGTAATTGGAGGAAAGAGAGAACAAAGACCCAGCAGAAGATCTGTTCTTGCACCTCTGAGGGTGGCACCTCTGAGAGACTGAACCCCCAAGTCCTGTTCAAGTCCAGGAATTCCATCAGCCAAATCCTCTCTCTCCTCCCTTTGCCCAAGGTGGTCCCAGCTGAGCTTTTCCCGAGGCTCAGGACCCAGCTGGGAGCAGTGGAGGAAGCTGCAGGTCCTACCCAGCAGCTGGAGCCCAGATCTTGTGGCTTTTTCATTTTCTGAGAACATTTTGCCAAACTGCACCACCTACCAAGCAGCCTCAGCAAATATTCCTCACTGCCCAGGCGTGTTGAGAGGATCAGCCAAAGTTTCCAGAGAAGCTCAGCTGTGGATTGCAGTTTTCTCCTTTTTTAAGCAGTGGATTCCTCCAGCAGGTAACTTTGGCCAGGACAGCTCCCCTGCAGATCCCCCTCCATCCTTTGGCGAGGGTTTTATTTACACACAGGCACGTTTTGATCTGCTGATTTAAAAACTTTCAAACCCATCAGCCCCAGCTGGACATCAGAACATCTTCCAGGTGGGTAACACAGCGGCCTGCCCTGCTCCCTAACTGGGGAGGCAGAGTTGTCCTTATTAACCTCCTTATTGTCCTCAGGAAGGATTCTGGGGGCATCTTTCCTGAAGAGACTCGTGGGGAACATCGTGTTCCTTATTCCTGATTCTGCTGCTGAAATCCAAGGCGAAGTTCCTGGTGATAAAGAAGTCTCTTTTCATGTCTCCTCTTCATTTTAAGTACCTGCTTTGGTTTATCTCAGATTGCTCCAGCATTTTGGTTCAGGATCCTGCCTGCACTCCCACTCCTGCTGCACGGGGCCACAGGGATTTCTCCATGAGACTTCGGAAGTCAAGTGGTGGAATCAGTTTAATGGGGAGCCTCGGAAAAGTGTGGGATCTGGTTTGCTGAGCATGGAAAGAGCTGGGCTGGGAGGGTGGGATGAAGACGATGAGGGTTAGGAGGATGTTGAAGGTCACTGGGGCTGTGGAGACCCCTCAGGCCAAACCTGCTGGAAGAACAAACCCAGCCCCACTTTGTCACAAATCCCCCCTATTACTGTATCCTGCAGCTGTAGGGTGCAGAGAAGAGAGATCCAGCAGGCAGGAATTGCGCAGCAAGATTGATTGATTTAATTATTTTACAAACTCTTTTATAGACCTTTTTCTTCATAGTCTAATTGGTCAAAGGATCAGCCACCCCCTGGGGTGATTGGCTAAAATCCTAAAACATCCACTGTCAAAATATTTTCCTACTGTACCACAAACAAAGCTCTGCAAGGTCGCAGGTGTTCATAGTTTATAGAACTCTGCTAATATCTTCATGAGAGAGAAGAGTATCTCACAGGCATTGAAAGAAGCAAGAAAATTATTGCTAGCAGCAATATTGTATCCACACCCCCCCCAAGGGCAAACTCCTGTTGTTCCTTCCCTGTGTTTTCCTGGACCGCTCACCAGGAGCCTTTACCCCGCACCTGGAATGGTTGGGTGGGGAGGGACCTTAAATTCATCCCATTCCACCCCTGCCACGGCAGGGACACCTCCCACTATCCCAGGCTGCTCCCAGCCCCGCCCAAGCTGGCCTTGGGCACTTCCAGGGGTGCAGGGGCAGCCACAGCCTCTCTTGTTCCTGGAGTGTTGTAAACTTTTCTCAGTGGCCAAACTTAAAGAAACTCCACTGGAAACGAAACAGAGCTCTCAGAACAAGAGAGCTCAGAGGTACAAAGAGCAGATCCTAAAAACCACCAGCTCTCCTCATCTAAATCCTTCCTCTGTTTCCTTCGGATGACATTTTCCACCAAAAAGTAAGAACAAAACCAAATATCTAAATGAATCTATCGGATTTCTGTTTCTGTGCGAGTGAATCTCAAAAATGCATAATAATAATAAAAATACCTGCATATCCACCATCCTGCTACAGTGACTCGGCAGAACTCCCCTTTTAACCCCTTGGATTTTCTCATCCTTTTATATCCTGCAGGCAAGGACAAAGCTGGGCCCTGTCTGCTGCTCCAGTGCTCAGAGTTACCTCCTCTCCCTGCAGTGCCAGGATCATTCCAGACACAAATCCACGCTGACCTGGATCCTTTGCAGGACCTGTCAGCTTCGTTAGGAGCTGCCCTTTGGGAACAGGTCAGGATTATCCTCCTTTTATAGATGGAAAATGGGATAACTACAAAGGGATTCTTGCCACATCCTCATAACTACATTAGAATTTAACCTGCTGAGCTGGACCTCAAAGACACCTCAGCGAGGTCCGTTTTATGCTGGGTGTGAGGAGGAAGATGAGGGTGGACATTCCCAAAGGATTCAGCTTCAGGCTGTGCATCCATCCCCACAGGAAAGATTCCCATGGATGCTTTTATGTCCCCCTAAACATGGGAGGCAATAAATAACTGAGGATTTCAAGGATGGAGCCATCCAGCTCTGAACGTTTGGGGCAGGGGCAGAGCCACCCTTGTCACACTCAGGTGGTGCAGGGCAGAATCCCCCAGCAGGTGACAGTGACAACAGGACAAGGGGCCAGCTGAGTGAGATTTCCCCTGCTCTAATCTGGCTCATCTCTGGAAAGAGAAAAGGTAAAAACCTGGGTCCAGATGCAACATCTTAAAGAGGAAATAGCTGGGGCTGTGCAGAACAGGATGGCAGTTCCAAAGACATCTGCTTTTGGAATATAAAAAAGGTCTTTATTTCAGCTCTAAAGTGCCCATAAAACCATAAGGATCCATGAGAGGCTACAATAAATGCACCAGACCTTTCCTATAGTGTGTGCAGAAGGATTTTTTTAAAGTGCATTTTTAATTATTAAAGTCATGAAAGTAGCGTATTTCTCTGCGCAGCAGCAGCCTCTCACCACAAGGATGTTTTGGGGATGGAAAGGGCCATTTTAGGTGCAACCCAATTTGATGAAGGTGAATTCTTTCAGGGAAAGGAAAGAAATTGCACCAGTGAATCAGCTCCCTGTGTTGTTCCATTTTGAAAGGTTCCTAAAGGGTGACTCAGGGCAGGAATGGACCCACACAGGCAACAACAGCAAAAAAAAACCCCACAAGACTTTTCCTGGAAGCAAGAGCAGCCTTAAAGAACAGGGGTGGAAATGACTGTCACCACTTTGTCCCTGAAAAGGGCCTGTGCAAGGAGAAACACCACAGAGGACGGGCAGTGCTGATGGAATTACCCAGCTGGGGCTGGCAGGAGACCCCTCAAAGCAAAGCTGTTCCCATCATTTCTTGGAAAACCACGTCCTGGTTTCTGTCTCCTTTCCCCTGATCTTCCCAACGATCCCAAGTTACTGTCAGCAGCACCTGACCAAGCCAAAGCCAGGCCCTGGTGAGGCTGGAGCAGAGCTGGACACAACTCTGGGTCATTCCCCAGCTCCTCGGGCTCACACAGAACAAAAAACCTCAGAGTAATTCAAGAATCAGTAAAAGTGTCCAAAGGAGGCTGGAAAGATGGGGAAGGGTCTGCAGGGGTCACACGAGGAGTGGATGAGGGCACTTGGTGTGTTCAGCTGGAGAGAAGGAGACTGAGGGGAGACTCACCCGCGGCTGCAGCTCCCATCTCTGCTCTCTGTGGCAGGGACAGGACCCAGGGAAGGGCTGGAGCTGGGCCAGGGCAGGTTTAGGTTGCATTTAGGGAAAGGTTCTTCTCCCAGAGGGTGCTGGGCACTGCCCAGGCTCCCCAGGGAATGGGCACAGCCCTGAGGAGAGTTTGGACAGCGCCGCCAGGGATGCCCAGGGTGGGGTTTTTGGGGTGTCTGTGCAGGGCTTGGCACTGGATCAATGATCCTTCATCCCTTCCAGCTCAGGATATTCCATGATTCGATAAATCCACCCCAAACAACCCAGCTCAGGCAGCAGGAGGCTGAAGCTCACGCAGGAATCCTTCACAAGGATCCTTCCACATCCCCATGCAGGTGCCCCTTGAGCCTCGTGGTTCCTCCTACTCTAAACCAAAGTTAACAGCAGTTTTCACCCACAGGAGGCACGGTGAGTGTAATTTAACTGGACTCCAAAAGGTGTTCACATCTGCTGATAATTAAGTTCAGCTGAGTTTCAATAAGCTGCTAAATCTGCCCAAGGAAACCCAGGAGTCCAGGGCAGAGGAGCTGGAAATTCAAAGCTGATTCCCCAATTCAAGACCTCAAATGGAATATTAGCTTTCCTCTTTTTTAAAAGAGAGAAAAAGATACATTTACCAGGCTGAAGAAACATACAGAAAACAAAACAAAAAAACCCTGACAAAATGACACAGCTTCTCAAACAGACAAGAAATAAAAACTCTGAACACCATTCCCTGAAATGCAAGTTGTTCCTGAACAGATGAAATAAGGGAGGGGGTGTGGATTCAAAGCCCAGCACTCTGGAGAGCGCCAAGCACTTCCCTGCTCGAGAATAAAATGCTTTCTGAAAAGGTTTTGTTGAACTCATTTATGGGTAATGTAAGTTACAGCTTAGTAGTGTGGTATAAATATTTTACATGCCACTACAACGAGCTTTGTGCTGAGAGCCCAGGAAATGTGGGGGTTTATTTGCCATTGTTCTGCAGGAATCAATTCCAATTGATCCGTTTGGAAGTGCCGGTGCTGCTCCCGAGGTTCTCACAGTCCCTGCTGTTGGTTTAGTTGGGTAAACTCTGGGAATGGAAATGGCTTTTTTTTGGTTGCACAAGCAGCAAACAGGAGTCACCTCCGGAACCTCCTCCAAGGGAATGTGGAGGATTTGTAGGAAGTGCTGGAGGTGCTTTGGAAGTGACTGGGGAAGGACATGGAGCTGATGGAGAGAGGCCAGAGGAGGCTCCAGGATGATCAGAGGGATGGAGCTGGGAGGAAAGGCTGGGAGAGCTGGGATTGTTCAGCCTGGAGAGGAGACCAGGGGTGACCTCACTGTGGCCTTGCAGGGCCTGAAGGGGCTACAAGGAACATGGAGAGAGACTTTGGACAAGGGCTGGAGGGACAGGACACAGGGAATGGCTTCCCAGTGCCAGAGGGCAGGGATGGATGGGATATTGGGAAGGAATTCCTCCCTGTGAGGGTGGGCAGGCCCTGGCACAGGGTGCCCAGAGCAGCTGTGGCTGCCCCTGGATCCCTGGCAGTGCCCAAGGCCAGGCTGGATGGGGTTTGGAGCACCCTGGGACAGTGGGAAGTGTCCCTGCCTGTGCCAGGGGGTGGGAGAAATCTTTATTGTCCCTCCCAACCCGAACCATTCCGGGATTCCATGATCTGAAGCACTGCTGAGAAATACCAGCAGCACAGGGAATGAGCTCTGCTTTATGTCACAGAACGTCACTGAGCCAAAAGGCCCCAAAGGCCCAGCCGGGCCCTGGCTCCCCCTGAGCTCTGTGTCCCTCCCTGGTGGCTCCAGGTCCCCTCCCCGGTGTGCTCCAGCTGAGATCAGCTCCTGCTGTGCTTCCTGCAGGCTCCAAGCAGCAATCCCGGTGTGCAGGGCAGGGGCTCTCAGTCCTGGAGGAGAACGGGCTGGGAAGAGCTCCAGCAGCTGGGGAGCCACAGCACCGACCTGCCTCTGCCACCCGTGCCACCCAAGGATGGCTCTATCCTTCCACTGCCACCTGTGCCACCCAAGGATGGCTCTATCCTGCCTCTGCCACCCGTGCCACCCAAGCACGGCTCTATCCTGCCTCTGCCACCCGTGCCACCCAAGCACGGCTCTGTCAGGCCTGTAACAGTGAGAGTTGTTTTCTCTGCCCCTCAGTAAATGATGTTTCCAGAGCACCAGTCCAGCAGGCTCTGAGGTGTGCTCAGATGGGCACTGAGGTGGCACCAGTGATCTTCAAGGTCTGCGCTGGGCCGGGAGGGCTCAGCCACAGAGTGTGAACACAAACACCCACGGAGCAGTGATGAATTCCTCCTTCTGCTGTTGAGTCAGAGCCAAATGCCAAATCAGCCACAAAGCCAGGACAGAAGTCACCAGAGTCCTTCAGTCCTTGCCCTCTCTGATTTCCTGGAACAAACTCCCATCCCAGCCCTGTTGAATGTAATTGTTTAAACAAGGACAGCTATTTTTACATTTCAATTTGTCTTGGCACGTGTCTAAGCAAAGCAACACGAACAAAAGAGACCTGTCTTCAGCTGATCATAACGCCATCAAATTAAAAGTTTATGTTCTTTAAACACAGCAATGCCTGTCTTTGATGCCTCCAAAAAAAAAAAAAAAAAGTGGTTCAGAGAGGAAATCACAGAGCGTGAGCAGGAGTGGAGGTGGGAACCAGGTGCATCAAAAGGAGGGAAACAAGCACTGAGCTAATGAACGTGAAGGCTTTAACTTGGCTGAGTGGGATGGGATTTGTCATCCTCCAAAGCATTGTTTTTGTATGGGAAAACCAGAATATTTCGAGGTTTTTGTTGTTTTTTTTTTTATTTCTAACAGGACAAAAGATGAGCTGCACCACTGGCTGTCACTCTGAGCCGGGAGCTGCCACTGAATTTACCACCTCGATGTAAGAATTTCCCCTGGACTTCTTGTCACTTTTCTACCTGTCCATTACACAGCAGGAAGCACCACACTCATCCCCAACAGAAAACTGCATCCCAAAGGCCTGGGAATAGAGCGGGGAGTGATGAACCACTGGAAACACCTCAGCAGGGGACGTGGCTGCCTCACGCTCACCTGGAGGCTCTGAATCCCTTCCCGGGAGGGGCAGATTGGCTGCACGGGGCTCCAGGCAGTCCCTGCTGGAGGGTCACACTCCCTGTCAGGTGGGATCATCCCGCAGCTCATCCTGGTCCTAAAAATCTCAGGCTCCCGCGGATTCTGTGGCATCATTTCCCAGGATGCCTGTGCTAAAATTAGGGGGGAAAAAGGTGTTCTGATTTAAATTCACCCTCCAGGCAGGCTCATTTCAGAAACTGCAGCTACTTACTCTGAAAACATTTTGGTCTGGAAACCTTATGAGATTCCAAATGTTTTATACATTTTACTGCTGAGTGGGCAAGAAATAGAGACTTGTCCTTTCGGTTTTATCAGCTTGTGTTCAAAATGATGGAGGACAGGCAGAGCTGTGACAGGGAGGCTGTTGGAGCTCTGCTGCAATTTGGGAAGTGTTGGGGTTCTCATCAGGCCCCTGCTGAAGATTTAGGGCTGCTCCTATTTCAGCTGAACCATCTTTACCAAGTCTCACTTCTGCATCCCACAGTTCACTGCAATTCTGTCCTGTACTAGGAATAAGAGAAATAAATAAACCCAAAGCAGACACAAAATAAAAGTCACCTCCATGACGAGCACCCTTCCCTGGCAACAGCTTCATTTCCTTCTTCTCTCACTTATAAATAAAACAAAAAAAGAAAAAAATTTAATTGCAGCAGCACATTTAGACGGGAAAATAAAAGGCTTTTTATGCTGCTGCTGCTGCCCACAGGGTTAACATTTGCAAAGGGCTAAGAGCCTTCGGACACTGTAATTAAGGGCTCTGAGGGCTCCTCCCAGCACACGAGAGGTCAGCGCAGCTCCTGCAGCTCTCTGGGCTCCACGAAACTCCAGCACATCCCGACTGTACCAGTGAAGCACGAGCCTGGCTGGGGCTCTGTGCTCAGGGGGTGCAAAGCTGCACCCCCCAGCAGCAGCACCCGCACAGGACTTGCTCCAGGACGTGCCTCAAGTTGTGCCAGGGGAGGTTTAGATCCCATATTGGGAACAAAATTGGTCACAGAAAGGGTTGTAAAGCATTGGAATGGGCTGCCCAGGGCAGTGGTGGAGTCAGCATCCCTGGAAGCGTTTGGAAAACAGGTGGATGTGGCACTTGGGGATGTGGTTTAATGGTGAACACGGTGGTGGTGCTGATGCCTTAGGTTTTAACTTCTCTCTTTTTCAAATCCTGCACTGCCCGGTGTGTAACTCTGAAGTTCCGTGGGCCCTGTCAGCTGCTGCTCTCTCACACTGGTCACACATAACAAACCTCTCCAGGTTTGCTCTCCAAGGACACCCAGATTGTCCCAGGCCCCAAAATGTGTAAACTTGGGGTAATTACATCATGAACTGAAGTTATAATTGAGAATTAACCCCGATATGCAAATGGACCAGACTGATAAAAGGGTGAAGAACCCGTGACCCGGGGTCCATCTTGGCTGGAGCCTTTGCACTGCCCAGGGTGCCCCTTTGAAGGTCCTTGCAATAAATACCTCCTTTTATTCTCTTATTCTTGTCCAGCCTCTGTTTTTAGGTGGCCACCCCAGGCTGGGCTAAGGGTCAGACTTGGAGATCTTGAAGGTCTTTCCCAGCCTTATGGATTTATGAACCATCTCCCAGAGGCCTTGGCTTTGCCAGGGACCTCCCTTGAGCTCTTCTCAGGGAGAGCAACACCCTCCTGCCTCCCAGGAGGGAGAACAGCTCCGGAGCACAGTGACACTCACAGGGACAGCCACCCGTTGTCCCTGCCCTCCCTCCAGGCACCCAGGAGGAACCCAGCTTGTTCCCAGGATGCCAACTGGGAGCTGGCCTGACTCTCAAAGCCGTTCTGGTTTCTGCCTCTAAACCGAACAAGTTTGCTAAGATGACATCAAAGAAGAATTAACATGGAGCAGTCAGGAGAAATTTCCATCCCTAACACACCTCTTTCACTCTCCGTGCCTGCCTCATTAAGGAGGCTTCGATGAAATCCTTTCAAAAACACACGGCACAAAAACAATGGAGTGATTGCAGTTTGTGAGGAGCTGGGATGCAATTAGCATATGAACATCAAAATGGTTCTGCAGCAGCTACGTGCTGTCTATACCTTTTTACATTCCCAGGTTTTGGGTTTTGGCTCTCTTTTTGCAATTCTGTTCCAGTCCCTACCCCTCAGCTGAAGTCCAAGGTTCAAATAACCAGGGCCAGGTTGGGCAGGGCTTGGGACTGGTCTAGAGGAAGGCATCCCTGCCCATGGCAGAGGTTGAAATGAGATGGGGTTTGAGGTCCCTCCCAGCCAAAACAGTTCCAGGATTTAGTGAGCAGCAGGAAAACTGTCCAAGGGAGTGGTGCCAAGCAGCTCAAACTCTCAGTGGGTTATACAGCAGTTCCTGCCAGCACTCAGCAGCCCCGGGGCACAGGGAATGGTTCAGGTGACAGCAGGCAGAGGTGAATGAATGTGTCACCAGAGAGCCTTGGAACATCGGCCCAGTCCAACAGAGCGTTGGGAAACAGCTGCTTCTCCTGGGATCTGTCAGACACAACAGCTCAGGGGGGTTGGATCTTCATTCCCTGTGAGCCACGCAGGTGTTATCCTGGACAGAGCGGGGCAGGTGACAGGGACTGCACCCAGCCCATCCCTGCAGCGCAGAGAAACTCACACGTGCAATTACCCTGCAGCCTGTTATTGATCAGCTCATTAAATAATCAATAGTTACCTTGTGAGAAGGCTTCCTGTTTCCTCTACACATCTCATCCTGCCCGATCTTTGTGCCCTGAAGCAAAGGAGGAGACTTCTCCGAGTCTCACTTGGCACAGATGGTGCCTCAGCTCGAGGCACAGCAGATGGGAGGACGCTGCCTGCGATGCTGAGGAGTTAATAAACGTTTCCCTCCAGACACGTGGCGTCATTTCTCTTTTCTCTACGAATTAAGAACATTTCTCCTGCCCTGTTCACCACTTCCTCTGGCCCATCCACTGAGTCACCTGGATCCTCTTAGGTCTGGTTTAAATACAGCTACTCCCCCTCGGTGCTCCTGGTGGCCACGTCATCGTTTCCTGTGCAAGAGCTTTACACACTGGATTTACACGGGAATTTTAAAAGCAAAGAACTACACAGCACCTGGGCCACCCCTCTCTCGACCATCACTGCGTCCCACCACCACAATTTCATTTACTGTCAATAACTGCTTTATTCAGGAATTAATCCCTTGCAGCCACCCAGGAGGTTCGAAATCAGGATTTTCAGTGTTAAAGCCACAGATGAAACCAAAGAAACAATGTCATTAGTTAGGAGCAGCAGCCAACTTGCACAATTCTTACAAAGGTGAATCGTTTCCCCTGCTCTCCAAAGGCTGCAAAGACAATCTACCTTAATGAAGAGGCACTGAAAGCAATTCCAAGCCCACGCAGCCCTGAGGTGGCAGAGCTGTGCTGGCATTGAGCTCACAGAACTGTTCTGCTCCTAGCAGCCCCTCATTTCTGCCCCTCGCTGCCTCCTCTGGCTCTTTGCTGGTCCACTGTGTTGCTGAAGTGGCAGAGCTGTGAATATTCCAGCCTTTCCAGCTGTTCCATGGAAGGGGTTCCCCTCTTCCCCAGCCACAGCCAGAGGGAAGGTCATTTCTGCCTCTGCTGCCATCCCTGGCTGAGAAGAGGTTAATAAATATTTATAGGGCTAAATGCTCAGAGGTGCAAACAATCGAGTCTTTTGCAAATGTCACTGAGTGTGATACAGAGTGTGCAGATCCCTGGCAGTGTGACACAGAGTGTGCAGATCCCTGGCAGTGTGACACAGAGTGTGCAGATCCTTGGGTGTGTGACACAGAGTGTGCAGATCCCTGGCAGTGTGACACAGAGTGTGCAGATCCCTGGCAGTGTGACACAGAGTGTGCAGATCCTTGGGTGTGTGACACAGAGTGTGCAGATCCCTGGGTGTGTGACACAGAGTGTGCAGATCCTTGGGTGTGTGACACAGAGTGTGCAGATCCTTGGGTGTGTGACACAGAGTGTGCAGATCCCTGGCAGTGTGACACAGAGTGTGCAGATCCTTGGGTGTGTGACACAGAGTGTGCAGATCCCTGGCAGTGTGACACAGAGTGTGCAGATCCCTGGCAGTGTGACACAGAGTGTGCAGATCCTTGGGTGTGTGACACAGAGTGTGCAGATCCTTGGGTGTGTGACACAGAGTGTGCAGATCCCTGGGGGTGTGACACAGAGTGTGCAGATCCTTGGGTGTGTGACACAGAGTGTGCAGATCCCTGGGTGTGTGACACAGAGTGTGCAGATCCTTGGGTGTGTGACACAGAGTGTGCAGATCCCTGGGTGTGTGACACAGAGTGTGCAGATCCTTGGGTGTGTGACACAGAGTGTGCAGATCCCTGGGGGTGTGACACAGAGTGTGCAGATCCCTGGGTGTGTGACACAGAGTGTGCAGATCCTTGGGTGTGTGACACAGAGTGTGCAGATCCCTGGCAGTGTGACACAGAGTGTGCAGATCCCTGGCAGTGTGACACAGAGTGTGCAGATCCTTGGGTGTGTGACACAGAGTGTGCAGATCCCTGGCAGTGTGACACAGAGTGTGCAGATCCTTGGGTGTGTGACACAGAGTGTGCAGATCCCTGGGTGTGTGACACAGAGTGTGCAGATCCTTGGGTGTGTGACACAGAGTGTGCAGATCCCTGGCAGTGTGACACAGAGTGTGCAGATCCCTGGGTGTGTGACACAGAGTGTGCAGATCCCTGGGGGTGTGACACAGAGTGTGCAGATCCTTGGGTGTGTGACACAGAGTGTGCAGATCCCTGGGGGTGTGACACAGAGTGTGCAGATCCCTGGCAGTGTGACACAGAGTGTGCAGATCCCTGGCAGTGTGACACAGAGTGTGCAGATCCCTGGGTGTGTGACACAGAGTGTGCAGATCCCTGGGGGTGTGACACAGAGTGTGCAGATCCTTGGGTGTGTGACACAGAGTGTGCAGATCCCTGGGGGTGTGACACAGAGTGTGCAGATCCCTGGCAGTGTGACACAGAGTGTGCAGATCCCTGGCAGTGTGACACAGAGTGTGCAGATCCCTGGCAGTGTGACACAGAGTGTGCAGATCCCTGGGTGTGTGACACAGAGTGTGCAGATCCTTGGGTGAGCCCCAGCAGGGTGGGCAGCTCCTGCCTTTGCTCACACAGAGAAACACAAACTGCTCTGCCACATCCGGACAGATCCAGAGTGGCCCTGCTGAGAAGGGATGGGGGAATGAGGGGCTGGAAGTGTCCAAGGCCGGGTTGGACAGAATTTGGGGCAGCCTGGGACAGTGGAAGGAGTCCCTGCCCATGGCAGGGGTGGCACTGGATGGGATTTAATGTCTCTTCCAACCCGGGCTGGTCTATGATAACCATTCCATGAAGATGACTTCCATTGGCTCAACTCCCACTCTGAACATCAAAGCAAAACTCTCCCAAGCCTTTTGGCCAGTTCAGGGACCACTGACATCCATGACAGAGCAATTCCAGAAGAACACAATTCCAGGACCTCACCATGTCCTGCAGACACACAACGGGTTCTGTCCAAGCAGTCTGCAAACTAAACACACAAGAAACGTGGCTTTGCTCCATTTTGCCAACAAGGCAAGTACCCAAAATTCTACAGAGCCCCGTGCTCAATAAAATGTCCTCAATCCCAGCATTTCACGTACAAACTCACATTTAAAGGTATTTGGTAACTCCCCAAGCACTGCATCATCGCTGAATTTTGGCTGCTGGGACATTGTCCTGTACCTGCTGCTCTGCATCCCATTGTGCAACCCCTGCGTGTTCCAAAGCACTTTGTGCCTCTGCAAAAGGAGTCAGAGGTGCTGCTCCTTCCATCCAGCACAGGATTGAAGCAGCACCTCCCCCAAATTGCCCCAAAATGCAGGGTGTGGCTTTTACTCGAGTGGAACTTGTCATTTGGAGAACAGAGGGCTCAATCCTAACGTGGGAAATCACACACACTGCAAAGGGCAATGGGGAATGTACAAACATCAGGGGGAAAAAAGGCAGAAATTGCAGTTATTGAGTGAACAAGGTACAAGAAAAAATCCGTGCCCTGGCAGGTGACCTCCTCCAGGCTGTTGTGTTCTCTGAGAGCTGCGAGTGTTTGTGCTGCAGCTTCAACAGCTCTGGATTCTGGGGCCACTTTGCACTGGGAAATGACAATAATTTCTTTGTTTGTGCATTAATGGAAAGGGGAGGAATCAATCTGACCAGCTTGGGGATGAATCTTTAATGCAATGTGCAATAACGTGCTGTCACTGGGTGAGGATGAGCCATAAATAACACGGAAAATCCTTTCCCTGCTTGTTTGCATCTCAGGCCATGTGCAGCACCCTTGGGGTACCCAGAGATTCTCAGTTCCCAATCGGTGTGTCCTGGGGCTTCCAAAAGGAAGGATTTCTAAATTCCTGCCAATTAATTGCATTACTTCTATTCCTGGTAGGTTTAAAGCGAGTTTTTAAATGAACACAATGGGTTTTGCAGCCTCTTTTTGTTTCCCCCCTCAGCCCAATGTGTGCAGGGTGTTTATTTGAATTATTTAAGCCCACTGGAAGTCACCTGAACACCAAATTTTCCAGCAGTGACATCAGTGCCCGGGAACTGCTGACACTGTCGGCCTTCCTGACTCAGCCGTGGAGCCACTTCAGGGAAATGGAATTAGGGAATATTGAGTTTTCCCCACAGATTTCCACATGGAGACCAGTTGTACAGGCACAGGGATGGGAGAATTCCAGACTATTGGTTCAGGTGAGTCCACAAAGGTGCTGAGTGACATCCACGGGGAGCAGGGACTGAGGTGGGACCCAGGGAACATTTACCATCCTGGGATGGGATTATCAGACAGATTAACCATCCTGGGATGGGATTATCAGCCAGATTTACCATCCTGGGATGGGATTATCAGACAGATTTACCATCCTGGGATGGGATTATCAACCAGATTTGCCATCCTGGGATGGGATTATCAGCCAGATTTACCATCCTGGGATGGGATTATCAGACAGATTTGCCATCCTGGGATGGGATTATCAGCCAGATTTGCCATCCTGCCTCCTGCCCACTGCTAACACCTGGAGCCTGACCTTCCTCAGGTAATTCCCACATTCCAGAGGGGAGGTCCTGTGCTAAAGCCCTGAACCCACCTGACCCAGAGGAGTGAACACAGCATCTCCCTTATTTTGGACATTTAAGGGAGACACTGGGATGAATCTCACACGTGGATTATGATCCAGAGCTCACCCCCCAAAAGCCAGAATCCTCCACAAAACCAGGACAAATATTCAGAATTCTGTTGGGGCTCTCTTCCTCTCCAGAGCCAATTCCAGAATTTTCCAGAGGAATTTCCTCCGAGCACACAAATCCTGCACTCCCCACCTTTGGCACCACTGGCAGACCAGGAGTCCTGGCTGTTGGGGATTCTTCTGTTGTTCTTTCCAAGCCCTGTTTTGGAAACCAGCCAGCCCTATTTGCTTCTCGGGCAGAGGATATGGAATTACCGTAAATTATATTGAAAAATTAGATTTATTCACCGCTGTGATAATTGATCTCCCAATCTGTCTCGGAGAGTTAGCAGCTGGTAAGAAAATAAAATGCAATTTAAATTTTTATTTATTTTTTAAGCGCCCCACTTTAATTCAAGCATGACAACAAATAAGGGGGAGAGGACAGGGCGAGTTTCTCACTTGCCAGTCCTTGTATTAAACCCTGATGAAAAGAAAACAAAGCAAGAGGTGATTGCAGAGGTGTTTCAGAAATTCACAGAGCTCTGCAGGGGGGTTTGATGCCCTTGCACATAATTATGTGTAATTGCACCTCAGCCCTGAGCAAAGGGATTATGGCCAAGGATGAGCCTGGAGTGGAATCCCCGGGCTGGGCTGTCACTCTGCTGGAGCTGCTGCTATTGATGTTGACAAACCAACATTCCACAAGTGACTCCAGGAATTCAGCTCCTCTGTCAAAGCCTCTGTAAGTGGGCCCATCAAATCTCCGACTGTTTTCTCTCAGGCCCTCAGAGGGAGAAGAACCAGCCCCAAAACCTGGCGTTCGAGATGGCTCCTCTCATTAAGGCTCTTCTCTGTCAGCCCCTGCTCAAATCACATCACACATTACAGATGGAGACAGGATTTGGGTTTTACACCGAGATTAGCTCCGAGGAAATGTATTTTTATCTGCTGGGAGCAGAAAGAAAGAACTCCATAATTCACCATAACCCAATCACTTACAAAGTGATCGGCCAAACAGTGTTTGCAGGGGCTTGAAAAATCTCATGCTGTCATCAGTAATAAAATAAGAATGATAATCCTGCTCCCTGGCTGAAGGGGAGCACAGGAATGGACACGTCATTAAAAGGCAGGATAATGGTGTAAGGGAGAGGGGGAGATCCTGGCTGGAGCCAGGGCAGTCTGGCAGTCCCATTTACAGCAGCAGATAAACACGACGGGTTCTCAGAACTGCCAACCCCTGAACTGCGAACGTGGACCAGCTCTGACTTCATTTCACAGCATCACTGAGGCTGGAAAAGCCCTTCAAAGTCATCAAATCCAAGCTGTGATCAATCCCCACCTTGCCACCAGCCCAGAGCACTGAGTGGCACATCCAGGCCTTCCCTGGACACCTCCAGGGATGGGCACTCCAAACCTCCCCGGGCAGCCCCTTCCCATTTCCCTCTGTCCCTCCTGGGGATGAGGAGCAGGGAGGTTTGGGGGAATTCGGCACTGAAAGGGAGGTTTGGAAAGACCCAGTTCTCCCTCAGCCAGTGGAGGAAATGGAGAGGAGGAAATGGAAGGCAACAGAAGGAAATAGAAGGAAACAGAAAAAACCAAAAGGAAACAGAAGGAAATAAAAAGAAATAGAAGCAAACAGAAAGAAGCAGAAGGAAATAGAAGGAAACAGAAGGCCTGACCTGACACTCGGGCCAGCAAGTCAGACTGAAATATTTCACCAATAATTCACGGCTATTGGACAAATATAATTCATCCTGGCTGTATTAGAAGCTTTGATACATCATGAAACACATTATTAGCTGGAGTGACCTTTTATTTTCTAATTACGACAGTAAATAACATCACAGAAATAAAAAAGTAGTGCAGAGAATCCCAATGTAGCAGCAGTGCCACTAAAACCAAACCTTTCTAGCAGAACAGGGAGGGTTAATCAGTCTGAGAATTCAAAATCATTTTGTTCCACACTTGTGCTGTGGCATTTGCACAGATTATCAGTGGGGTACAGCAACAAGAGCAGCTCACGTAGCTTAAAAAATACATTATTTATATATCTATTGTATACATATAATAACATATAATGAAATAACAAGCACCCAGGCAGGCCAAGTGTATTTTTGTTCTCTAATCTTCACGTCCAGAAGCCACCTCACTTGCAGGATCATCCTTCTCTGTCTGCAGTATTGTTCCAGCAGTTGAGTAGGTTAAGAACATTTGTATTATTATTATTATTCCCACTATTTCTGATTTGCATGCTAATAGTTATCTAGCAGTTCAAATCTCAATTAGGAGCCCACACAGCACAATTCATGGCGAGGTTGTAAATGTGGAAATGTACTCAGGCTCACAATGAAGGCAGCTCATCACCCAGCACTGGGTTTAGTGTTATTAATTTGGTGTCATTGAAAGGCTTCAGAGTGCTTGCTTCAGTTAATGCACGTTCCTGGATACGTTGGCTGCTTTTTATTGTGATGGATTTTATGTTTCAATCACACAAAGTTGCCCAGGGCCTTTCAGCAGGGCTTTTTTTCTTTCATAAAATCAAGGAAAATGAAATGCGCTGGTCCATCAGCCTCTCCAACAGGATTTTCCTCACCAGCACTTGGGATGGAACAAACGCTGCAAAACTGCTACAAAAAATGGAATTCCTCGAGCCAGTCCTAAGCAAGAGCAGCAGTGAGGGGGCTAAACGGGGATTAATTCCTGCCTGAATAAACTCCCATCCCTTAAAACCACATCATCATCATCACCTCACACGCCAAGTCCTCATCCTGGAGCTCCCAGCTCTGCCCTACACCTCCTGCACACCTTCGGAAAAATCCTGTTGTGCCTCCAGTTCTCAGTTTTCCCCGGTTTTCCCTTTTTTTTTTTGGCTTCTCAGCATGGTCAGTGTGATTGCCAGTGCACTGAGGGCTGTGAAACCAGGACACAGAGCCAAGGACAGCAACAACCTCTGCAGAGAAAGCACAAACACTAAAAATAAAGGGGCGTTTTGCCCTGCTAAGGACAGAGCTGACTCGTTCTGCTTATTTAGGAGGTTTCAGTCATGGTGTTAACAGGTTATTGGGACGTGATTTCAGTGCTGTGTCCCCCAGCACGGTGACAACGGCCACCTCAGCAGCTTCTGACACGCAGGAGCCTCTCCTTCCTCCCTTCCTGCACTCGACAGCAACCTCCAGGTAATTATCCACAAGGGCAGAGCCCCTGGAGAAGCCATTTCTCACTCCACTGCTGCTCAGGGGCCACCAGGTTAAACAAGTGATGGAAAACCTCTGGGAGCTGCTCTCCTGCTTCCCCTCGCAGCCCTCCGTGCACATGGGGGCCGTGTCCTCCCCCCGGGCAGGGCTTGGAGGGGGTTTATGGCACCTTGGGGAGGCAATAAATTGGTGGCAGCACAGGAGAGATCCGGCTCGTGGTCAAATGACAGCTGCAAAGAGGGAGGGATGGGGTAAAAAAGCTGCTGAAGATGTTTTCGTAAAAGGCACAAAGCAAAAAAACCACAGGTTTTGGGGAAAATCACGCTCCAATTTAGGCAACTCCAATACTGGGGAGTGTTTAAGGACCAGTGTAACCACACACAGCTTCTGTTTCCACAGGGAGTGAGTCACATCCCTTGGACAAGGGGTATTTGCAGATGGAAAAGGCGTCGTCCCTCCCACCAACCACCTCTGAAGGGCTTTAAAAACGCTGTAACACCCCAAAAGGAAGCAAAGCAAACAGGGGGAACAGCAGGGCTGGAGCAGCACAGAGCGACGGCTCCTCCGGGGATTGTGGCTGGATTTTGGCACCTCCGGTGCTGTGAGCAGAGAAAAGCATCCAAGCACTGGTGTGCTCACCAGACCCCTCTGATCATCGGCCCTGCAAGGGCTCCTCATGATTAAACACAACTCAAAGAAGGTTTCTTAATCATGACTTATTACTATGGTAACACCAGGCAGTCAAAGGGAATTATGCAAGGACCTCCCCAGGGGTGGGAGAGGGAGAGGCACCTCCGGTCACGGAGCACCTGGAGCTCAGGCAGGGAGGGAGAACACAGAGAAAAACCTGGCCCAGGCTTCTCCTCACTAATTAGTAACTCAACAATTAATATTGCAGAGCCACCTGGAAGCCCAATCTTTCCCTGAACCACTGGGCCTGGTGCTGTACAAACCACAGGCTGCTCAGAGACAGAATTTCGGTTGCAAATCAAAAGGCTGAGGAAATTGGGATTGCTCAGCCTGAGAAAGAGAAGGTTTGGGGTGTCCTAATTTTGGCCTTCCAGTGCCTGAAGGGAGCCCACAAGAGGATGGCAGGGGCTGGAAGGAGATGATCCTTAAGGTCCCTTCCAACCCACACCATCTTGTGATCACATCTTGCAATAAACACAAAGTTCCTCACTCCTGAAGTGAAAGAGGAGGAATTTACCCCAAGCCACACCATGGATTTCCCCACTGGCACATTCCCTTGAAGCCTGACTTGGGGAGGGCACTCTCCCTGGGGTCAGCACAGAAATGGACCTGTTATTGTTATTTCTGGGCTTTGTTTCACACCACAGCCTCCAAAAAGCACTTGTTGCATTACAGGGGGGCAATAAAAACCCTTTTATATCCCTACAAGGAAATGATCAGATAACTACTCAGCAGTAAAGCAGAACATATAAGAAAGTGCTGTTCTCATCATCATTCCTTGAAGCATCTTGTCATTATTATTAGGAAATGATCTATTTGTGCCAGGCTAATTCATATGGACTGTAATTCCAGGACATAAATTACCCTGCCATGTGTACTCAGAGCAGAGCAACAGCAGCAGAGGTGCTGAATGTTCAAACCAATTTGTTAACAGGCTTTTCCTCCCCAACCTACTGCCCTCCTTTTCAATCTGCTGCATCCCAAAGAGTTTCCAAGGGCAGATATCCATATATATTTATTAGAAAGCCGTGCCCTAAAACATCTGAGGTTACCTCTTGGAACTTATTCACAGGCTCTGTCACAGGGAGAGTGGTTTAATGGTGCAGGAAATACATCTCTGTAAAGCTGTGTACATCCTGCTTTGGTGGTGACAGAGAGATTATGGTCCATCAAATAAGTAAATTAATTTAGTGCGTGTGAAGGAGGATGGCAGCAAAGGAGAATTCCCCTTGTGAAACTCGTTGCAAGCACCAAGCTCCTCTTTCCTTGTCTACAACCACTGAACAGCTTCCGAGAGTTTTCCGAAGTGGCCAAAATATCCACAGACACTTTAGAAGAAGTGTTAGAAGTGTTTAGAAGGTTTAGAAGTGTTTAGAAGGTTCTGGAAAGGTTGGGACAGAACCTCTTGTCCCTCAAGTCTCCGTGGTTAAATAGTTTTTCTTTCTTGCCCGCCTGGTACCCACCCCAAGGTGAAGAACTGCAGGCACTTCTCCCCACAAAAGGATGACAAATTCCTCATCCCTCCCCATCAGAACCTTTCTCCTCCTGCTCTGAACACATACGGATCAGCTCTGCCTGCCTTGGGTCTTTTTTTTTTTGGCGATGTTTCATTTTCTTCAACCATTTCTCACCGAGAGGGCGAACAGAGGCGAATTTTAAACAAACCCCGAGCTGTGACTCCGCTGCCTTTGGCATTTCTCAGCCCTGTTCTCACCCTGTTAAACGCCGGCTCTTTGCAGGGAGGGAACGGGGGCTGACAATCCGTGGCTTTGCATAACAAAAACCCCGTTTAGTCGAGCAGTGGGGGACGGAGTCTCTTCAGGAAACCAGATAATCCAGAAACTGGTGCTAATAAGTTATTGACTTTCCCACTGCTCTTCCAGGAGTAGCTCATGGCTTCCGGTAATCGCTTTGCTTCCACCCTCAGAGTCCAGCTGTGGCTCTTGGAAGAGCTCATTTATGGCAGCTTGTGATAATGGGATATTTTAGCAATGTCAGCTTTTGCACAAGATATAAAAATCCGCCGATTTACTGCCCCCTGCTCCCATCGCAATCAGAAAAGGCAAAGAAACCCATAAAGTGTGTCTCAGTCACATTTAGGTGAACACGACTCCCCTTTCCTGCCCTGCCCGTGTTTGGATCGAGTTCTGTGCCAGGCACAGAGGACCTGCACGTCCTTCCTGCCCTGGTGATGCTGTGCCAGGAGCTCAGCTCGGGTGCAGATGCAGCTGCCAGGATGCTGCTACCTGAGGGCTGGGAGATGTTATTTTGCTCCAGTCTCTGACACTGACCCCTCTTTGTCCTGCCCAAGAGACAGAATCACCAGGGTTGGAGGGACCACGCTGGACCCGCAGGTCCTGCTCTCCCCCAAGCCTGTCCAGGTGCCTGGGGTTGTTCCTCCCCTGGTGCAAGATCTGTTTTTCCCTTTGCTGAATTCCAGACAGTTCCTCTGTGCCCACCTTTCCAGCACTCTGGCATTCTCCTCCCAGTTTTGTGCCACCAAAGAATTCGCTGAGAAGGCTCCTGCCCCTTCAGCAAGGCACTGGTATACAAATTAACCTTGGGCCCAGGACTCAACTTTGAATAGTCACAGAACTGCTTCTGATTCTGGTCCTGGCCTGGCTCTCCAGGACACACCCACAGCTGGAGCTAAATTTTAAATTTAAGGCTTTAAATCAGGCAGCTTGAGCACAGCCAGATGAGGGTTTGGAAGTGCTGGTTCCAGGATTTACCTGAGTGAAATTCAGGGCAGTTCTCAGGGCTGCAGATGTGACACAGGCAGCTCTCCCTTCTAATTGCACCAGACTGCACCTTCTTGGGGACCTGGAGTCTCTTCTGCTGCCTTTCCAAAGCACCTGGCACAGCAACATGTTGATGAAAGGAGGCTCCCAGGCAAGGATCTGATGCTAATTAAAAAGATGAGCACGCCAGACCTTCAGTCTATAAATCAACAACATCCCCTGCCACGACTACACAGTCAATTTACAGCAGCTGAGTTCTTACTGTGGGGGGGGTGATGCTTCAGCAGCAGCCAGAGCTGCCCACAGGTAACCCCAAAAAATGCTTCACATGGACCAGGGAAAAAATGCTTTGTTAGCAGGGCTGGAGGAGACCAGAGGGAGCACTTTCCAGGCTGGCGGCACTTGGAAGGCACCCCTGTGACTTGGGAAGGTCAGGAAAGGCTTTAGAAGAACCAGGGTCTCTCCAACACCTGCCCTGCTAATGAGGCACATCCATCTCCACCCAGCACACCCAGTGTCGTCCTGCCTTTGGTGCAGCTGATTTAGGAAAACCAAGACTTGCACATCGGTGTTTTCAATAAATCCTGACTAAATAATCACAGTTGGGCCCTTCTGCCCTTAAAAGCTGAACATTTTCTACAGTAGTGAGGCAAGTTTCTTGATATGATGGCGGGAGGGAAAAGGGGGGCAGGGAAGACTTTCTGGAGTTAGAAGGAGAGAATAATAAATATATTTTCCCCCTTTAACTGAGGCAGCTTTTACAGCGAAGCTAAAACACTGCAGGGACTCCTGGGGATCAGATCCTGTCAAAGGTTTGCATTTCATGGCTGAGCTTTGAAAGGTGAGGGCAGTGCATTTGCTGGGAGACAGAATGATAACTTCGTCCTTCAGGCTGAAATAACAGAGCTGAACATATTTCCATTCAAACAAGAGCAGAATCCCCAGGATAAAGGGTAAGTGGGTGTGGATGTGCGTGCTGGAGGAGAAGCAGAACACAGAACATCACTGTGAGGGTCACGGGGGAGATTCTGTGCCCCTGGGAGGATGCTCTCAGGGGCTGGGCAGTGCCTGACCTCCTGGGCTCTGGAAAGCTACAGCTGGGAAAGCTGGAATTGGTTATCACAGAATCCTCATGGAATGGTTTGGGTTGGGAGGGGACTTAAATCCCATCCTGTTCCACCCCCTGTCATGGGCAGGGACACCTTCCACTATCCCAGGCTGCTCCAAGCCCCATCCAACTGGCCTTGGGCACTTCCAGGGATGGGCATTATGAGGCCTGATAACAGCCCTGCACTTCAGGGTTCGAAGTTTGCAAGATGAGCTGAAGGAGGAAGAGCTGATCCACCAAAACTCCTCAAATCGCTCCATCCCAGGGAGAACAGCAGGGGAGAAATCAATAACCCCAGCAAGAAACTGTAATAACAGCTGACATTTATCCAGCATGGATAGCCAGGTGTCCCCAAACACTTGACAGATATTACAGGCTGAGCTGATTTACAAGCAGGGATCTGGCTCCTTGCACAACATCGATTCCCACACTGAGGCAAAGGAACTCCTGTGGATTTCGTGGTAACCTTCACCCACCTCTCCACTCCAGGGTGAGTGTTGGGATGCTCTGACCTTCCACATCCCACATGGTTTAGTGTGGAATTTCCCTCCACCAGGAATAAGGCAGCTCCCATTCGGGGGAGGTAATCATTTGTTTTGGGCAGCTGCACAGAAAACGTCCAAATATTGTGAGAGAGGCTCAGAAGCACCTTCACGGTGCTCTGCTCACCTTGTAATCTCCTCCTTCCCATCAGGAGTCCAGCTCACACATCCCTCTGCTTTCCATTAGACAGGGAACTATTCCAGGCAGCTCCTCACCCTGGATTTGCCTTTGGCACAGCAGCTCAGCACAAGCAGCAGTGACACTTAGAACAAGGTGTTTCCTTGTCTCTGCCTCAGCCTTACATTCCTTCTACAAAGGGAAAAAAGGAAAACATGAGAGGGGATGAGAATGGGATTCAAAGGCTCAGAAAAACCCCCCGAAACAAACAACAACCCCAGTGCCTTGGAGCTGGCAGGGCAAGCACAGCTCTGATGGCACTGAGGGCTCCAGGAGCCCCAATGCTTGCTAGGCTCGAGGCACTGAAGTGACACCACTCCACGTGACACTGTCCACTGCAGCAGGCGATGCTTTATCTGGGCTGGAGCCCAAACAGGTCCAACTACACTGAGGGGGGGGCTGAAACCTCTGTAATTTAAAGAGATCTGAAGGGAAGACAGAACCAGGCTCAGGTGATGAGGGAAGGGGATGTCACTGAGTGTATTGGGTTTGCATGTCCTGGTTTTGGTAGCAGGGGGGCTACAGGGGTGGCTTCTGTGAGAGGCTGCCAGAAGCTTCCTCCATGTCCAGCAGAGCCAATCCCTGCTGGCTCCAAAGATGGACATGCTGCTGGCCAAGCCTGGGCCAGTTAGAAATGGTGGTAACACCTCTGGGATAACAGATTGAAGAAGAAAATCAAAACAAAAAGCTGTTGCACAGTTGGAATTGCAGCCAGAGAAGAGCGGGGTGAGAACTTGTGAGAGGAATAGCTCTGCAGACACCGAGGGCAGGGGAGAGGGGGGCAGAGCTGCTCCAGGCACCAGAGCTGGGATTCCTCTGCAGGCTGTGGTGAAGACCCTGGTGAGGTGTGCCCCTGCAGCCCCTGGGGATCCACAGGGATGCAGAGATCCACCCACAGCCCCTGGGGATCCACAGGGATGCAGAGATCCACCCACAGCCCCTGGGGATCCACAGGGATGCAGAGATCCACCCGCAGCCCCTGGGGATCCACAGGGATGCAGAGATCCACCCACAGCCCCTGGAGATGCACAGGGATGCAGAGATCCACCCGCAGCCCCTGGGGATCCACAGGGATGCAGAGATCCACCCACAGCCCCTGGAGATCCACAGGGATGCAGAGATCCACCCACAGCCCCTGGAGATCCACAGGGATGCAGAGATCCACCCACAGCCCCTGGGGATCCACAGGGATGCAGAGATCCACCCGCAGCCCCTGGGGATCCACAGGGATGCAGAGATCCACCCGCAGCCCCTGGGGATCCATGGGGGATGCAGAGATCCCCCCACAGCCCCTGGGGATCCACAGGGATGCAGAGATCCCCCCACAGCCCCTGGGGATCCACAGGGATGCAGAGATCCCCCTGCAGCCCCCGGAGATCCACAGGGATGCAGAGATCCACCCGCAGCCCCTGGGGATCCACAGGGATGCAGAGATCCACCCGCAGCCCCTGGGGATCCACAGGGATGCAGAGATCCCCCCGCAGCCCCTGGGGATCCACAGGGATGCAGAGATCCACCCGCAGCCCCTGGGGATCCACAGGGATGCAGAGATCCACCCGCAGCCCCTGGGGATCCACAGGGATGCAGAGATCCACCCGCAGCCCTGGAGGAGCCCCCATGGGAGCAGGGGATGCCTGAGGAGAGGCTGTGACCCCGTGGGAGCCCCGTGGACAGAGGGGCCCTGCTGGAGCAGCCTGTCCTGGCAGGACTGACCCCATGGCAGAGTGACCCCCGGGCTGCAGCAGTGTGAGGGGGCTGCTGCCCCTGGGATGGACTCACCTTGGAGAAGTTCCTGGAGAACTCTCCCGTGGGAGGGACCCCAGGGTGCAGCAGGGGAATGACTCCTGTCCCGGAGCAGCGGGAGAAGGCACCGGGGATGAACTGACTGCAGCCCCCATTCCCTGTGTCCCTGTGCTGCTGGGGTAGGAGGTAGAGCTGGGAAGGAGGGAGGGGTGGGGGGAAGGTGTTTTTAAGGGTTTATTTCACTTCTCATTGTCCTGCTCTGATTTTGTTGGCAATAAATTCACTTTGTATCTCTTAATTAGAGCCTGTTTTGCCCATGATGAGTGACCTCTCCTGGTCCTTATCTCAACCCATGAACCCTTCATTAAATTTTCTCTCTCCATCCAGCTGTGGAGAGGAGTGAGGGAATGGATTTGGTGGGTGCTCAGAGTCCAGCCAGAATCAACCCACTGCACCAAGCGTGCACATCTGCTTCACACCTCACCCCAAGGGGCAGCTCACCCTCTCCAGAGCTCCGGGCTGTTACAGGAGGTCACAGAGGGCAGAGACACCGAGCCAGGTGCTGCTCACACACAGCAAAACACCCAAGGTGTGGAGCCACCAATCTCTACGAGACAGGGCACAACTGCCTCGTCTTCCTCTGCACTCCAGCACTGCTCTGGAGAGGGACTTCCATTCAACATGGAAACACCACATCGCCACCCTCCCTCACAGCTTGGAGCTGCTGCGTGTTTGCTTCTAATAACCATGTAAACACATGGGGATTTATTCTGATGATCAATAAAATAATCCTTGAATTTTTCATGTGTTTTTCACCTCGTGTCTTCCCCCTCAGGGCACTCTCCCCGTGCTGCACGAGGAGCGTGGGAGGAAGCGAAGGAAGCCGAAGCAAGGAGCCAGCTGGGCTGTGGATGCCAGGATCACCCTTTGCACTGGAAGCAGCACCACTGCCTCGTGCAACAGAGGAAAAACACCGAGGTCTGAAGCCCCTCACCCCTTCTCCTTTCCCTGAATGGAGCCCCGGTTTGATCCCCTCAGGTTTCCCTCGCCTCAGCCCCTGAGGACATCCCCCAGCGTGGCTATAGTGGCACCCTGAGTTGGCTGATGCCAGCTCTGGAATCAGCCCTTCCCACAGTCCCCTCCCTGCTCCTTCCACAGATTCCTTACTTTCAAATTAAACATGCAGGAAAGATGGGAAGTTCTGTGTGGGGAGTCCAAAAGAAAAGCAGCACCAACAGCCCATCCCAACTTCTTCAAGGGCTTCCTTAATTCCCACTTCACATTTCTCCCTCAGAACATCAGTGCTGCTGAGCAGCTCTGCCACTCTGGGACATGTGACAATTCCTCTGCTATTCCCATAAGCCCTGGGAGAAGAGTGGAGGATGGATTTGCACGGAACTGCTGCAAAGTTTCCCAGCTCACTGCAGCTTGAAATCACAAAAGAGGAGCTGGATGGGAGGTTGTTGAGACAGATAAGACACAAAACACTCCTCCTTTCAGGCAACAGATTCTCTTCCAGGCCTTGGATAGCTGCAAAGAAAGAGAAAAACTGTTCTCAACTCTCCAGTGATTGTTCCATCAGCATCAGCCTCAATCCATCAATCAGTCTGAGATTCCAACTTGGAATTCACAGTAAACCAAGACGCTGGGAAGAACTGTGAGGAAACAGAATAAAAACAATCCTGTTGCCAAGAAATCAGCTCCCAAAACGTTTGCATCTCGTCCCTCCAAACGCTGAAGGACAGAGTGAAGCCTTCCCAGCTGAACCTGCTGCTGGTGTTCTGATTGCTGCTCATGTCCTCGCTATACTTGAGCTCCTTCCAGATAAACAAACCTGGATTAAGTTTTCCAGTATCATAATCATAATTGGGGAAGAAAATTAAAATCTCACTGCTATTTGTTCAGCATTATAAAAGTGACTATGTCAGGCCTAACAAGCATCATTAGTTCCACTGAGAAGCCTTTCAGCTCCACGCAGGGACCAGAGCTTGGTTAAACACCCATTGAGATGTTGTTCCCCAGCTCAGATTTCTCAGCTGGGTGACTCAACAGGCTTTCCCTAATTTGCCAGTCACCAATAGCAACCCTTAAACCCCCCAAAAAAGAGCACTCAGAAGGATTTTTGGCAGCTCCCAGTCCCTAGAACAGGGTTGGGGTGAGGTCATGTGCTCTCCTTATACTCAAACCTTTGCACACAAGGGATGTTATAAATGAAAAGCAACGTGGAATGTGATGAGGAGCCAGGTAAAGGAGCTTGGATGGCAGGAATTATGCTGAACCTTCTCCCAAAGGTTAACTTTGTCCAGTGTTCTCCAGGAGGCAGGGCTGGGGTGGTGCCAGTGGCTGCACTCACTCTCCAGCAGCTCTGAATTAGGGATTTTAAGTTCCCTCCTCAGCAGTGGGGTCTCTGCAGCTGCTCCCTGAGACCAAGGGAGATGTGTTATCACTCACCCTCCCCAAAGCCTCGGCAGCAAACAGCCAGCCTGAGAGGATTTACGAGGAGCACACCAATCCCAAATCCCTCTTGTTAAAGTTTATTGCTATGGTAAATCTCCGCTGCAGAGGGAGGTTGTTGTAGCAACGCTTTGCCATGATTTTAACTTCACCTCTCTCTTCTCCTGCCCCCAGAGGTGTCATCCCTACCATGGAGCTACTCAGCGAGGTGGCAGAGGCAGGGGATGCCCTGCACAGCTCCCTGGAGCGTCTCCCTCTCCTGCTTCCCCCAGCACTCCCCATCCATTGCAGGCAGTTCTGCATCTTTTTTGGAGAAAAGCACTGGAAACACGTTACAAACACACCCACTGCCAAAGCAGCTCCCCAGACTGAGCCATCCTTGGCACAAAGTTAAGGAAGCAGTCTCCAACAACTTGGATTAAGCTTTTTTTTCTCCCTTATGAATTATGAATTTAGGTTAGGAAGAAAACCCTTCATGGACACCTGCCTAAATCCAGGTGTATTTTGACTGCACCACATTTATGGTGGTATCCAGTTTGTGGTACTCAAACAGAGCAGAGGGTGCACACATTCACTTCTACCACTCCTGGCAGCAAGAATATTCCCTTTGGACCTTCCAATCGTCAGAGGAATTTCACCAGAAGGAGCCAGACAAGCCCACAGACACTTTTGTTTCACCTCTACACCTCATTCAGCTGTAGCCGCGTGTTCCCTGCACAAGAGCCCAGCACTCCCACCTTAACAGAGGCTCTAAATAACATCTCGCCTTCCTTTCCTTTCTCTGGTTTTTCATCTTTCCTAACTCCACACTACATTTCTTCCCTGCAAACACCCAATTTAGATGGCATCAGGAGGTGCTAACAAAAAATGCTTCACTGTCTTGTCAGCAGATTACAGAAAGGCGTCTCATTCAAGTTTATCCAGTTGGAAACAGAAGTAATTGATGTGAACTTGAAAAATATATGATTTGGAAGAGGGGGGTGGGAGAAGCTTCTCGCCAGCATCGCTGTTCCACCCAGCTCATCCCTCGGTTGCTCACCCGGGGCTGGTTAATCAGGAGCTCCATTATCACCTCCCTTTCCCACATTTACCTCGGGCACAAGGATCTGGGATGAGGACAAGGTGTAAACGTGCACGTGCTGCAGGTCCCGGTCTGGCTCTGCTCTCTGCAAGTGAAGCTGCAGCGAAGGGAGAACCAAGGATTCAATTAGGACAGGGACTGTGTTTGCCCAGGCAGGGATGGTGTCTGGGGCAGGGGGACTGGAGTGAGGTTCCTGTTCCTCCTCCCTTGGTCACAGCTGCCCCTTCTGACAGTGACAGCTTCACTTCCAAAGGCAGGAGCAGCAGGGAATATTAGAATCCCAGCATGGCTTGGGTTGGAAAAGACATTAAAGCTCATCCGGTTCCACCCCCTGCCACTGGCAGGGACTCCTTCCACTATCCCAGGTTGCTCCGAGCCCCATCCAACCTGGCCCTGGACACTCCCAGGGATCCAGGGGCAGTCACAGCCTCTCTGGGCACTCCATCCCAGCTCCTCCCCACCCTCCCAGGGAAGAACTCCTTCCCAAATCCCATCTAACCCTGCCCTCTCTCAGTTTGAAGCCATTCCCCCTTGTCCTGTCATGCCCTTGTAAAAAGTTTAGGGAGTGGTGACTCCTGAGCAGGGCTGAGACACAGCAGCACTCCCTGATCCCCAGGGCTCCCAGCATGAGGAATGTCCCAGCATCTCCCACAGCTGCACCAAACATCTGCCACGCCACGCTCAGGAGATGGGAACACCAAGTCCCAGCACAGCACAGGGTCCTGACATTCCCTCTGGATCTCCCAGGGCAGAACCTGACTCTGAGCCATGGTAGCAAATTAAAGCCCTTTTGCCCAAGACACAGAAGTACCCGTGGGTGAGCACTGACATTTCCCTCGTGCAGCTGCACCATCGTATTAAAACCAGAATTACTCTGTGCAATCAGCTCTCCTCATCCCAGCTAAACAACCCCTCCCAGCCCTGCTCAACTGTGCAGCGTTGCAGAAGTGCAAAGCAAGTCACTCCAAAGCACAGTTTGAAGTCATTGTTATTATTATTATTATTTCTATTGCACAGAGCACCCCCCAGGTGAGAGTCCAACCAGAACAGGTGTTGCACATCCTTTATTTCAATTAAATACTGTAATAGGGAGAGCAGCCCAAGGCTACAGGGAGCCAAATTAGAAAATTGCATGGAAAACACAAATAAAATGGATCAGAGTCACTCAGGTGAGGCTCACAGGAATGTGGCTGCCTGTTCCTCTGGGCAGCTCTGCTATTAAGGAATGAGGTTCTCAGGGAAAGGCCCTCTCATGGTGACATCTTCTGCTGACACCATGGCCAGCCGTGGCTTCTGCTGAAGGGGAGGAACAAATCCTGCCTCGGATGGATCCTCCCAGGTACATCTGAGACTGTCACAGAGCTGAGAACTGAACTCAGGCAACTGCTGTTGAACGTCCAAGTTGTCTGCAGCACCAAGGTAAGAACTCACATGAGCCCAGCAGCTGAAAGCCTTTGGAAGGATATTTTCCCAGCAGACTTTAATTTTGGAAAGGAAAAATGGACTAGACTAGCAGCTCTCTGCTACCTGCCCAATACAAGCACTGGACATCGTCACTTTGCCAAGGCAGCTCACCTGGGAGTCCAGGAAAGGAGGCTTTTAAAACTCAGCCATAACAGTTTGTCCTCCTCTGCTCCACGTTCTGGGGTCCTGCATCAAAGCAGATAAATAAAGCACCCAACTCCACGCCCACGCTGCCAATAAACTGGGATACTTTCCCTTGGGATGGAGCCATTCCGGAAGGGAAGCAGCATTTACAAAAGCTGACACTGATTTCGGGAGAAATATATTTGGAACAGTGGAAACATGGCACTAAAATCCGCCTCTCCATTTCTTTGAAATTAAAAACCCCAACACAACCCTTTCCTCAGATTCCTCCCCAGGAAGATGAAGCCAATTTTCCAGCATCCCAATGAATATTTCAAAGATGAGTGTTTCCTTAAGCTAATTGCTGCCCATTATCATGGAATTAAAAGCCAAATGGATTGAAGGCAATTGAGCCTCATCCCTTTCACTATTCTCTTTTCCCCAAAGACATTCCTGATTTTTAACTCCTCTGACCCTTGGGCTTTCAGACAGGTTTTCTGACAGGTTTTCTCACAGCACGAGAGCTCAAGGAAAGGTTCATGAACTGCAGAGGGCAGAAGGGACAGGTGGAGAGGCAGGATCCATGGTGAACAGTTCCTGAGGGAATTCCAGCACACTGGGAATGTACTCCCACCAGTTTGCATCCATCCCCTGCCTTCCCCCTGTTTGTAATCCACACACTGACGCAGGGCATCGCTCCTCCTGTCCTCACTACTCACCACATTGGCTTTTTCTGCGCTAAATCCCACAATTCAGCTTCCAATCCAATACCCTGGATGCATCCCTGCTCCCCAGAACCCTGCCTGGCTGGACAAACTGCTGGAGCAGGGCAGGTACAACCTTCAACAGCAGAGCTTCACCTTGCACTGATCTCCAAAATACAACTGAAGGACTTGGGATTTTTAAATTTAAAGTCTGACACAAGCAACAGGTGACAGACTCTGCCCTTTCCTGTTGTCACAGCTATTCCACCTACCCAGAATCACCGGGATTTTTCCTTCAGGTCCCACCCACTTTGTTTTTTGCCTTTTCCCAGCGTTGGCTCCTCATTGCAGCCCCCAGCACAACAGCACCGAGCAGCTGCTTGTTCACCGAACAGCCCAAGTGTGCATTGGCCCCTCTTAAACCCCGGCACACAGAGCTATTTGTTACTCAGCTGAAAGGCTCCCAGGGAAGCTTTTGTGACTGAAATGTGACTTTTCCCCCTTTCCATAAAGGAGGAAAACAAACCCAAGCAACTCCTGCAGGCAGCTTCCCATTTATTGCCACCTCCTCCAGCAGTGTGCACTGGGGACTGCCGTGAGGAACTACAGGAATTGGGAATGAATTCCTGTATTTGCCACCCAGACCCAGGCCCTGGCCACTGCACAAGGGACTAAACAGGACTGCAGGTCTGTTCTGCAGTTGGAATTTCCTTTGGGAAAGCTGTCAGTGCTCTCGGAGTCCCCGCAGGTCTTTGAAGGAGGCCTGAGGAGCGATCTCAAGGAATGCCAGTCATGCCGAGCTCAGCCTTCCCCCCCTCCCACACGGGGCTTTTGTTCACTCGCTGTTTACAGCTCAGAATTACTGTCATCATAAATGTTGAATCACAAGGCTGGAATCGCAGGGAAGGATTCCTGCTTTGTTTGTGGCTCCCTCATTGTTGCCCACCTTTCCCCCCCTCCCGTTTGGTTGTGTTCCTCATCCAGTTTATGTGACACGCTCAAGTCTCGGAGGGATGAGAGCTATGGCAACAGGAGTTGTGCAGCTAATCCCTGATGCAGAGTGCTGAAATCACACCGTGCAGCAGCACATCAATTCATGAGAGCAGCCCTGCTTTCATTCATGTTAAACTTGGGGAAAGAAGTGCCAGAAATTCTGTGCGAGGGGAAAAACTCAGGGCAGCAGGTCCCACATGGCTCAGTGCAGTGGGTTTATAAAGCTGGAGCCTGGTCATGAGAGGAGGTAGAAATGGAGCCTGGACAGGTCAGACCAGCCTGGAAACATAACAAGAAATGGCAGAGCCTGTGGAAGTGGCTGGAAATTGGTAAAGACTCACTTCTGTTGCATTTCTGCTCCAGGTCACTATTTCTGCTCATGGACAGGGGGTGATAATTCGATATTGCACCCTCACAACCCTCCCTAAACTTTAATTCCCTCCAGCTGGTCCCAGTCTGAGCCAGAAGCCCCAGGGACAACACCCCAAACTGCTCCAGCTGGGGCTGAGCCCCCCTCCCTGCCCAGCCTAGAGACCCCTCCAGCCTTGCTAGGCACTGACACGATTGTCAAGCACCAGCTCAGCCCCTCAGCACCACCAGGAACAAACTCCACAAACAGTTCTATTTTTCAGAAAACCCCTCTGCTCTCTTTCTACCTGGAAAGATCACTGGTGTGGAGCTGTCTGTGCTGTGTCTGCTCTCCAGGACATTCCTGGCTCTATAAAACACCAGGGGAAAACCCCCCCACCTGCTGTGGGACACCAGGAAACTGCTCCTACCTGGGCAGCCCAGCAAAAAAACCAGGAATTAAACAAACCTCCTGAAATACTTGAACACTGCACGCATTTAAAAAAAACCCAAGGAAAAAGCAGGGAACCAAACCTCATTTGTGCTCTCCATTCAGCTCTTCCCTGGGAATTAATCCATGATTCACAACTTCCCATCCGTGGGCTGAGAACCAACTGGTTATGAATGAATATTTTTGCAAGCTAAAGAATGTGCAGGGTCTACTCTGGGACAGCTTTTACACCAAAACCACAACTTTACAACCAACACCTCAACCCCAAAAAGAGCTGCACAGACTCACCCCAACCTTCACCTCCTTCTTGGAGAGGTTCAGTTGCTGTAGGGGGAGAGCTGAGACCCCCAGACCCACAAGGGGATGGGATTAGGGAAAAATCCCTGCCCTCCACAGCCAGAAATAAAGGATGATGCCAGACAGGTGTGGGCTGTGCTGGAATTTGGGTGGGATTCAAGCAGCACCCTTTTTGTAACTACGACAGCGAGAGGTGTGAATGGAGGGCTGCTACAGAGGAAATTATAATTTATAATAATTTATGTTCTCATTTAGATGGCATAACTTATTGTAAATAAAAAAAGTAAGTAAGTAAAAGCTTTTCTTTTTAAGGGAGAAAAAAAATAGATTTGAGATTGGGCAATAAAACCAGCAAAAACTAGAGGAGCCTCCTCGGGGTCCCTCTCTTCTGCTGCTCCCCCTGCAAGGAACCACCTGAGCTGTTACTGTTCCCCAAATCCACCAAAATCCTCGGGATAAATCAGATTCCCCAACAGGGCCTCGTGGTGTCAGTGAGCCAGGCATTGTTTTATTCTTGGCCAGGGTTTGGGTGTGTGGCTGACAAAGCTCTGGCCTCCACACAGACCCTGATCCAAACCTTTGCCACTTATTTATACATTTTGAGCAAACAAAGAAATGAACGTACCCTGGCTCTAAGCCACACAGTTCTCTTCATCATTTAGCATGCCACTGATTATTGATTTCTTGCTCTTCCTGCTTACCTGGCCCACATCCTTCAGTCCTTTTATCAGCAGGGGCTTTCCAGATTTCCAGGCCTTGATCTCCTCTCTATCTCCTGGTTACTCCAACATCCTCCAAGTGCCATAAATCTAAGTTCCCAAATTCAATCTCCAAGTCCTTTTGGCTCAGTTTGTTGGAGCTGGTCAGGCTTGGTTTCAGCAAACCTAAATGTTTAAGGTGACTTAATGATCAAAGTAACAAGGGCCTGCGAGGAAACTCAGCTGGTGCTGGCTGAAAGTGGGCACTGCTCACAATTAATTTTAAAAACTCATTAAAAATTAGTAAAGGAAGTGATAACATTTCCAATATGACAGCTTTATTGAGCTTCAGGGTGATGGGTGTGGGACAGGAAGGGGAAGGGGAGGGAAAAGGAAGGGGCGGGATCTCCATGCCTTGCCTGCCAGGGGATTCCAGAACCTTCCATACACTCCTGGAAGCTCAGCAGTTTCAGGATTCAGCTGCTCTGAATCTTGTAGGTAAGTTTTATTCACTGTTTTTGTTGTTGTTGTTCTTGGTGGGTTTTTTTTGTTTTTTTTTTTTTTTTTTTTTTTTTTTGTTCAGTGTTTTCATTTTGGGGAAAGTTTGTTCTTTCCCCTTGGCTCTATGTTAGGGGATATTTTGGGAGTGATGGATGTGTGTGGTGAGTTCTCCCACGGGAATTGTCCATGTCACCGCAAGATCTGCAGTCAGATCCTCAACCTTCCGGTGTGCTGGGGTGAATTTGGAGCAGAATCAGCTCTCGAGTGTGCTGAGCAGGGACCTGTTCTTCACCCCTGGAAGGGTACCTGTTCTCCAGGTGCACAGCCCTGGAGAGTTGATATTTTCTTTCTATTATTTATTTGCCTTATTAATTTAATGCTATTTTTACCAATTTCCTTATTAATCTAATTTAATTCCTCCATTTTATTAGTAAACTTCAAATGGGGATTGGCTTTGCAACACCTGCCTAGTGCTGAGTTTGCCTCTATAATTCTCTGTGCTCAGGTGTTGCTCCTCTGAGCTCTGGTTTAGGCTGGAGAGCTGGAATAGAAGCTAAGTTTTCCCAAGTTTTATTAGGAAATAAAGCAGTGCAGTTTGGCTGATTCTGCTGGTGGAGACTTGGGGGAAGGAGAGGTGTGAGCACCTGGAAAAATCCCTGATGAGCCTTGCAGCTCGCATAGAAACATGCAAATAAAGTGGTTTTTGGAGCCATGTGGAGAATTTGACTTTGTTCAAGCTGCACCTCAACATCTGCTGGGTACCTGGGATGGCTCAAACCACAGGCACCAGCACTGTGTTTTCAGTGCTTTTGGAAATCCTGCTGCTCTGGGTATGGAGGGTTGTGCTGCTGTTTTTATTCCAGCAGTGCCTGTGATGTGCTGGGTACAGGTTTAGGAATTTGCATCCAAAAATTCAAAAGAGGCGGTGTAACGTAGAAACACGTTCCCGTAAAATCCTTGTGGCATCTTCATGGGAAGCTGGCATGTTTTAATTAATTTGTGAACAGAAGTTGGATGTGGGGGAAGCGCAGGGATTCCTGAGCATGGCAGAGGCACTTTAGGAAAAACAGTGGGGTTTAAGGAGAGGGATGAGGGACAAAGCTCCTCCTGAAGTGGCTCTGGACACAGCTCTGGTGGCTGTAAGGAACTGTGGAGTGGTCCCTGGCAGGAGCAGCTTGTCCTTGCCTGTGTTCAGGACAGGAAAAGGGAATTTTACGTGTGCTGCTGATAAACTTTAAGCCTCCCTGCTATCACTTTATGCATGTCAGGATTTGTCAGGGTAGGAAAGCAGATTATTGCAGATGCTGCAGAGCCAGGGGCTCCCCACTGTGGGTTTGGGATCAGCACTGGGTGGGCACAGAACAGCTGGGAAAGGGGTTTTTTGGCTGCCCTGTGCAGGTGAGCCTGAAAGTGCCCCCAGTGCTGGCAGAAAATACTGGTTGTGCTTTGAACTGGGGCCTGTCTGACACAAATTGGGAAGCACCTCCCCTAAATTTCCAGGGGTGCTGAGCAGAATGTGCTTTCTGTACCTGTTGGAACCTTCTGTTAGGTGGGACCTGTCCTCGGGACTGAGATGTTGGTGGCTCCGTAGACCTGGCAGAGCATCTGTACCCACCAAAAGTGCTAAAACCACAAAAGCCTCCCTTCTTCCTGGGAGAATCCATGGCAGGAAGCTTCCTTAATTCACAGAACCCCCAAACAGTCTAAAGATTCCTTTAATGGAATAGTCCCGGCTAATGGAACAAGACATATTCAACCCACAAAATAGAAACTAAATCCAACCGTGGGAATTAACTGAGAGTATCTGAGGTAACATAATTATTTACCTAATTCTGAGCTTTGGATGTACCTGGGGGCTCTCATTGTTTCCCCATAAGCAAAGAGCAGCTTGGAGCCTGCACAGAATTTACTTTAGACAGAAACAAGAATAAATAGAGCAACAGAAGTGAAATCTTTATTTAGAGCAGGTGTGCTGGGCTGCTCTCTGCCATGCCACATTAATCCGGCCTGCAGCGACCACAGCTGCCCTGCCAGAGCTGCAAACCTCGGGAACACGGAGGGGCAGGAGCAGGAGGGGATTGCCCATTGGAAATTCTCCGTGGTTTTGGTTATTTAGATGCAGTTTTCACTTTAAAAGGGTTGCAAAGCAGTTTCAGGCTACTTCAAAGCAGTGCTCTGGATAGAAACGTGCTTTTCTCTGTTCTGGGGGAGGGTGGGGAGAGGACGGTCAGGCAGCTGATCCTGGGGGCTACGGCAGGATTTTTAGTCTCTGTTTGGAGGGTCTGAGCAGACTGAGCTTAGGAAACCTCAGCCCAGCCATCCCCTCTCTTTTGGGGCATTTATTGCCTCTCTGAGGATGTTTCCAAGTGCTGCAGTCCCTGCTCTGGTGTTCAGAAAATGCAGAGTAGAAAATGCTGAAATCCTCAAGTGCTGCTGGGGAGGGAAGCAGGACCTGTGGTGCTTGGAGGGGAAGAAAGCAGGTGAGGGAGTGGGGATGATCTCCACTCCTGGTGGTAACCAAATCCCTGCTGAAACCTGATTAACACACATCACTTACTTTAAGATTCTCTCTTCAGGTATTTTAAGGAACCTTTTATTGTTCCCAAGCTCCCTTCAAGCTAAAATTTTGCCCTGGGAAGAGGAAGGTTCTTTTAGCTTTGGCTTTTCTGTCAAGGTCTAAGCTGGTCAGTAAAAAAAAAATTCCCTTCATTTTTCTGTTGCATGTTATTCCTCGTGTGCCTGCTTTTGGGATAGGGTTTGTTTCCTAAAAAGCAAAGAGCTTGGTGTTGGGATGAGTAATTAGAGCAGTGAATGTCAGTGAAAACATGAGGTTTTTTGGAAGCACGAGGGGTTGGAAAGGCATTCCTGCCTCAGCAGGGAAGAGGAGGGGGATTGGAGAAAGGGTGAGCTTTGTTTACAGGCTCCTGAGCAAAGGTGAGAGATCTGATCAGTGAAAAGTTCAGCGCTGATAGACTTGTTAAAAGTTGCCCTTGACTGCTTACAGGCATCATTTTAATTTAAATGTAATAAAAACCTGAAAGGGAAAATTAAGATGCGGAAAGCAGTTGAAAAGCCTGTCTGAAGACATCTGCAAAATGGTTTTATTCCGAGCAAATATAAGAAAACTGTTGGGGTTTTTTATTGTCAAACAATAATTGTGCCTCCATTTATACAACGGCTTTTACAACCAAATCTCTTTCATAGATTGCTTCCAAAACAACGCAGAAGTTGATTTATTTTTAAACCCTGTCCCCATAACCCTCCTCTCCCTGGTGATTGAGCATCTCCATGGTGGCAGGGAGTGGCTGGAGCTGAGGTTGTGAGGGAAGGGGGGGATTTGGCTGGGGCAGAGCAAGGCAGGGACCTCCCTCAGCCCCTTTCCCTCGTGCTGAGCCCGGTGGCAGTGCCCTGACCTGGACCCACCCTCCCTGTGGTGCCAGCGTGGCACGAGCTGGGTTAAGGATGGGGGAGGATTGTTCTGCTCGGGGCACCTTTATCTCACTTGGGTGTTTTTCTTTTCCTCGACCCAGTCCTTTCCCAGTCCAGCTTTGTCCAGGTCCCAGTAGAAGTGCTCCCTGTGCTCTCAGCTCTCTTCTGTGATCATTTTGGCAGAGGTGGATCTTTGCATTCCCCTTCAGTTCCCAACCAGGCCTGAAAATGAAATGTTCTGCTTGCAATAAATACAAAAGTAGAGGTGCCTGTTTTCCATACCCTCTAAAAATCCCACTGCTGTCTCCAGAGGACAAGGAATACTTCTGTCCCACAGGTCCCATGGGCACAACCCTGTCAGGTTTCCAGATCTGGGAATATTTTGGAAGATTATGCAGTGTAATCAGTAGATCATGGGAGTGGGGTACTGAGGTGTAGGAGCTCTCTCAGCTGTGCAAACCCCTTTGGATTCAGCTGCACAACATACGGGATTTTCTGCGTGGGGTGAAATGGTCGCTGCTCTAATGATCTGCATTTCTCTGTCCTCTTCTGATGGCAGCTCAGAGCACTGTGAAATGGGGAGGTTTTGACCTGTTTGGCTGTGTCTGATGTCAGGAAAGCAAAACAATGCCAGAACCTAAACCCAGAAGCCCCAAGAATCCTGATTTGGGCTTTGTGCTTAGAAGGCAGGAACTGAATCTTTCCCTGGGTGAGGAACTTAAAACCTACAGCCAATTAATAACTGCTGTAAAATAGTGCTTTAGTCTGGAAGTGCTGACAGAGAATTTAGTGCACCTTATGGAGGGCAGGGGGGTTACAGATTAATTAATTAAGTTTTGGAAAGTCTGTAATCCTTGGACAAAGGGCTCTGTAAATGTAATATGCAACAGCTATTGCTGCAAGCTCCTCTGGTTTCAGATGGGCTGGGGACATGAGGTGCCTTTAAAAGAGAATCACTGAGGTGACCAGGCCAGGCTGGCCTACCCGGGATAGTGGGAGGTGTCCCTGCCATGGCAAGGGGTGGCACTGGATGAGCTTTGAGGTCCCTTCCAACCCAAATCATTCCATGATCCTTCAGAAAGGAGAGCCTGGCTCATGATGTGGTCAAGCAGAAGGCTTGAAGGCCTCTCTGTTCTGGGGTGTGTTTGAGATTTGGGCTTCTGAGACTCTTTTGGGCTGCCTGGGGTGGTCAGGCTCCTCCAGGTGTTGTTGTGTGTCTGTATCCAGAGCAGTTTTGGTGACTGCAGGGACCACAGCCCCTGGTCCCCTGTCCCCAGCAGCAGTCACTGAGTGGGGTCAGGGCAGCGCCTGCACAGTTCAGCTCAGCTGATGAAGCAGCACCTTGTCCCTGAGTGTCCTCCTGCAGCTTTGTCCCTTGCTGTCCTGGGGACAGTGACAGGGTTGTGGGAGCCCCTGTGTGGCTGGAAGTGCCCTGAGGACAGGACCCTGCAGTGCTCAGGACAGTGGGGATGTCACGGACACCCAAAGCTCTGTACCCTGTGTTGAGCCCGAGTGCAGGATGTGGCTGCTGTGGCCTGGCTGAGGAGCTGCCTTTGCCCCCATGTCAGTGGCTTGGGGCACCAGGACGTGTCTGGCAGTGCTGGTGGAACCAACCCAGGCCTTGGGACCTGTCACACCATGGAAAGGGCCATCTGTGCTGCTGCCAGGAGCCCGTACTGCTGCCACAGGGGCTTGTCCCTGTCCCCTGGGGGGATTAAGCCATGTCCCTGCACCCCAGCGTGGTGGCCTGGCTGTCCTGCCTGGCTCTGAAGGCAGCTGGCTCTGAGCATCCCGTGCTTCACTCTGGATCCTCCTGCTAAGCCAGAGCACAGTTCCCTACCACAGGAACCTGCAGCATCCCGTGACACTTGGCAGCTGGCAGGGACTGTGAGAGCCACAGGGACAGAAACACTCTGGGGTGGCTGTTTTCCTGAGATCCCAGGGCTCTGAGGTGCCTCTGGAGCGGCTTGGAGAATGGTGGGAAGTGGCAGAGCTCCTCAGAGAGCCTCGCTGGGGCCAGGCAGCAGCATATGGGTCTCATATGCTTGGGTTGGCCCTGTCTGCTCCTGGAGTAATTGCTCGTCTGGCTGGAAGCCATTCCAGTTCAGATGTGGAAAAGGAGCTGCTGGTGACACTTCCCAGGTTTCAGTCCCTTCCCTCCTCCCCACTCCTCACTGTCCTAATTAAATTTAATATTAAAGTAAAACATTAAAGACATTATCACAGAGCTTTCATCTGACACACATAAACATCTTCCTAATTTGTTAGGTCATTAGCAAGGCAGAATAAATCGAAGGGAGCGTGTGGAGGCTCCAGGGGTGGCGAGTCAGCATTTTGAGACTGGGGGAGTGGGTTTTTGGGTGAGCACGTGCTGGGCTGGGCGGGCTTGGCAGCCTTGGCTTGTCCAAACCTGGCACTGAACATGGCCCAGAGTGGGGCCAGACAGGGCTGCTGGACCTGTGTGTGCTCCAGGGGTTTGTGGGGCCAATCCAAGTGTGGGATTCCCTCTCCGTCCCTCTCCTTCCCACATCAGGACACTTTCTTAAGGTATATTGGAATTTGAGTTGGGGTTTTTTGAGCCTCTTTGCACCTCTGCAATATGAGGATTTATCTCTCCTGTTTTGCTCAATGGAAGCAGGAATTGTGGAATTCCAGGGACTGGAGCTGCCATAAAGCTGTGGAGAGAGAAGGAATCTTTCTCCTGCTGCTTTGGTGGTCACTGGGTCACAAACCCTCCAAAGAGACCTCTGAAATGGCACTTAGGTGTCTCAGAAAGGAGAAGGGATTGCACAGCAAATGGGGCCGGAATGGCTCTGTTTTGCCAGGGATGTGGGAATCAATCAGCAGCTCCCTTCAGGCTGGAGTCATCCAAGGGGCTTTGTCTGGATATTGGGTAACTCTTCAGGAAGCATTAACCACGTGCAAACTTTGAGCTTTCCTGACAGGAGGAGGCTCAAAGTTGGTTTTTTTCTCTCAAAAAAATTGCAGATTAAGACTGCCATGGTTGTGATTCCAAGTATTGCTCTACCAGTGCAGGGAGAGGGCTTGGGGGAGTGGAAGAACTCAGACCCTGCCATGACTCCCTGAATTCTTGGGAAGATTGCACATTCTGGGCAATTTAGTGGGTGCCATCAGCTGTATGATTCAAATGATTTCATTTCTGGAAGTTTTAAGTATGTGAAGGTTTATAAATATGCATTTTTTTAACACATATGAAAAATACGTTATTAAAGGTCTCTTTCCACCTGAACCAGTCCATAACATTTCACTCTTGGATAAACCACTCTGGGTGTTGTTATTGTCTAGGAAGGTGCTGATGCTGCTAAAGCCTGGCACTGCTGGATTTGATTCCTGCCATCCCCGCCTGATGTGGATAATAGACCGAAAATAACCGGGGCTGCTCTGTGTTGGAAGGGAACATCAACGTTCCTGCAGCCAGAAGAGTTCTGAGGAACTGCAAACAAATCACTTTGGGCTTCATTTACAAGATCAGGTCTTGCTGTACAGGTTGGGCTGTCCTGAGGGATGGTTTGACTTAAATTCTGGAGTAGAAGCTCAGATGCAGCGAGCTGGGCTCACTGGAGCTTGAAACAGGCTGGGACCAGGAGGTTTGATTCTGCCTGGTTTGGGAGGGGCTAAAAGATTTGATTCTTCATTTTTGCAGGTTTGTCTTTGCATGTCAGAACCCAGATGAAACCTTGAGCTTTTCCATTGACCAGGGTAATTCTTTGGCCTTGCAGTGAGAACGATGGAGCTGAGCTGAGGTGTTCCCAGGGCAGCAGCAAATCTAAAATAAACTGTTTTGCAAAGAAACGCTGAACTATTTCTGGGTTGAACCTTTGTTCCATTGGCCCCAACTCCTCTGTTGGGAAACCCTGGCCACTCAATGCACGCTGCCACTCCAGGGAAGGATCTCCAGGACCTTTCCAGGTGAGGAGAGGCTCTTTGATGAACATTTTCTCAGACGGCACAAACTTGAGCAATAGTTTTGCATTTGCTTGATGAATCTTCTCCCCAGCATATGCTCAGTGCTTGGATGAATGAGTTATTTAAGTGTATTTGAAGGTTATGACAGACACCTGTAAACAGACAGATATTGATAAAAATGTCATTTGGAAGCAGATCTGTGCCTTTCTTGCAATCCAATTACTCCTGATGGCGAGGAGCCCAGAGCTCCCAGCACAGTGCATTAACCCAGAGTGTGATGGACAGGCTGCCCTCAGAGGGAGCACGAGCAGGGCCTCATTCACCTCTGGCTTGGATGTAACTGCAGGAGTTAATGGAGTTGTTTGTAATTCACACGGGAGCGGAAGGGGACTGACTCCAGACGTGTCCATGGGCTTCTTGTGGACCTTGTGTCAGCTGAAGGTGCTGAGGGATCCAGACTGACCTCTCCTGATGTTATCCAGCTGGAGGTCTGGCTCCAGAAAAGTTCCCCTTGGAAGATTGCCTGGGAGTTGCTGCCCTAAGTCATGCAGGGAGGAGTTTCTGTGGCTCTTCCCAGATAAGCTGTGGCTGCCCCATCCCTGGAAGTGTCCAAGGCCAGGCTGGAACAACCTGGGATAGTGGAAGGTGTCCCTGTCCATGGCAGGGGTGGAATGGGATGAGCTTTGAGGTTCTTCCAACCCAACCCATTCCATGATTTTATGACTCTTTACTCATGGAAAGAGCGGTGAGACCGTTGCTTCATCTGGGGGCTGCCTTTCTTGGGGGAAGCAAACACAGCCAGATGTGCTCATTAAAAATGGATTCCCTTCGCCTACCAGCTCTCCAGGAGCTCCTCAGAGCTTGTAAGTGGGAGTGCTTTCGGCTGGGGTGGGAATTGTTCCTGATGGCTCCGGTGTTGGACACACGGGAAGCACTAACACAGCTTTTAATGGGAAACAGACACTGCGAGTCCATCAAGCTGTTCTTGACCTCTTGGTTTCCTGAGAGGAACTTCTTCCTCTTGTTATCTTCCTCCAAGCTGGAGAGTAATGGAATGTGGATGGAAGTGGTTCTGCTGTGCAGTTCTCACGTAGGGCAGGAGCCCAGAGCTGCCTGCAATGCAATGATTATTTGGTGGCAGTGCGAGCATTCAGAGAAGTGAAAACAAAAAGCCAAGGTTAATGGAAGTTGCATTTCATCTGGATTGCTCTTATTTCCTATTTTATAAGCTCGTGCTCCATGCAGGTGCTTGGCTTATATCTTCATGCTGTCAATAAAGCCAACGTGTTTGAGCAGACAGGATTAATGCAGATTTTAAGGGCTATATTTAGAAGTAATTTAGCTATCATCAGTCAGAAGGGTGGGGAGAGATGTGATGGTTATTCATACTGATTGAATATTCTATTGATAGAGATACTTATTAACCCTAACCGTGTCTTTCCAGCTTGTTTTTGGGTCTTGAACAAGGAAAAAAATTGAACTTTTTTTCATTTTGAGAGAGAGAGAGAAGCAGAATTCACGTGTTGGAATGGGCTTGGAGGGAAGCAGCAGGCTGGTTAGTGGGACCTGAAATGGGGCCCCTGGAGCTGGCTGGTGGCAGTGGGATGGGTGCAGTGCGAGGTCACAGGAATGCTGGAGCAGGGAGGGGCTGGCTGATGGGTTTTTATGGCACAGGTGTTCAGGGTGTTTAGAATTTGGGGAGGTGTTTGAGCTTCTGTTCCTGACTGAGCAGTGAATGGACAAGCTCAGAGCAAACTTTGGCCTTTCTTTTTTTCTTTCCCTTTTTCTTATTTTCCCCCAGGGATGTGAGGGAGAGGGAGGAATCTCTTAGGGAGTGATTCCTGCTCAAAATGCTCCTGCTCTGAGTGATGGTAGTGAGGTTGGGGAGCCATGAGGAGTGTCACCAGTGGTGTGACAGGAGGAGAGGGCAGGGACTGTCCCCTGTGCTGGCACTGCTGGGGCACCTCCAGAGCTGAGTCCGGTTCTGGCCCCTCATGGCCAGAGAGACCCTGAGGGGCTGGAGCGTGGCCAGGGAAGGGAACAGAGCTGGGAAGGAGCTGGAGAATTCCTGAGGGAGCTGGAAAGGGGCTCAGGCTGGAGCAAAGGAGGCTCAGGGGGGCCCTTGTGGCTCTGCACAAGTCCCTGACAGGAGGGGGCAGCCGGGGGGGTCGGGCTCTGCTCGCAGGGAACAGGGACAGGAGGAGAGGGAACGGCCTCAGGCTGGGCCAGGGGAGTTGGGGTTGGATTTGAGGGAAATTTTCTTTGTGGAAAACGGTGGTGAGGCCTTGGAACTGCCCAGGGAGGTTTGGAGTGCCCACCCCTGGAGGTGTCCAGGGAAGGCCTGGACGTGGCACTCGGTGCTCTGGGCTGGGGACAAGGAGGGGATGGGGCACAGGCTGGACTCAGTGACCTTGGAGGGCTTTTCCAGCCCCAGTGATTCTGAAGAACCAAGCGCTGGGCACTCGCTGCAATTCCATCTCCTTTCCCAAAGCCTCTGCCCTGCACTCGCCGCTCTCTCGCCGCGTTTCCTGAGCAGAGATTTCATTTCAGATAGTGCAGCCACTGCTCTGCGCTTCCAGGAGCATTTATAAAATGGAATTACCAGAAATAATCACGGTGATTAACATACAGAGTTACAAAAAAGGGAAGATTAATTACAAAGCTGTAATTCATCTGCAAATATGAACAGTGAGGGAAGTTCGATGAGTTTAGCAGCCGTGAGGTGCCCCTTAGGGTGTGCATCCATGGAATTCGGGCTGTGCTGAGCTTCCTGGGAAGAAGGAAGGAAACTGAGGCACTGAGATGGAAAATCACTGGTGTTTGTTATCCAGAAAATCAGATGGAATGGGATCTGAAAGCCCTGACTCTGCTCCTTGCCGTGACCGGGGGACAGAAATCTGTTTTCATTACACTGAGTGTTTCCTGCATCAGAATTTGTAAAAGTTGCCCAGGAACTCGGTGGCACTGGTGAGAAATGACTCTGTCTCCAGTCTGCTGAGCAACTCTGGGTGGTTTTATGAAGGGAGGAGGGTCTGGAGGTGATGGGAGGCTGCACAAAGCTGTTCCTCCCAGGGCAGGGGTTTCGGGTTTATTACCACCAGTATAGGGGAGGGCTGATTCCTACAACTAATTGCCTTTTTTTTCCTGAAGATGCAAGCAGTTGATAATGGCAGTAATTAACACCGTAGAAACAAGGTCAAACCCAAGAACATTACCCACTAAAAGTCACTTTCCCGAAAGTCATGGCAAATTCATTGCCTTGGAGTAGCTTTAAAAAAAAGAAAAAAAAAAAAAAAAAGGAGGCAACTGATGATGAGCTGTTTGAATTATGTAAATGCTCAGGTATCCATGGGGTTTGACCTTTTTGCAGATGTAATTTAGCATTCAAGACACTGTCATCTTGCTGCCAAAGTCAAATTAGATGCTTGCTACTGCAATTGATAGCTGATAGCAGATCTCCTTCCAGAACAGGCAGTACGGAGAGGCAGGGCAGGCAGGCAGGGTGTGTTTGCTGCAGGGCTGGGGAGCTGCGTTCTGAAATACAAAGTAGTGCAAGAGTCCTGGAGGCAGTTCAGGTGAGCAGTGTGCTTTTATAAAAACATGCACCTGCTGCCTGAGGTCAGCGTCCACAGTCCTGAAAAGCTCAGGAGCTCTCCAGGATTGTCTTGGGGTTGCTTTTCCCAGTGGGATGGCTCAGGGCCAGGTGTGCTCCTGGACACAGGAATGGTGGCATTGGACGAGATTTTGGTGCCCAGAACTGCTGTGTTTCCACACGAGTGTGAAAGGACTCTAAGCCAAGGGAGGGTTTTTTGGGAATGGTTTCCCATGAAGTGCAACCCCAAAGATTGACGCCCACGAAGCACAACCCCAAATCCGTGCAGGCTGCTGCTGTCCCCAGCCCATGGGTTGTGTCCCTGTGTTGTTCTGGCTGTCCCCATTTGTCACCTGGCAGTGAAACCCCCCGTTCCTGGGGTGCCAGGTGGCTGAGCCGATATTCTCCCCGGCTCTGATTGCCCCTGGCTCTGATTGCCCCCAGCTCTGCTCCCAGTGGCCTCCCTGCCTCCCCTCACACCCACTCAGTTTCTCCTGCCCCCAGTGAAGTGGCTCTGGGGGAACACCTGCTCTGCCCAGCCCTCCTTCGTCCACAGCAGCTGGAAAAGCCTCTGCTGCCCTGGGGGCTCCCTGTGATTCCTGACCTGGGCTGATCCCCAGCCCTGCACAGGCATTTTGGGAGTAGTTTGGAATAAAATGATCTTTAAGGTCCTTTCCAACCCATACCACTTTGTGATTTCTCTTTTTGCCAGCACAGCAAAGCCTGCCTGAAGCTGTGGTTGCACAGGTAACGCTCCCTGGCCAGAACAGAGTTATCCCAGGACTTCTGATCCTTTCCCGGTTTCTGTGCAGCACTTGGGAGTGTTTTGGATTCAGATCTAGTCTGTCCTCTGGACCTGGGGAGCTCTGCTCACACAACAAATCCAGGCAGGAGAAGCGTTTGCCTGGCTGGGACCAGGGCATGGAGTGACAGGAGGGGGGAATGGCCTTCAGCTGAAGAGTGGCAGGGTTGGCATATTTCTTCTTCCCGTGTTGGGAAGAAATTCCTCCCTGTGAGGGTGGGGAGGAGCTGGAATGGATTTCCCAGAGAAGCTATGGCTGCCTCATCCCTGGAAGGGTCCCCTGCCAGGTTGGAGGAAGCTGGGATAGTGGGAGGTGTCCCTGCCCGTGGCAGGGATGGAATGGGATTATCCTTAACTTCCCTCCCACCCCAAACCAGTCTGTGACTGGAAATGCACTCACTGCTGTTTCTCACAGGGACGTGAGTCACAACTGAGGTGCAGATCTTCAGGGCGGTTTTGGTGGTTCCTGGAGCCTATGCCAGGCAGCCAATCCCTACGAGACAGCAGGAATGGAAGCTGAGGCTCTGTGTGTCCCTGGGCAGGGCCCTGGTCGTGTTCTCCCCCAGTGTTACCCCGGTAACTCCCCTGAATTTGCTCTGAGTTTCCACAGGAACAAACGAGAGCTCCGCGTCCCTGGAATTGCTCCTCGGCTGCTGCCAGGGGTTAACTTTGGGTCTGCTGCAGGTTGTAGCTGTTCAAGTGCTTCCCACCCTTGTGCCTTCAGCTTTTGCTGCTCAAAACAGAGAACTTGGCCAGTGGGATTTATCCTTTTCCCTTTCTGAAGGGTTGTTTTGGGATGGGGGCTGCTCTGGCTCCAGCTTCTCCCAGAGCTGTGGCTCTGGGTGCAGGCTCTTCCCTGGCTGCAGCTGTGCTGCCGTTGCTGTTTCATGGTTCACTTCCAATGCAGAGTTTGGATTTCATGCTTCATTATTTTTTCCTCCCCGTTGTGTGGCCATTTGTAAACCGAAGGTGAATTGCACGATGTGTTCCTGCCAGGCATGCAGAGAGCACAGATCCTGAGGAGAATCTGGAAATCTTTTCCCCTCTTGGATGCAGGGATGATGTTTTTGTGGGGCTTTTACCACTCAAGTCCTGGCACTTGCTGCAGTTGAGTCCCTGTGTCCCTGTCCCCTGGTCCAGGATCCCTGGGTGGATGTTTTAGTGGAGGGATTTTCCCCCAGGGAAAGGATTCTGCCCATCTGCTGCTGGGATCAGGGGAGGGAAAGGAGTATCTTGGCTGTCCTGGCTAATGCCAACCCTGATGGTGGCTCTGCAGGTGTTTTATGGGAATATATGGAATCCTGGAATGGTTTGGATGGGAAGGACCTTAAAGCTTGTCCAGTTCCATGGGCAGGGACACTTCCACTATCCCAGATTGCTCCAAGCCCCATCCAGCCTGGCCTTGGACACTTCCAGGGATCCAGGGGCAGCCACAGCTTCTCTGGGAAATCCATTCCAACCCATCCCCACCTTTACAGGGAAAAATTCCTTCCCAGTATCCAATCTAAACCCACTCTCAGTTGGAAAATCTGCCTGGTTTTTCGAGTAAATGTTTGCATTTTTCTCTCAGTAGCAGCTGCTGAGGCCCCACGCACCTTTGCAGCTGACTCTAAGTAGGATCCCACAATAATCATCAATATTTAACTAATAAAAAAGGGACTTTCATGTTAGGGAAGTGTTTTAAACCAGCCAAGTTTTAATGTGCGAAGTGTTTTCACTTTTCACACGTTCTGGTGAGCGTTTCCCATTCATTATGGATTTAAAGACTCGTGTTCCAGCCTCTATTCCACCCCCCTTCCTCAGAGATCTGTTACAAAGTGAGCTGGATCTCAAACACTCCCTAAAGTTAAACTGAAGTGGTGCCTTCACTTTTAGAAGGAAAATGTCTCTTTGTGGAGGGAGGGGATTGAATTGGGTGCAGGTGAGGAATTTATTGATTCAGTATTTTCCCCTCCGTATTTTGGAAGCTGAAGTCAAACCATTCACTGAGATAAAAATGAGGGGGAAGTATATCAAGTCCAAAAGATGTTTTATCCAGAGTACAACTCACGGAGCCTGATGCTCCTGGACCAAGCCAGGAGTGTAACAGGAGAAAAAAGGGTTATTGGAGTTCTTCCTGCATGGATTCATTGTTTGTATCAGCAATGTTCTCCAGGGAATAGATGGTCCTTGTGAGCACACAATTACAGATGGAAATGGCCTCCAAAAGGGGGTGATTGCATCCATAACTCCATGTGAGGGTTGGATTGTCCTTTGGCAAGGAAAAGGCTGCCCAGGGCCGGGCAGTGCTGCCAAGCTCCAGCCTGGGCAGTGGGAGCTGGGACAGTGCTGTCCCAGGGATCCCAGTTCCTGGGGGATTCCCAGTGAAACCATTCCGTTTCCAGGCTGGAAATGCTGCAGGAGGAGCTGGGCTAGGCCAGGTTAACTCAGCTTTACCCCCCCAGCACCTTTGTGCAGTGCTCCAGAGCCGGGCAGTGCTGCCAAGCTCCAGCCTGGGCAGTGGGAGCTGGAACAGTGCTGTCCCAGGGATCCCAGTTCCTGGGGGGTTCCCAGTGAAACCACTCCATTTCCATGCTGGAAATGCTGCAGGAGGAGCTGATGCAGCTGGGCTGGGCCATGTTAACTCAGCTTTATGCCCACTTTGTGCTCCAGAGTCTGAGTTCCCTTTTTGAGCATTGCAAGGATGAGCTCCCCGAAGGTGCCGAGATAACACGTTTGCCTTGGACAGGATTAACTTGTCCTGACAAAAACCCATTTCCCAGCCAGCCAGGGCTGGGTTTTACCCTGGAGCTGTGCCTGCAGAGCAGAGGCAGAATAATTTTTGCTCATTAAAACGAAGCATTTGATAGCAAAGCTGCCTCCCCCCCTCAGCTGGGCTGCCCAGCACAGACACAAAGCATTGACTGGAGGAAAACCCAACTGCACAGGAGTTTGCTCTCCCTGCCAGATCCAGACAATTAAGGATGCTCCTATCTTGGCATCTGCACTATTATCTGCTCGTGTTTCTGTGTTTGGTGTTATCAACTCGTGTTCCTGGTGGTTGGAGCCATATTATGGATAAAATAATTTTGTCTAGATTGAATTTTGCTGCTGTTTGCTGGCCCTGTCAGAGGGATTTGTGAGAAGGAGAATCCTCTGAAGGGGACAAAAAGGGTTTCATAAATATATAGGGAGGTGCAGAGTCCCAGATGGGCACCACATGAGTTGATTTACATTAGAACACCCCCATTTTTCCCCTGTTGCCCTCCTGGCTTTGTCCAGGAGCATCAGGCTCCACGTGTTGTATTTTGGATAAAATATCTTTTGCAACTGTTATCTTTCCTCCCCCCTTTTTATAAGATGCTTCTTTCTGGGTGAACGGTTTGGCTTCAGCTTACAAAATATGGAGGGGAAAATACTAAAGTCAATAAACTCTTCATTTGCACACAATTTAATCCCCAGTTGATAAGTGGCGTCTTCAGAGAGTGAGACAAGGAATGGCAGCAGCAGCAAGGAGTCATTTGAAAAAAAGAAAGCTCCCAGAAATGAGCTGCTGTTTACTGGGCTCAGTGCAGTGGTTAATAGTCATTCATGAAATCACACAGTAAAATCCAAGTGCACTGTCAGCTCTGTCACAGTGACATTGAGCTGTACAGGTAGTGTACAGCAGCTCCACATTACACCCTGTGACTTCATGTTTTAGCTAAAATTAGGCTTTGTTTTCTCCTTTTAAACAGGAGAGAAAATGCAGGCTGGAGCAGAGGAGAGAGAGGAGCAGGGTTTCTTGAGCTGGAGAAATGAAATTGAGACTAACTATTCTGTTGCTCCAGCAGAAGGTTCTATCCCAGTTTTGTGGTGTCTTTGTACTGGTCTAAGCCGTGTCTCTGTCAGTTTTTTCAGTAAACTCCACCAAAGCTACCTCAGACCTGGGGTTCAGATGTGTTCTCACACTGTAGGAAAACGGAGGGGTTTGTAGCTCCTGTTTGCCCCCAGTTTTTGTGGGATTATGTAAATGCCTACTGTGAGTTGAAGGGGCTTCAGTGGCTCCTCGTGAATCCAGTGTCATCCCTTGGCCCTGACCCCTGAAATGTTCATTAACAAACGGGTGCTGGCCCAGGCAGCTGAGGAGCTGCTGTTGAAAGAGCTGAGTAAGTGCTGAGGATGCTGAGAGCAGTGGCTGAGGAGAAAATGGCTCTGTCAGGCTTTGCTGTGCTCACTTGTCACAGGTTTTGGGCAAACAGCACTGTCAGGAAGTTGCAATTGTGGAAAATCCTGGCTTGGAAGGGATCCACACAGATCATCAAAGTCCAGCTCCTCCACACTTGAACCAAAAGGGAACTGAATTGTCTTAGTGCAGGAATCTTGATCCCAAACCCTCTTCACTCCGTGGGTGGATGACTTTCTCTTTGTGGTGTTCCTGGAATTCTCAGTCCACTCTGAAACATTCCTACATTTTTGAAGGGTATCACAGTTTGTTCCTGCCATAATGTGTTTATTTTCTCTTCCTTCCAACAGATGTTGAGCAATTAGAGAACATGGCAGAGCAACATATTTATACAAATGAAAGGAAGTGAGGAATAAATGCTGGGAATATTTGGCTTCCTAGTAAGATTAATTCAGGAGAGCACAAATGGGGAAGGAGAGCCCCAGCAGCACGCGGGCATTTGTCAGGGTCTGCTAACGTGCAAGATACCTCATTAACAGGGGGAAGTAATTACAGACACACCTCACGGCTCCAATTGTGAGTCCATTGGAGAAGAAGGAATGGATGACAAATTGTATGGAATGTTTAGAATTGAGTGGTAGGAGGGGTGGATCTGTTTCCCGGCTCTTTTAGGGAATTCTTAGGCGGGTATGGATCCTGTACTGAGCAGGATGGTGGGATGAGCCTGTCAGCCTCCTGCTCCGGGTGTGATACGCTCTGCCAGGGAAAAAATTGGGAATATGGCAGCAAATCTCCCTGTCCCTGAGCCAGGGTGTGAAGATGTGCAGAGAACTGCAGTGGCCAGGATTTAAAGTACTCCTTCCCTTCTTTTTTGGAATCCCTGTCAAATCCTTCAGAACCACTGGCATCCAGCTTGGAGCAGTTTCTCATGGATGCAAGAAGCTGCTCTCAAAATCTTGTGTTATGAGCCAGGAGGTTGGAATTGGAGCTGGGAGTGAGCTTTTAACTAATGTTCATCTGCTTCAGCTTGAACAAATGAACTGGAGAAAATAAGGATTTGCTCTGATAGCACCAAATTCTGCGTGAAAATGGGGTTTGAATTAGAACTCCAGGAGCAGTGGTAGGTGGGCAAACCACTGAACTCTTAATCCCCTGCTGATTTGTCTGTAAGAAAATCTTGTTTAAATTTAAAAAGAGCCCAAACCAACAAACAAAACAACCATGACACGCAAACCAACCATACCAACAGTTGGCCAATCAATTGGAATTTTTGGTAAATGCTTTTGTGGGAGAATGTCTGGTTTAGGGACTGTTCCATGAACAGAAGCTGTGGGGAAAATGCACAAATAAGGCAGGAGTTGGGTTTAAGGATCCCTGTGCAGGAACAGGATTTGCTGGCAGTGAACATTTGGAAGGGGATGCTTGGATCTCCTTTTGCTCAGCCATGCCGGGTACCCAGGAGTCACTGAGTGTGCACTAAAGCATCCAGGGAGTCTTTGCCCAGGGCGGGCTCAGCTCCACCTCTGCCAGCCGTGTGCCAGCTGGGCAGATGTTCCTGCATCTGCCTTGAGGTGGGGAATGGACTGGGTGACCTTTGGAGCTCCCTTCCCTCGCTGCGCTCTGAGCGTGCCTGAGTGCTGCACACATCTGCCAGGAGCACCGCGAGAGCACAGGCAGAAGGGCTGGGGTGGATGTGGATGCTTCCTGCTCTTCATCCCTCAGCTGGATGCTTCCCTCATCCCAGGAGATGCTGCCTGCCCTGGGGGATGGATGTGGGATCAATAAGACATGTCTGCCCAGCCCTGCTTCTGCAGCAACATCTGTGAAAGATGAGCAGGGGCAAGTTGGATGTGTTCTGAGCATGCTGCTCCTGCCCCTGGTTCTGTCACATGGATTTCCCTGCTCAGCAGCACGGACAGCTCCCTGCATCTGCCGCTGGATTGATAAATCCAGGCTCCATGGAGTCTGCTCCCTGCACGAGATCCTGGTAGTACAAGGTACTTACCCATGTCTGTCCCTGCACGCTGCTGCTGGGAGGGCAATATTTAAAGCACAGCTGAGAGGCTGCAGGAATTTAAGATGCAGGAACTGGCTCCTGGCTCATCGACATAAATGAGCCATCTCAAACATGTGAGCCTGGCTGCTCGGAGCAGTTGGAAGTGTCAATCCTGAAGGGTCTGGGTTCACAATTTCATGTTTGCTTGCTATGCCAGACACAGCACATCTTGAATCACAGCACAATGTCCCCTGGTAGCGTTCCTGGGAGTCTGGTTCCCAGAGGAAAGGAATCCAGTTCAGCAGCACTGTTTGGGTGGTTTCTCTGAAAGGCTTCCATCCAGATGATGTGACAATTTGCAGGCAGCAGGGGCTGGGATGGGGGTGCCTCTGAATCAGAGACAAGGCTTGGAGATGGAGAGGAAGGAGGAGGGTGGGAGAGTAATAAAAAAATGAGAGAGTGCTGGATCTGGGTGGGGCTGGGGGTGTAGGGAGGAATAATTCACAGAATCAGGGAATGGTTTGAGTTGGAAGGGACATAAAGATTATCCCATTGCACCCCCTGCCATGGGCAGGGACACCTTCCACTGTCCCAGGGTGCTCCAAGCCCCGTCCAGCCTGGCCTTGGACACTGCCAGGGATCCACAGGCAGCCAGAGCTTCTTTGGGCACCCTGTGCCAGGGCCTCCCCACCATCCCAGGGAGGAATTACTTCCTCTGTCTCCTCCAAACTCTCTGTCAGTTCAGATCTGATCCCCATAGTCCCAGACACATCTCCTGGTTCTCACATGAGCCGGATCTTCGTGGCCAGCAGGTTTTTGGCCATTTCCCCTGTCTCCTTCAGCCACCTCTGCTGACTGTGCCTTGCTCCCTGGGCAGCCCAAACTCTGATGCTGTTATAGCATTCTCCAGACTTGGGTACCACGGGGGGTCCAGCCCCTGAGGGTGCTGCTGGAGCACCCTCAGAGCTTTCCCCCTCAAACACAGACCTCGTGTGTTTGCTGTTCTTGCTCAGCTTTGGAGCACTTGTGCTTTTTAGCTCAGGGACCATTTTTCATCTTGGAACCATCACCCCTCCTCTCCTGTGGGCTCTGAGCTGCAGTAATCTCACACGTTAGCAAAAGAATAAACTTTTTAGCCTGGAATAATTGTATTCTCTATCAGTGACAGAATCTATTTGGGTTTTTTTCCCCCCCCCCTCCTTTAAGTGGCAATTTTACATGGTAGAAAACTTTTTAATTCTCTTCTGCAAGCTACATATAAAATATAACAGATAGGCAAAAATGGATTATTAAAGCTATCTATTTTTCTTGGCATTCCTGTAATTTAATAAACTGTTTGAGTTCTACTTCTGCAGTTCATGACATCACCAGAATAAACCCCATCCTTTGATTAATGGCTGTTCAATCAATCCCCCTCCCCACATTATCTCCAGTTTAATGGGAGCCAAGCTAATTCTGGAGAAGTTTGGGTTGGGGAGCTGGACTAAACTGCTTTGGGACAACTGCAGTGGTGGCAACACCAGCTGGGGGAGACGTTGAGATGAAAGGGGGAGAAATGCTGTTAAATGCTTGAGAGGAAAGGTGTTTCTGTCCCAAAGTACTGCAACCCTGGGTGTCTGCACCTCCTACAAGTGTGTGTTGCATCCTTCAGCTTATTCGGGCTTTGCTGGAGCACCAAGGGTTGGATTTTTACCCAGGAGAGGGGAGACTTCCCCCAAAATTGATGAGAGTTTTGCCGATCTATCAGCAGGGCAGGGCAAGGGTAATTTGAAAGGGAGAATCTGGTGTTTAAAGGCAGAAAGTGCAGTGGTTTCCATCCTGGAGTTCTCATCCTGCCTGTGCTGCAGGGTGACACTCAAAGCCAGCATAACAGATGATTTTTAACATTCACAGCTGGTTTGGGGTTTAGTTTTGGTTGGTTGGGTGCCTGAGAAGGATCTGCTGTGCAGCCACCACGGGGCTTGCACGTCCCTTCCCTTCGGAGTTTTTAGTGATGCTGCTGCCTATAACTTCTGTGAGAGAAGAGATCCACTGAGGCTGTGCCTGGTGAGGAAGCTGGGAGTGGTGAGGAGGCAACAGGATGAAAACGAAGCCGACCCTTCTGCAGCGGGGCTGCCCTGCTGGGACCGTGCCGCGCTCAGCCCTGCCAGGAGGGCACGGCGGGACCACGGTGACGCCGTGTCACGGGTGACCCTTGTTCCCAACAAGCTGCATCCGTGTCACCCACAGTGTCCTCACGGTAAGGGCCTTGTTAGGGGACTTCCAGGAGCTTGGAACAAATCCCTGGAGCCCCAGCAGTGCAGATGGGTTTGGTTTATTCACTGAGCGAGCCGGAGGATTTTCTGTCAGAGCCAACGTGGCTCGTTAGAGCCACTGCTCACAGAATCCCAGGATAGCTGGGGTTGGAGGGGGCCTGTGAAGGTCAGGGCAGGGACACCTGGAGCAGGTGACACATGAATGTGTCCGGGTGGGTTTGGAATGTCTCCAGAGACAGAGATCGCTCTGCATTCCCTTCCCAGTTTGCTGCACTCGCTTTGCAGCCAGAAGCACTTCTCCATTTGGGTTTCCTGGCTGGGAAAAGGAAGGGCTGGGACAGGGATGGTTCTGTGTTGGGATGTGCTGGGGCAGCTTCAGCTTTGTGCAGGAACATTGGGGATAAGAAGTGGGACCCTGCTCCCGTTGTTGCCATGGCCCCCTTGGTGTGTTGGAGTGAGACAGAAACTCAAGTCCCCTGGTGTTGACAAGGAGGTGGCCCCAAGTTGTCCCAGGAGAGGTTTAGGCAGGGTTTGGGGGAAAATTCCTTCATGGAAAAGGGTGGTCAGGCATTGGAAGGGGCTGCCCAGGGAGGTGGTGGAGTGCCCATCCCTGGAGGTGGCACTCAGTGCTCTGGGCCGGGGACAAGGTGGGCGTCGGTCACAGGCTGGACTCGATGACCTTGGAACTCTTTTCCAGCCTTAGTGATCCTGGGATTCTATTCCAAGGTTTTATGATACTCCCGGTGTTGAAGCATCTCCTGGTCTGTCACACCCTGCGCGCCGTGATCCTTTTCCTGCTGGAGGGAGCTTCTGCCACCCCAAAAATCAGGGAGAAATGGGGCAGCCATGGGCAAAGTCTCACCTTCAGTCGTGACCAGCTGTGCAGAAAATCCCAGAAACTTCCCTAGCATTCCAATATCTGACCTATTCCTTGTTTCCCTGTGTCCCACTCCTTCTCCTTGCACATATTGACCGTTGGCTCTGGAGTGCTCCAGAAAATAACCAGCTGTTCCCTTAAGTGGATTTGGTCAATCCCTCAAGCTGACAGATGATTTTTATTATGTACTATTACTTAATGAACTCTTTTGTGGCAAATGTAATTCAATCCAGATCCTGATTCCCAGTTTGTCATCAGTCCTTTTATAAAGGAAGAAAAATGGGAAAGGACTTGATGATTCCTTTATCTTGTTATGCTAATTGTGTTAGGAATATTGGAGGAAAACAGGCAGTGCATTGAATGGGAGAAAAGTCCAAGCTTCCACTCCACTTAAAGAAAATGGGAATTTACTGGGGCAGAACAGACCTGGCTTGAGCCAAAGGAAATGCTGATCCAAGTTTTGGCTCGGAAAACCGTAAGTAAATAATTATTTTGCTCTGTAAAATTATTTTTCAAAGGAACCCTGGAGCAGCCACAATGGAGGGAATGGATCCTGAAAGAGAATCTTGGGGAAAATTCAGCAATGAGTTAGGAAAGAAACCAGGATTTGCCCAGGGAGCTTCACGTGACATCCAGTAATGATGGAATGCACTGGAAGGGAGTTTGGGAATTGGTCAAGGTAGAGGAAAAGTTTTGTGACTTTTGTGCCCTCCAGACAAGGTTTGTGTCCTTGAGAATTTATTTTCCTGTGGTTTGTGCCCTTAAAATAGATGGATGAAGCCTCAGAGTTCTCACTTCCCAGAATTCAGCTTTTTATTTTGTAAAATGGGGGTGATTTCTCTTTCCTGTCTCCTGCAGAGGTTTGGGAGAAACGTGCTGGGAAAGGCTGGAACTGCAGATTTCCAGGTATGAGGAAAAAGCTGCTGAGAACTGGAATACTCCTGTAGGTGCATGTGGGAGCGCAGCCATGAGGTGGATAATGGGGAAGAATGGAAAATATTGATGAAGATCTTCATTTGGTGTCTTTAATCCCATGCTGGAAACAGGGCAGGAATTCTAAGTGGAGAAGCCATATAATCCTGCCAAGACAAGACAGGAATTTTAGGTGGAAAACCCATGGAATCCTGTGCTGGAAACAAGGCAGGAGTTCTGAGGAGAGAAACCATGTAATCCTGCCAAAATAGGGCAGGAATTCTGAGGGGAGAAACCAGGCAATCCTGGCAAAACAAGGCAGGAATTCTGAGGAGAGAACCCCTGTAATCCTGGTGAAACAGGGCAGGAATTCTGCATGGAGAAGCCATCTAATCCTGCTGAAACAGGGCAGGAATTCTGAGGAGAGAAACCAGGTAATCCTACCAAAACAAGGCAGGAATTCTGAGGAGAGAACCCCTGTAATCCTGGTGAAACAGGGCAGGAATTCTGCATGGAGAAGCCATGTAATCCTGCCAAAACAAGACAGGAATTTTGGGTGGAAAACCGATGTAATCCTGTGCTGGAAACAAGGCAGTAGTTCTGGGTAAAGAAACCGTACAATCCTGGCAAAATAAGGCAGGAATTCTGGGCAGAGAAGCCATGTAATCCTGCTGAAATAGGGCAGGGATTCTGGGTAAAGGAACCATGTAATCCTGCTGCAATGAAGCAGGAATTCTGAGGAGAGAAACCAGGTAATCCTGGTGAATCAAGGCAGGAATTCTGGGAAGAGAACCCGTGAAACCCTGCCTTGGTGTGCCAGTGTTCCTGACTGAGGCAGGGCTGTGGTTTAGACCCTTTGTGCCTTAATGATCCTCCAGCATCATCCCTTACGGGGCCTGGAGGGAGCTTGGCTGATCCTCATATCCCTGGTTTACCTCAGGGATAGATCCAGTTCAGGCTGCTTGTCTCTAAGAAATTAAATGTTGATGAAATCATGGAGTGGTTTGGGTTTGAAGAGACCTTAAATCCCATCCAGTCCCACCCCTGCCATGGGCAGGGACACCTTGCACTGTCCCAGGTTGCTCCAACCTGGCCTGGGACACTTCCAGGGATGGGGTGTGACAGGTGGGCTCTTTACTGGTGTCCCCCCTCTCATCTTCCCAGATTTGAGGTGCACTGGGGCTCTGAGGTCGTTGTTGCTGGTGCTGCTGGGAGTTTGGGAGCTGTGGCTGGGATTTCTCCCGGCTGCTGTGGTGTTCCTTCCACAGCCTTTCAGTTTGGTTGATGTCACCCCGCTGTCCCCTTCCCCACAAGGCGAGGAGAGTGAGGAATGTTGATGCTTTGTGGCAACACTGGAGGTTCCTAATTGCTTGTCTAATTTATCTCAGTTGAAGTTTTCGTTCGCAGCCACGTGTGGAGGAAAAAAAAAGGGCCAGTAGGCACATCTTGCCAAGGCATGAATTCCTCCTTATAAATTGTCCTAGAGCACCTCAGCCATCTGGGTAACCCAAAATAGATGCTGGTGCAGTGTGGAGAGAGGAGCAGTGAGGAGTAGAGGAGTTCTATAATGTGCAGAACGTCACCTGGAGGATCGCTGCGAGATTGTTTATCAACCTCACAGAGTAAACAGACTCCGTGAATTTCATACTGGCTCCAGCTCGGGCTACACCACGACGTTGCTGTATTTACATAAATGGGATTAAAAGGGGAGGAAGAGCTGAATTTTTTAAGCACTGGAGGAGAGAACAAATCTGGTGTTGGTGTATGAGGGACTAAGTCTAAAGCTCCGTGAGTCACAGAGTTGTTTGGGGTATAAGGGACATTAAAGCTCATCCCATTCCACCCCTGCCGTGGGCAGGGACACCTCCCACTATGCCAGGCTGCTCCAAGCCCCATCCCACCAGAAGGATGCTCCAGCTTTTGCTTGAATTATGCCCCACACTGAAGCCTGTCCTCTTAGGAAGTGCTTTGCCTGCAGAGATGAAGCACATTTGATCCTCCAAGAATGAAGGTTCTCCACCTTTTGTAGGACCTGTAACTACTTGCAAAACACCCAGGCTTTTCCAGCTGTGGAGAATGAATTCCCATTTTAACTTGCACAGGTGCAATATCCTCTTAAGCCAAGCCTAAATGTGAATTTTGGAGCGGGCTGACTCAGTGGTGTCAGAAACACACTCAGATCTCTGTCATTGCCCTGAGTCACTGGTGTTGAGGCTGGGCGAGAGTTTTGTGGTGATTTGTTGTGACGGGGCTCCCAGAGGCTGTAAAATCTCATTTAATCAGTCTGGTACCTCTGACCCAGCCAAGTGGCTGAAACAGAGCAGCCCCAGCCTCCACGGGAGGAGGCAAAGCTGCTCTGCAGGGGTTGTCGTCAAACTCAGAGCCTTGAAATTCCCAAGTGAAACACCCAAGGGGATATAATGAAGCAAGATTCCACATCCAAGCTTTATGGCTTGGTCTTCACTATTAAAACTCAGGTTAGCCTCTGGATTACCAGGAGTTTGAGGGAATGAGGCAGGAGCGAGTCGTGCACCACACAGGCATTGAGCGTTTTGTGTTAATCTCCCTCTGAACACACAAATAAAGTCCCTATCTCTGAAATTCGCAGCCAAGTCTCTCTTCTATCAACCATCTTTATTGCACCAGCACTCAATTCTGAGCAGCTCGGGCATTTTTCATAAATAAAACATTTTTATTATTTGTCTCCATCTTCCAATACAAAAAAAAAAAAAAAAAAAAAAAAAAAAAAAAAAAAGCGCCAAGGAAAAAAAGCCCCCTTCTTATTCTGTCATCCTTAAAAAATTTCTTTCAGATGAATTGTCATCCAGCTGTTTCTCACCCTATAAATCATAGGGGATTATTCGAGATGGAAATGTTCACTTTGGGGAAAACATGAAGTCCTTATAGGACTGTGGGACTTTGATAAATAGCAGCTTTTCCTCACGCTACCAGGACAGGAAAACTGAATTCCCTTAAAATTTTGCATGGTTCTCGCTGGCAGAGGAGTTGAGGTTTGTCCCTGCGGCTTCTCCAGGAATTTAACTCAGGAATTCAGTCAAGCTTCAGGGGATTGCATCAAACTTCCAAATTCCTTCCTTCTGTTCCTAATAATGGAGCTCTTAGGAGCCTTTATCCATTTCTGGGTGGGTTTTTTTTCCATTTTCTGGGAAGGTGATCCAGAGGGAAGGATGAGCTTTTCCTCCCTATCCCATAAGCCACTTATCCATAACTTGTAGGACAACGATTTGCTTCCTTAATTTGTTTTTTTTTATGGATCAGAAAGCAGCTCTCAGTATTGTGCCCTGAGTCTGGAGAAGGAGTTCCCCCCTCTCCTCACAAAATTTGTCCCTGCTTTATTCCCTGGGAGAGTGGAAAGTTTGAATGGTTGGGAAAACTGGGAAATGGAGGGAGGGAATCTCAGCCTTGGCTGCTACTTTAACGCAGTAGAAAATCTGAAGTACTTGAGGTATATTTAATTATTTTTATCCAGTGTTGCAGGAGCTCCTGTAAAACAACAGAAGGTTAAAGGCATTAATAAACATGGCATTTCTTCATTAATCTCTGGGATATTTGCAATTAGGAGGACATATTTTGGCTGTAAGCAAAGTCTGTTTCAGGTAAGTTACTTTTCCAGGCTGTAGTTGTGCAACACAGCCCCCAAAACTTGGGAATTAGCAGTGAAATCCTCTTGGAGGGCCATGAAACTCTGACCTGGAATTTCCTGAGTCGTGAGACCAAATTAAATTGTAAGAATAGAACCAAACCCTTTGCCCAAAGCTCAGAACTCTCTGAGATGAGGAGACTGCAAAGGAGGATCAGTTGGTTGTGTCTTACACCTCCAGCCTGAGAAATTCAGTCCAGAAAGCTGGACAGGAGGTCTGGACACGCTCCAGGGGTTTTGTCCGTCCTCAGATGCTTCAAGGAATGTGTGAGCCACAGAATCCCAGAGTGGTTTGAGTGGGAAGGGACCTTAAAGCCCATCCAGTGCCACCCCTGCCATGGGCAGGGACACCTTCCACTGTCCCAGGCTGTTCCAAGCCCCGTCCAACCTGGCCTTGGGCACTGCCAGGGATCCAGGGGCAGCCAGAGCTTCTCTGGGCACCCTGTGTCAGGGCCTGCCCACCCTCACAGGGAGAAATTTGTTCGCAATATCCCACCCAGATCTCCCCTTTTCCAGTTTGAAGCCATTCCCTGTGTCCTATCACTCCATCCCTTGTGAATAGTCCCTTTCCATCTTTCTTGTTGTCCCCCTCAGGTCCTGGAAGGCCACAATTAGATGCCCCCAGAGCCTCTCTTCTCCAGGCTGGACAATCCCAGTTCTCCATGGCCATGAGCTTCCATTTCAGCAGGAGGAGGACCCTGGACTGGGTGTTAGAGAAAAGTGGGATAGCAGCCCCTGGCATGGCACATGACAATTCCTGAGTGGAAAAGGCCATTCCAGCAGTTTCCAGTCCTGGACTGGGCATCACCACAGAGCAAATATTGCAGTGCTGCCCCTCCAAAGCCCCCCGGTTCCTGTGGGACCTTGCAGCGGGATCGAACGATTGTGTGTTCCTTCACGACACATCCACGTGCCTGCAATGGCCACCTGCTCCAGATCCCAGTTCTTGGCGGTTCCCTCCTCCAACCACCCATTTAAATTCCACTTTGCTCCTGCCATGTTCAGTAATTTAATGTGTTATCAATTTCCTCTTCTTAGCTGGAGGGAATGACTGATGCTCTGTGCACACACTATGGGCACATCTATGGTTCATAAACAGCTAAAGTTAGGAAATTCTAAATTGTAAATGTATCTAATTATCTCTAATCATAGGCTCACTGTAATTAGTGGGATGCTGGCTCCCCTCTATTTTTAAAGAACAGAGATATTCTCTGTAATAAAAACCTCAACAGATTTGTGCCGTGGGTATGAAAATAGAACATTGTTAGACTATTTTTGAGTACAGAAACAACTTTCTGCCCCGTTTTCTCAAAGGGATTCCTGTCTGGTGGCTTCACAGGCTGCAGCCTTCCCCTTCTGTTCCTCCATGGCTTCATCTGGAAAATTCTCAGTTTCCTCATCTGTGAAGTTATTTTTTTGGAAGATGAACTATCAGTTAACACTTCCATGTCCCAAGCAGGATGGGCCAGGTTTGCAGGATGTTCTGTTGGGACTTTTAGAACTGGACACGTGTTAATTCTTGTTCATTGTGAGCTGGATTTGTCAATTTTACTTTTTCTATTTTGGGAGCACACAGTAAATATTATCCTATTAATGCAAAGAGCATCCTTCCCTCTCTCCCCATTATTTGTCCTGCGAAACATGATTTGGCATAAATTTTTCTGTGCTAAATTCAGCTTTTCTTTGTGAAGATCAGCTGTTTACAGTAGCTTCCCTATAACACTTTAATTTTCAATTTTGCTCCTTTGAATGCCGCTTTCGCTTCTTCCTGTAAATATTTTGATGTGTCTGTGGTTGTTTTCCTTTAAATGTTGTGGGGAAGCAAATGCAGCAGCTGCTTAGGGTGCTTCAGAATTTGAAGTAGTCGGATTTCATGGGACACACTTGTCCCAAAGAAAATTGGTTGTGGTGGGAAAAAAGCAGGAATGATTCGCCTCATTAGAGGGAGGATGTACCCCGTGCCTCAGGCTTTGTTCCAACAGGTGAAACACCTCGGGAAAGGTGTAGGATCATGGAGTGGTTTGGATGGCAAAGGATCTTAAATTAGCTCATCTCATCCCACCCCGTACCACGGGCAGGGACGCCTTCCCCTATCCCAGGTTGCTCCAAGCCCTGTCCAGCCCAGCCTTGGACACTTGCAGGGATGGGGCAGCCACAGATTCCCTGTGCCAGGGCTTCCCCACCCTCTCAGGGAAGGGTTTCCTCCCCAGATCCGCCGTACAAAGGTGGGCAGCACCTGGAATTTGGGGACGCTGCTGTTGTCCATTCGGAGGAATCAGAGCAGAGTTTTGGCGGGGCTGAGGGACAAGTGGGACACAGAAAAACGGGAGAATAGCTGCGGGGAATGTGGCATTCCAGCCCGGCTCCGGCTGCGGGTGGCAGTGCAGAGCAGGATTTGTGTCCCGGTGGGCGCTCGCACGGCACACAGGATTTCTGTGTTTAGTGAGAGGTGATTTCGCAAGGTGAGACGCGAAGCGAGTGCTCGGGGTTAAAGACGGGCTGGGAAGCAGCGCATCCCTCGCTGGGGATGTTGTGATCGGAGAAGTTGGGGATGGCAGGGATGGTTTGTGCTCATCACAATTGTCCGTTCCGTGAATAAACGCAGAAATTTTTTCTTAATTTATTTTGGAGGCAGTTCAACCCTAAACCTCCGTGCTTTTTTTGCGACGCAAACCTACCCGGGAGGAACCCCTGGGTTTGAAATCGCTGTGAGCCGATTGCCCGGCGATAAAGTGGGATTGTGGCTCCTCAATGCCTTTTTTATGCCTGTGGATCGTCGCTGGTGCATGCAGGGCTCTTGGCTCAGCCTCTGCCCTGCGGGTGTGCAGCAGCCCCTTGCCAGCTTCAGCTGGGTGCAATATTGGGCTGGGGGACATCGCTGGCTGGGGAGGGGACACCGAGCGCATGGAGCTGTGGCCCCCCGTCCCCGGAGCTTTCCCCGGGGGAGCTGTGCCTTCGCACAATCGGGGCTGTTTGAATTGATGCTGCAGCTTACACAGACATAAAGCAACTCTTTCATGTGCCAGCCCTGGTTGCCTTGGCTCTTGGCAGCGGCTCCCGGTGTAGGCAGTGCGAGGATTGAAAAGCAGAGGGGACGGAGGGAGAGGGAGAGAGAAGGAGGATTGATCCCAGGGTGGAGGGACAGAGCGGCGAGCCCTCGATATAATTTGTTTTTTAGCTGTCAAATAAGCTCATTCAAGGCAACCGGAACACGGCCGAAGAAGGGGGTTTTGCAGCAAGAAGCTGCAGCAAATGCAAAGCCGGGGGAGCCGGAGGAGCCAGGGGGATGGGTGGCCAGGGGAGCCCCCGATGTGGCCCCGGCACGGCCGGGGGCAGCGGCCCGGGCCCGGTGTGGGCACCGGGGGCAGCGGCCCGGCCGCGCCTCCCTCGCACCCCGGGGGGAGCGGGGGAAACAGGGATGGACGGGGGGAAAAGGGGGATGACAGCGCTGGAGAGGGGGATGTCGGGCTGGCAAACACCCCCTGTTCCACAGGGCTGTGGGAGAGGGGCAGCTCCGAGCCTGTCACGAACGTGAAGTCGGTGCTTGCCGAGGAGGGAGGAGGGGGAGGATGCTCGAGCGTTCCAGAGTGCCTTTTTCTTCGTTATTTATTTATTTCCTTAAGCTCTGGTGTCGTGTTCGAGTTGTTTTCCTTGTCCCTGGCTCTGAGCATCATTAGCAAGATAATGAAGTTCCCGAATGTGGCGTTAAGTGGCTGCATTCCCATTCCTCCCTCCCTTTTCCCCATCTTGCCTGCAGCTCCAGGGACCGGCGTACCGGGAGATGTTAAAACAAAAACAAGGGGAGGTGGTGCTGGTGGTGCTGGTGGGGGAGAAATGGGGCTCTGCCAGCCCTGCCAAGGGCAGGAGCTGCCTGTTGGCTCCCAGCTCCAGGATGCCTCTGGACCAGTCCCACCAGTATCAGGGGACCGCTCTGTTGCTGGGAGCCGTGCTGCGAGGACAGATAGGGAAAAGCGCGGGGGGGGGGAGGGGGGTGTCTGTCATGACCTGTGTTTGCAACAAAATTTGCTTCATCACAAAAATTGTGTCAATAGCATCAAGTTGTTGGGGGGGGGGGGGAGCCTGTCTGAATAACAGCGATGTGTGTGAGAGAGAGAGAGAGAAATGGGGGCTGGGGGGCTCGTTCCTTATCAGGAAACCTGTAGTGTCAAAAATAAACACCCTGCTGGAGCCCAGTCTGTGTGGGGTTTGGTGCTGGTGGGAGGCTGGTGCCGGGTTGGGGGGGTGGGGGGGCACCCCCAAGGCAGCTCCGTGTGGAGGCTGCACAGCATCCCCCTGCCACAACACCCCATCGAGAGAGGGAACAAAGCTCCGGGAACGATTAATCAAGTGGCTTAATAAAAGAAAGTATAAATCCCTGAGGGCTGCGTGGTGCTGGTGGTGCTGCTGCCGAGGAGCTGGCTCTGAGACAGCCACCGGGAGGGACGCGCCAGCCCTCCCCTGCTCCTCTCTTCTCCTCTCCTCTCCTCGCCTTCCCTCTCCTCTCCTCTCCTCTCCCCGAGCTGCTGCCACACTTGGTTCATTCCAGCTGCAGAAGCTCAGAGCCTTCCATGCGGTGGGATTTTTTTTTTTTTTTTCTCTCCTGGGCTGAAAAAATTAAGGGAAAAAAAAATAATAAAAATCACAAGCCTGACCCGCTTCCCCCCCCACCTCCCCCCTCCTCCTTCCTTTCTCCTCTTCATCCAGCCGAGCCGAGGACCATCCCAATCGCCAAGGGGAAGGAAAAAAAGGGGGAAAAACCCAACAGCAGCGACCGGCAGACCCCCAGCACGCCCCGTTCCTGCCGCTGCCCTTTGACATGCAACCTTCCTTGGGATGGGACCAGCCGGGATGCAGCTGCAGCTTCGGAAGGCACTGGTGGAAATTGGGGATCGTGGCTCTCATGACGGCGGAGGGGAGCGCCTGGAGCCGGGCGCTGCTGCTCTCGCTGGGGCTGCTGGCTGGATCGGCGATGGGTGAGTGCCGTGGGCAACTTCTGCACGAGCATTTCTTCTCCATCCCCAGCTCCGGGGATGAAAGGAGCGGCGTTGTCCCCCCGCATGGGAAAGGGGGTGCGGGGCGTGTGGCACTGGGGTGACGGCGCTGGGGTGGGTGGCGATGGGGTGATGGCACTGGGGTGATGGCACTGGGGTGTCGGCACACGCTGCCCTGGCGTCTTGGGCACGGCACCGAGGGTGTTTAATTCAGACCTTTGGAGCTGCATCCTTCGGGAGCAACAATTTTTTAAGCGCTGGGGTGTGATAAAGGGTGGCTTTCTATGATCTCATTCCCCTTCCCCGGTGGGTCAGGTTTGGGCACAGGCGCTGGTGATGTGCAGGATGACTGTGAAAAATGCCAGCACCGCTTTCCCCTCTGTCTTTCCCTGGCATGTTATTTCAGGATTTCACTACCCTGCTGCTTGCCCACAGCTGATAAAACAGATTTTTGGATGCCTTGCATGAAGATGGAAGCACTTTCCTCCTTTTCCTCCTGCCTTCCCAGTTGAATATCTCTTATATATGAGCTCCTTGGCCTCAGCATCCTGGTTTTTATGAAATATGCATGTTTGGGCTTGAAAGCTGAGGAAGGCTCGAATTTGGGGGCAGTTTGCTTGTGTCTCCTACCTCATTTCCGCAGCTGCCCTTGTAGCCAAAGCAGATCCAGGGACTGAAGTTTATTTCTGGTGTAAACAGCAAATATTTAGGGACTGTCCTTCTGTGTGTGTAGGAGGGGGAAGAGTGGGAGAGCCGAGTGCTGGCAGTGGCTGCTCTCCACACTGTGCAGTGCCCCGATTTCCAAGAGTTTCCAAGTAACGTTGTCTTGTCTGCTGTATCCTAGGCTGGAGGAATGCCTGTTTGGGTGTTGATGTGTATGAACGCTCCTTGGCTTTGGGGGGGGGGAACTTTATCTGGAATGCAACACTGATTTTATTATGTAAGGCAGGTTTCCTTTCAGGGGCTCAGGATGAGGATTAACTGCTCCTCCTGAGCACTCTGGCAGTGGAGCTGAACAGTTTTGCTGACTGGGAGGATCTGTTAGGAAAGGCTGTAAACCCACCCAAACGACCTACAGGTCCTAATAAAGGCTGAATATTTATTCTGGTGGCTATTTTTCATTTCTTCAGTGTGAACATTCAGCCTGTGCACTGAGGAAAACCATTCCAGCAGCTTCTGCTGAGCTTTCCTCATACAAGCAGGCTGATGGAGAGATACCTAAATCTCAGATTTACTCTATCAGGGGCTTACAGCTTTTTTTCTTCTTCTGAGCTGTCTGTAGCTTATTCATACTGGATCTTCCAGGCTTCACTCTGTACCTTGCTGAGCATTTAATCCTTTCTTCTCAGGCCCCTGGTCCCTCCTGTCTGCATTTAGAGCTCTCTGTTCTGGATCCTTCAGCCAGAGGTTGATGCTCTGGGTTGTTTTGCTTTGTGAGCAGAAGACCTGCGAAAGCTTTTTAGATCTCAGATGGTTTTTTTATCTGCATGAGTGCCAGAGGCATTGATCAGTAATCTCTTTAGATTCTGAAACCCCAGACATGATGGTTTTGTGGAAGCAGGATGCCAACTTTGGCGTCAGTGTCTGGTGCTGGGTACGCAGGGACGCACACGGAGGGAGGGGAGGCACCCGCCCTTTGCAGGCTCCGCGGTGGGTTTGGGGTGTAATCCCGGGAAATCAGTTCAGCCTGGGCTGAATCCTGAACCGCCGTGGAACAAAGTTCCAAGAGCTCCAAGCTCTCCCGTTGCCGGCGGTGTGTAGGGAGCAGTAGCCAGGAGTTCCCATAGTGTGGCAGCAGAGCCGTGTGTGTGGAGCTGTCAGCGAGGAGTTCGACATAAAAAGGGGAGAAACGCTGCTCCCATCACATCAGCTGGGCCGTGTCTGCAGTCCTGCTGCCCAAAAATGACCTTCTAAAAACCGGCACAGGGCGTGTGGTGCTTTCAGGTGCTGCTGTGTCCGAGGGCAGGATAACGGAGCTTCCCTTGGGAAAGGACGGAGCTGGAACGGGAGGGAAGGTGCTGCTTGGGGAAGGGAAGTTTACTGTAGGTATGGAAGGGGAGAGGAAGTGGTTTGTGTGGTTCCCCCTTTCAGTTTTAGGGGTGCAGTGATGGTTTCACAGGGATAGGGTGGGCAGAGGGCACTGGATTTGCCTTTGGCTGTGGTTGATGGTGGCCCCTGCCCGGCCTCTCGAGTGTGATGGTTCTGGAATTCTGGGTATCGATTGTCAATCAGGTGGGCACAGCAGTGCTGCTCACTCCTTTCTGCTCCTGTCTGGGGAATCAGCTGTGCTCCAGCACTGAAAGGTGCATTTGGGGCTTGTGTAGGCCCCGTGTGTGTGGATAAACACAGATAAAATACATTTTAATGGCCTATTATAAAAGGGTCTTGACACCATTATTTACAAACTGTGCCTTATTAGTCAGCACCTTGCGTGGTACTGGGTTAAGGGAAGATGCACCAGCTTGAAACACCATCTCATCAATTTAGACCTCTGTAATTTTCTTTTTTCTCAATGGAAAGTAGTTTTTGCCAGACTTCTCTTCTGAAGAGTGGAGGAGCAGGAAGCTGTTTATGAATTTTGTTTATGAATTTAAGATGTGGGCAGGAACAGAGGACAGGGGAGGTTTCATTGCAGAGATCTCAACCTGCACTGATAATTCCAATCCCCTGAGGGACCACGAGGGGTTAAAGAACATTCCCTGTTGTCCCACGTTTTTAATCAGGTGTGGACCAGTGTTAGAAATATGAGGAGAAGGTTCAGTAAGAGGTGCAGTTAGTAAATCTGGTGGTTCTGGATCAAACTTAAATTAAAGACCTGAGCTGGAGACCTGCTCTGTCCAGATGCACAGTGAGAACACGGAATGGGATGTAGGAAAAACAAACCAGGTTCCTGTTTTAAAGAGCACAGCTTCCAGCCGTGTGTAAGGCTGGTTCATACCCTCCGTGTGCTTCTCATCTCAGCATCCTGTTGAAATGATGGCCCCTTCAGTTCCTGTTAGGGATGTTTTGGATCCATCCATGAGCCATCCTTGCTTGTGGAGGGTGATGTTGTGTGGTCCTGCTGCAGGTAAATGTAGCTTAGAGAGCACAAGTGCATCCATCTGAGGTGGTTTAGGGGAATTCTCCTCAGAAAGTCCCGTAACTGAAATACGATTCCACTGAGGCTATTGTTCAGACAGACAAATAAAGTCTCGAGGCTCTTGGTGAGAAGAGAGGAGCTCGTGAGGGACCACGAGTTGTGGGAGCAGAGGGGTCTCTGATGAGCTGCAGGGAAGCCACCTCCCAGCTCCCATTAATCAGCACCCAGGCCTAACGAGCTTTCCTGAGCCCAGAGCTCAGGGGAGGGGGCTGCACCACCACAGGGTGCATTTATGCTGTAAATCATCCCTTTATTTTGTTCTCTTGTCTTAAATCCTCACTTGGGAGTTCCCAATGAGGAACATCCACATCCAGCACATTTCCCCATGGAAGTGTGTGCCCTGAGCTGTGGCCAGAACTCTGCTGCAAGTTTGGGATGTTTGGCTCACAATTCAGGGAATCACAGAACCATTTGGATTGGAAAAGACCTTTAAGGTCACAGAATCCATCGTTAACCCAGCACTGCCCATCCCACCTTCTGCCTTCCCGTTCCTGGCAGATTTCCCTGTGCTGGAAGTTGTTCCTTGCCTGTCCCTCTGGTGTTTTTTCGCTGTGGCTGCTGAGTGCAGCTGAAGAACACCTAAACCCCACTTCCTCCCCACTGAGCTGCGCCCATCCCTCGGATGCCTCCCGGGGAAATGCGGGATCCCGCTGCTGCCGGCTCCCAGCTGCGCCAGCTGCAGGGAGCACAGGGGGCTCTTTGCTCCTCTGCTGCTGCCTCCCCCTCGTCAGGACATCAGGATGGGTGTGGGGAGTGGGATCCAGGCAGTCTGCCCCAGATCCCGTGGATGGATTTGGACTCCAGGTGTGGCAGAGCTGTTTAGGGGACGTCAGTGCTGTAGGGGATGTGCGTTCCTATCAAAACTGAGTATTCCTCCCTGCTTCACATCTAGGGAATGGTTCCTCACCCCCCCCCCCAGGCTGCTGTCAGCCACTTCACCAGCGCTCCAGGGATTTCCAGCCGTGGAATTACTGCGTGGTGTTGCTGCCCTTCTCCGGTTTCCGAGAGCCCAGCTGGTTGGGAAATGCCAAATTTCACAGCTGTGTTTCTGTTCCTGCTGCTGCCCCCCGACTCCTGCCAGAATTTGGCCTGGATCTTGACCAGAGGAAATTGTTATGATAATGTTGAGGGTTAGTTGGGGGCAAGGTCAGGCAGCCTTAACTGGTTTTGAGCCCACAGCATTGCAAGAAAAGTCTTTTTAACTCCATTTTTATCAGGAGTATCCTGAGACACAGGGCTGGAGTAATTTTTCATGGGCTTTAGTGAAATTATAACAAAGCTCTGTTTAGCTGAGTGGATTTTACATAATACTTCTTTACTCTCCTCCATGTTTCTAGGCATTGGGAGATGCAGAAACACCATGAATAGGCCTAAATTTAAAATAGGCTTTTTTTTTCTAACAGAAGATAGAGCAAATTCAAATGGAAGGGGAGAGATAAGACTTTTAAGGGCTACAAAAAAAGGAATGATTAAGTAGTAAAGATTCTGTACTGCTGGAATTGTTGAGTGCAGCATTGAGCTGTCTTCTTGACGTACACAGCAGCCAGAAATGTCAGAGGTGGTGGAATCCTGTTGATTGGCTCTAAATCCAGTGAGGAATGATGGCAAGGGAAAAGGCATCAGGCTTTAAGAGGAGTTTAAACCAGGTGAGGCTTCTTGCTCCACCTGGGAAGAGGTGGGAACCATCCATCCTGCCTGGTAACTGAGGATTTATGGTCCGGCTCAGCGCTTTAATTTTCACTGCTCGTTGAAATGTTTCCCTGAAGTCAGTTTAGTGAGAGCTCCAGTGTGTGCAGTTCATCCTTGTCCTGGAGCTACTGCAGGGCAGGAGCCCAGGCGAGGCTCTGATCCCACCCAGTGTCTCTGCAACCTCTGAGAGCAGAGACAGATTCCTAACAAATGACTCAACCTGATCTCCCGAGGTTTCTCCCAGCCCAAACCACTCCATGGAATAACTCATTGCTTCATGGAGTGACCTGCACGGGGTTGTTTGGGGAGTTCAGGGCAGAGCAGAAAACGTTGGCAGCTCAGCCTTAACCACGACATGGCTTTTCCTGGTTTATTCCTCAGTTGTCCACCAAGGAACATGAGGCTCCTTGCTGTGAGGTGATTTCAGTGTGATGCCTGAAGTGGCCACTTAAAAACAGACTGGACAGGAGTAAGGGAATAAAGGCAGGGATTATATTCAAAGGTACCCCTGGGGGCCAGAGGCCACTGCCGAGATGGGCCCCAAGGTGGACGGCAGGGCACGAGTTCTTCACACTTTTATAGGTTTGGTTCATTTGCATAGCAGGGTGAATTCTCCAATTAAAGCTTCAGTTAATGAGGTCATTCCCCTCAGCTTGCCCCCCTTTAGAGGCTTTTGGTTTACACTTTTTGGGTCTAGGACAGTCTGGGTGTCCCTGGAGAGCAGGCCCGGAGAGGCTTTGTTATGAACAGGCCACAAGAAACTTCAGAGTTACTCACTGGGCAGTGCGGGATTTGGAAAATAGAAAAGTTAAAACCTAAGGCATCCAGTGCAACTCCAAGGTTATTTCCTGCTCCGTGGAGAAGGCACTTCCATGGCTTTCGGTGGAGTTGGGATATGGAGATGAACCCAGTGATAGTAGCAGCCACAGTTTGGTGTTTACACAGCGTTTCTGGGGAGTGAAGTACAGTGCAATTATGGAAATGGATGTTCTCTGCTTGCAACAAACAGGATGCTGTGCAGGGATCTGCAAAATCTCTGTGCTGCCTCCATGCTCTGCAGTGGCAGCCAGGGCTGGTGGTGGTTAATGTGTAATTGGGACAATCCCATTGATTAAAGGAATCAAATCAACTCTGTTTCAGTGTCTTGGCCCCATGGAGACTGCAGGGAGCTTGGATGGAAATGATTTTACACCTCCCTTGCATGAAAGTGGATGAGAGTTTTTGGGGTGGTTTTCCCTCCTTTTTTAATGGGACTTTACGGTGGGATGTGTGGTGTTTCTTCTTTCTTCCCAGTGTCAGGTGCATTCCTTGACTCAGCTCCTCACAATAATTTCCTGTCCTTCCAAGGCACAAACATCACCTGTGGGAATAAACTCCCTGGTTTTGAGTGCACACCATGGTTTGCTGGATGGAAAGAGAACTGGGGGCTGTGTCAGAGTCCTGCTGGTGCTGGTGATTCCCAGGGGGTCAGAAAAATCGTGGCGTAAGGAGATGTGATGCTCTGACTTCCACTGGAAGAGGATTTTGTAACCATGAGGCCTGGAGCAGCTGTGGCTGCCAGGGAGGTGTGGGATAGGGGAGTAATTAAAAAAAATCAAATCCTGCCCCATTGTTGACTGCAGAAATCTGCTGGGAAATGAACCTGTGGCCTGCATTGGGGGAATGAAGGTTTGTAGAGGGTTGAAGGAAGTGGAACAGGGTGCAGAAACACCCGTGCAGCCTGTGGTGTTGGTGTGTGACAGTGTGGTGTGATTATCAGCAGTGTCACCACCTGTCCAGTGAGGTGTAAACACTCAGAATCCTGGAATCCCTGAGGTTGGAAAAGCCCTCCAAGGCCATCAAGTCCGACCTGTGCCCAGTCCTCACCTTGTCCCCAGTCCAGAGCACTGAGTGCCACATCCAGGCCTTCCGTGGACACCTCCAGGGATGGGCACTCCAAACCTCCCTGGGCAGTTCCAATGCCTGACCAGCCTTTCCCTGCAGAAATTCCTCCTGGATGCACCTGGAGGTGGCCCTTGTGTGGCAGAGGGAACAGTCTAAACTATCAACAAGTATTGTGTGTAATTCTCAAGTGTTGGAGGACTGTGGAAGAGGTGGAAATCACAGCCCAGAGGGCCTTTCTTCCAGTGTTGCTGGAATTCAGCTTGTCAAGCCAGCTTTGGCTTAGGACAACACGTGAGAAAGGCCACCAGTGTCACCAGAGCCAGCTTTGTTTGTGTGGGCACCACCTGGCCAGGGCTGGAGCTGCAGCCAAGTCCTCACTAAAGAAATTCTCAAACCCTTGCTGGCGTTTCAGCTTCTTCCTTTGTTAATCCTGAGTGTCCTCGGAAGGCAGCTCCTCTTTCCATCCGACCAGAAGGAAATCTACAGCTTCCCATTTCCTGCTGGTGAATGTTATCCCCTTCCCTCCTCGTAAAAAGGCATTTCTGCTCCTGTTTCATTCCTGGGCAGAGCAGTGGGTGTCCCAGGAGGTGCAGGGAAGGTGGGAGGCAGAGGCAGGAGCAGGAAGGCCTGGCCAAGGTCACCCAGCAGGGCGTCAGCAGAGCCAGGAGCAGCCTGGATGTCGCTCCTGCGTCATCCCACACTGAGTGCCAGCACAGGAATGTGATGCTGCTGCTCCTGAGGTGGTTTTTGAGAAGCCTTCCTGCTGCAGATGAGGTCTGTGCAAAGGCATTTCACAGTGGTTACACTGGAACAGAACAATTCCTCTGTCCATTTATCAAAATGTCTGCGATTCCCATTTCAAGACAGGTAAAACAACAGTGAATATCAAATAAAGGTGTCTTTGTCCAGAACACTTGAAAACAAAAGGAAGGGAAGGTTTGTTCCTCTGACCTCTGGAATGTGAAGTCTGTTCTGTCCTGGTGAAATGGCTTTATTTGGGTTTCATCCACCTGCCTTGGGGCCTCCTACATTTCTTTCAGTGTAGAATTTTACCTGTTCCTCACTTGTCACTTCAGTGTAGACCAAGGCACGGTCACAGCCTGATAATCTCAGCCCCAGCTGCATCAGAAGGTGCAAGAAGGGCTGGAATAGCCAAGAAAGATGAGTAAATCACAGGCAGAGAATTAACCACAACTGGGGATTTGCTGCTTCAGTGCTCTCCTGTTATTTGCACACTCCCCTGACTCGCAGGAGTTGTTAGAGCCCAGTTCCTGCTGCTTCCCGTGGCTGTGGGCACTGGGGAATCCTTCAGAGCCTCACTCACTCCGCTTCCCTTCCCCATCCCTAAAACAGGGATAAATAGAATTTGCAAAATGATTTACAGATTTATTCTGCAGGGAGAGATCTTGGGGTGTGTGCGAGGAGCTTTCAGCAGGTACAAATTGCACGAGGTTGATTAACTGCACAACTTTTACATGCTCTTGGTTCTCTCCCTTGATTGCGTGGAGTGAATTCAACCATTTCATGTACAATTTGGGATTAATTGTGAATGACATTTTGAGGTGAAAGTTGTCTGTCTGCTACTGAACTTCAAGTAATATTGTCAGAAAAAGTCAGAAATGAAATCTCACGCAGTTTCTGTTGCAGGAAGGATTTGCACGGCTCCTGTAATTTGTACAGAATTGCCTCCACAGTTTTTATATGTTTAGATCCATGTTTTATGCAAAGACTGCAGCTTTTAAAAGCAAAGTGTACTCCCTAGAGATGGGAAGGTAGGAGATTTGCACTGAGAATTTGCCAGAAGCATCAGGGAATTGGATCCCGGTGTTTAGCAAAGCAGGATATTGGCAGAGGATGGTCTGGACCTTCTGATTTTAACCTGCCACAGACTCTGCCTTTGAAGCAGTTGCTTAAATTATGTGAGCTCCAGCTTCTTGTCTATGGAGGGGAAAAATAGTGCTGTACTAATAATATTATCTAATTAATTAAGAAGATGAATGCCTGCAGGATGGCAGAGATCAAATGGAGAACTTGTTTCCTTGTTACGGTTCCTGTTATTTATCAGCAGTTTATCAATATTTTGTTCAGTTAATTTAGTGAAAGCAGAGTTTGAAATAAGAATTTTTTTTTTGGTGGTATTTATGTCGTTGCTTTTGGAGTCGGATGGCCTGAGGTGGAGTTTATTCCCTGAAAAATCAGGAGTGGGATTTTAGGCACAGAAAGTTTGTTGAGGAGCTTTGCAGTGGGGAATGATGTGTTGGGGTGTAGTGGCTTACACAGGGTCACATCTTATCCCCATTCCTCCCTCTCCATGTCTTTAAATCCATTAATCCCAGCAGGATTCTGCCCTCCTCTCCGTGCTGCTGGCAAAGGAGGCTCTGCACCTTGCAGAGGCTGTGGGGAGCTGTTAAAGTCAGGGGTACAGAAAATTGCAGCTCATTTCTCCTGTGACAAAGGCACAATTCAATGTTCCTTTCCCCTTTATCCACCAAATAATAACACCTAGAAAAACACATTTCCTCCCGGAAAGGGGAGGAAAATATCCCATCCTGCAGAAGGATAATGGAGCTGATTCTTTTCCAAAGGCGATGCCATTTTTAAAGATGCTCCTTGCATCCCACAGCATATTGTTTATATCCCTCTATTGTTGTTTTGTCTCCATTAGGGAAAGGTCAGGCACGGATCCTGGACACTGGGCATCTGTCAGCAGCATTCCCGAGGGGCTGGCATTAGAGTTAAGCACCACTCAGGCTGTTAATATTAAAATAACACCTTATTTTAAAGTAATGAAGGGTTTTAGAGTATTGAAGTATTTTAGAATAATGAAGGGTTTGAAGGATGGGGAGTTTGTCCCTCATTGTGTGGGGACTTTCTTCCAGTGTGGGGCCTTTCTTCCCAGTGTTGGGTTCAGCACAGCCTCTGGAGGCAGCAGCCAGACCAGAAGGACAATCTGCCCTCTCTGAGGGCTCCACTTCCCTCTCTGCAGGCTCTGGTGTCCTGTCCTGCAGATCCTGCAGCTCTTCAAAGCTGGTAAACCAGCTGCATTGGAATGTCTCTACTTTGGTAGGTGCTTGAATGAAAATCGGTTTTAAAAGCCCCATCAGAGCTCCTGTGCTGAGGGAACAAGGTGTGGAATTGTCCCTACACAGTCGGGAGAGCCCAGAGATAAAGCCCAGGGTGGGTTTTGAGTGAAGTTCTTTGGACTTGATAAAAAAGGAGGAAATGCTTCCCTGTGAGGGTGGGGAGGAGCTGGGATGGAATTCCCAAAGCAGCTGTGGCTGCCCCTCGATCCCTTGGCAGTGCCCAAGGCCAGGTTGGACGGGGCTTGGAGCAGCCTGGGACAGTGGGAGATGTCCCTGCCCGTGCCAGGGGTGGAACTGGATGAGCTTTAAGGTCCTTCCAACCCAAACCATTCCAGGATCCTGTGGCTGATGCTACCCTGGTGTCTCACAGGCCCAGGGCTCTTCTCCAGAGTCACAGGCAGGGCTGGTTCTGATCCTGGGCAAGATTTAAGGTATAAAAAACCAACCCTGCGAGGTCTCTGCTGTTGTCACCTCTTGGTAAACACCTGGACATCTTCCTGCTGAATTAACTAATTTTATTTAAAAAGAGCAAGTTCATTTCACTGAATTTAAAATACCGGCTCTGGGGAGGCTCTGTCATTTGCTCCTCCTGGGAGCACTTCCCAATCTTAAACTAGAGAACGAGTAATGACCTTTTTGTGCCCAGGAGTCCAATGCTGAGGGCTCTTAAAGGGAGTTTTTTGCCTTTTTTTCCATGAAATGCAGTTAACAAATGAGACTTTTGACAAAAAATCCCCAATTTGAACGAACAAGTCGATTCAATTCACCCCCCGTTAGCTCCTTGATTGAGAGCTATGTAGATTGAAGAAGAAAGGTATTGATCTGCTTTGGGGATTGAAAACTAAGATGAAGTGGAATATGTCTGTGGGTGAAAATGAGGTTTTAAATGGATAGAGGAAGTGAGAGAAAAATAAAACACAATGTAATGTTAATGGAAGGGAGTTCTGGGTTTCTCTGGTGGTTGCACAGATGTGGAGAGGTCACAGGATGCAGAAACTGTACAAGTTGTGGAAAATCGGTGCCTGGCACAAGAATTCTTCTAGACTGGGTCAGAACAGGACAGAAAAGTCTGGTTTTGTGCTATCAGAGCATCCATCAGTTACCAAGCTGATGTTTGGACAGAGGGACATTGCTTGTTGAACAGAGCTCACAGCTTTCAGTGCCCACAGATGATCTTTAACATCCCTTCCAAACCATTCCATGATTCTCTGAAATAATAATCGAGGTTTTGCCATTGTAAACGTGAAATTCGTCTCTAAATGGACTGAAAAATTCAGTATAATTGAAATGTTTCACTCTTTCTCCAGATAGTCTGGTAGGAGCCTTTTGTAGCTGTTGTTGTTTGGGGCATGTGACGGGCTTGGTTTTTTTTTGGCTCATTGGGTGAAGTGAATTATTAACTTTTATTTATTAACTTTTCTCTGTACCGTCAACTCCAGGTGACTTTCATTGATTGCTCAAGGTGACAAGGAGGCATTAGGTAATAAATATCAAGTGCTGCAATACTTAAAGGAAGTGAATATGAAAGTGCTGTTAACAGAATCAAGTAAAAATTGGATTTATATCCTAACAAAAATTCCCAGGAGAAATTGCTTTCTGTTTGGCTCTTTTTGTAATTCAAATCCAATCACACAAGTGTGAGCTGTTGTAATACAATTGCCTGGCAGAGGGGTTTGTTGGAAGATCTCAGAGCACTTGTAAACAGACAGAACATTTCACTTTGCAGAGCGTGGGGAGATGAGAACTGTGGTGCACGAGTGAAGAGCTTTTAATAAGTGGCGTCTCTGCTTGTTCCGAGTGATATTTTTGATTTATTTCAGCTCTGGAGGTGTAAGATGCTGGGGATGGCAGTGGGTAAAGTGGTTTCTTCTGTTTTAGCTTCTTTGGGTCCCTGTTCCAAGCCCTGGGGACTAAAAAGGGTCTGTGGCCTCCCTGCAAGCACCAGAAGGGGACTTGTGTAACTCCTGGGCTTTTAGGGAGTAAAAAATGCATGAAAATACAACCTGGGTAATTAATTGATGTGTAAAATCTAAATTAGAATCCCAAACATGGTGGGGAGGGGAAAAAACCCCTTGGAACCCCCTCAGAGCTTGGCGCAGGTTTATTTGTGAAGGAGCTCTCCCCACTGCGCTCTCCTTAAACCATCAGCTCTCCATCAGGGAAATGATGGAATTGCTGATATTGGGAGAATTCCAAGGGCTGAGGGCTTGTAGATTATTAGGGAGATGGGATTTGGAGCCCAAGATCTCCCTTAGGCCTTGAGGGAACATTGAACTTGACAGGTGGACACAGAGCTTCAGTGGCAAATGGAATCGAGCTGGTTTCAGGTGTTCTGTGGTGACAAGGTTTGGTGACAAGGGCAGTCCAATAATGAAAGATTTTCATGAGGAATTCTTTAATTTTGGCTCCACTGGGACTTGGGATGGATTTCACCTTGAACCTGACTTCACCTTCTTCAATTCTTATTTTCTTTTTTGAGATAATCCTAACACCCAAGATGAAAATGCCTTTGAGCCCACTGGATAAACCATTTAAATGCAAATATTATTTTACTGCAAAATAATTGAAATACAAATTGAAAAATCTGTTTCGGTGATAATAATTAGCACCTTGTAAATGAGACAGTAAAAATGCTGCTCGTGAGTGGAGTCCATTTGCAGATGCTGGGAAGAAAGTTTGTCATCAAATTAGCTTGTGTTTTCTGAGTTTAATTCCAGTTGGGGGTTGAGATGATCTGGATCATTTTTACAGATGTCTGTCAGTAGAGGTGAGAAAAAATGAAATCTTCTCTGTGTTCCTCTTAGAGAGAAAATAAAAGTAAAATTTTCAGAAGGTTTTGAATCAGGCTGAACATTTTCATTGAGGCTCGGACTCCCAGGGCAAGATTTTTAAGGATATTTAGATGCCTAAATAAGTGGAGACTTGTCCAGGGAGGGTTTGTAAGGGAAATGTGGCTGCACAGCTCAGGCGGGGTTGGGAATGCTCCAGAGCATCTCTCTGCTGTTCTTGGGTTATAAAATATTTGTAAACCTGGGGCTCTGAAAAGCCTGGGGCCTTTTGAAAAGGATTTGTGAGCTTGGGTTGGGTTTTGTGGCCTTTGTCACAAAGGGGTCACCTGGTGGCTTGACACCTTCTCGTGATTCCAGGGTCAGTCAAGGCCTCCCAGCGTCCATCTCGGTGCCTTAACCGTGCCTTAACCCGTAATTTTTTCGAGGGTAACTCTTGCTTTGCCAGGCAAAGTGCAGAGAGAGGAGCTTTGAGGTCCCTTCCCAGCCAAAGCATTCAGCAGTTCTGTGATGGAATCCAAGGGCACTGCAGGAACTGAGAGGCCATGGAGGGAAGTGCTGGGAATTCCCGGCGGGGCTGTTCCTCACGCCAGAATCTGCATTAATTGGTTAATGCCTGTGGAGTGCTCTGGAGATGGAAGCAGCTCCATAAGTGCCCGGGTTTATTATTCTGCTGACAATGGCTGTGGAGAGGAGTGGCAGCACTGAGGGAACAGTCAAAATTGATTAAGAGACAATTCTGAAAGGGAAAGTTTTGAGGGAAGGAAATTACATCCCTGAAGAGGCCATTCTGGCTGAATATTGGGATAACTGTGGTGCTTCTGGAGCTGAGCAAGTGATCTCAAGTGATGGCTGGTGTGCCCAGGGTTCCTGTTTCCAGCAGGGGTGGTGCAGCTGTGGACTTCCTGCAGATAATTGGTTAATGAGTGGCTGCTGGAAGTGTGGGAAGCATTGGGAAACCCAGTTGTTTAGGTTTGTTTGGAATGTGAAAGCCACAGAGTTTGAAACAGAACTTGTGAAATCCAAGAGCAATCTGGAAAAATCCTGGGATTTTCTGGGTTGTGAATCATGAGAGCTTCAGTGTGTGTGTAGGCAACTCCAAAGGGTTTTCCAGCAGAGATGAGGAAGAGCTGATAAAAGTCTTCACGAGGCATTGAGGAGCCTTGGTAGGAAGGATTGAAGTGGTCTGATGTCCTTGGCACAGGAAGAATTCCGACCGGGATGGGTTGAGGGTGATCAGAGGTGTATCCTAGAGGAGTGAAAGCACAGCTCTTACTTGTCCTGGAAAACAGGAAGGAGATCAAATTATCCTCCATAAATACACCCAGGCCAGGTAAAACAGACTGTGGAGAACTGTTCAAAGGAAAATGTTGGTGTGGAAAGAAATGGCCCAAAGCTGTGGCTTTATCCTGAATTTCCACTGTCGCTGTTTAAGAACTTCCTGCACATCCTGGGGGTGGGTGATTTGTGGCATCTGGATAGAATCCTTGATCCCAAACACGTGGATGAGCTGCTCTGCTCCTGTGTCCTGGACACACCTGCAGCCACTGGCTTTGCTCAAAACACTCCTGTCAGGCTCATTTCTGTTGCTGAGCTGCCCTGGGCTGAATTCAGGTTCAAATTCAGGTTCGAATTCAGGCTCAGATTGGGTGTTTAAGGCTGGTGCAGAGGAGTGATCGCTCTGGGCTGGGTGCAGCAGTTCTTCCCTGTGTGTCTGGCTGCTTCTTCCACACCACTTCCCAGGGCCTCAGCAGGAAGCCCCAAACAGCTGGAGCTGCTGAAATCCAGAGGCAGGAATGTTGTAAAGGAAATAATCTGGGACTTGATGAACGTGGCGGATGCTGGTTTGTGTGCAATGGCACCAAACTCTGTCACTGATGGCTCAGCAGACACAGAAATTTCTGTGTGTTTACAATCCCTCTCCTTTCCCTCTCCCAAGGCCTGTCAGGAAGCGCTGGAGCTGCTCCCTGTGTGCCTGTGCTTAGCAACTGAGCCTGGCAACATCAGGGCACCAGCGGCGGTGCTGCGGCCCCGGCTGCCTCTGGAATTGTAATTTGGGATGAACCATCCTGCTGCCGCTTTTCCAGGGCTTCCAAAGCCTGGAGCTTCATTCCCTGTCCTTCAGGCTTCCTTGAACACGCCCAGCCAGCTTTCCTGCCACTGCCCTGCACAACCCAGGCGAGCTGGGAGTGAAACCCTGTCAGGGCGTGTGAAGTTTTTCCAAGAGTTTTCTGCCTCAGTCACGTTGCCCTGTGCTCGGGGTGAATTCTGTAGATGTGAAGAGCTCCCGTGACACAGCTCCGTGATTTCACCTAAATCCGAGGCTGCTGCAGTGCCACAGGGGCCAGACTTGACTTGTGGAACATCTGTACCAGGAAATGGATTTGCTGCTCTGAGAAGTGGTGAGGGCAGAAACCAGGGATTGTGTTTAAAATCTTATCAACTGTGGCTGCTTAATTAGATTTTTAAAGTGCTTAAAGCACTGGTCTCTTTCTGGGGCATTCAGGCTTTTTGTTTGCTTGGGGTTTTTCAGGATATGAATGTCTGAACTCCTTCAGCTGAGGTGTCCTAGAGCCCTGTGGAGGTCAGTGGGCCTGGCAGAACGAATGCCCCTCGTTCTCATGCAAAGGGCACGGAATAAAGTCCCTTTTGTCACAGGACAGACACACGTGTGGTTAGTGAGACAGGGTACAAGGAGAGGAATTGGCTGGTTTGCTGGGCCTGCAGAAAGCTTGGGGTGGGTGTTGGGCTCTGTGCAATCCTGAACGTGTCTGGATATTTATCCCGGGCAGATCAAAGAGTCTCTGTGGTGCTGAGGGCTCTGAGAGCACTGTCAGTGCCAGACTCCTGCCTGCTGCCTCACCATGCTCCTCTCCCCTCCTGTCACTGGGGAAGCAAATCGAGCATAAATCTCTGGCAGTGAGCTGGGGTGGTCCCTTCACGCCGAGGGACGGGCAGGGACAGCTGCTGTGACCCTGCTGTCTCTGCATTTGCAGTTCACACCGGGCAGGGCAGCGAGTGTGAGCTCCTCTCGGGGCACTGACGGTGCTGCTGCTCCCTGGGCTGCCATTCCCGGTGTCCCAGCGCTCTGCAGAGATCTGATCCCAGCAGGGAACAGCTGTGCCAGCTCCGTGCTGTGCCCAGGCTGCAGCCAGGGATGCTGCTCTGGTGCCACTGCCAGGCTGAGGCTCCCCTGCTGCTGGCAGGGACTGTCCCACTGAGGCTTTGCAGCTCTGGGTGTGATTCCATGACACTGTGGTTGCAGAAAGCCTGCAGGAATTACAGGCTGGGCTCTGGATGACTCCACATCCTCCTGCACTCCCTGTCAGTGGCCATGGGAAGGGTTGCTGTGGAAGTGGAGCTCAGCAGGGTGTGTTCCACGAGACCAGTGCAGCTCCTCTCGCGGGTGTTTCTCCCTGAGCTTTGAGGAAGTTCCCTTCAGGATTTATCATCACCCTTTGGCAAAGAGAGCACAGCCTGGAGGTGTGGGGGGTGTGAGATGTTCCTAATTCTGTTTGTGGCCAGTGCTAACTGCAAATGCTTTGGGTGGCACCACAGCCCTGGGATTTATGTGGTGCTCAGTCCACAGAGTGGAGTGGGAAGCAGCAGATCTTCAGCTGGGATAAGGAATCCTCTGGAATCCTGCCCTCTGGTACTTGGCAAGGCCAAAGAGATGGCAATGGGGCAAATCTTCACTGGTGACTGAGCAGGTGACTCTCAGGTCCCTTAAAGAAGGGTCAGTGTGGGGTGTTCGGCTTTGCTGATAGGAGTCCTGTGCCTTGTTCACTGCTGAAAGGTTCAGGGGCTTCCCTTTCCCTTTTCTCTTCTCCTTCCCCTTGTCTTTCTCCTTCCCTTTCTCCTTTCCCTTTCCCCTTTCTTTTTCCCGTTCCCCTTCCCCTTTTTCCCTTTCCCTTCCTCTTCCCTTTCTCCTTCCCCTTCCCCTTCCCCTTCCCCTTCCCTTTCTCCTTCCCCCTTCTCTTTTTCCTTTTCCTTTTCTCTTTCTCTTTCCCTTCCCCTTTCCCTTCCCCTCCCCCTTTTCCTTTTCTCTTTCCCTTCCCTTTTCCTTTTCCTTTTCCTTTTCCTTTTCCTTTTCCCTTTCTCTTCCCCTTCCCCTTTTCCTTTTCTCTTTCCCTTCCCCTTTTCCTTTTCTCTTTCCCTTCCCCTTCCCCTTCCCCTTCCCTTCCCCTTCCCTTTCCCTTTGCCTTTCCCTTCCCTTCCCCTGTTGATGCTGTAATCAGTAATTGAAACTCCTCACCAGTATTGACCAAGCAAAGTTTTCTTTGTTGTGCACGTTTCCAACGTTTCCTGACGTTGAATCCATTGCCATTGGATCAGCTGGTGGATGGAGCAGTGTTTGTGTCTCCACCTGGAGTCAGTGCAAATCAAATGCACAATTTTTGCAGGTGGCTGACTGGAAATGGTCAGGAAAATGTGTGTTCATTAATGTGCCTTGCTAAACCGGACTTTAGACTTTGGTACTGCTGATATTAAAACTGATGTGTTACGAGAGATTTTCTAAAGTCTTCTTAGAACAACTCCAGAGGAATTTTTCAGTATTTTCCACTATTAGTCCTGAAGCCCTCCTGCCTCCTCTTCCAGCAGGAGGGAATCCATCTCCCTTTCCCCTCACTGTGTGTGAGTCTCCCCTCCTAAACACTTGTCCTGTTGTCTCACCTGCTCTGATTCCGTTTGGATTGGGAGCTCTGCAGATGGCAAAGTGCTCCATCAATCTGCTGGAGTGATTGGGAATGGTACAGCGAGCACCTGGTGGGAGCCAGCGATTGATTAGATAACAATCTTTGTTTAAAAAAACAGGGATGAGGGCCGGGCAGGCTGAATCCCTTCTGTTCCCAGGTCATTCCAGGGCAGGGATGGCACAGGGGACGCTCAGGTCATTGTGCCACGCTCGCCCTCCCTGAGCTGCCTTCAGCTGGGGTGGAGTTGATTCCACCAGAACAGGTGGAGCCCAAAGTCATGGAATAAATGAGTCCAACAGACTTTCTGTGGACTTTTCATGGGTGTTTTGCAGGGGTGCTCCACAGACCGTGTGAATGATATCTGCTGTTATAACAAAACTTGGGAAGGGGAGCGGTGCGAGTGGAGTTGTGCTGGATAATGTGGGATCTGGGCATGGAATAAGGGGCGGGACGTGCAGCTTCGGGCTGGGGCAGAGTTAATGTTCCTCCCTGCTCTGGGGCTGTGTTTTGGCTTTGTGCCGAACACGGGGTTGACGACACAGAGGTGTTTTGTTAGTGCCGAGCTTGCCCAGAGCCAAGGCCTTTCCTGCCCCTCATATGGCCGTGCTGGGGAGGGATTTGGGAGTGTGTGGGAGGCTGGGAGGAGACATGGCAGGGACAGGTGACCCCAAGTGACCAGTGGGGTATCCCAGAGCATGTGACATAAATGGATGAACGAAGGTGGAAGGAGGGGACATTTGGAATTGATGGTGTTTCTCTGCTCCATGTGAAGGGGCCCTGCTCTCCTGGAGGTGCTGAGCACCTGCCTGCCCACGGGAAGCACGGAATGAATTCCTGGGTTTGCTTTGCTTGCGTGCACGGCTTTTGCTTTCCCTATGAAGCTGTTTATTTCAGCCCACACGTTTTCTGGCTTTTACCCTTCCGTTCTCTCCCTGTTCCTGCTGTGGGGGGATGAGGGAGCAGCTGTGGGGGGATTGGGGTGACACTGTGAGGACAGGAGGTCTGGAGCCCCAAGTGGAAATCTGGCAGCTGCTTTTAGGACCAGCGACTACTCCAGCAATTCCCAGCATAACCCAGGGCAGCGTTTCCTTCCCAGTCCCTCCCAGCAGCTGGAGTCTCTGGCCTGTCAGGGTGCTGCTGTGTGCTGGTGAGACAGGACATGTGTGCAGTGTCATGTTCCTGGGCTGTCACATTCCTCCCTGGAACGGGTTTTGCTGTTACCTGGAGCTGGACGTTTCCTGGGTGTTTTCACTGCCGCTGTCAGAGCTGCTCGGAGCTCACTGTTGGAGGGATGTGCTCTCCACAGGCTCGGCCATGGATTACAAACCCAAAGGATGATAAAGCTGGAAGGACTTTCTTCAAAGAGGGCTGGAGGAGAGGAGGGATTGTGCCAGTGGAGGTGACAGGTGGCATCCCAACATCGGGGTGAGGCAGAATGAACGTTCACCCCAGTGTCCAGCTGGGATTGGACTCAGTGTCCAGTTTTTGATTTGGCACTTCAGGACAGATGTGGCACAGCTGGGCAGAGTCCAGAACCCCACCAGGGGGTCAGAACCGTCACTGAAGAGGGAAGCATTGAACAGATTGGGCTCATTTATTCCGTAGTGGTGCTTTCCCACATTTTTGGGTGTGTAGATTCAGCATTCCTGGTGTTAGGTGCCTTTCTGTCTCTGTAGGTGCTCATGACATTTCTAGAGAGCTGAAAAAGCCTCGTGTCTGTTCTCTTTCCCTTTCCTGCCTTTCACATATTCCCAGAGGCTTCACGAGCTGCAGGGTGAACATCCCGTGTCTGGGGAGAATGAACCTTTCTCTGAGGCCACGTGGGGAGGAGAAAATACCACGGTCTGAAGGAATAACGGGATGGATCTGACATGGAGGAAAGGCAGAGCTGGGGTGATTTTGTCCAGGCTTTTCCTAATCTGAAACACAGAGGTGTCATCTGGAAGACACACTGGGAATGCTGTGGGCTGACAGAGCAGTGTGGTGGTGCCTGAGGATGGGGCAGAGACACCTGGAATTTCCAAACTCCCTTTTCCTGTGTGGGTGTTGTGGTTTTCAGGTGTGTGGTGGCTCAGTTGGAGCTTTTGTGGAATCCCAAACATGTGTAGGAAATTCTCGTCATTTTCCAAGACAGTATTTTTGGTTGGGAAAGGAAGGGAGAGCACACGTGGGGAAATCTAAATACGTTTTCACTTCTTTTGTCTTTTGTTCCTCTCTTTTTCCTTGGGAAGGCCTTAAAATGGAATTGCTGGGCTGGAGCAGTGCCTGGGTGTGGGAGCTCTGCAGTAACAGCCTGGGCAGCACTAAAAGGGACAAAGTGATGGCAGGGGGGAGTGAGGGACTCCTGGACTGGGAGGGAAGGGTTGTGTGTGCCCAGAGACCCGTGGTGTTTTTGGGATCTGCGGAGTTGTGCTGTCCTGCTGGAAGCTCCCAGACTGCAGCTGAGCTGAGCTGGGGCTTTGGGTTCTTCCTGGGCTTGGCAGTGCTGGCACGAGCTGAATTCAGAACAAATGCACTTTCTGTGCCCTTGCAGTGCCCGGCTCATCACTCCCCTTGCTCAGGGGGAAGCAGGCTCGGGCTATCTGAGATGTAAATCAGCCCCTTGATGATGCTCTTGGATCCGCGGGCTTTTGATTAAGTTATAGTTAATGGAATGACTCTGCATTATTTATTACCCAGCAGGCTTTGATGGGAGACTGGAGGTTAAGCTCCAGCTCGGAGAAGGTGAATCCTGAGGGCAGCAAGGCTTGGATTGATCCGGGGTGGAGGTGCTTTTCCTGTTTGCTCACTGAAATTGGGTGAGGCGGAGAGTCAGAGCCGGGCTGGGAGTAAACTACTCCGTGTTTGTGATCAGCTGTAATGACTTGGTAAAGCACCGCGTAAGGAGGCATCTTTAGTGCCTGATAAATGATTCACAACAGTAAACAACGGGCAAAGGAACCTTTTCCCTATTTAGAAGGCGGTGCAAACAATGAAAGGAGTCGGCGCGTGTGGGTTTGGAGGGCTCCGAGCAGCGGAGGGCTCTGTGAGGTGAGCAAACCTCGGAGGTGCTGCTGGGCAGGCAGGATTTGCCCCTGGTGTTTCAGCGTTTGTGTGGCTGCAGGATGTGGGTTTCAGTTCTCCTGGGGAGAGGTTTTTGATGCGCCCGTGTTTGGTGGAATGGCTGTAGAACAACACGGAGTAACAGCATTTCTGTGTGAGGAGCAGTAACTAAAGCAAATGGCAATGCCCCAAACTGCTGCATTAGGGAGGAGGCAGCCGTGGATCCTCAATAAATGATGCTGCTGAGAGCAAGGCACTGTGCATGATTTGATATTTGTTCCCACTGAATTGTGCAGTGACCATGCATCAGTGTTTGCTAAATTAGATTTCGTTTCTGCTGAGGAGCAAAGTGCAGCAACTTGTATTTTAGGAAGCACTTCAGAGAGAAATTCAGTCTCCCTCTCTCTCAAGCGTTGCTTCCTTGGATAAGAACGTGGTGTAAACCAGCAGCTACAATTCTTCCTTGGTTTACACCACCCCGGATCTGGCCTGGGATTTAAGTTTAAGGAATTGAAAGTAGGTGGAAGATGACTTTTTCCCTACTCATTTCCTTTGCACTTGTCACGTCAGACAACGCCTTTGTTATTGTGTTTACCTCTGACAGCTTGGTGGAGGTTTGTAGTGACACAGTTTGGATGTTCAGGTTTATCTCAGTCTGGAGCTGCTGGAATTCCCCTTCAGGCAGGGGCTGGGGGGGAGCAGCAGCCAGGGCAGCTCATTCCTGGCCTCAAGTGTTGCTTATTTGAAGGGAATAACAAAATCCTGTTGCTGCGAATGTTCCTGAATGGTTGACTCTCCTGGTTTTCATGCACATAACCTGGTGGGTTTGAGTGCCACCATTGCCACCTCTGGGACACTGAGGACATTGGGAACCAGTGGATGCTGCCCCACTGCAGTGACTGGGGTGAACTGGTGCTGCCCCAGAGCCCAGCCAGCCCTGCTGCTTTAGGGCTGCTCTAAAGCTGCAGTGACTGGCACCAGAATGGTCCTGGCTTGTGTGTCGAGGTGAGTTTGGATTTACAGTGGAACTGAAGCTCCCACGAGTCTCTGGCTCCACTCCTGGAGCTTGTCCTGTCAGAAGAACTCCGCTTTGGAGTACGAGGATGTTGTTGCTGCTCCTGCCATCCTTCCTTTCTCTTCATGGCAGCCCCACAACGAAGCTTGGGGAGTTTGGAACTCTCCTCTGTTACTTATTTTTCACTGCAGTGTCTGGTCACGTTAAGTTCTGTACCGTGGGGATTAACTGTGTGGTACAGACTGCTGTGGGCAGCCCGTGGCTCAGAGCTGCAGCTCTTCTGTGAGAGTACTGCAGAGTAAATATTCCATGGTTTCCCTCGAGAGGAGCCCAGGGTGAAGCCAGTTAGTCTGGGGATTGTTCAGAGAGTGGCTCTTGCACAGAGGAGCTGTTGGAAATGGAGACTTGGTTCAGTTGGTTAAACCAATGTGTAAAAGAATTGAAAAACTGAGTCACCATCAGTGAATTATCACTGGTGGTGTCCCAGACCAAGATGTTTTCCCAAAGTCACATGGGTTTCCTTAAAGGACTCAATGATTTTGGAGGTCTTTTCCAGCCTAAATGACTCTGTGATTCCTTGGGCTGTGGTTTTTCCCTGCCTTAGGTTGTGATCCCTTTGGAGAAGGGCTCTGAGCAGTGCCAGGCGTGGGAACGCCGTTGTCCTTGTCTGGAAGTTCCAGTGCCGTGGCAGTGAAGCAGCACTGATGGATTCATTACGGGGATACAGTCCCAGTAAACCACTCTCTGGAATTGAGAGGGGCAGGAGGTGTTGGCAGAGCCCAGCTTGGGATCAGCTCTGCTTTCACTCCATCACAAATCGGACAAATGCCCACAAACCCATCCCTGTGATGAAGCCGGGGGGTGTCACACCCTCCGGAATGTGAGCCCATGGATAAGAGATTAGGAGCTGGAATATCTACAGAAACACACCTGAGCTGAGGTTAAAAGCAAGGCTGGGAGGGGGGGCCGATGCAGCATTGCCCTCTCTGGGTGAGGAGTTGGAGGTGCCTCGTGTCAGACTTTGGGTTGGGGAGAATGTGCCAGAAATTTTGGGAGAATTGTCCTCTGTCAACCCCAAATCCTCCTGGAACTTCCCAGCACAGGCACCGGCGCTGCCCTTTCATATCTTTCTACTTATTTGTGCTCCTGGGCCAAAGGGATGAAGGGAATTGTTCTTGCAATCTTCAGAGGAGAAATTTTGAATTTTAGATAAGGTTTTGTCAGTCAAGGCTGAGCTGAACTAACTCAGACCTGGAAGCAAATGATAGAACACATAAATTCCCTCAGCTTCCCGGATTTCTTTCCTTGCCTGATGACTTTTTCCAGCAATGTCCAATCTAAATGAAGTTCCCTGCTATTACAGCTATTACAGAATATATTACTGCCCAGTTTGGCAGCTTTTGCAAAGCTGTTCTTTGTTTGCAATAAGCAATTTTCTTCTATCTGTGCCCAGAGCACCTCTGGGTCAACATCGTGAACATGCAAGTATTTCAGTAGATTGATTGGATGCATCATAAAACTCTGTCTTATTTTTCTATTATTTATTTGTTCTTTCAGAGAGATTTATGTCCATTTGTGGCACTGGTTGTGCAGGGATGGGCTGAGTTGGTGGATTTTGGAGCTTCCGTATGACCTTGGAAGCGTTTGGAACACGATGTCTCTGACCTTGAATTTATTTCCTGAGCTTCATGCAGCCTTGGTAGCTTTTATACCATCAGGAAATGGAGAGACACAGCCTCTTTAATTTCCCATTTGCCTTAAATTGTTCTGATGAACTTATGATTAAAATAAAAATGAGCAGGAGGAACAGTTCAATATCCCCCTGCTGCCTATTGAGCGTCGCTGTGGTTGGAGAAAGGATTCGATTGAATTGGAGAACCGAGCTCGTGGATCTTTGGTTGTTAAAACAAACTGGGGTTCATTTTACTTCTCTGTGATCACAGGAATATTCCCAGTCCTGTGCAGCTTTCTGGCACTGAGCAAATGTCTTTTCCAGTGAACTCCCCAAGATAAGTGGAGCCCAAGTGGAGGAGGGAGGTGGATTCTTCTCTAATGTAGTGACAAAAAGCCCTGAGAGAGGCAGGTGCCAGATGCTATGGAAATGCAAAATACTCCAGTTAAGGAATCCTCCCTCACTTTTAATCCCTGGTGGATTGTGGGGCTGTCCTGCCTCTCATTGATACAATGAACGTGCTACAAAAAGATTCCCTGGGTAGTAAATGGGATGGGCCGTTTTAGATTCATAAAACCGCGAACTCCGTCTTGCAGGGAGAAGTTCCACGGAGCGTTTTTTGCACCCAAAGTAGGTCAATCTAATTATAATTGGCTTTAATGAGCACCACTCTGCAGCTCTGTACCTGTAGCTGCTTGGCACTCAGAAGTGCAAATGCCTTTGCTGCCTTTGAAAAAAAAAGGCAAGGAGAAATCAAAGAAGTAATTTCTACTCTGATGCATTTCGACTTGAAAGCCTCTGTTGTCCCCATCAGCGGGTAAACAATCCAGCATGGGTGGGAAAAGCTGGAGCAGAGGCAGGGATCAGCAGCTCAGAGGATAAAGGTGAAACTCTGATTTTGGGCCATGAGATTGACCCTTCCATCTGTCTGGAACTGGGCTTTGTGTGGAGGAATTCTTCCAGTAAGGCAGGGAGGGTTGTACCAGTTCAGAGGGAATTTGTGCCTCCAAAGACATCCAGGTAGAGTAACAGTGAAGGGAGAGGAAAACACTAAAGGGAATTTGTCATTTAGGCTTTTCCCAAAACACATTCATGTACCTGTGTCCCCAGAGAGAAGAAAATCTCATATATCCTGTAATTGTACATTGTGGCAGTGGATCTTTGTCATGCAGTGTTCCCAGGTACTGCTTTGGGCAGGGGAAATGGATTTGAGATTTGAGGGAGGTTTTAGGTGTTCCACTGGTGTCACAGGAGGGGTTTTGCTCTCAGAAGATGCAGCTTTGCAGCAGCTCCTCAGAAATACTGATTGAAGGTGTTTGCTGTGTGTTGAGCCAGACCTTGAGCACAAACCTTTCAGAACTGGCTGAGAGGGACCAGCAGCCCTCCAAGGCAGGGTCTGGCCAACAATTTCTTTGGTGTCCCCCCATCAGGTCTGATAGGGGTGGGGGGTGGTGCTGCTGCTGTCTCCTATTCCCAGAATTATGGAATGGTCAGGGTTGGAAGGCACCTTAGAGGATGGTTTGTTGGGTCAAACCTTGCACTGTGTCTTGCTCTTTCTGGGGTCAGGACAGGTTTATTCCTGACCTTTGGCTGTGCAGGTTTCAGGCAGCCTTGGCCAGCCTGGCTGCTGTGGTGGCCCAGCCCCTCACTCCATGTGCATCCATTCTGCTTTCCCAGGGTGAGGGATGTGGCACTGCCTGCCCACTCCAGCCCTTCTTCTGCCTCTTGTCCGGGTGGAATTGAGGGAGAAGGAGACAGTCAGCTCTGGCATCATCCCTGTGCTGTTCTGTGACCCAGCAGGGCCTGGCACCTGGCATGGGTGAAATCCCAAATGCACGGAGTGGGATGGGGAGAACGCTGGGTTTTGTGGTGGGCTGGGGAGGGGTGGCTGAGGAGGGAGCTGTCCCCAGGGACAGGCAGCAGCTGTGAATCCAGCTGTGCTCACAGCTGCTGGGAGCAGAGCCCAGGATGTGTCTGGGGGTCTGGGCTCCACATCCCTGCAGGGAGGAAGCCACAATTTCATCCTTAGATTCTACTTTTCTCTGTTTCCTGGGACAAAGAAGCCCGGTGGGAAGAACCCTGTGTGGTTAATGGGGATGGTGAGGACATTCACTGTTCACCTGACACCCTCTGACTTTGTGCTTTTGTCTTTTCTCTTGCCAGCCCAGAACTGCAGTCACACATTGCAGGGCCCAAACGGGACAATACAGAGCCCAGGCTTTCCCTATGGATACCCCAATTATGCAAACTGCACGTGGACAATCACTGCTGAGGAGCAGAACAGGATACAGCTTGTTTTCCAGTCCTTTGCATTAGAGGAAGATTTTGATGTATTATCCATCTACGATGGGCTGCCTCAGCAGGGGAATCTGAGAACGAGGTACAGTGTTCATTACAGTGATGTTTATAAACATGTCCCCCCTTCCTGCTGCTGGGATTAAATCTCGCCTTGGATGTTTATGCTGCAATAAACTGGGAGTGTTTCTCCATGAGCAGTTCTTACAGTTGTTTTGATTTCTTATCTCTGATAAGGCTTGAAATGTTTCTCTGAATGCCTGACAGTAGTGATTTATCAAGAGTCATCCTAGACATCCAGAGTTAATTAGGAAATGGAGCAGGAGGGAAGCAGAGTTAATGTGCAGAGAGCTTCCCTGAGACCAGACGAGACTCTCAGAGTGGGAGGATGGGCCGTGGGGTTCAGTGATAGCTCTGCCAAAGGCTTTGTGGGTTTTCCCCCAAAATCTGGGTTATTCCTTCACCCAGAGTCCATCCAGCAGCTGGACGGGGCGTATTCCCTCACATCTGTTGGACCTCCAGGGCTAAGAGACGTTCAGTAACCCGCTTTAGTAGGAAAACTCTCCATGGCTTCTCAAATGACACTTCCAGTGTTCCTAAAAAGTTTTGTGGGAGGCTGATTTGGATGCGTTGCTGTGGCAGCAGATGCTCCATGAGGTGTCAGACGTGTGAGCAGCCGTGATCTCAGCCCTCCAGATGAAACCAGCCGGGTGGCTGGGGACAGGGCTGCTGGTGCTGCTGGCAGCTCCAGCCTGACAGTAATGCATTCAAAACCTCATGGAGCAGTGGCAGCATCCAGCCTCTGAATCCCTGGCGAGAGCGCTGGAGCCCTGGCAACCGATTTTCCTTCCAGCCACTTGAGTTCAGGACAAATCCTTTGACCTCAGTGTCTTGTCTAACCCGAGTGGAGCATCTGAGCTGCACCCTGGTGGAAATCAGCTCTTTATGTAGATGATTTCAGTTATGCAAATAAGTCATCTCTTCATCTCGCAACTGTGCTTGAGAATCACGTTAATTACGGGGCCTCAGCCTTTAATCAGGAGGTTCAGTGCTTTGCTTTGGGGATAATGGAAAGGTGGAAAATTGCGGGGAAAACTCGGCTCAGGAAACTTTGTGTGGTGAGAAGTTAACGCTGCTCTGAGATACTCGCAAGAATATTGTGGTTGTAAATAGAAGTAGCAGAAAGGGACCTCCCAAGGCTGAGCTGGGGGAAGGTGAGGAGGCAGAAAAGGTCCTCCCTCTGCATCCCTGGTGAAGCTCAGGTGCAGCTTGGGCAGGTGAATGTGAGCTGGGGAATGGGACCAGCAGCAAAAGGCACGTGGGGATGTTTCATGTGGGATGAGGGGTTCGGGAAGTGGAGTGTGTTTAGGGCAGGAAAGTGAAATAAAGAGGGGAAATAAAGAGGGGGATTTCTAGAGGTCTGAAAGCACTTAGAGAGGGCTTAGCAAAGTAGAAGATGAACTCATGCATGGTGGACATTTGCTTTCTTCCCTTGGAGCATTTCTGGATCAGTAACTTCAAAACCTGGAGTTGGCTCCTTTGGGCTGTTCCGTGTCTCGCTTCTTCATTCACCAATTTTAGAGTTTGGGCAATGCTCTGAGGCACAGGGTGGGACTGTTGGGGTGTCCCCAGATCCTTGTGGGTCCCTTCCACCTCAGGAGATCCCATATACGATTTTTGGTACATCAATGTCACCTCATTAAACTCCGTTGCCTAACACTGGGTTACTTTTTTCCCCTTCTTACTCCCTTTTTTCCCTTTCCCATGGCCATCAATTTTGCTTTTTTTTCCCTGCCTGCTTTCCAGATGTTCTCAATTCATCACCGAGGCGCGGCCCTGAAGATGGATGGCCACGTGTCACTCATCAGAGCTCACCCAAAACGAGCTGTGAGCAAGGGGAGAGGAAGGGACAACGGATTGCTTTGCTTCTTCCCTTCTCAAACTTGCGTTTCTGAGCATCAGTGATACATTTCAGGTCCCTCCCAACCCAGACCATTCCAGGATTTCCTGGGAAGGGGTTAATGTTGTGTTCATCGTGTGCTGGCAAACACCCTCTTGTCTTGCAATTTAATGTGGTGTGAAGGTTCCCTAATAGAATAAGAGCAGCCCTAATCCAATGAGGCGTTTGCTAATAAACAGCTTTACTGGATATTAGGGAATTTGCGTTGCGTGTTTGTGATGAGGACGTGAATATTAAATGGGTTGCAGTGCCTTAATTTAGACATGCAGGGCTGTTGTCATTTCTCAGTGCCATGACTTTGCTTTGTTTGCTAAAATCAGAGCTCATTTTCAAGTCTTTGCTATTTCAGCTTCTCGCGAATTATTGGGTTTTTAGAATCCTGGAGTGGGTTGGGTTGGAAAGGAACTTAAATTCCATCTCATTCCATCCCCTGCCATGGGCTGGGGCACCTTCCACTATCCCAGGTTGCTCCAAGCTGGCCTTGGACACTTCCAGGGATGAGGTAGCCACAGCTTCTCTGGGCAGCCTGTGCCAGGGCCTCCCCACCCTCACAGGGAAGGATTTTTTCCATGTATATAACCTAAACTTCCCCTTTTTTCGGTTGGAACCCATTCCTCCTTGTCCACTAGAATTTTCCCAGCTCCTTGCTTCCAGCAGGGACCACTGTGGGGGAATTTTCTGTGAAACCTGAGAGCTGTGGTGGCTGCAGATTTTTCTCTTCCTTGATGAGGGACATCAGGATTTGGTTCCTGTCCAGGACTTGCCCTTCTCTTGGGCTCATTACACCAGACCAGACCCTCCCAAATTCTCATCCTTCAAGTTCCCAACTGCTGTGGGATCAGGGAGTCATGGGGAGTCCTGCTCTGACTGTGCAGTTATTCCAGAACAGTCTTTTCCCAGTTCCCATTGTGCCTTGTGATTGTGTCATTGTTCGGAGGTCGCTCCAATCAGGTTCCCTTCCTGATTGCCTTCCCACTGTGCTGGGCTCAGAAGCTCAGCACAGACCTGACTGCAATTTGAATGCTTGGGGTTATTTATGGCTCTGAGATTGCTGTGGGGTTTGGGAGGCTCTCTGCACCTCTTTGTGTCAGACTCTTGCTCCGTGACGTAACCAGAGTGGGCACGACAGACCCACGTGGCTTCCCCCAGCTTTTTCATCTGCTGGTAATTTGCAGGACACTTCTAACGTGAAAATCTTAAATCAGTTGCAACTTGCCTGATTTGAAGCTTCAGGCTTGCACCCAGATCCAGGGAAGGCACATTTACAGTCTCCCTGTGAGTCGGGCGCTTCAGCTCCCTCATTCTGTTTTCCCAGTGAGACCTGGTGAATTTACGCTCCAAATGGAAGTGGTCAACTTAGAAAAACAGATTTTTTTCCATTCCAGAGATGTTTAAAACTACGTTGGGAAGCCCAGGGGACACAGTATGGGATGTTTCTACCAGGAGAGACTCCTCACTTGTAAATGTGCTGAGCAATGCTGGGGTTTCTTAGGCTCTTCCAACCCTTGGGCTTCCCTTGCTGCCTGTTGTGGGCAGGGAACTGTGTCATCCTCTGGTCTCTTTCCTGTTCAAACAAAATGTTTCAGTGATGCTGAGTTTATTTGCCTGAGAAAACGTTTGTTTGAGGCTGTGCATCCAGAGAAAAACAACTCCCAGAGCCGCGGCAGTGCCGGCTGTTTCTCCACAGGCGTCGCTCAGAGGTGTTTATTGACACAGCTGGGAGGAACCTGCCCGTCCTGAGGAGGATTTTGCAGAAATTGCCGTGGCTGCAGAGTGTGCAGGGTCTGGGGAAACATTTGCAAGTCCTTGCTGCAATGGGGTTCTGTGCAAAGCAGAGAAACCCTGCTGCTGGCACAGGGCCCCGCTGCTCGGGCCGTGCAGCTCACGTCCCGCATCTCGCAGCATCTCCTGCCCAAGCTGCTTCCAGATCCTCATCCCTCTTCCCTGACAAGGGGCTGAAGAGTGAAGAGAAGGATTGCCATCAATCTGCTCTGTGAGCAGCTCAAAACCACATCTTGGGCCACATTTAATTGACTGAAAGTTTAAGTATTTTGTTTGAACTCCAAAAGGATGTGATCCTGGTGATAAGAGCGGAGTTATCTCTGGGCTGACCTAATTACAGCTGCTCCAGGAATTACCTGCACCTTGCATGTTTCTCTTGATAACCTTTTAATTACTCTCTGAAAAAGCAGCCTGGGTGACTTGTACTTAATTACCAATCAAGAGCACAAAGCTTTTGATCTTAAAAACAGCAAAAGGGAGGAGGAGAGGAAGGGACAAAGGGAACTGGGGAGAGGAGAGAGTTCCCCCAGTGTTCCTGTGGCTTGCAGAGATGCAAATTTGGGATGAAACGACATTCTGGGGTTCAGTCCTGGTAAAGAAATTCCTGGAAAAATAGCATTTGTCACCTGGGAATGCACAGAGCTTGTGTTAGGAGTTTGTGTTGGGTCACCTCTGGTCCTGTGACATATTCCTTTGTCACTGCCTCATGTCTCCAAGGTGACTACAGTTCTTTTTGCTAAGGAGAAGGATAAATAAAGCAGAGGGCCAGCTAAATCCGTTGTCACCTTTAGTAAACATCCGAGTCCTACCTCCCTTTCCCCCTCAGCAGAGTCTTTTGTCACTTCCCATTAACTCCATGGGAAAAGAAACACAACAAAACCCCACTTAAATTTATGTTCTCTGCTTTGTCGGATAAAATCCACTTTATTTTATTTTTCCTCCCTGGGAAGGGACGTGTTTGAGCTGCTCCAGCAGCTCCAGGACCCTTCAGCAGTGTCCCTGTTTTGTTCTGAGGAAGTGCTGAGTGTTTAAACTCCGTCTGTAGGATAATTGATGAAACTGGAGCTGAAAGTCAGGAAGAGGTAATGGAGTTAATGCAACTGCAGCAGGGCTCTGCAATTTCCAGAGGCTCGATTCAGTTTTTCCATATTTATTAGCAGAGGGTGCATCAGGAGGAGTGGTGAAAGCAGCTGATTCAATCAGAGTGGGAGCTTTTTCCCTGGCACCGTGTGGAATGTTGTAGGCTTGGGAGGAGGCCTGGCACGGATATTTTGGCAGCCTCTTCAGAGATGGGGAAGGAGCAGTTTAATCCTGGGTTAGGGGTTAAGGGACCTGCTCTCAGCTCTGCTGTCCCAGGTGTGAGGTGTGGCACACAGGGGGGGTCTCCTCAGGTGTTGCTGTTACTCAAATAATATTTTCTTCCCCAAATAGTTTTTGTTTTCCCCCAAACTGCTGATTAACCACGTTTCTAGGGACAATCTCTCAGCAAAGCCTGACAAACCCCACCCCTGGAAGTGTCCAAGGGCAGCTTGGACGGGGCTTGGAACAACCTGGGGTAGTGGAAGGTGTCCCTGCCCATGGCAGGGGGTGCCGTGGGGTGAGATTTAAGGTCCTGGGATTTTATGCCTCTTGCTGCAAATTAAGGTGTGTGAAGTGGATTAAGTGTAGGAAGATTTTCTGTAATTGGGCAGCATCTACTGGATTTTAATTAAGACTCTGCCCTGGAACAGCCTTTGATGGATCTGTGAGCCCTGGCTGCTGCTGGTGGGTGAGGCGGGGGTTTTCTAGGATGAGTTTAAGTAGTGCATGGAAATTCTGGGGAGGCTCACGGTGTCCTTCATCTTCCATTTCCGTGTTGGTGCAATTCTTTAAAGCCTCCTGTCCCTCCGGCCTGGAGCTGTGGAGGGAAGGGAGGGGTAGTGCTGTGAGGTGCCTCCTGTAGGACAGGGCTGGGGTGTCCCTTGGCCTGGCTGAGGCAGCAGCAGGAGCTCGTGGCACTCTGCTGGGGACCTCTCGCAGCAGAACACACAAAACTTCCCCCCTCAGCCTCTCCTTGGGGTTCCCCTGCTCTGTGTGACAGCACCGGGATGCCAGGTCATTCCCAGAGCCCAGGGTCGTGTGTTCCTCTCCAGATCCCCCAGCTGATGGTTGGTTCTCCTTCAGGGGAGCTGTTCAGGTGGCCCCAGCCCTTGCAGACATCAGGAGATGGTGAGGGCTGGATGTGAGCACTGCAAACCCTGGAGCGAGGGCTCCAGGTAAATGAGACCTCAGATGGCTCTCAGGGCTCACTCCTCCTTGTCAGAGATGGCTCATGATAAACACAACTGATGCTCTGCTAAGAAATGCTCTCTGGAGTTCTGTGTCAGGTTTATCATCTCTTTGTGCCTCTGTGCAAGAGCTGTGTAAAGTGACACAGCCACAGCCACCTCGAGTCATTCATTTCAGACACAGCTGCCTTCATTCCTGAGCAGCAGTGACAATCCTAGCACCAGTGGGGAGGTTTTTGGGATCAGAGGGAGCGAGATGAGATTTTTTTAGCAGTGGAGGGGGGGAAATTGAACCAACCCATGGCGCTGGCTTGGTGCTTCTCGTTTTTAGATTGCTCTGGGAGGGAGCAGGGCTGGTGTGAGGAGGGTGAGGGCAGCACAGGGAGGTTTTGGCTGTTGGCTCTTGGTTGTCACCCAGGTGCTCTGTGATGAGGAGGTGGCTCCAGGCTGGCCCTGCTTGGTAAGAACCTGTCCCAAAGGTCTCTGGACTTAATACAGAACCAGATCTTCAAAAATAAATACCTTTTTAACCAAGAGATCCTGCCATCAGTGAGCAGGAAGGTGGCACTTCCCTCTGTGGGGTTTGGTGCCAGGACAGGCTGGGCAGTGCAGCAGTGGGGGAAAGGCAGAGCACTGGGATGTGCTGGGAATCCCTCCCAGGAGCCGGGATCAGTCCTGCCCAGAGCCCAGGAGCTGCTCTGCTCCCTGGGCAATTCCCTTATCAGCTTTCCCAGCTGGAAAATGTCCTAATCCCAGAAGCACAGAAAGCTGCTGGCCTGAGCACTTCTCCATCCCGCCTTCCTTGCGTTTCAGGCTGTCTCAGACATTTGTGCCTGTTCTTCGGGCCACAGGACACTGGATTTCTGCACTGGAGGGCTGCTGTGAGCCCCAGTATTCCCAACACCTCCACTGTGGCAACACCTGTTTGTTGTTCCCCACTTGCCCTGTGTTTAGCAGTAAACAAACCTTGTGTGATTTCCAGGGGGTTCCAAGAACTCGTTTCTCCCATTTACTCGATTTCACACCCCTGTTGGCTTTTTTTTCTTTTTTTCTTTTTTTTTTTGAAGAAAGACAGAAATAACCCAAATCTGCCAAGTTCTGAATTGAAGCCACTGAGCCGTGCTTGGGTTCTATCCAAACTTGTCTTTGTTTACTTGGAATGTCAGCTCGGATTTGCCAGGGGGTGACTGAGATTTGATGAACTTTTCTGTGAATTTGTGTTTTTCTTCTTCGTGGTTTGTCATAACAAGGCTGAGAATAGAGGTGCCAGAGTTGGATTTCATGGAATCGTGGAAGGGTTTGGGTGGGAAAGGACCTAAAAGCTCATCCAGTTCCACCCCCATGGGCAGGGACACCTTCCCCTATCCCAGCTCCTTCCTGTACCAGGACCCTGGGGCTGGAGGCAGCTCTGCAGGTGGGATCTCACCCGAGCAGGGCAGAGGGGACAAAATCCCACTGCAACCCCAGAAAATCTTGGAAAAATGAGCGTGGAAGGGACATGAGAAAAATAATAAATCACATCCGACTCCAGGGTCTTCCCACCCCATTGCATTGCATGGAAAATCAAATTTATTGAAATTTGATGCTCTGTACCTGTCCCCAGCCTGAGCCGTGAAGGCCTCGTATATCTGAGCTGGCTGTGCTGCCTCTGGGCTCTATAAATAACACTTTTCTAGCAGGAATTGACCCAAACCCTGCTTTAAATGAGTGGAGAAATCCATCCAGGCCAGGATTTATGAGCTCTGTCACTGTCCCCTGAGCCTGTGTTGGTTAATGAAGCTTTGTCAGTGTCAGAGGTAAGCAAAGGGCTCTGGGCCTTGATGGATTGTGCTTGGCTTGGGGAAGACAGGGAAGTGCAGCTGATTCCTGAGACTGAGAACTGTGCTGGGTAAAATTCCTGGGAAAATTGTGGGTGTTTATGGCACTGGGAGAGGTTAAGGGACAGGAAAAACGGGGGGTTTTGCCCCTTGATTGTTACTGTCGTGGTAGGAAAAATAAAAGGTAGTGAATGTCAGAGCCGGTGGATTGGATTAGTTTGGAATCAATTCTCCAGCAGCTGGGATGGCTGGGATGGGATAAAATGGGCCATGTGGGGTTGGCTGGTGAAACAGGAGAAGATCCAAGGAGTTGCTGGTGCTTGGAGCACTCCTGAGCAGGTGTTTGCTCTGTGCCTGACTCCCAAACAAAAGCAGTTTGCCTCCGAGCACAGATCCCTCCACCAGGCTGGGTAAATCCGAGTGGGAACTGCGGCTGCTGTTCTTGTGTCGCTGCAGGATCCTTTTAAGCTGGTTGAGAGTTGGTTTTATTTGGTCCAGAGCATCATTTCAGCCTTGCAGGGATCCAAATGAAAGGACAACTGTCTCAGTGACACCAGCGAGCTGTGCCTGGCGGACAGAGCTGCCTTTTAAGTGTCTGCAGCGTTTGGGAGCTGGGAGTGCTCTCAGATCATGCTCTGCTTGTTTTATTGATGATTAATGAGAGTGTTCATGTTAATGTGCTCTGAAAAAAAGCTGACATCTCACTGTTACTGCGTTTTTCTTTCATAAATACGGGGAAAAATCTAACGGAGCCACTGAGGGAAGAAATTCCTGCCCCAGCCAAGCCTGAGGAAATGCCAGGAGAGAGCGAGCTGGCTCCTCAGGTGTGGCTTTTATCCACAGCCACTGGAAACGGGGAAAGTTGTGAGGGAAAGAGAAGGGATGAGATGCGTGAGAGAGGCTGAGGCAGCAGCACCTGGGGTGCAGCCAGAGGGGATCAGCCAGGGCTGGGAGGAGGAGGAGGATGCTGGAGGGGCTGCACAGCACAGGGGTGGCACTGAGAACCCAGGAAGCCTGGCACCCAGCGAGGGGACAGCCCCAGCCCTGCCAGCCCCAGTGGCCTGCAGGTACCACAGCCCTGCTGCCCAGGGCTCTGCAAAGTCCTAAAGGTTCCCTGGGGATCTGGCCCAGCATTTGGAGGAGATCTTAAACCCCTTCAGGATGAGAGATGATTTCTAAAACGAAGACATTGTTAGGAATGACAAGATGTTTTCTTTCCCCATAGACACTTTCCCCACCAGCAGCTGTGTCTTTACAGAAATAATCCTGCCTCCTGTGCCGAGATCTGAGGTGGGATGGATCCCTGTGGGGAAATTCCCTGATCCCGTGGATTTGTGCTTTTGTTCTTGGTGTCCATGCCATGGGGCAGCCTTGGGGAGGACATCTGTGAGTGACCCCAGCTCGAGGCTGTTCGCAGCTTCCCCTGAGAGTTTAAATTCCAAACGTGCATCCATCTGTATTCCTGAAGGTGTTCCCCCTGCAGCAGCTGCGCTGCAACGCTCCCACATCCTTCATGACACCGAGGAAGTTGGAAATGTTGATTAGTATCACTTTCCTCGTGGCCATTTTTCAGATGCAACACCCGGCCCCTTTCCCTGGCTCCAGTATTCCCTCCTTGCCCTGTGCACCTGCACCAGCTGGACAAGGCACATGAAACTGGATCAAAGTCACTTGGAAGTCATGGGGCTCTTTGTGTTGGCCCCAGTGGTGATGGATGAGTTGAATCCCTCATGAATTCAGCTTTCAAACAGCTCCAGGTTGGCTTTGCCCTCTTTGCTGGGAGCGTTGGGAGAGGACTGTTCATTCCAGACTTTCCCAAAGGACAGGTCTCCCTCTGAGCTGTTGTTTTCTCAACACACAGTGGCAGAATCGCAGGATGGGGAAGGTTGGAAGGGACCATCAGGAGCTGGACTTGAAGGATTCTTGTGGATGATTCCAACCCTCAATATTCTGTGACCACAGAGGCTCAACTGGTGCCACCTCCCTGCTCCAGCAGGGCCATCCCAGAGCACAGGGCACAGGATTGAGTCCAGAGGGCTCTGGAATATCCCAGTGAGGAGACTCCAGCCCCTCTCTGGGCTCTGTTCCAGTGCCCACAGTAAAGTTCTTCCTCCTGTCCAGGTGGAGCTCCCTGGGCTCAGGCCCTGCCCGTGGCTCTGGTGCCACTGCTGGGCCCTGGGAGCAGAGCCTGGGCCCTGCTCTGACCCTCCCTGCACCCAGGGACACCCAGGGACACCCAGGGACAGCCAGGGACACCCAGGGACTGAGGGCTCCTCTCAGCTGGGGCTCCTCTCGAGGCTGAGCAGCCCCAGCTCCCTCAGCCCTCCCTGGGCAGGGAGATGCTCCAGGCCCTTCCTCATCTGCGCAGCGCTCCAGGAGCTCCCTGTCCCTGCTGTGCTGAGGATCCAGAGCTGGACAAGCACCCCAGATGTGCCTCCCAGGGCTGGGCAGAGGGGCAGGATCCCCTCCCTCAAACCTGCCTTGAAAGGATCATTATCCTGGGGTGGTGCAGGGGTGCCAGGCTGGCACTCAGGGAAGGGTGCCATTTACCCTGCACACAGCAAGGAGAGTGCCTCATTTGATGGGAAATTCTCCCTAATAGGTGCCTTTAAATGACAGGCAGGAAAAGCTCACCGAGCTATGGGGTGTTGTAATTTAATGCTGGGTTAAACGATACAATCCAGTGCATTTTCATTAGATGTTCTGAGACACTTCTCCAGCATTTATGCTTTAAAGGCTGCTGGATTGCCAGCTGCAATAACTGTTTTGATTGCAGCCTGAGCTGATGGTGGGCATCCTACCAGAAAAATAATGGGCTGGGCTTTAATTATGGCACCTGCACTCCCAAAGGGGCGCCTGCGTCACCGGGAGCGGGACAGTTGTGCTGCATCCAGAGGGATGGGATAATGTGCAACAGATGGAGCCGAGGGTGTTTGGAGCAGGGCTGGGCTGTCCTGGCTGCCTGTTGGGGTTTGGGGGAAAAAGAAACGTTCAGGTGTGGCTTGAAGCTGCTGAGCAGAGCAGTCAGGGGGGCTCTGGCTGGGGCTCAGCTCCTTTCAGGGGTGGATGGGGCAGTTTTCCATCGGTGGTGTCACACAGGGGAGGCAGGAGGGATCCACTGAGGGGCTGGAGAGTGTCCAGGGAAGGGAACAGAGTTGGGAAATTCCTGAAGGAGCTGGGAAAGGGGCTCAGGCTGGAGCAAAGGAGGCTCAGGGGGGCCCTTGTGGCTCTGCACAAGTCCCTGACAGGAGGGGGCAGCTGGGGGGGGTCGGGCTCTGCTGGCAGGGAACAGGGACAGGAGGAGAGGGAACATCTTCCAGTTGAACCAGGAGAGGTTTAAATTGGATATTAAGGAAAATTTCTCTGTGGAAAAGGTGGTGAGGCCTTGGAACTGCCCAGGGAGGTTTGGAGTGCCCACCCCTGGGGGTGTCCAAGGAATTCCTGGACGTGGCACTCGGTGCTCTGGGCTGGGGACAGGGTGGGGATGGGGCACAGGCTGGGCTCTGATGATCCTGGAGGGCTCTTCCAGCCTCAGTGATTCTGGGATTCTGTCCTATCTGGTTCCAGGCTGAGCCTTGGGCCAGGTGGGGGTTCTCACCTGTGGAGGGTGCTTTTCACTGCCACCAGCTCTCCCAAACCTGTCCCAAAGCAGATTTATCTGTCCTGCTGCAAACTGGGAGCCAAACCAGCAACGTTTGCAGCGTCTGTGGCACACCTGGAGCAGAGCATGAGGGATGCAAACAGAGCAGAGGATTTCTGTGTTGATTTGTTTGGATATATTGATTTTTTGCAAGGGCAAGCTTATCAAGTGGCATTTCTGGCGCTGGTTTCGTTTGGTTCCTCGCAGCAGGAGCAGAATTAAGCCAATGAAAAACACATTGCAAATCTCACACAATCAGTGCTGGCTCCAAGCACGTTAAGGGGATAATCACTCAATAATCCATTTGGCCAGAGGTACAGAAGGAATGGAATATGATTATTCCTGCTGTTATTACTGCCCTCACCTTCATAAAAACAAGGAATGGAGTTCACTGCTTTTTTGCCTTGTTGGTGTGTGTTTTTTGATTGCTGCCCTAAAGATCAGAGATGGCAGAATTGCTGTTTGCTGGGGAATGATGCCATGTTCTGTCTGCCATTCCCGTGGTTTAAATTGCTCTGGCATGCAGATTCAAGGAGGAAGGCAGGAGAACAGTCACCAGGCAGGGATTCCTGCCAATCCTGGCCCTCCTGGGGCTTTGGAAAGCAGAGCTGAGGTTTTGAACGTGGACACTGGTAAATGATTGTTCCTTCAAGGGGACGCTGCCTGGGCTCTCACTTGGACAAGGACATCAGAGAAGGAAAAAAAAAATCGGTTGTGTGCATTAGTTGGAGGCTTAGGAGGAGAAGTGGCTTTTATGGTGACTTCAGTGAGAACAGGAGCAATTCCAGCTCGTTCCCAGCACGGGATTTCACCACAGGAGCAGCCAGGGAGGGCTGTGGGGCTGAGGGTGGGAGGTGCTGTACAGATATTTTCCTGATTGAAGCAGCATTTCCTGCTCCCTCCTGACTGAGTGTGGTTTTAGCACCACTGATGGAGCCACGCTGGATGTTCTGTGGGCAGAGAGGGGCGGGGGAGCAGGGTTTGGTGCCCTTTGGTGCTGCCAGGCTGCCCATCCTCCTCTGCTGGCTCTGGGCATGCTGAGGACACACGAGGATCCTCTGAGGAGCAGTGCCTGCAGAGCTGCTTGGCTTTATTCCTTTCTAGAGGTTCAAGAAGCCCAGAGGTTCCCCTGGAAATTGTCTCCTCAGTCCATGTGGGCTCTGTGGAAAGCCTGAGAACAGACTCAGTGACAATTTCATGCCCTCGTGCACAGGCACTTCTCTTTTAAAGCCCTGTAAGTAGAAAATACCAGTTGTGTTGGAATAAATGCTGCAGGGCAGTGTTGTTTCGGGTAACACTTAATTCCTGTGGCTCCTTGGGGACAGCAGCTCTTCCTTACAGGTAAAGGACATGTTCGTGTTGCCCTGAATTAAAAGCAACATCTGCAAAGTGAGATCCTCTTAGCACAGGGACTGTGAGCAGAATCCACGATGCCAAAAGCTCCGTTCAGATCCACTCTGGGTATTAAAAAGCCCAGGCTGCATTCACAAATCCCTGAGTGATGGTATGGGCTGATCAGGGGAAGATAAATCAGCAGGTTCTGCTTTTGTTAAAGCTGGTCTGGGCATTTCCTGGATTTTTCTGAGTGCACAGATGTTTCAGCAGGCCACTCTAATTAAACTGCCAAATTAATTAATAAAAACAATGACACTTTTACTCAGCACAGTAAAAAACGAATCCTTACGGATCCTGGAAGCTTTTATTAATAATAAACAGGAGCAATTGTCCTTCCAGCTTGTCCAGACACTGGGTTTTATGCTGAGGGCTGGTCAGTGCTGCTGTGCTGACATTAGAACTTTAAATCACGGGCTGGCAACTCCGTGAGCTCTGCCAATAACTGGAAATTTTGCTTCAATAAAGTTCTCAGGCAGAGCCCGTCAGCTCTCATCAGTCAGAGCTCAGTGTGTGTGAAATAATATTTAGGTTTGCTAAATGAGAGCCAGAGAGAAGAGGAGGGAAGTTCTCTTGCAGTCTCTGGGGGCTGCTGATGAGTTTAAGGAGGAATTGCTGGGGCTGGGTGCTCACAGAAACTTAAATGATGCCCCCCAAATTTGGATTTGTTCTGTGGGTGCCTTTTCATTCCGTGTGAGGAGAGAAAACACCCTGAACTAAATCATATTTACAGGTATTTCTTAAAGGGTCAGAGAGCTTTGTAGCACAGGTGATCCTTTGCCCTCCTGGCAGAAAGTCTGGCTGCTGTATGTGGGATAAACCTCGGAGTGTGTTGTAAGAAGCTTTAAATTCTCTTTTTTACTGTTTATCTCGTGCTGCTCCTGCCCTTGGGAACCCTTGAGCACTCTTGATCCTGAAGGATACTGAGTTCCTTCAGTTCCTGCTGCTCCCGTGGTTTGTAAAGCTCTGGGTTTGGGGCAGCTCAGGGATTGCTCCTGGATTCCTGGCCTTGGTAATGGCAGGCAGGAGTCCAGTATGGGATTTGTTGAGGGTTTGGGATTAATGAAAACCAGTAATAAACAGGCTTTTATAATAAAATCAGGTGTCATTTAGCCCTAAGTCCATGAGGGAAGCAGGTGGGAGGACAAGACACGAGGGCTGGGAGATTTTGGATTTGTCCAGTTTCGTTTTGTTCTCTTCACTCTGATCTGGGTCCGTGTCCTGGGCAGTTCCTGCAGGGCAGCTCCCACATCCTCTCACGCAGTGATTCCATGGCTCTGGGCTTGGGTTTTTACCTCAGGGGGGAGGTGGGAACCATCCCAGTCTTTGCTGTGCTGCATTTGGGATCTGTCCCCACATAAAACCCCCATCCTTGGCCTTGTGCTGGCAGGGATGGCTGGGTGAGGGTGGGGAGGATTCCTAGAAACTCCCAGCCTTATCCACTGTCCAACCGCAGAGCCAGCACTCTGGAGGCACCACATTAAAGGGCTTTAATTAGTTGCTAACATCCATTTTTTGCCTGGTAGTGCAGTTTGTAGAACGCTTCAGTCACTTGCTGATATTTCTACTCCAGGATTCTCAAAAACATTTTCTTGGGCAGTGCTGAGTGTGACCTCGCTGTGGGGTTTTTGCAGCAGTGCTGAGTGTGACCTCGCTGTGGGGTTTTTTTGGGCAATGCTGAGTGTGACCTTGCTGTGGGGTTTTTTTGGGCAATGCTGAGTGTGACCTTGCTGTGGGGTTTCCCAGGGTACCAGTGCTGAGAGTGACCTCGCTCTGTGGGGTTTTTTTGGGCAGTGCTGAGTGTGACCTCACTCTGTGGGGTTTTTTTGGGCAGTGCTGAGAGTGACCTCGCTGTGGGGTTTTCTTGGGCAGTGCTGAGAGTGACCTCGCTGTGGGGTTTTTTTGGGCAATGCTGAGTGTGACCTCGCTGTGGGTTTTTTCCAGGCTGACAGGATTCCAGCTGCCTGCTCCCATTGTCAGCACCGGCCTCGTGCTGTCCCTGTGGCTCGTCAGCGACTACGCCGTGAGTGCCCAAGGCTTCCAGGCCAGCTACGAGGGTGAGTCCAGGAGGGGCTGGAATTGCACCTGAATTTGGCTGGGGGGTGGGAAATGAGCTGTACCAGGATTTAGACATCTGTGCCTTGTTGTTGTGTAATTTAATTTGGTTTTTCAGTATTTAAATTGCTGGTTCCTTCCAGTGTGGTTTTGTTTTTCGTCTCAGCCATCCTTTAAACTGCACTCTGAGTGAATGTCTGGGAAGGGTGGGTGATGTGGGGGTGACTGTGGGATTTCCAGGAGCCATGTAGGCACCAAGATATTTGAATTACTGCACTTTTTTTTTATATTCTCTTTGCCCATTTGTTATTTTGCTTTTCCCTGCCCCTGCCTCCTCAAGTCCTGAACTCACCCCCTGTGTTTGCTGCCATAAACGATGCCTGGTGGTTGTGGGGTGAAGGGTTGTGTGTGAAGGCTCCAAACCCTCAGATGCTCTGGGCCCATGGAAGCCTCGGATATCTGGGAAAAGCTGTTTTCTGGTGGAAGTCAGGTCATGATGTTCCATGCTGCTGCTGGGGGAATGACAAATTAACCGTGTTAAAATTCAACTTGCGCCGCTGTTGATTACTGAACCTAAAATGCTGTTCAGCTCCCCATAAATGTTTTTTTTTTGGAGTCCTTAAAATTATCATTAAGGCTGAGAACTTCTTGGTAATGAGTCCAGCCGGCCAATTAGCCTGGACATTCAGCCAAGGAAATGCCTTCACTGACACGATGGTGGAGCCTCTCAGCATTTCCTGCTCTCAACAATTAAATTCTGTTCAAAACCGTCTAATTTCTGATGAAAACCTCTGCTCTGCCTCGAGGCACCGAGGCACTGGGATGGTTTTGTCTGTGCTGGAGCTCACAGGGGCTCAGTGGGGGCAGCAGTGGGGGCAGAGCTCGTCCCCGGATTGTCCCACTCATCCCCATAAGGCCGTGGAGCAGCTCTGGGTGTTCCCAGGGGTGGTGCTCCCTGGGGAGGCTGTGGGAGACAGGTGAGGATTTTGGGACGGGTGGGGATGTCAGGATAGGTGAGGGTTTGGGGTCAGGTGAGGCTGTCAGGACAGGTGAGGATGTCAGGACAGGTGAGCTCAGCACCTGTTGGGAGGAAAGACAAATCCATTTGCAAAACCTCTGCTTTTTCCCCCCGAATTATTGCAGTTTTCTTCAGATCTGCCCATTTGCAAACCCTCTGCTGGAACATCTGCCAGCCTCTGTGCGAGACCACGTCACTCCCAAATCCTGGGACAGAGGACACGCAGCTGCTTTTGTACTTTCTTGACATTTCGAGTTCATTTTTTGGCATTTACACACAGCTCCTTGTACACTTTGTAATGGTTTTTTATTACCTCGATGCCGCAGGAAATCTTGTACAAAGGCTCGCACCAGGGCTGCCCTTTAGTCACACGCGTTTGAAATGATCTGGAGTTTATTTGACTGGTGATTAGGAGGCTTTCAAGGCTGTAACTGAGGGGGAAAATAAATGTATTTAAAACTTAACCTGAGCCAGAGTGACAGAGAGAGAGTTTGGGTAAATCAGAGCTCTATTTTGAGGGCGGGAGAGGGGTTCACTTGCTCTAAGTGCCACTCTAAACCTTCCCCAAAGCAAAACATCCGCGGTTTGGGTGTTAACTGAGGCTGAAGGAGGTGATAAATGTGGTTTGGATGCACGGGCAGGGCTGCTGCTGGAATGCTGCTTCAGTTCCGCGGGAATCTGTGACTCCGGGAAGAGCCTGTGACGGGATAATTCCCGTTGAAAGGAAGAACAATGCATCAGAGTCCTGCAGTAAATGGCTCCCTTCTGATCCTCTATCAAAGGCCGCTCATTGTTCTCCTCCTCGCTCGGAGCAATCGTTGGGAAATGCACCAAAAGAAACAGAATTTTAAAATCGGAACGAAAGCTCTCAGGAACTTTTTGAAAAAGAGGACAGGAAGAAAGTGCAGTTGGAGGCATCAGAGTGGCACAAAAACATTGTGCTCACGGTGGCGTCTGCTCTGCCCTGACCCTCTGGGAAACGTGTCAGCTGAGGCTGGTGTTACCTCGGTGAACATTCTCCTGTCTGCACGATGAGATCCCTGATGCCTTGAGGTGGCCACCTAAAAACAGAGGCTGGACAAGAATAAGAGAATAAAAGGAGGTATTTATTGCAAGGGCCTTCAAAGGGGTACCCTGGGCAGTGCAAAGGCTCCAGCCAAGATGGACCCCGGGTCATGGGTTCTTCACCCTTTTATCAGTCTGGTCCATTTGCATATCGGGGTTAATTCTCCAATTATAACTTCAGTTCATGATGTAATTACCCCAAGTTTACACATTTTGGGGCCTGGGACAATCTGGGTGTCCTTGGAGAGCAAACCTGGAGAGGTTTGTTATGTGTGACCAGTGTGAGAGAGCAGCAGCTGACAGGGCCCACGGAACTTCAGAGTTACACACCGGGCAGTGCAGGATTTGAAAAAGAGAGAAGTTAAAACCTAAGGCATCAGCCTCAGCAGCAGGGTCTGGATGGGGACACAGCCACGTCCTGAGCATTCCTGGTGTGTTTGCTGGGCATTCCCGGTGTCCCAGCACACACAGCTGAGCTGGACATGGCTCTGGAACAAGGACAGGCTGGGCAGGGCTGGAGAGCTGTGAAAGGACACTGTCACTGCGGGAATCCCAGGCTCAAATACCCCTCCAGGATCAGCGAGTCCAAGCTGAGCCATCCCCACCTTGTCCCCAGCCCAGAGCACAGAGTGCCACGTCTGGGCCTTTCTTGGACACCTCCAGGGACGGGCACTCCAAACCTCCCTGGGCAGCTCTGACGCCTGACCATCCCTTCCATGAGGAAATTCCTGCTGATGCCCACCCTGAGCCTCCCCTGGCCCAGCCTGAGGCCATTTCCTCATCCTGTCCCTGTTCCCTGGGAGCAGAGCCCGACCCCCCCCCCCCCGGCTGCCCCCTCCTGTCAGGAATTGTAGGGACAACGTGGAGCCCCTGGAAGAGCAGAAGGGCAGAATGAGCTCCAGGATGAGCTCCTGAGCTTCCCTGGAAGAGCTCCAGGAAGAGCAATCAGGAGTTGCTGTGTGGCTTGAAAATCTGGGAATGCACCCCCCGGCTGCCCCCTCCTGTGGGGACACCATGGAGCTTCTGGAAGGGCAGAACGAGCTCCTGACACTGCCGAGCTGCTGCTCCAGCCCCAGGTGCCAGAGGTGCAGGGGGATTTGAGGAATAACAGCTCCAGCACTGCCGCTCTTCCTTCTCGACCTCGTGGCTTTGGGACTTCACTCCATTCCTGTGCTGGAGGATCTCCCTTAACCCTCTTTTCCTCCTTGTGTGACCTGCTCATGTCTCCTCCTTTCCCTGCTGGCTCGTTCCTGCCTGCTCTCCCTGCCTGCCTCTCCTGCTCCCCATCTCCTGCTGCCTGCTGGCGTTTCCCTCCAGGTGCCAGATCGCAGCGCAGAGCTGGGCAAAAGGCAGGGATTTGGTGCTCATTCCCCTGCAGGCTGGGAAAAGGCAAAGGTTGGTGCTCCCCTGGCCCAGCCCAGCCACCTCTGAGGTGCAGAGCTCTGCCAGGGCTGCAGAGCTTTGGGGTGAGGGCACCAGAAGTTTGGTGGCTCTCCCCAGATGTGGCACAGCTGGTTCTGCACCTCACCCTGCTGAGTTCGCAGCTTCCAAGTGGCCCAGCAGGCTCGGGGTGTTCCTTGTTTGGGAATTCCTGTTCCTAGGGGCACTCAGAGCTGCTGTGGGGCTTGAAAATCCAGGAATGGGCCCCCCAAAATCCCATCTGGGGAGAGGAGACAGGCTTAGATCAGCACAAATCACTGGATTTGGTGGCTGGTCTGGAAAAAGAAACGAAGGCAACCATGGCAGGACCACCGGGAGTGAAAATGGTCAGCTTTTTCTCAGGGAATTGGGAGAACAGAGAGAATTTCATTTCCATTTCAATAAAATACTTTGATCTGAAGGAAATTTTATTACTTAGGAGCTTCTAGGAAACGCAGGCAGTTCAGGGAGCTCCATTTCAGCACGTCTCATTTAGAAAATACTGAAATTAAGTGCTTTCATGCTTTCAGCATCCCTAAATTTGTTTTCTTTCCCCATTAACTGTCCCTTGAATTCAACATGATTTCCTAATTAGCCCCGTTCACCCTCAGACTGGGGGATTTTTCCTTCTTTTCTCACTAAAGGATTCTTCTCCCAAGCCCAACCCAGCTGTGGAGTCCTGAATTTCCTTTCAGCTGCAGAATTTTGGAGACAGCTATAAATAATCCCAGTTAAATTTGACTGGGACGTGAATCCTGACAGCATCATCTGGTGAAAAATCTTCCTAAAAATGTCGAAATGCCCATTTCTTGCTGGCCCTGGAAGATGAGTGAGGCTGGGCTGCAGAGGGAATGAATTCCTCTCCCTGCTGCCTCACACCTGAGGAATTCACTCAAAAGAAATTGGGCAAGTCTGGGACAATGAGAGGAAAAGTGAAACGAATTGCACAGAAATAATAAATAAAGCAGGGGATGGAGGGCAGGGAGTTTATTTGCTCACTAATGAGGGGATAAAAGAAGATTAAATTATTAAATTAAATTCAGTTGTTATTAAATCATCACCTCTGGATGCTGTGTTAGACCCAGAGGGTGACAAATAAAAAGGGAGTTAAAGAAAAATAAAATCACAGAATTGTTTGGGTTGGAAAAGATTTCTCAAATCTGACCTTGGACCAGTCCCCACCTCGTGAAGCAGAGCAGGGGTTGATTTTCATTTCTATCCTTGTCAGGGCACAGTTTATAAATCTGTCTGTAGAAGAGGGATGTAAAGAGATATAGTAAAAAGGGATAGAAATATTTTATATATCTATAAAAATATAGAGGAAAAAATATTTTAAAGGGGTACAAAGGCATATAAATAACTACAAATATGGAAAAATACACAAATTATATTTTAAATATAAATATTAAAAAGTTTCTTATATATAAAAATATACTATAAAATATATTTTAAAATACAAAATTTATATCAAAATATAAAATATTTTTAAAAGAATAAAGAATAATAAATAATAATAATAAAAATAAAATAAAAAAATAATATAATGAAATAATAAAAATAAAAATATAATAAAACAATATGATATAATAAAATAATAAAATGTAGTGAAATAATAAAAATTATATAATAAGAAATAATAAACATATAATGAATATTAAATATAAAAATAAAAAAATCAATAATTAAATATATATTTGTAAAAATATAAATATATAGATTATAAATATAAATATTTAAATGTAGTATGGTTTAATTGTAACTTGATATAAAATACACCTGTATTGAAGTAAAGTATAAAAGAAGAGGGCTCTGTAAAAGCAGAGGGGCCCAATAATGTCAGACACAATTGTTTTAGGAATACTCAACTATGGAACTTAGAATTTTAATTTTAGGGTGGGATTTTTTGTGGTGGGTCTGGATTTTTTTTCCCCAAAAGCAAAGTTCATTCCAAAGCCCCCGGAGGGACCCAGGGCCCTTTTTTAAAGGGATACAAAAGGGTGTAAATGCATCTAAATAGAAACCAATAAGTGAATATTTTAAATAAATACAAATATAAAACACACATATATTTAAGGAAAATACAAAAGAAGAGGGGTATAATAATTTTGGATGCTATTTTGTTAGGAATCCTTATTTTTGTAACTCAAAGTTTGAATTTCAAGGTGGGATTTTTTTTTTGGTGGTCTGGATTTTTTCCCCTCCCCAAAAGCCAAGTTCATTCCAGGGCCCTTTTTGTAAGTGGTGCAATACATATCAATATAAACCATTGAGTAAATACTTTAAACAGAAATAGGGATATAAACCACACATCTAGTTAAGTGAAATATAAAAGCAGAGGGATGCAGTCAAATGCTATTTTTTTAGCAATCCTCATCTGTGTAGCTTCAAGTTTGAATTTCAAGGTGGGATTTTTTGGGGTGGCCTGGATTTTTTCCCCCTGAAAGCCAAATTCAGTGGGAATTCCTGGAGGGAGCCGGGGCCTTGTTTTAAAGGGATACAAAGGGATGTAAATCCATACCAATATACAGCAATAAATGACTTTTAAATCTATATAAACATAAAGTGCACATATTGGAGTAATGTAGGAGAAGAGGGCACTATAAATGTTCTTTTAGCAACCCTCTTCTTTGTAACTTCGACTTTTAATTTTGGGATAGGGTTTTTTTTTTTAGGGTTTTGATCCCTGCCCAAAAAGGAGAATTCAGTGGGAATTCCTGGAAAAAAAGAGAATTCAGTGGGAATTCCTGGAGGGAGCCGGGGCCCTGTTTTAAAGGGATACAAAGGGATGTAAATCCATACCAATATACAGCAATAAATGACTTTTAAATCTATAGAAACATAAAGTGCACATATTGGAGTAATGTAGGAGAAGAGGGCTCTGGGCTCTATAAAAGTAAAGAAATGCAATGTTCCTTTAGCAACCCTCCTCTTTGTAACTTCGACTTTTAATTTTAGGGTAGGGGGGTTTTTTAGGGTCTTGATCCCCACCCAAAAAGGAGAATTCAGTGGGAATTCTTGGAAAAAGGAGAATTCAGTGAGAATTCCTGGAGGGAGCCAGGGCCCTGTGGATCCCTGAGGAATTCCCGGGGGTGAAGCTTTTCCTTCCAAGACATCGCCTTTGATTGCAGCTGCACCAAATTGGCTCAGCAAACACGCGGGGCTGCTTGAAAAGGAACAATTAGGGCTGCACGAGCACTGCTCATTTTAGGGAATTAGAGGCGTTTCAATCCCGAGGGAAACAGCCCCGAGGAATTGGAGCTGTTTGGGATAAATACTCGGCTCTTTCTCAGGCACAGGCGGCTCGTTCTTCACAGGCTCTTCGCAGAGTTGTGCAAACAGATGGAGAAAAGACAATTAAACGTTGCTTTCAGTCGCTCCGGGAGCGTTCCTGGCTCTGGGATTTGGTGGGATGCTGCTGCACTTCTCCCTTTTCCCAGCTGGTGTTTGGCTTTGCGGCCGCAGGGGCTCCGTTGATGGATCAGTTCAGAGTTCTTGTTGGCTTTGGACACTCGATAATGAAGATTTTTCTCTACAAGTGGCCCGGGTGAGCTGCTGGGTTGGATGGAGCGGCCCTGGCCTTGGAGGACGAAAACCCAAACCAAATAAAGCCAAAATAAACTGAAACCCACAAAGCGAACAACTTTAAAACCCACAAACCCAAATAAGCTAAAAGCCACAAAACCAGTCAAAACCCATAAATCCAAATAAACTAAAACCCACAAACCCAAATAAGCTAAAAACCACAAAACCAGGCAAAACCCCATAAATCCAAATAAACTAAAACCCACAAACCCAAACAAATGAAAAACTACAAACCCTAATAAACTAAAAACCAGAAACCCAAACAAAACCCCACAAACCCAAATAAACTAAAAACCACAAAACCAAACAAATTAAACACCTACAAACCCAAATAAGCTAAAAGCCACAAAACCGGTCAAAACCCCATAAATCCAAATAAACTAAAACCCACAAACCCAAATAAATGAAAAACTACAAACCCTAATAAACTAAAAACCAGAGACCCAAACAAAACCCACAAACCCAAATAAACTAAAAACCACAAAGCCAAACAAATTAAACACCCACAAAACCAGGCAAAACCCCATAAATCCAAATAAACTAAAACCCCACAAACCTAATAAACTAAAACCCACAAATCCAAACAAAAACCCACAAACCAAAATAAACTAAAAGCCAGAAACCCAAACAAACTAAAATCCACAAAACCAAACAAATTAAAAACCTCAAACCAACCGAAGACACAAACCCAACCAAATCAAAACCCACAAACCCAAAACAAATGAAATCCCCACAAACCCAAACAAAAAGGCCACAAACAACTAAACTAAAGAACACCCAAAGCCAGCTGACCAAAAATCCCAGAAAACCAAACTAAAACCCCAGAAACCCAGATAAACTGGAAACCACGAACCCACACAAACTAAAAAAACCCCAAACCAAACAAAAAAACCGCAAACCCAACCAGCCCAAAACTCCATAAAACCAAAGCAAACTAAAAACCCACAAGCCCAAATAAACTAAAAACCACGAGACCAACCAAAAACCCCACAAACCCAAGTGAACTAAAAACCCCAAAGCAAACAAACTAAAACCCCACAAACCAACCAACCGAAAACCCCACAAAACCCAGACAAACCACAAACCCAACCCAACAAAAACCCCATAATCACAAACAAACTAAAACCCCACAAACCCAAACTAAACCCCCACAAACCCAAACTAAAACCCCACAAAACTAAACAAACTAAAACCCCAAAAACCAAACTAAAATTCCACAAACCCAAACAAACTAAACCCCACAAAACCAAACTAAAACCCCACAAAACCAAACTAAAACCCCACAAAACCAATCAAAAAGCCCCAAACCCAAACTAAAACCCCACAAAACCAAACTAAACCCCACAAAACCAAACAAAAACCCCACAAAACCAAACAAAAACCCCAAACTCAAACTAAAACCCCACAAAACCAAACAAAAACCCCACAAAACCAAACAAAACCCCCACAAAACCAAACTAAACCCCACAAACCCAAACAAAAACCCCCAAACTCAAACAAAAACCCCACAAAACCAAACTAAAACCCCACAAAACCCAACAAAACCCCCACAAAACCAAACTAAACCCTCACAAAACCAATCAAAAAGCCCCAAACCCAAACTAAAACCCCACAAAACCAAACTAAAACCCCACAAACCCAAACTAAACCCCACAAACCCAAACAAAAACCCTACAAACCCAAACTAAACCCCACAAATCCAAACAAAAACTCCACAAAACCAAACTAAAACCCCACAAAACCAAACTAAACCCCCAAACTCAAACTAAAACCCCACAAAACCAAACAAAACCCCCACAAAACCAAACTAAACCCCACAAACCCAAACAAAAACCCCCAAACTCAAACAAAAACCCCACAAAACCAAACTAAAACCCCACAAAACCAAACAAAACCCCCACAAAACCAAACTAAACCCTCACAAAACCAATCAAAAAGCCCCAAACCCAAACTAAACCCCCACAAAACCAAACTAAAACCCCACAAACCCAAACTAAACCCCACAAACCCAAACAAAAACCCTACAAACCCAAACTAAACCCCACAAATCCAAACAAAAACCCCACAAAACCAAACTAAAACCCCACAAAACCAAACTAAACCCCCAAACTAAAACTAAAACCCCACAAAACCAAACTAAAACCCCACAAACCCAAACAAAAACCCCCAAACTCAAACAAAAACCCCCCAAAACCAAACTCAAACCCCACAAAACCAAACTAAACCCCCACAAAACCAAACTAAACCCCGACAAACCCAAACTAAACCCCCACAAACCCAAACTCAAACCCCACAAACCCAAACTAAACCCCACAAACCCAACCATAAGAACAGCCAAAAGCCCCACAAAGCCAAACAAACCAAACAGAGAAAGGGGATTCTCCAGGACCTCGGGCAGTGTGGGGTTTTTTGGGAGGTCTCTGCCGTGGGGGGAAGGAGGGATCCCGCTTTTCCAAGCCCACTGGGAGCACTGGGAAGTGTTCCAAACCTCCTCCTGCTGCTCCTTTTCCCGGGAAGTTGGCGTTGCTTGCTTTGTCTCGCGGTGGATCTTTGCAGGAGGGGGTGTGGTGTGGGATGCAGGGTGTGGGTAGCAGGACTGTCCCTGCGTTCCCTGCCCCTGGCAGGGCTCGGGATTAGGGGCTTTTTGGGATCTCTTTGGACCCAGCCCATCCTGGGGTTCTGATTTCTGGGATTCTGGGGTTCTTTAATAACTCTTTGCTCTGCTCAGTGTTGGGCGCCAGAAGCTTCCAAAGGATTGGGCAATTCCTGGTTTAACAGGCACCATTTTTAAGTCCCGTTCCCTCCGTGTTTTCCATCCTCTCCTCATCTGCTGTGCTCCATGTTCCGGCTCTGTGGTGTTCCCTGGGCCTCCCAGTTTGAGTCCCAGCCATGACCTGGGAAAGATTCCTTTGGTCTCCCTGGGGCTCATCCCTCCCTCCTCCTCCTCCTGCATCCCACAAACTGAGCTGGGTCGTGCTTGGAAAGGAGATTCCCCAGGTTTGGAGAGGAGATCCCTCAGGTTGGGAGAGGAGATCCCCCAGGTTTGGAGAGGAGATCCCTCAGGTTGGGAGAGGAGATCCCTCAGGTTGGGAGAGGAGATCCCTCAGGTTGGGAGAGGAGATCCCCCAGGTTTGGAGAGGAGATCCCTCAGGTTGGGAGAGGAGATCCCTCAGGTTTGGAGAGGAGATCCCCCAGGTTTGGAGAGGAGATCCCTCAGGTTTGGAGAGGAAATCCCTCAGGTTTGGAGAGGAGATTCCCCAGGTTTGGAGAGGAGATCCCCCAGGTTTGGAGAGGAGATTCCCCAGGTTTGGAGAGGAGATTCCCCAGGTTCAGAGAGGAGATCCCTCAGGTTTGGAGATTCCCCAGGTTTGGAGAGGAGATCCCTCACGTTTGGAGAGGAGATTCTCCAGGTCTGGGAAGGAGATTCTCCAGGTTTGGAAAGGAAATTCCAGCCCTTTGGTGCTGGTGGAGGGAAGGTTTTTGGTGAGGGATCAGTGAATCCAGTGGCATCCCACAGTTCCTTTCAAAAGGACAAAGAGAATTCCTGGTGGGATGCAGAGTCTCATGGAAATCAGAGCGGGTTTGCTGTGGATATTGAGGGGTGTGTTCCAAATTTCGAAGTGTAAATGAGGTGCTAAATGCAAAATGAGCTCGGAATATTCATGGAAGCTTCCCATTTGGAATCCTGGAATGGTTTGGGTGGGAAGGGACCTCAAAGCTCATTCCAACTCCCTGCCGTGGGCAGGGACACCTTCCACAATCCCAGCTTGCTCCAACCTGGCCTTGGACACTTCCAGGGATCCAGGGGCAGCCACAGCTTCTCTGGGAATTCCATCCCAGCCCCTCCCCACCGCTCACAGGGAGGAATTTCTTCCCAATATCCAACCAGAACCTTCCCTCCTCCAGCTCAGTGTTATCAGCTTTCAGCAATTTTATTGCTTTCAAATTCCTCCTGAGTTTGAGAGGCTGCTCGTGGGCTGGGGCAGTGTCAGGTGGAACTCTCTGCCATCCTGTGCTGGTTGGAAAGTGGGGAAATAATTCCTAAATATCCACTCTGGATCTTCCCTATCCCTATTCCTGAGCAGGGAGCTGTGCTCAAGCTGTTCATTAAAAACACAAAGTTTGTAGCCCTTCACAGCCTGTGGTGATAAAGCCACGGAGAAGAACAGCGTGGCAGGCCGTCAGATCCTGGATTTTGGGCTGTGCCAGCACAGGGCCTTTAATTTCCTTCTTTTCTGCAAGGAATCAGTCCCTGGGTTCCATGGGAAACCAGGAGAGCGGGGCAGGATTGTTGATACCCTTGAGTGACGGGGTTGTTGCGCACAGGGCAATGTCTGCAGGAGGAGATGGATAATTACATTTCAAGCACAGCCCTGCATTGATTCTGTCCCCAATTAAATGTTTTCCACCTCATGTCAAAAATTGGGCTGGCAACGGGTTTGCCCTTGAACAGGTTTTTCGTGGCTGCTCTTGGGAATTCTTTCCGGAGCCGTGTCCCTGTTTGCCGTCAGCCGTTTGCAGCCTGCAGCTCCTGTTCCATTTCCTGTGCCGTGCATTGGAAATGAGGGATTTGGCACAAATGGTCCCTGTTGGTGACGTGTGTGGAGTGGTGGATGGGAATCTGGAGGGAGAAATAGCACCTGGATGGTGAAAATCCCTCACCTGGGCTTTCTATCCCAAATTAACCTGAATTCCTGCCAGTGCTTCGGGTCTGTGCCAGCACCGGGAGAACTGGTGTCAGCCTGGCAGTGAATAAATACCTTGGTTTGGGTCAAAAAGACCCAAAAAAATCCTCCTTCAGCATCTCAACAGGAGCTGTTGTTTCATGGACAACTTCCAGGGCACAGAAAGCCACCCGAGAAGTCCAAAGTTGGCTTTTAAATCCTGTTTTGCTGTTTATTTCCACTTCCCTCTGGAACAAAAAGGACAGAACAGAGCTGGAATTGTTCTCCTGGTCACAAGCACATTCCAGGCAGTGCCATTCCAGCCTCGGAAGGGGAATGAATGGCAAATTGGCGTGGCAGGGGTGACTCAGTGATTTTTGCCAGCCTTGGCAGGAGCTGTGCGAGTGCTGCTCCCTCGGATGCGGATCGTGTCCAACAAATTTGGGATGCAGAATCCGGCAGACGAGCCAGGTGCGTGCCCCTTGCCGTGCTGATGAGCTCGGGACTGCAGCAGGTGCTCCTTCAGGCACTCATCAACCAAAAATCTTGATGAGAGGGTGAAGAAATAAATGGAATTGTAGCTGTGCTGGCTGCTGGATTTCCCTGGGAATTTGGGAATCTTGTTCATGAACCGACACTTCCTTAGGTGGGAAAAGGCTCCTGGGGCAGAAAGCGGGGGTGGGGCTGTTTGCTGAGTTCGGCTCTGGATCCAGGAGTTCTCCATGAGTTCCCAAGGTCAAATATTCGTGGGGTTCGTGCAGGAGCTGCAGCTGAGTGATCTTAAAAGCTCCATTTCCATGGATTTTCCTGCCTGTGCCTCTCCTGTGGCCTGGGGTGAACCTCAGCTGGTGTAAACGAGGTGATTCCAAAGGATCTTCTGGCTGTAGTCACTTCATTCCAGAGCTTTCCGCAGGGTGGGAAGCTCACGTGCATTTTGGGGAGGATCCAGTGGATTTCGTGGGATGCAGGATGGACCATGGGATGGCTGAGCTGGAGCTCCTCGTGGCCAGGAGCTCGAGGTGCTGGTCCTGGAGTGGGATGTTTGGAGCTGTGGCAGCCCGGAATCCCTGCCCTGGGAATGCCAGAGCTGCTCACCGTGGGATTCCTGTCCTGGACACCGGGGTTTGGTGGCTGTGGCTGTGCTGTCCCGACTCCTGGGTGTTCCCGTTGTTCCAACAAGGGCAGAGGGAAAACTTCCACTGAAATCCGTGTGGTTTTGGGATATCCTTCCTCCTTTTCCCCTCCTGACCCAGCTGAGCAGAGCCACGTTCCAGGGGCAGATGCTTTTCTCTCCATCAGGATTCCAGACTGCCCCAACTCCCCGGGGAAGGAAGAGTCAAACCTTCCCGTTCTTTCTCCCTCTTAGCCACACAAAAGATTTTTATTACTTCAATGAGCTCCCAGCCAATCTCTCTTAATATCGCACTAATTGATTTGAAGGCTTGGAAGCAGCAGAGCTAATTAGCATTTGCTGACTCAGCCCCAAGCCCCCCTCGCCTCCCGGCAGAGGATGGAGCAGATATTGACCCACGTTTGCTGCAGCCCTAAATGAAGTCGAGGGAATATTAAGTGTCTCCTATTGGCGTCGGATTTGCATATGCAAATGAGCCCAATCAGTGCTGGAGAGCGGCAGTGCTAATGCTCTGCAAATAGGAGCCTCTATTAAAGCATTTAAGCAAACTCAAGTGACACTCGCTGGGCTCCAGCACTCGGAGGTGCCACTGCAGGGTGAGGGAGGAGAGGCAAAAAGCAGTGCAGGAACCACTGAGGGATCTGTGGAGCTTTAATCTGGCCCATTTTGGTGCTTTAATTTGGCCCATTCTGGTGCTTTAATTTGGCCCACTTTGGTGCTTTAATCTGGCCCACTTTGGAGCTTTAATCTGGCCCATTTTGGTGCTTTAATCTGGCCCACTTTGGTGCTTTAATCTGGCCCACTTTGGTGCTTTAATTTGGCCCACTTTGGTGCTTTAATTTGGCCCACTTTGTTGCTTTAATCTGGCCCATTCTGGTGCTTTAATTTGGCCCACTTTGGTGCTTTAATCTGGCCCATTTTGGAGCTTTAATCTGGCCCATTTTGGTGCTTTAATCTGGCCCATTCTGGTGCTTTAATTTGGCCCACTTTGGTGCTTTAATCTGGCCCACTTTGGTGCTTTAATTTGGCCCATTCTGATGGCATTTGGCAGTGGAGGGCTCGTTGTCCTTGAATCGGTGAGTTATAAAATATCCCAGATTGGGAGGGACCTGCAAAAATCAAAGTGCAGCTCCTGGACACCCCAGAAATCCCACCCTGTGCTTGAGAGCGTTATCCAAACCCTTCTTGGACAACACTTGCCAAACCTGGGGGTTCTGGATGTGGCTGGACAGGGAGAGGAGTTGGACAATCCCTCACTGCTGTCCCAGGGATGATCCCTCTGGGCCCTGCACCCTTTTATTCCCTGCTGATGTCCTGGTTAACATCTTTTTCCATGTTATGGCTGCGTGGTGTTACCCTGCCAGGGATGAATAGACCCTGAGAGAAGGCAGCTTCAGTTGCGTCCCTTCTTGGGGACAAAACAACAAATTTTAGGGCAGGAAGTGGGAGCAGCTCAGACAAGGATACAGGAACTGGCTCCAGGGCTGGCTGTGGCCCCTTGGAAGGGCCGTTCTCCAGAGGGATGGGACGGTGATGCAGATCAGGGACCGGGATCCAGGGGGGATCACTGAGCACAAACCTTCAACAGGCAAATAAAAGCTCAGGATTCAGATTTTTAAAGCCCGCAATTCAGGTTTCCAAAGCCCACAATTCACATTTTCAGACCCAGCAGGATTTCAGTTGATTTGGAAGACAAAGTGACCCAAACCCCCCCTTACCCCTGGCTGTGATTAGAAGACAAACCAGGGAATTCTAACCATGAACAGGAACTCTGGAATTTTGAGCATTAATTCTCCCAACCTCGATCCTCTGGGGAGACACAACTGGGAAACCAACACACGGAGATTAAAAAAAAAAATAACAAATTCAGATTGCCAAAGCCCACAGTTCAGATTTTTAAAGCCCACGATTCCGATTTTTAAAGCCCACAATTCAGATTCACAAAGCCTGGAATTCAGATTTTCAAAGCCCAGAGTTCAGGTTGCCAAAGCCCAGAGTTCAGGTTTCCAAAGCCCCCAGTTCAGATTTTCACACCCAACAGGATTTCAGTTGATTTGGAAGACAAAATGACCCAAACCAGGGAATTCTAACCATGAACAGGAACTCTGGAATTTTTGAGGATTAATTCTCCCAACGTCAATCCTCTGGGGAGACACAACTGGGAAACCAGCACAGGGGTCCACATCCAGCCCATCACGTTCTGCGAGGCTGCTCTACTAAAACCCCTCATTTCCATCCTGTCTTGCCCCTTTTTCTTGCCTTCTGTGGATAATGGAGAGCCATTTCTGTTCCATCAAGGAGTCTCTTTGAGTCATTGGATGCCTCTGGGCTGGTGTCAAGTGTGCACTTCCAGCAGAACTCCCCACTAACGAGTTGGGCACAAATTGCAGCCCCAGTGCCAAGGCAGTTTGGTTGAAAGGCTGCTCCGTCCTTCAGTGCCACTCCAGCAGGGACAGGAGCTCTGAGGAGGAAGGTGGATGCTGAGAGTGATGTCTCACCTCTGGAAAAATTTCTTGTGGCTCTTAAAGCAGCTGTTTTTATTTGTTTTAATTTTTTTTTCAACTCTGTGTGTTGGTTTCCCAGTTGTGTCACCCCAGAGGATCGAGGTTGGGAGAATTAATCCTCAAAAATTCCAGAGTTCCTGTTCATGGTTGGAATTCCCTGGTTTGGGTCACTTTGTTATCCAAATTAACTGAAATCCTGTTGGGTCTGAAAATGTGAATTGTGGGCTTTGGAAACCTGAATATCTGGGCTTTGAAAATGTGAACTGGGGGCTTTGGAAATCTGAATTGGGGACTTTAAAAATCTGAATTCTGGGTTTTGGCAATCTGAACTGTGGGCTTTGCCAATCTGAATTGTGGGCTTTAAAAACCTGAATTGGGGACATTGGAAACCTGAATTGTGGGCTCTTATTTCCCTGTTGAAGGTTTGTGCTCAGTGATCCCCCCTGGATCCCAGTCCCTGATCTGCATCACCGTCCCATCCCTCTGGAGAACGGCCCTTCCAAGGGGCCACAGCCAGCCCTGGAGCCAGTTCCTGTATCCTTGATGTCCCTGTGCTTCTCTCCCTGGTCACATTCCCAGAGTTTGCAGTGTTTAATTCCCTTCCTGTGATGTTTTTCTTTGCTCTCAGGCTGTTGAGCACAGCCCCGTGCCCCTGGCAGGGGAGGCAGCTGCTCAGAACCACAGCTTTGGTTATTTTGGCCTTGTGACACAACCAGAGCTCTGAGTACCAGTTCAGCCCTGCAGGAATCCACCAGCCTGGAAAACATGCCCTGTGCCATAGCATTCCTAAATTTAGAGGTTGCTGTGTAATGATTGTAAAATTTCCCAGCTTGTGTGTGAAGAAAGGATCACTGGAGAGATCTGGTGTTGCACCAGCTGGAATTTCTGCAGGAATTCCCATCGTCTTCAGCTCCTCTGTGGTCCATGGAATGTTCTTCCTGGAATGTGTGTTTGAGTGTCCACACCTTGACTTAGGGACACAAATGGTCCTGGAGTGGGATGTTTATTTCAGTGTCTCTCTCCCAACTTAGGGACACAAAGGAGCCTTCCATCCCATACACAGATCTCAGAGGGGGCTGGGTGTGTGGCCTGCTGAAAGCACAGACTGGACCCAGCAATCTGGGTGGGAAAAACCGGTTTTAAGCTCCAGCTGGGAAGAGGCTGGTTGGATTTGATGTAGGCAGGGGAATTTCTGTGGGAAAGCAGCAGTGGTTTGACCAGCATTGCTTTTAGGGGATTGCTGTGAACTGGATTTATCCTTTGTGGCTTTGAGGCCTGGGAATAAAAAGCAGCGACAGGAACCTTCCTTGAGTGAGGGACAGAAAACCCAGCCCACAAAATCCTCCAAGATGTGCTGATTGGGATCTGAGCTCTCAATCCACCCAAATCTACCTGGCCTGGCTGGTAATTCCTTCCCCTTTTCTTCACCTGATGGAATTTCTTCCCAGTTTGGGGATTAAAATGTCATTTGGACAAGCAGACCCTGGTTATGAGTAAATAAATTAACTCCCAAGGTTTGCTGGGAGAGCCCTGCTCCAGCTGCAGCTTCAGCTTGGAATTGCTGGGATTTCTGGGAACAAGGGGACTGGGAGGATCCCCAGCTCCTGTCCAGCTGACCAGGGCACTGGTCAGTGGGAGGAATTCCGTGATGGAGAATTCAGAGGTGTTTCCTGTCCCTCTCCCTGTCCCTGCAGGGATTCCATTCTGGAGCAGACTGAGGTGTTTCCTCTCCCTCTCCCCTGTAGGAATTCCATGCTGGAGCAGACTGAGGTGTTTCCTCTCCCTGTCCCTGTAGGAATTCCATGCTGGAGCAGACTGAGGTGTTTCCTCTCCCTGTCCCTGTAGGAATTCCATGCTGGAGCAGACTGAGGTGTTTCCTGTCCCTCTCCCTGTCCCTGCAGGGATTCCATTCTGGGGCAGACTGAGGTGTTTCCTCTCCCTCTCTCTGGGTGTTCACAGCCTGAAGCAGAAAGGAGATCAGGGCTCCAGCAGCTCCGCTCCTCCTCTGGCACTGAGCAGGAATAGGGGATCCATATTCTTGTCCTTATCTCCTCTTATCCCCTTCTCCACATCACTTTTTTGGTCTCTCCATCCCTGGAGAGCCCTGGCAGCGCTGTCCTGTCCCTGAGGAGCAGGGCAGGGCTCTCCTGCTGTCCAGTTACTCCTTGGGAAGCAGGGAAGGAGTTGGGAGAGGTGGAAAAGCTCGGTTGGTGTCACTGTCCCACACAGGGCACCCCCAGCAAAGCCTCAAGAAGAAAAGGCTCCTTCCCCTCCTCCTGTGCCTGCTGCTTTGGGGTTTGCTCAGCTCCAGAGGATCTGTCTTAATTCAAATTAAATGAGTATTTAATTAACGTTATCTCCGCTTCCAGAGGTGCACACGGTGCCGATTTGCCTCCCTGATTCCCTGCACCTCACCTCGAGTGGGATTTTGGTGGGGAAAGCAGCGGGATCAGCCACTGGGAATGCAGCAGGGAAAAGGCCCCTCTGCTGCCAGAGTGTCCCTTTGTGTGTCCACTTGGAGTTGGTCATTTGAAAACCACTGGAGGGATGATCCCTGTGGGTTTCCAGCTCAGGATATTCCGTGATTCTCTGGAAGTCACGCCTGTGGACACAACTTTATTCTTTCTTCATTATCTTATTCTTCTTACTCTTGATTCTCTTTTTCTTCAGTATCTTCTACTTCTTATTCTTTATTTATTCCCTGGGATTTCCAGAGCTGGAATTCTGTTACTGAGCCCCCAAACCACCACGAAGCCCAGACTGATGTGCCCAGCCCTGACACAGCTGCAGACTTTGAAGGATTCTGGGCAGTTATTTTGGGGTTTTGCCTCAAAAAGTTGCTCTCAGTCCCTCTTTTTTTCCCCCCAGCAGATCTGATGGAGCTCTTGGCCTCTGCCACACCAGATTTTCTGATTTTTGGCTCAAAAGTGTTTTGAGGCTGTATAAAAACTGAGAAGAATTTCTGTGAGGAGGGGACATCAGCAGGCCCAATTTGCTGTTAAAATTCTGATTATTTTGGGCTGAAATGCCTGGGGATGAACCAGCACCATCCCAGTCCTGGGTTTTTATCAGCTGCTGCTTCCAGCAGCTCCTCAGGTGGAGAAGGTCATGGTGGCCCTGGGATGTTCCCTGTGAACCCTCTCGTGTTGTTGGAGAGGAAAAACAGAGATTATCCGAGCACTGAAGGACTCAGTGATTTATTATTATTATTATTATTATTGCTAATAATAATATTTTCCACGCCTTGACAAAGGCATTTTTTGCTGTAGGTGCTGGTAAAAAAACGGTGTAAAAGAACAGGAAATCCAACAATTCCAAATAAATTGAGAAGCTGAACTAAACATGCCGTAATTACTCGGTTATTTCATCTTCCAGGCAGGTGCTGAGGGATAATTTCACTCCAAAAGTGAAAAACTCACCCAAATCAGTAAAATCTCATGTAAACACCATTCCCTCCCCAGTTTTGTGCAGAAAACTGCAACAGGTCCCAATTTGTTCCTGCAAATTGGCTTTTCCACATTCCCCTTTGTGCTGGGAATGTTTAATCCCTAATGATCGCCTCCTCATTCGGAATTTTTTTGCCTTCGAGAACTTTAATTACTTAAGAGTGCTTAATTAGCAGATGTGGAGGGCTGATATGAGCGATGCCCACTCGAAAGGGATGAAAGCAAACCTCTCCTGAAAGGGAATTTGAAGCATCCTGAACCTCCCAGCAGCAAATCCGTGGCCATCAGCTCTCAGGAAAAAGGAGGATTTTAGGAAGTATTTTGTATTTTCTGGGCAGTGAACGTCGTTGTTCATCATTATTGCATCTCCAGCTGGTCAAGAGGGATGGTTTCAGTTTGATTTGCTCATTTAATGTCCTGTATAAACTTCATTATGAGAGAAATAATTGAGTTTGGGAGAGTGGAGTGCACGACCTTTAATTTATGCAAGAGATGGGGACCCAAATGTGTTTCTTAAGGCATTAATTTCCTGTAAGTGGAAATTTTTATTGGCTCTGCCATAAAATTCCTCCTGTTGGGTTTTAGATTTGGCTTGCAGAGGATGTGAGGAGTGGAATTCCACGCTGATCATTTCCCAAGGCAGGATTTTGGGTACGTTTAATAGGGATTAAGGAAAGATGATTGGTGTCCTGTGGGTTTTACATGAACCCAACAATTCCCAACAAAAACCCCTCAGCCAAGGCCGCTGGGGAAGGTGAATTTTTGCTTTTCCGCCTCAAATTGTGCTGCCAGCCTGAGGTGTGACAGGCAGGGAGATAAGATCCCTCCTCTGCTGTGGAAAAAAGGAAGAAAACAAGGAAAAAACCCAAAATATCCCCCCAAGCAACCAGCAAAACTCAGGGAGAAGCTTCTCCTGAGGATTTGAGCTTTTCCCCACTTGTCCAACAGCTCCATCCATCCCTGGACACACAAACTCCCCTGGCTTTGTGTTCCTGGGGAAAAAGGAAGGGAAAATAAAGTGGATCCACCTGCACAGGACCCCTGGAAAATCCCCCAGGGAATTCCTGGAGCGTCCTCGTGCTGTGCCCAGTCTGGGTCAGTCCCACCCTGTGGAGAGAAACAATCTGAGAGGTGTTTTTTAAATACATTTAGCAAATATATTGATATATTTATCATATTTAAAATAATACATAAATACATAAACTACAGATATCAACATATTAAATAGATATTAACAGATTATATTAATGTGTAGTAATATATTAATATAATAGTAATAGATGAAATAAATATACCAATATAATAAATATTTAACTACATATATGAACATATTAAATACATATAACAATATATAAAATAAACATGCCAATATAATAAATACATTAGCTACATATAAGAACATTTAAATATACATTAATATGGTAAATAAACATACCAATATAATAAATATATTAGCTACATATATCAACATATTAACTACATATATTAATATATTAAATCAATATACCAATATAATAAATACATTAATTATGTATATCAACATACTAAACACATATATTAATATTTTAAATAAATATACCAGTATAAGAAATAAATATATTTACTACATATATGAACATTTAAATATGTATCAATATAGTAAATAAACATACCAATATAATAAATATATTAATGACATGTATAATATATTAATGTCATGTATCAATATATTAAACACATATATAAATATATTAAATAAATATACCAATATAATAAATAAGTATATTGACTACATATATTAGCATTCAAATACGTATTAATATATTACATAAGTATACCAGTATAATAAATAAATAAATCTATTAACTACATAGAGCAACATATTAAATACAACTATTAATATATTAAAAATATAGCAATATATTACATAAATATATTCCGTATTCTGCATGATAATTACGGGTTTATATAGAATATATTATATTTATCAATAGATTTACCGTACTTATCTGCAGCCATCGAGCTGCAGAAGGGCTGATAACATCAACGCTCCGCTTCCTGAGGGGTCACTCCTTGCTTTGATCAGCTCCCAGATGGAATTTTCTCCAGGCTGGGAGAGAGTCCCTTGATCATTCCTGTGATTCGCATGGAAATGGTAACCAGTTCCTTGAGAAAAGGGTAACAGCCTGTGCCCCCGGGGCTGTGCTGTGCTCTGTGCTGGGCCTTCCCTCGGGAATTCCACAGGGATCCCACCCCACAGGGACAGATCCATTCCACAGGGACAGATCCATTCCACAGGGACAGATCCCACCCCACAGGGATGGATCCCACCCCACAGGGACGGATCCATTCCACAGGGACAGATCCCACCCCACAGGGACAGATCCATTCCACAGGGACAGATCCACCCCACAGGGACAGATCCCACCCCACAGGGACAGATCCATTCCACAGGGACAGATCCACCCCACAGGGACAGATCCACCCCACAGGGACAGATCCATTCCACAGGGACAGATCCCACCCCACAGGGATGGATCCATTCCACAGGGACAGATCCCACCCCACAGGGACAGATCCATTCCACAGGGACAGATCCACCCCACAGGGACAGATCCCACCCCACAGGGACAGATCCCACCCCACAGGGACAGATCCACCCCACAGGGACAGATCCATTCCACAGGGACAGATCCCACCCCACAGGGATGGATCCATTCCACAGGGACAGATCCCACCCCACAGGGACAGATCCACCCCACAGGGACAGATCCATTCCACAGGGACAGATCCACCCCACAGGGACAGATCCCACCCCACAGGGACAGATCCCACCCCACAGGGACAGATCCATTCCACAGGGACAGATCCATTCCACAGGGACAGATCCCACCCCACAGGGACAGATCCACCCCACAGGGACAGATCCATTCCACAGGGACAGATCCATTCTACAGGGACAGATCCCACCCCACAGGGACGGATCCATTCCACAGGGACAGATCCATTCCACAGGGACAGATCCCACCCCACAGGGACAGATCCCACCCCACAGGGACAGATCCATTCCACAGGGACAGATCCACCCCACAGGGACAGATCCCACCCCACAGGGACAGGTCCACCCCACAGGGACAGATCCACCCCACAGGGACAGATCCACCCCACAGGGACAGATCCCACCCCACAGGGACAGATCCCACCCTACAGGGACGGATCCATTCCACAGGGACAGATCCATTCCACAGGGACAGATCCACCCCACAGGGACAGATCCCACCCCACAGGACAGATCCCACCCTACAGGACAGGTCCCATCCCACAGGACAGATCCCACCCCACAGGGACAGATCCCATTCCACAGGGACGGATCCATTCCACAGGGACAGATCCATTCCACAGGGACAGATCCACCCCACAGGGACAGATCCCACCCCACAGGACAGATCCCACCCTACAGGACAGGTCCCATCCCACAGGACAGATCCCACCCCACAGGGACAGATCCCATTCCACAGGGACAGATCCACCCCACAGGGACAGATCCATTCTACAGGGACAGATCCCACCCCACAGGGACAGATCCCACCCCACAGGGACAGATCCACCCCACAGGGACAGATCCCATTCCACAGGACAGATCCCACTGGAGGCTGGAGCAGAGCAGTTGGGCTGAGGCCTCTCTTTCCCTGCAGCCCAGGCTCCCAAAATTCCCATCACTCCAAGGATTAGCTCTGGTTCTGTACAATCTGTGCTGCTTTGAATTCCCATTTTTCCAGGCTGGGAGCTTCCCGTTTTTCCTCCTGGCTGCAGAGCTGTTTGTAGGGAGAGGTGTGGAATCCCTGAGGAGATGCCCTGAAGGCCTCTCTTCATTTCCAGTCCTCACTTTTTCCCCCTGCCCATTTCTGCCTCATCATCCAACCAATTCCAAGTCCAAACCAGCTCCATGCACAACTTGGAATCACAGAAAAAGCTGGAAAACACCTCCAGGATCACCAAGTCCGTGATTGCCACTAAACCCTGTCCCAAGTACCACATCCATATGGGATTTTCACACTTCCAGGGACAGGGACTGCCCTGGGCAGCGCATCCCAATGAAGAAATTCCCTCAAATATTCCCCATATATATATTTAGGAATATTTATTTCCTTACATTCCCTAATCTAAACCTCCCTTTGAGGTCATTCTTTTCATCCTGTCCCTTGTTCCCGACCCCCACCTGGCTCCACCCTTTTTCCAGGTAGTTTTAGAGAGCAATTAAATCCCTCCTGAGCCTCCTTTTCTCTGCCAGCTCCCTCTGCTGCTCCAGCCCTTTCCCTGGATATGCTCCAAAGGGTGACTTGTGCTAAAACCACTCCAGGAATTCACAATTTTAGCTGCAGAAATGTTTTACAGGATTCCTGTAAATCCAGGTGTTTCTCCTCTGCTGGATCAGACTTCCCCATCCAGGTATTTGTGTGTTGGGAAGGGCTGGATCCCAACCAATCCCATGAAATGCCGGGAGTGCATTTTAGCCTGAGGGAGAAATATGAGCTCATCCATTCCAAATAGCTCCTGGTGCCAAAAAAGGGATAAAAATGCACATTTCTGCCTGGGAATCGTGGCCTCCATCGCTGGGAATGAGCAGTGGAGAATGGAGGGTGGGGAATTTGGCAGCTCCGGTGTTATTCCATAAACAGGCGGCCTGGCATGGCTGGATATTTTCAGCTTTGCACAAAAGCTGAGGGAAAAGAAAGAGGGTGGGTAAAAAAAGCATGGGAAGATGGGTTCCAAGTAACCCATTCAGAGCCCAAAAGTGATTCCAGAGCAGTTTTCCCTCTTGATTTCTCTCTGATGGTTTTTAGGAAGAATCAGTCCTTAAACCACTTATTTGTTACCGTGGAGCATCTGAGATTTCACTGGAATTCTTGTCTGCAGGGTCCCTAACTTCCCTCTGGGCTCTGTTGGAGCTGGCTGTGTGGGAATTTGATCTCCTTGTTTGAGGAACACGTGAATTCCATGATGGTTTTGCCTTGGCCTTGTGGAGGAAGCAGATTTGCAGGAATTCTTTCTTTCCTCTCATTTTCCTCCCCATTTTTACTTCGTTCTGAGCAGAGCTGGTGGTTTTTCCATGGCTGAGTGTCCCACCTGTGCAAGTCCATATCCATTTATCCCCTGGATGTGGGAACATCTCCTGCTTCAGCCTCTTCCCAACCCCTCCATCCCTTTCAGAGTTGGTTTTGCTGCTGGAATTTTTTTTCCCCAGTGCTGTGTCATTGGATTCCATGAATTTTCCCCTCCTGCAGACTTAATCCCTTTAGTGCTGCTGCTTTGTAGGGCTTGGCTGGAGCTCAGGAATGTCTGAGATGGGCACTGGAGCCATCCTGGATTTAATGGAACCTGGAATTTGGCATGGATCGAGTTCTCCTTTCATATTACAAATGACATAAACCCCGCTCAGCGTGAGGGAAACAAACAGGATTTGAAGCACAGGAGTCTCCAAAATCCTAATGGAACTGACAGAGAGGTGATTCCAAAATTATCCAGAGAAATGGGAGCACTTTGTTCCACAGGCTGTGTCAGAAATGGTTGGATCTGTGTTTTTTCAGAGTGTCCTGGACAGCGACCCAGGTCCCAGACTGTCCTGGAATTCATATTCCAGACATTTTGTTCTATATTTATAAATATTTAGAGATCTGATGCTCTAAAGGAAACCAGAGGAATCTTTTTTTTTCCACTTAAAATGCCTTGGAATAATGAATATTGTTTTTATTAATGCAACCTCTCATCCTATAAAATTAAAGCAGGAGCAGAGAATGGGAGGAAAAATCCATCCATTCCCTACGATAATCCCATTAATTGTGTTTTACTGGAATTCCCAACTGAATCCTGGTGTTTTTATCCTAAACCATCTCTCAGCATCTTCTCCTGTTGTTTCAATAATGGGATTTTGTGTCCTCACGAGCTGGTGGCCTCAGGTGGCTGCTAAGGAAGGAATTCAGTGGGAAAAAAAACCTTCCTGGGAGTCAAATTCCTTGTTCCACGTGTGTAATTCTGCATGAGCGGATCCTCAGCGGGCCAAAGCAGCTGGAATGTGGATATTTTACAGGAAAATCCATGTTCTGCTGCGAGGGCAGTGGAGCAGAGCACAACAAAGCCCCGGAGCAAAAGCTGTGTGAGCAGCAATCGGAGTCCCGGAATTCTCCCTGGAAATTCCTTCCAGTACTGGAAGCCGAGTGGCTGGGATGAGAGGAGGGATAGCCTGAGTTTTTTGTGGCGAAATCAAATGGGAATGGAAAATTTTGGGAGCTTGGAGAAGTGTCAGGTTGGTGCGTTGAGCCCGTCCAGGTTGTGCAGCCGCTAACACCCTGATTTTTATGGAATTCTGGGCTCTGCAGGCCCTGAAATCCCGATTTTTATGGAATTCTGGGCTCTGCAGGCCCTGAAACCCTGATTTTTATGGAATTTTGGGCTCTGCAGGCCCTGAAATCCCGATTTTTATGGAATTCTGGCCTGTGCAGCCCTGACTCCCTGATTTTTATGGCATTCCTGGGTCTGCATTCACTGACACCGCTATTTTTAAGGAATTCCGGGCCTGCAACCCCCAACATCCCAATTTTTATGGGATTCCTGAGCCTGCAGCCTGACACCCTGATTTTTATGGACTTCTGGGCTCTGCAGCTCCTGACACACCTCTTTTTATGGAATTCTGGCCTGTGCAGCCCTGACTGCCTGATTTTTATAGCATTTTTGAGCCTGCAGCCCCTAACACCCCTATTTTTATACAATTCTGAGCCTGCAGCTCCTGACAACCCCAATTTTTTGTGGAGTTCTGGGCTCTACAGCCTCTAACAGCCCGATTTTTATGGCATTCCTGGGCCTGCATTCACTGACACTGCTATTTTTATGGAATTCTGGGCCTGCAACCACAGCATCCCAGTTTTTATGGCATTTCTGGGCCTGCGGCCTGACACCCAGATTTTTATGGAGTTCTGGGTTCTGCAGCTCTTGACATCCCTATTTTTATGGAATTCTGGATTCTGCAGCCCCTGAAATCCCTACTTTTATGGAATTCTGGGTTCTGCAGCCCCTGAAATCCCTACTTTTATAGAATTCTGGATTCTGCAGCCCCTGAAATCCCTACTTTTATGGAATTCTGGGTTCTGCAGCCCCAGACTCCCTGATTTTTGTGGCGTTTCTGCCACAAGCAAAGGCTCCCTTACCAGAAATCCCCTGAGAACTGACACTGAACAGGCTCCCAGCCCTGGATGAGCTGGGACTGCCTTCCCAAAAACCAGGGCTCAGGAGGGAACCCCAGCTTTGCCCTCAGTGGGAATTGCCTGGTGCAGTTGGGAAGAGCAACAGCAGCTTCTCTGTGGTGGTCTGATGTGTGGTGCTCGTTTCCCTCTGGCTGTGATTTCAGTGAAGCCCTGATTTTACTGATCTCAGTCAAACCTGATTCCAGTCAAACCTGATTTCAGTAAAACCTGATTTTAGTAAAATCTGATTCCAGTCAAACCTGGTTTCAGTACAACCTGGTTTCAATAAAACCTGATTTCGGTCAAACCTGATTTCAGCAAAACCTGATACCAGTAAGATCTGATTTTAATAAAAACCAGATTTCAGTCAAACCTAGTTTCAATAAAACCTGATTCCAGCAAAACCTGGTTTCAATAAAACCTGATTCCAGCAAAACCTGATTTCAATAAAACCTGATTTTAGTAAAACCTGATTCCAGTCAAACCTGCTTTCAGTCAAACCTCCCAGCACTCCCAGGAGCAGGTGGGTGGATGTCTTCAAACACCACAGAAGTGTTTCCAGTTTCTCTCCTGTGAGGGATAGGAGCAGCTCAGTGCCTTCCCTGTGATCCCAGCTGGGAGGAGTTTCTCATTCCCAGACATTTCCAAGATGCTGGAGCTGTCTGGGACAAAGCTTCAGTGGACAAAAGGCTTTGGAGCTGTTGCAGTGGAGGCCCCAGGAGCTTTGCAGTGGGGAGTTCATTAGGGAGAGGCTCCTTGTGTAACTCCCTCCCTCCTTTGTGGCATGCCTGGAGCTTTCATCAGGTAAATCACGTCCTGGAAGTGTTCCACGATGGCAGGAGCTGGGAGGGAGAGATCTCCCTGATCCTGGGTGTGTGGCTGCTGAGCCCGGCCGTTGCTTTGTGCTCTGTGAGGATGGGAAGGTTTAATCTGCCTCCCAAGCAGCCTTTTCTCTGCTCCTGCTCTGATCTTTCCTTGCCTCAGCCCCGCTGGCTGTGCTGCTTTGGAATGGATTTAATAGCTCAGTTGTTTGGACATGATTAAAAATGGAGTGAATGAAGAGAAGCAGTGAGAGGATGAGCAGCTCTTGAAAGGGTTTGGGCTAAAAATACCTGGTTTGGCTCGGTATCACAGAACCATGGAATGTCCTGAGCTGGAAGGGATGAAGGATGATCCAGTGCAGCCCCTGGCCCTGCACAGACCCCCCAAATCCCACCCTGGGCATCCCTGGCAGCGTTGTCCAAATGCTCCTGGAGCTCTGGCAGCCTTGGGAAGGTTCCCATTCCCTGGGGAGCCTGGGCAGTGCCCAGCAGCCTCTGGGGGAAGAACCTTTCCCTAAATCCAACCCAACCCCCTTGTCCCAGCTCCAGCTGTTTGCTGGCTCCTGTCCCTGTCACAGGGAGCAGAGATCAGAGCTGCCTCTCGGACTCTTCTTTGCCTTCCTCTCATTTCCCCTCTGATGCAGAGCTCCACAAACAGAGATTTTACTCTTTGCACATTGAATCCCACCTCACAGAGGAGCTGTGGAAATCCTCACCTCTGAAGGGGCTGAACTTCCCCTCAAGCTGTGCCTTGGGGGATCTGGAGGGGTCAGAGTGGTTTGATCACGATTTGGTGGGGGTTTAACAGCGAGAGTTCAAGGCATGAGCAGATGGGCTGAAGTTGGGGATTGTCCTGCTCTGCTGTGGATGGGTGAAGGGGATTCTCTGGAATAAACAGGTTTTGTTCCTTCTCCTTCCTCTCGGCAGCTGGAACATCAGCAGTGGGAACATCTGCACAGAGGGTGCAGGGCTGTGGCTGCTCCTCCTGCTCTCCCAAAATTGAAGTAGGGTTTGAATCTCTTTTGCCCTTAGAGAGGGCAGATTTGTGTTGCTTACCAACAGAGTAATTAAAGTACCAGCTAAAATCGGGAGTGGATTTGGAAAAATGGAATAGAAGTGGGAATGGGAATTATTTTGAGCTGTTTCTGTTGGATTCTCGGTGAAATTCACCTTTTTTTTTTCTCCGTGTTGGAACTGAATGTGGTAATTTTGTGTTATATTTACGCCCCTTTGAGATGGTTTTGCTCAGAGTTGTTTGATCCAAGTCAAACCTTCAGCTTTCAGCTCAGGGATGGGAAATTTAAGCAGTGGTTTTGTCCCAGAGTGGAATAAGATTCAGGCCACTTGTGAGACCTTGAGGTATCTGGGGTTTTTGGGTTCAGTCCAGCTCTTTCTCTTCCCACTTGCTCTGTGTCCTTCAAAGCAGATCCGTGTCCTGTTTCCATGACAATGTTTGTACAGTAGATGCCTTGGAGTATGGATATATAGATTTTTCCATTGTAACATCTCCCTGCATAAATTCCTGGAGTATTTAAGGTCTCCTTGAGTTTGGAACATCTATTCCAGATTAGTGTTCCGGGATAGACACCCAGCTTTGGAGCGAAGCTTCCCAGTGCCGTGTCCAGGGAGAGAGGAGGGAATGAGGTGATTTTTCCCGTTTTGCTGCCGAGTAAAAGGGGAGGATGGGAGCACTCTGTGTGTGGTTGGTGTCTCTCCAGGTTTCCCTGCGTTCCTGATTCTGTTTCCTTCAAGAAGAGGGGGTTTGGGAGAGCACTGCCAGCGCTCAGGTCTTCCATCCTGGAAAGGTTCCTGGCAGCCTCTCTGGCTGCGCAGGTGGGGGTTGGACATTTCCCCCTCCCTCCCAAACCCTTCTGGCAGAGCAGAGGGCTCAGAAGGGGCTGCTGGTGATGGGAAGTGGCAGGCAGGAGGCAAATGTCCCTGCAGGGGGATTGGGAATCGTCCAGAGCACCTCGGCCGCGTCCTGACTGAGGGAGGCGTGAGTGGCACCGTGAGGTGACGCCTGTGTGCTCTGAGCCCCGCGCTCGGCAGTGACAGCGCTGCCTCCTCTGCCCGGGGCTTCGGGATGTGCCGCCCGTGCCCCGGGGCTTCGGGATGTGCCTCCTCTGCCCGGGGCTTCGGGATGTGCCGCCCGTGCCCCGGGGCTTCGGGATGTGCCTCCTCTGCCCGGGGCTTCGGGATGTGCCGCCCGTGCCCCGGGGCTTCGGGATGTGCCACCTCTGCCCGGGGCTTCGGGATGTGCCGCCCGTGCCCCGGGGCTTCGGGATGTGCCTCCTCTGCCCGGGGTTTGGGATGCTCCTTCAGGTGAGGAGTGTGCCCTCAGAGCAGAGCTCGCAGCCCCGTGTGGCTGTTCCTGCACTGCGTCTGGAGCTGGGAGCAGGGGACGTTCTCCTGTTCCAAGGACAGAGGGGTGCAGGAGCCGTCCCTCAGAGCAGGATTCCCACCGCATCAGAGCATCTCTGCCTGATGGATCTTCAAAATCCCCTTGGTTCTGTGGGATCTCTGGGAAGCTGCTTCCCTTCTGCTGCAGATATGTCCACTCTGAACACTTAAATGCCAGGATTTTTGGCTTTTCCTTGTTTGATTAGTCCTGTGGCTGTTTTCCTCTCTCCCCTTCCCTGCCTGCCTCAGTCTTAGCTTGTATAATTATCCTTTTACTCTCCATTAAATAGGTTGGGATTATCAAAGAGAAGACAGGGCAGGTCTGAGCCCCAGCATCCACCATCCACCTTTGAGCCACAGAAATCAGAGTAAGGTTCCTGAAATCAGGATAAATTCTCATCCCTGAATAGATTCAGGCACTGGGGAGATCCCACGTGGGGCTAAAAGAGGTGAGCCCTTCTCAAATGCTGCCTGTGCGAGCAGGGCTGAGCCCTGGGCGTGTTTTTATGACATAATTGGATCACTTGAGCTGTGTTTGCAGTGAAGGGGATGAAATTACCATCTGGAGGTTTGGGGTTTGTTGGTTTTTTTTTTTTTTTGGATCAGTTATGACCACAAATTAATAATGAGTCTGTAGAGCTGGAAGCAGGTGATGACCAAAATTGCTGTGGCAGCTCTGTGGGCTGTTCGTGGCACCATCCTTGGGATGGTTTTGGTTCCTGGCTGTTGATGTGAGGCTGTACCAGCTCAGCCTGCTTTGGCTTTTGCTATAAGCTGGTGTCATGTTTCGATATCAGTGGTGGAATATTTCATTTTTCCCTCTTCCCAAGGGCAATTCCCACAAGCTCTGCGCTCTCACTCAGTGGTTCATGTCCTGCTCTGGGAGGTTGATGTCCTGGGAAGTTTTGCCCACAAAATACTGGCGGTTTTGGGTAGCCAGGCTTCCCAAAGAAGGAACAGAGGAAGAGAAGCTGCGAGAGAAGTTGATAAATGAGAAGGGATAAATTCTGAAGGCAGTTGGAAAATGAAAACAAACAAGTTTATCCCTGTTTATTTGTGGGTGTGAGCCAGGCCTTATGGAGTCTGAGAGGAACTGAAGCAAGTGGAAGCTGTGAATTCCAGGGGTTCGTGGCCCCGGCTCTGAGGAAGTGGATTATTCATGGTTTCACCTTGGTGGAGCTGATCTGACTCAGGCTCTTCCCTTGGGAAGAGGGGAGAGCAGGAATGTGCTGTGAGATCCCCACCTGCCCTTCCAGATGCTCCTGGGAGCCGGGAGTGAGGGGTGGGAGAGGGAAAACTGAGCTGTGTGATGCTGGTGCCTGTGGGGACACCCAGGTGACACCTGGAGCACCACTGTGTCCCCAGCCCTGCCCTTGCACCCCTGCCCATTCCAGAGGAGGGGGCTGGAAGGACCAGGAATGCTGAGTTGTGGTGGCTGCCCTTCCTCTGCTGTGCAATATTTATTAAAACAGATGTAGCTGGCTGCAACTCCCGTTCCTGGGTGAGGAGCCAACCGCCAGAGGAGATCAATGAGCAGGGGAACAATGTGGCCTCTAAAGTTGGAAGTGGCTTTTTTCCCCCAGAACAAAGCGTGTTCCGCACCCAGGGCCGCTCTCCAGCGAGGAGCAGAGCAGACCAACACTGGCACCCAGTGTCTGCACGGGATCAGTTCAGATTTGGGATCTCGGACCTCTCTTCACGCTGAGCCGGGGCTTTCAGGCGTGATGTGCAGGATGGAGCGAGGCCCTGATGTGCCCTGGCAGCTCGGCTCCCCGGGGCTGCAGCCGCGATTCTGCTCTGCTTTGGTGCCTGCTCTGCTCTCGTGGTGCTGATAACCCGGCTCTGCTGCTGCTCTGAGCTGCCGGGAGATGCTGGTTTCCCATAGAATGCTGAAACCTGGCCTCAGGGAGGGAGGGAGGGAATGTGAAACCAGCCTCCTCCCTGGGGAAAGGTTTTCGAGTCACTCTGCAGCTGCTAAACGCCAGTTCAGTGGAGCCTTTAAACACACGCTTAAAGCCGTTCCTGCTCAGCAAAACACTTCACCACCCCCTTTAAATGAAGCCGTGTTCAAGTGTTGAGGCACTGGGAAGCAGCGGGGCTGGAGCGTGTTCAGGGAGATAAACACATCCCTGATGAGGATCCTGCTGCATCCCAGGCTGGGGTGGTGGCTGAGGAGCTCGGGCTCTGGAGCATGAGCATCGCCAGGGGGAGGTTGTTCCGGAGGGGCAGCAAAGGATTCCTGTAGCCAAGTTTCCGTATTTCCCACAAGGGCACAGAGTGAGTGCTCAGACACGGGGGAAAGTTCTCAGACTGCCAGAGAGGAGGGTTGGGTTAGAGATGAGGAGAAATTCCTCCTTGTGAGGGCTGGGATGGAATTCCCAGAGAAGCTGCGGCTGCCCCTGGACCGTGGAAGTGTCCAAGGCCAGGTTGGAGCAAGCTGGAATAGTGGAAAGTGTCCCTACCCATGGCAGGGGTGGAATTAAATGAATTTTAAGTTCCCTCCCAACCCAAACCATTCCATGATCCTGTGATTTGTATCTGCATCCCAGCCAGGCTTTCTCTGCTGTGCTCAGCAAGTGCTGGCATTTATTCGAAAGCCCCAGCTGCTGAGGATGCTGCCACATCCCGCACACACGTGGGATCATCTGTTCCCGAATTTCCCCTGATCTCACGGCTCTCACATCTTGTGCTGTGCCTGCAGCGTGATGATTTAATCAAATCCAAGCTCATCCTCTCCCAGCCTCTGGGATATCCTTGGAAGTTGCTCTGAAGTTGCCGTAGCACATTCCAGAAAGGGAAATTGAAAATTGGAACTGAGTTTCCAAAAGAAAAACCCCCAGAACTACTCCCACAAACAAGATGGATGAGGAACCATTTGGGTAGCTATTATCTAAAAGTAACTTTCTGGCTGGTTTTTAGTGAACAGAGAAATATTGGAGGGGGGAAAAAATAGTTTCCATTTAGCTTTATCTCTGGCTGTACTGGAAACAAATCACGGCACAAAAAAAGAGGGATAAAACGAAAAGGAAACGATCCCATTTATTTCCTTTGCTGTAGCACACTCTGGACAGTTCTTGTGAAGATTAAAACTCGTCTGAACTAAAGCAGATTGCACTAACACACTGCTGAAAGATCTCAGACAGTCCTGGAGGATCCCTGGGGTGCTTGGCCCAGAAGTTATGGATGCAGAGTGAGAGGAAATGGGCTGGGGTGGATCTCTCCTCCCCTCTCCGTGTTCTCCTCTTCCATTCACTTAATTTTTGAATTGTGATGGAAATCTTAGGGATGTTCTCCTTAAAAAATCCATTTTTTCCCTTAAATTTCTAGGATCCAGCGCAGGCTGGCTCATTAAGAGACTGTCCCCCTGCCCTGGCTCTCCTGTTGATTCCTGTGGATATCTTGACTTCCCACCCTGCCAAAGACCCAGGAGAGGCAGGAAAATGCAAAGAAGGGTTAAAGAAATTTTTCCAAAATGCGAGTGGGGATTAATTTGGAGCCGTGGGTGCAGCACTGGCTGAGCCAAGCGCTCGAGGTCAGTGATTTTTTTACTTTGCCTGCTCCGTGCGGCGGCGTTCTGTGGGATTTATAAATTATTGCTGCTGCGAGTGCCTGCTCTGGCAGGGCCTGCCTCGCCTTCCTTTCCCTTTTATTGGGGTTGAAAATGAGCTGGGAATGCAGAGATGCAACGTGCAGCCTCGTGTCATAAAAGTTGCGCTCCTTGATAAGATTTCAAGGTTAGAACAATGATAGCGTGGAAATCTCTGTTGTAAACCAGCCTGGGTAATTCAAGCCATAAAAAAGCTGCTTTTAGCTATGTAAAGAGGGTGATGGAGTGGAGCTGCACGCCCTGAACCCCAGCTCGCTTCATATTCCAACAATATCAACAGAGAAGATGGGGCTGGAGGTTAATTGGAATAGGAAACAGGGAAGGTTTCTCCTCGAGGGGGGGTGAGGATGGATTTGGGTTTCGTTTGGAAATCCCTGGGATAGGTCAAGGAGTTGAAATCTTTGGATGTGGTGAGCAAGGAGAAGAGCAGCTCTTTATTTTTAATTTTCTTCCCTTTTCTTTCCCTGCTGACAGTGAGAGCTCTGGGGGCTCGGGAGAGGCTGATGAAATTAGGCTGAATGCGTTGTGATGGTGGGACTGTGGCCAAGGATGCGTTGAGTCACATCTAATGACTTAAAAACTCCTAATTAATTTCGAATGAACTGGAACAAGGAGGCACAGCTTGACGAGCACCAGGTTGTGAAAGCTCCTGATGTTGAAAACTCGCACTGGAGCGATCCTGGGGCGAGGAAAGTTGGGAGCAGCCTGGTTAAAAGGAGCGGAAAGAAATGGATGCGGGAACTAGAGGTGGAGGGGATGAAGCTTGTGGTGCAGATCTGCAGTTCTGGGAGCTCTGTGGCAGCTCACAGTTCAACAGAGCAGGGAGAAGTGGAGGGGGAAAATGAAAATCAGTGGGTGGGATGGGGCTGCTGGTGCAGGGCAGCACTTCTGGGAGCTCTGCAGCAGCTCCTGGGAATGGGTGGTGGAGATGCCTCAAATCTCTGGTTTCCATTTCCAGTTTGTTCAGTTCATTTTCAGGAGACACCCTGTGAAATCTGGGAGTCAGGTCTGCTCTGCTCCTCACAGATCTGGCTGCAGAAGAGAAAGGGATAAAAGTGTGGATGAAGGAGGATCCTGGATGGTGCTTCCAGGGGCAGATCTCAGGATCACAGAGGGCTTTGGGTTGGAAGGGACCTTAAACTCATCTCATTCCACCCCCAGTGGGCAGGGGCACCTCCCACTGGAATGGAGGGTGAGACACAAATCCCAGGAACACGTGAGGTTCCAGAGGATGGGACTGAAGGGGCCCAAACTGAAAGGGAAGGGAGAAGTTAAAAAGCAGAGATGTGGAGCAGGAGGAAGTTCACTGGAGCAGTGGTCACTCTTGTGCCCTCCAGGTTCCTTTTTGCTGGAGGAGTGGCCTTGAGGGATGACCGAAAGCTGCAGGAAGTGGGAGAGCTCCAGGTCCTGGTGGGTTTATCCCTGACTGGTTTCCATGCCCCGGCACGTGACAGTTTCTTGCTGAGAAGGTGCCATGGTGCATCAGGCCATTGCCTCACATCACCTCTGTGACAGCCGTGGTGATGCCTTGAGGGGCCTCCCAGAAACAGAGACTGGACAGGAGTAAGGGAATAAAGGCAGGGATTATATTCAAAGGTACCCCTGGGGGCCAGAGGCCACTGCCGAGATGGGCCCCAAGGTGGACGGCAGGGCACGAGTTCTTCACACTTTTATAGGTTTGGTTCATTGGCATAGCAGGGTGAATTCTCCAATTAAAGCTTCAGCTAATGAGGTAATTCCCCTCAGCTTGCCCCCCTTTAGAGGCTTTTGGTTTACACTTTTTGGGTCTAGGACAGTCTGGGTGTCCCTGGAGAGCAGGCCCGGAGAGGCTTTGTTATGAACAGGCCACAAGAAACTTCAGAGTTACTCACTGGGCAGTGCGGGATTTGGAAAATAGAAAAGTTAAAACCTAAGGCATCAGTGGTTCCCCTCGCCAGAGGTTCTGCTCTGCTTCTGAGCTGGCCTTTAACACCCCCAGGGTGGCTCCTCTGCTGGGTCACCTTGGCAGGGAGGTGTCCTGGGCACAGCCAGCCCTGGGACAGTGACATTGGAGGTGCCACTGCAGCGGGATAATCCCATTTCCTTTCCTCCCTCGTACAATCAGATAAGGCTTTGGCAGCTGTTCAGACCCAGACAAATGAAATAAACTGCTCTGAATTCATCGTGGGAAGAAACAGACTCAGCTCCAAAATGAGTAGCAGGACCTTCCCTTCATCTGCACAGGTCTGCTCCGTGGCAGTGTTCATTTCCATACAATCACTGGGAAATACTCTCCTGATTGCCCGGAACAAAGCTTTGATAGGGAAGGGGAGAAGAATCCCTGCTCCTAATCTCCAGTGGAACTGGTAAATGGGGAAGACAAAGCTCTAATAACATTATTCTGGGCGGCATCTGAGGTAAATAATCCGGGTCTATTAATCCCTGCAGCAGTCAGGGCTCTGGCTGGTGGAGGCAGCCAAGGATGAGCAATAATATAATGTAATATTATCTGTGCTCAGGGGTGTTGGAGCAGAATCCCAAATCCATGGAAGCAGTGGCTGCAGCAGCTCAGGGAGTCACTCAGCAGGGATCCAAAGGCCTGGAGACAGTCAGGGGTTCAAAGACGTTTCCAGAACCTCGGACCCCTCACAATCTGCTGTGGGATTGTCAGGGAGGACAGAGCTGGGGAGGGTCCTGAGGGGGCTGGGGGGCTCAGCCTGGAGGAAAAGAGGGGCTCAGAGGGAACTTGGGCCTCTCCACACTCCCTGTGGGGAGGTGCCAGTCACTTCTCCAGGGGCTAAGGAAAGGAAATGGCCTCAAGGGCAGCTTTGGGTTTGATATTAGGAAAGATTTCCTCACTGGAAGGGTTGTTCAGCCCTGGAAGAGGCTTGGGAGTGGAGTCACCAACCCTGGAAGCACTGGCAAAAGCGTGGATGTGGCATTGAGGACTGGGTTCAGTGGTGACCATGGTGGGGGTGGGCTGAGGGGTGGAACTGGGGACCTTGGAGACCTTTTCCAGCCCAAACGAGGCTGGGATTCTGTGCAGCTCCGAGGCCGTGTCCTTGCACTCTGCTCCTCCCCGTTCCAGGGGAAGGGAGATTTTAGCAAGTCATGGCTGGGGCTGGCCACGTGGATCCCAGAAGGGTTTGGGTGGGAAGGGACCTGAAAACTGATCCCATCCCACCCCTGCCATGGTAGGGACACCTTCCCCTATCCCAGGGTGCTCCCAGTCCCGTCCAACCTGGCCTTGGACACTTCAGGGATGGGAAATCAGAGATTCCCTGGGCACAGGTTCTGCACCTCGAGTGCATCCTCCCCTGGGCAGCTCAGCCCAGCTCTGGATGTAACCCCAACCCCTCTGGAATCATTTCCATCTCTCCATGAGCAGGAATTTGAAGATCTCCTTGTCTCCTGCACATTGGTGATTTAAAAACCCTGATCCATGTTCCTGCAGCGACCCAGGGCAGTGGGGGGTTAATGCTGCTCCCTCCAAAATCTGCTGTGCCTGCCCTCCTGGAACCAGATCTGGAATGTGCAGGCAGCCCAGTGAAGCAGAATTTTAATCTCAGATCCTGTTTTTCATCTCTGATTTTAAGATCCCGTGCAGGTCAGGGCTGTCTGATTCTTCACAGTTCATTAAGCAGAGAGCAGCTCGTGGTGGAGATTGACTTTTAAAAATGATGGATTTTTATTTATAGCGGAGTTCTACTCATTAATTTTAAAGGATGGAAGCATAAAAGCAGGAATGGGTTCATTTTAAAAAAAAAGTGACATTGGTAATTTAATTAAATTGGGGGTTTGAGTATCATTACAGAAAATGAAACATTAGTTCTGGGCTGCTTTTCCACCCGTTTGGGTTTGACAGCATTCCCTGTTCCCAGAACCTGCCTGGGCAGGGATATTTCCAGCTGGAAGCAGCTGCTGAACTTCCCAGCTCCAGGAGCTTTGTGGGAGGATGTAAATAATGGGTTTGGGGGAAGAAGCAGTATCAGGAGTTTGGATCTGCCCCTGTCACTGTGCAGGGAGGGGCTGGGGGTGGCTGGAGCCCGGGGCTGGGCTTGGGGACACGCAGGTGTGTGACCAAAGATCAGAGCCACAGCAGGAAAACCAAAATCTGGGCTTGGGGACACTCAGAGGTGAGCAGAGCTCACAGGCACAGCAGAAAACCCCAAAATCTGGGCTTGGGGACACTCAGGGGTGAGCAGAGCTCACAGGCACAGCAGAAACCCCCCAAAAACTGGGCTTTGAGATGTGCAGGTTTGTGATTAGAGCTCAGAGGGACAGCAGAAAAACCCCGAAACTGAGCTTGGGGACACTCTGGTGTGTGACCAGAGCTCAGAGTCACAGTATAAAAACCCCAAGAACTAAGTTTGGGACACTCTGTGTGACAGGAGCTCTCAGGGACAGCTGAAAAAGCCCCAAACTGGGTTTGGGACAGTCAGGTGCAGCCAGAGCTCAGTTTCACAGCCTAAAACCCCCAAAACCTGGGCTTGGGGACACTCAGGTGTGACCACAGCTGGCTTTGGGACACTGTGTGTGACCAAAGCTCATAGGAACAGTAGAAAACCCCCTGAAAATCCCCAGACCTGGGCTTGGGGACACTCAGGTGTGACCAGAGCTCAGAGTCACAGCCTGAAAACCCCCAAACCTGATTGAAGCGGCTCAGCAGTGGATCTGGACATGCCATTGGAACAAATCCCATTCCAGGTGGTGTTTAAGGTGGAAATGGGTTCACCACAAGCCCAGCTGGTCACTCTGGGTGCAGGGAACTGCTCCGGTGTCCTTTTGGGATTAATCCTTCATTCCCCTCCTGCCAGGGATGCAGAGACAGACCAGGAGCATCCCCCTCCCCATCCCAAAGCGCTGCCCATGGCAGGATTGGGGATTTATGTCCCGTTTCCCCAGCTGCCCCAGCCCCGGCTGGGATTTTTCCCTCTCCATGTGTGCCAGGGCATCGTTTCCCTTTTAATCTCACCCTTTCCCTTGGCAGGGCTGCAGAGCAGAGCTTCCTCTGCTCCTACAAATTCATCTGCTCCCTTCACACCCTGACAAACTCATTTCCAGGGCTCGGCCGTCCCTGAGCTGGGAACGGGGCCCGTCCCTGCTCTCCCAGCCCTAATGAAAAGGAACCAGAAGAGGAGATGCTGCACAAGGGCCTGATTTCAATTTGATTAAGTTGTTTTTAGGCCTGCTTGTCTTTTCCCTGGGTTTTATATCGGCCTCTAAAACCCTGATTGGAGTCGATCTCTTCTGGAGTGGCTCGTGGAAAGCTGTGGGGTTTTATTTAAATTCCCTGGAACTGCTGTGCACAGGCACTGCCTGAGGATTTATTGGCATTTCAGCTGCAGCTTTCCCATCTTAGGTTGGAGTATCCCACATTTTCCCTGATTTTGTTGGGCTCTGTTTTGCCTTAAGTGGAGCTGGCTCCAGCTGTGTTTCAGTCTGCTTTGATGCAAAATCTGGATTAAACATTGGGAATTATAAATCTTGGTGAACCGAAACATTGGGGTTTTTTTGCCAGGCAGGCAGTTTCACTGGGTTTGGGGTGGTTTTAAGGTGTAAAACAGCCCTGCTTGTACTGCAGGGACTGCTGAAAAATGTCATCTCTGGGTTTAATCAAATGAAGCTGAATATGGAATGCAATCAAGTTATATCAAAGTGGGGGAAAGAGGTTTAGTAATTAGGAAGAAATTTGTCCCTGTGAGGCTGGGAAGGGGCTGGGATGGCATTCCCAGAGAAGCTGTGGGTGCCCCATCCCTGGAAGTGTCCAAGGCCAGGCTGGACGGGCCTTGGAGCAACCTGGGGCAGTGGAAGGTGGAATGGGATGATCCTTAAGTTCCTTCCTGTGGTTTAGAAATTGCTCAGACTGGTGAGAAAGGAGAGCATCTTGTTGACTCAGCAGCTTGGGGAGGGATTTTTCCTCCTTTATGTGGATATTTGCTAAAAATGATATTTAAATGCTGACTCCAGGGGGCCTGACTGGGTAAGTTTTGAGGTTGCTCAAGTCAATTATTCTGTTTTAAATGACCATGATTCCATTTCAGGTGAGGATTTACCTCAGCCCTGTGCCAGTTCCCTGTCCCTAACCTGCCCCCCTTTCCTTTGCAGCCCTGCCCAGCCACACGTGCGGGAACCCGGGGCGGCTGCGGAACGGGATCCAGCAAGGGACCACCTTCAGCATCGGGGACAGGGTGAGGTTCAGCTGCAACCCCGGCTTCTTCCTGGAGGGCCACGCGCTGCTCACCTGCCAGGCCAGCTCGGGCAACGGGGCCTCCTGGGATTTCCCCCTCCCCGTCTGCAGAGGTAACGAGATCCCCCTCGAAACGGGGTTTAAGGAGCTGTTTGGGGTGGGGAGGGACTTTGTGGGGCTTGGTTTAAAGGGGTTGGAGGGTAAACGTGGTGGGGTTGATGCGGTTTGGATTGGGGTTAATCCTTTTTAATGGGTTCCTCGAGGCTGCCGGGGTTTGGGGGATGAGGGGAGGGTGGAAAGGGCTTGGAGTGTTGGGAATGCTGCAGGGCTGCTTTAGCTGCAGTTTCTTGGGTTGAAGTGGGGAAAAAGACCAACTTTACAAGTGACAGGACACGAGGGAATGGCTTTAAACTGAGAGAGAGTAGGTTTAGATTAAATATTAGGAAGAGATTCCTCCCTGTGAGAGGGGGGAGGGGCTGGGATGGATTTCCTGGAGAAGCTGGGGCTGCCCCTGGATCCCTGCAAGTGTCCCAAGGCCAGGCTGGAGCACCCTGGGACAGTGGGAGGCGTCCCTGCCCATGGAATGGGGCAAAATGAGATGATCCTTGAGTTCCTTCCCAACCCAAACCATTCCATGATCCCATGATTATCCAGAGGATCCCCTGCCCACGGCCTGCAGGTTTTCCAGCTCAAACACTGCAAGATGGGACTGGATTTTCTGCTTGCCAGTGTCAGATTCCCTCTCCTGTGGCACATCCCAGGGTGACTGTGGTGCTCTGCTGTAGGAAGAGTGGATCCCTGCAGGGCTGGGACGTGCCCTGGGTTGGGGATGCTGCAGGGGAGGTAAAAGCTGCCCTAGGATTGAAAACAATTCCCAACTTCCTGCCAGTTTAGGGGCAGAGAAACTTCCAATTCCTTTATCAGTACAGAGAGTGCCTTGCTAATTCTGGTCCCACGAGGGCTGGAGAGTCTGTAAATACACAAATGTCTGTGGTGTTCTACCAGAAACATTCGCTGCTGCTCTTGAAGCCTCTGCCCCTCGATTCCTTGTGTACTTCAGCAGAGCATCTCCCATTGATTCTTTTTATTGACTCTTCCTGTGCAGTCAATCAGCACCTCTGAGCTGGGCCGTGAAGCTGGAGCTTAAAGTGAGCAAAAATTGTTTGCTTGGGATGTTTTTAATGCTCCCTCAGGTGTGTTACACGGTGAAGGATGCGTGTTGTACCTCTCAGTGGCGGTTTTTTGGGGCACTTTGCTGCTGTTTCAGGGCCAGGAGCGTTTAGGGAGTGTGAGGAGGGGCTCAGAGTGACTTGAGAGAGGGCTGCTTATCACTGGTGTTTTTTAAAGATCAGTTGTGGTGCTTTTCTCTGCTTATCCTTCAAATTAGGACTGGCTTTGTCACTTTTATAATACTTCTGGTTTTTTAATTTTATTTTTTGAGTTTCACTGGAGGTGAAAATACTCAGAGAATCGAGGGCTGAAGGATCATTGATTCCAGCTCCTGGCCCTGCACAAATACCCCAAATCCCCCCTTGAGAGTGTTGTCCAAAGCTCTGGCACCTTTGGGAATGTGCCCATTCCCTGGGGAGCCTGGTCAGTGCTCCAGCACCCTCTGGGGAAAGAACCTTTCCCCAAATTCATCCCAGTATTCCCTCAGGAGGAGCTGCAGCCTCTCTGAGCTCTGCCCTCAGTCTCTTCTGCTCCAGCTGAACACCCCAAGTGCCCTCAGCTGCCCCTGCTGCCCCTTCACCATTCATGTGCCTCCTCTGGACACTCTAAAAGCTGAAATTCTCTGAAATTCCACCCTGGGAACGGGCAAAGCAGCACCTTGTCAGAAGAAACAGGAATTCCCTGCATGGATGGAGCAGTTCCTGTGCCCTGACAGCATTTCCCCGCTGGCACCTGAGGGAGGCAGAGGCCTCTCCTTGCCCAGCTCCGTTCAGCGTTTGTGGAGGACACCCCAGGGAGGGAGGGAGGGATCAATGCCCATCCCAGCTGCTGCTGGAGCCACGGGTTGGCATCATTTCCACTTCTGAGATCCCCTCTCCTGCTGGAATAAAAGCCCAGTTCTGCATTTCCATCCTGAACTGCCAAACCCTCTGCTTTCAACGCTGCCCTTCCAGGCTGGTGTCCAGCACAGGGGCTGGAGGCTCCTGAGCTGCTCCAGGAAGGAGGAAAATCCAGGGAATGGCTCCGAGGGCGGCACAAAATGTGCTTTTCAGCTGCTCTGGTGGACTGTGCCTGCCGCTTCCTGAAGGCAGCCACTTCTTTTTTGATGGATTTGGTCCTGATCCTTCAAGACTTCTCCTTGGAAGTTGCACTTGAAGTGTTTTTTGGAAGGCAGGGAGCAGAAACATTCCCCTGGAACACTCAAATCTTGTTCCAGGAGAGCAGAAAGCAGCAAAGCCAGGCTGTGGGAGGTGGGTTTGAAGCCCTGCTGTGCTTCCAGCAGCATCAGTGGGCTCCCGGGAGCGTCCCAGTCGTGCTTGGCTGACAAACTGGGGACACACGTTTCACCTGGAGCAAGGGGCAGAAGGATTGCATCCTATCAAACAGGTTTTCCCCTTCTTCTGCAGGGAAGAGGATGATTCCAAAGCTCTTGCCTGAAGGAGGATAAATATATTTAATACATTTAGCTTTCCCTGAGAGCAGCGAGATCTTTGTGGCCTGTGTGGATTGCGGTGAATCCTGTTAAAATTGGCTTGTTGGCCATGGTCACTGGGAAGTTTTTTAAATGTCTTTGTAGGTGTTACTTTTCTAATGGAAGTTGGAGATGGGATCCTGATAAATTGGGAAGAAAAGGTCTCTCAGGCTGAGCAGGTTAAAACCTGGGGAGCTTTCTTGGGAGCAGACCTGTCCCGTATCACTTTAAAGGACAGTGTTTGGCTGGAGATCTTCCCTTCCCTCTCCCCTCCTCTCCAGGATAACAGAGAGGAGTTGGAGGATTCCACCCCGATCCAGGGTTTCCCTGTGCTTTTTCCTGCCTGCTTTTCCCCTGCTCTGTGACATTCTTGTCCCTGGATTGGCAGCTTTGCCTCTGCTCTAGTCTTGATGCATTGAAAGAATCGATGAGAAATTCATGGTGGGAAAGAGGAGGAATCCAAGGGTGCTTGGGAGGGTTTGCTGGGACAGGAGGATATTGGAATGCTGGGCTCGCTTTTATCATTCCTCCTGCACAGGAATTGTCTGCATTCCCCACTCAGGGTAATTCCCTGGAATCACAAACCTGGGAATGACGAAGTTTTCTTGTAAAGGACGAGCGCAAACCCAGCGGGAAGGGAAAGGAGCAGAGAATTCCAGCAGGATCAGGAGTGGCTCAGTGGGATGTGTGTGCAGAGTTGCACCTCACCAGCAGTTTGGGAAGCACAGCTGGATCAGGATGGATCCTTTCAGCCAGGATCCATCAGTTCAGGCTCCGTGTGCTGGGTTTGGTCCCTGCTGGCCTGGCAGCGGGGCTGGGAGTGCTGGGATCTCCCCAGGGATGCCACCTGCGCTGGTGTGGAGCAGAACAGCACCTGGGACAGGGGTTTGGCTGTGGAATTTGGGAATTTGCCTCTGGAACTGGAAGTCCTGACTAGCTGTGAAGCCTGGACTAAGCTGAGGTTTATCCCATCCCTAGAAAAATCCCGTCCTATGTCAGAAATCCCTGGAGCGCTCTCCTCGTTGCATCCCGTGTGTTTTACATGCTTCCTGCCCAGTTCTTCTGCTCTCAGGAGTGAAGTGAGGCCAAGTTCTGAGCCTAAACGGGGCTTAGGCTGAGCCCCACAAGCTGAGCTGTATTTTTATCCTGGCAGTTGGAATGCTGGGGGCAGAATTCCCAGCAGGCTCGGGGTGCTGCCTCCTGTGAGCAGCCCTCGCCTGTGCCAGTGAGCCTCCAACCACGCCAAATCTTTGGAGCACTGGAAAACGATCCCAAAACGTCCCAATCTGTTGGGAAAACACGCAGGGAGAAGTCTTTTCCTGGATTTTTTGGTGAATTGAAGCAGAACTGGTGGGTTTATGGTTCTGGTGGGTGGCGGAGTCAAAACTCGGCAAAGCCAGAGGAAGAGTTGGGAACGTTTGTGGAGCTCCATTTTGGGCATATCAGATCTGCAGCATCTCATTAAAAGTGCTCTGCCTTACCACAACTCCAGCAGCTGCAGAGGCTGGGCCGTGCCCAGAATAATTGGAGGGCTGCTCAGGAAGGTTTTGGAAGATTGTAGGATGTGTTTGAGCAATAACAGCCTCTCCAAGCAGAGGGAGTGTGTGTTTAGAGGGGGATGGGAAGGGAATGTATTCCCCATGAAGTACCTTGTGCAGTGCAAGAATTGTCAAGGAATTGAAACTAAGAACTGCCCTCTTAATAATGAATATAATGGTAATAAAAAAGCCAAACCAGGGTGCCTCTGACTGGCTCCTCAGCTCCTGTGAGTGTGCATAAAAGCAGAGGAGTCCCTTGTTTCAGAATTCTAATGTAGCACTGAATCAAAATTCTTCAGCCTGTTCTCCACCCCCTCCTGTTCCTTCCAGTCTCAGGGGGTGGTTTGGAGTTTTCCATGGACCTTTGGAGGTCCCGTTTGGTGTCTCGTGCAAGATACATCCAAATTTGAAGGAAATTTTGGGGCCTAAGTGAGAGATCTTCCAGCCTGAATTTATTTGGGATTTGAACACAAATCCTCAGTGTCTGGGAGTAACTTTAATTCACTGGCAGTGCAGCAGATAGGATCATGGAATGGTCTGGGTTGGAAGGGAGCTTAAGGATCATCTCATCCCATGGGCAGGGACATCTTCCACTATCCCAGGTTGCTCCAAGGATCGTCCAGCCTGGCCTGGGACACTTGCAGGGATGGGGCAGCCACAGCTTCCCTGGGAAACAAGTGACTGTGACAGGGAGCAGAACACTGAGCCGGGATGTTGGTGGCCTTTTCCAGCCCTCATTTGGGCTGCTGGAATGGCCCAGGAATTTCCATGGCTGCTTTTTAATGGTATTTTTTGCTCTTGCTGTGAGCTCTGTGATTCCCAGTGTGTGCCAGCCCTGGCTGGGCACAGAATGCCAGCACGGTGCGCCTTGGAAGTGACCTTAAAGATACCTCATCCCATGGGCAGGGACACCTCCCACTACCCCAGGCTGCTCCAAACCCCGTCCAGCCTGGCCTTGGGCACTTCCAGGGCTGGGGGAAGCGCTGGCAAAGGGCCTGATCTGTGCTGGGAGGTGCCAGCTCGGTGCCAGCGGTGCCCGGTGGCGTTTCCATCCGTCCCGGGAGCGTGTCCCTCCAGATGGCTGTGGGGGAGGGAGGCTGGCACACACCTGGCTCAGGCTTTGTGTTCCAGGTTTCATTAGTCAGAGGTGCGAGGTGCAGCTCTGCTCTGGAGCTGCTGCTGGCACAGGGCACTGACTCTGCCGAGGGCTGGGGGCTGAGGATGCTCCGGAGCAGCCCCGTGAAGGGGTCGTGCCCTTGCCATCCGTGCCCTGCTGTGCCCAACACATGTTCCCAGCTGGGGGGAGTCTCAGGAAGGGCTGTTTGAAAGGATGGTTTGTGGTGGAAGGAAGAGTTTGTCATGTAAAGCCCCGAGCTCCTCGACTGGAGCATCTGGAATGCTGCTCCAGCGCTCCTGGTGAAGTTCCCAGGCCTTGCTCAGCCACGTTCCCAATAAAAGCTGGGAGCTGCCCCCCGAGCAGGAATTCATTCCTGCTTTCCTCCACCTCCCTGCCATTCCTTTTAGATCCTCCTTTTATTGCTCTGCCAGCTCCTGCTCAGGAAATCCAGGGAAGCACCTGTGGGAAGCAGGAGATGCAGCCCAGGAACTGTGGCTGCTGGGTTGCTGAACGAGGGGTTAAGTTTCCAGCACTCTGATTTTGGCAGCCACAATCATTTCCTTAAGAAATCTCAGCCAGCACAGACATGTGAGGCGGGAGTGTGGGATGCTTCACTCCCTTTTCCATCAGGTTTCTGTTAAATGTGGTGTTTTTACTCCCGAGTCCTGTTGTTCCAATCCTTGGGAATGTTTCTGTGGCTCAGGAAGGTGCTGGGATCTGTGTGAGCTGGGAATCTACCTTTCCTTGCTGTGATGGGAGAGTGTTCACGTGTCTGAACCCCCTCTCAGCCACTGATTTCCTGGGATTTTCCTCCCCCTTGCTGGGCATAGATGGGAGGAAAGTTCTGGGAAAAATTTCAGAGGATCCTAATCAGGAAGAGGGGACATCAGGAGGAATTTCCTCATGGAAAGGGTGGTCAGGCATTGGGATGGTGGAGTCACATCCCTGGAGGTGTCCAGGGAAGGCCTGGACGTGGCACTCAGTGCTCTGGGCTGGGGACAAGGTGGGGATCTGGGATGGACTTGGTGATCTTGGAGGGCTTTTCCAGCCTCACTCCTCCTGGGGTTCTGTGATGGAACAGGAAACTTGGGCAGGAACAAGTGAGGAAATCGTGTCTGACAGGGAGCTGTGCTGGGAACAGGCTCCTCAGGAGAGGTGGGAGCAGCTCTGGTACTGGGGGTGTTTAAAATCAAGCCAGGAGCCCCTCCCTGGCTGATCCTGATGGATTTTGCATCCCTCAACATCTTCATCCTTAAGAGTGGGCAGTGAACCCCTCCTGACCAAAGCAGGGGGGTTTGGCTCTGAATTTGGGCTCCATCTCCGGGCAGTTCAGGGCTCACCCCTCGCGTTGTGTTGCAGCCGACGACGCCTGCGGAGGGACCCTGCGGGGCCAGAGCGGGATCATCTCCAGCCCCCACTTCCCCCTGGAGTATGGCAACAATGCAGACTGCACCTGGACGATCCTGGCTGAGCCTGGAGACACCATTGCCCTGGTTTTCATGGATTTTCAGCTGGAGGATGGCTATGACGTTCTGGAAGTTGCTGGGACAGAGGGATCCTCGCTCTGGTAGGTTCCCGCTGGCATTAATTCCTTGTAGGATGCTTGGGGTGGTGCTCATGGTCTGTGTGGGCAGAGCCAAACTTCTCAGGGTGGTCAGAGTGAGCAGTTTGTGCCTGGAAGACAGGAAATTCCCTGTTTTTCCCAGTGGCTTCCTTCTGAAACTTGGGATTTGCTTGGTGAGCTCTGCAGTGAGCACTGGCTGCTTTAAATCCTGTTCTGTGCAGTGAGAGAGAGTCCGTGGTGTGGCTGGGGGGGAGAAGAAAGAAAGAATTAAAAATAACCCCAAACAAAATCACCTCTGAGAACTCCTCAAGCCCTGCCACGCTCAAGCCTTGGTTTTGCTGAATTTTCTGGTTATTGCTAAACCCGTTGCTGGTGAGGAACTTCTGGAAATGTTTCACCAGATCCACTCGTCCCTGGGACAGGAGACAGAACTCCAACCCCCCTCTCATCCCAGGGGCTGCTTGGGAAATGCTCTCTGAAATATTGCTTTTATTTGGGATAAGGGCCAATATTTGCAGTATTGAGGAGCTGCCCCAGTGCTCTGAAGGGAGGAGAATAAGGAACTGCAGAGGGAATTTGATGTGTTCCTGATAGCAAAGGACAGGGTGAAACTGCCCTCGGCTGCAAATGGTTAAAAGTCCTGGCTGGCAGCAAGTGGAAGGTCCTGGGTGTTGGTTTTAAACCCAACTTCCCTCTGCAAGGGAAGAATGAAGTGTTTGCAATAATCAGGTGTTGCGTGGGATGATCAGCAGCGAGTTAAACCGTGATTATTTGTGAGGATCCCATCGCAAATTCCATTTATTGGAGTGATTTATCCTCGCTGGCAACTCTGGGGGAACGGGACTGGAGCGTTTAGGATGTATTGATGGGAGGGAAGTTGCCATTTACCATATACCAATTGTTTACCATTCCCTGGCCCCCTTGGAAAATTAGATGTTGCTGTTTGATGAAAAAAAGCCCAGCCTGGTTTTATTAGAATTCATTAATATTTTAGGGCACTGCTGGTTTGTGCTGCAGTGAGGATCACTGAGCTGTGCTGGCTGGGAAGATGGATGGAGCTGGTTAAGAAACATTATTCAGCCTGGAGGTGTTGCCAGAGCAGAGCTGTGTCTTGTCATATCAAAAATAAAACAAAGCCTGGCAGAGGGAACCTGCTGGGGAAGAAAAAGTAAAATAAAATTAATAAACTCCTCGTAAATACAGCAGGGAAAAAACTTTAAAAATGCCAGTTGTAGGGAGTGAAATCCTGGCTTCAAGCTGGGCCTGTAGTGCACACACAATCCTTAAAACTGAGGTTAAAGCTGGGTTTAAGGGCGCCGAGTTTAACAGGTGTCACTTTGGGGGATTGTTGGAGGGAATAAGGATGGATTCGCATCCCTGCTCCCCCTCCAGGTGTGCTGCACCCCTGACTCTCCCCTTCCTCCCAGCTCAGCCCTTGTTGGGATCCCCTGGCAGCCCCCTCAGTGAGCCCAGCACGGGCCCCAGCAGCAGGAATTCCCCCCTGGGAGAAGCTGTTCCTGCTTTTTGGGGTGCATCCCTGAATTCCACATCCACAGGAGCCAGCCACACCCCCCAGCCCGTTCCAGGGCACCTCACTGAGCATTCCTGAAGGGAACTTTGCAGTCCCACCAGCGGGATTGCAAAGAAGTCCTGTTTGGAATTTCATCTCTCCGAGCTGGCCCAGTAATTAAATTCAGATGAGTCAGTTCTCAATAATTTTTGCCCGTAGGGGGAAAAAAACCTGGTGCTCCTACCTCGTCTTCACCCATGCTGGTGTGATTCAGCAGGAAAACGGAGCTCAAACCCCTTTTTCCCCTTCTGCCTGTGAAAAAACTGGTTTTAATTATTGGTAGTAGGGCAGGGAGACTTGCAGCCAATTCTCTGGGAGTCTCTCACAGCTGAATATTTCGTTTTCCGAGCGTTCTGAGTGGTTTTAGTCATGGCCAAGGCTGGGCACAAATAAACAAAATTCGTTTTCATCAGGAGGATAATTCCTGTGAGTTTCCAAGCTATGGAATGGGATCTAATGATGGTATTTATGAGCCCATTAACTCAGCACTTCAAGTAACCTTGACTTGACCTGCTCTTAGAAAAACCTGCGTTACCGTTCACCCTCCCGGCTTTAAAAATGGATTTTTTTGGGGGTTTTATTTATGAGCCAGCTTGCTTTAAGTGCCTTCACATTGATCCCACGGCCTGGAGAATCCTGAGCTGGGTTTCCTTTGCTCCCCAGCCTGTTGGATGTGAATCCTGCAGGAAGAATTCCAAGGGAAAGGGCACTGCAGGGCTCTGCCAGGCAGAGCAGCAGGGGCGGAGGAGCTGTTTGAGGCAGATTAATAAAATCACACATTTACAGCTCTCTCAGCTGCTCCCACGGCTCTGTCGGGGGACCTTGGGCCCAGATTGCCTTGACAGGTGAGGAATAAAATCCTGCTGAGCAGGGAGCAGGAGGGGGAGGGAGCAGGCTGGGATGAGCCTGGCGGAGCGGGAAGGGCGAGCTGGGGTCTCCAGGCTGGGAGGTGAGATGGGAAGCACGGCAGGAGCTGCCCTGTTCTCCTTTGGCCCATCCAGGTGTCGTCCTGCCCTGTCCTCAGGGTGTGCAATGCACCTGCTCCAGGGGGAACAAGATGATCTTTGGGGTCCCTTCCAACCCTGACCACTCTGGGATTCTGGCATTCTCTGGTATCCTCACCCCCAGACTTTTTCTTGTCTCCCTTGGGGTTCTCTTCCCTTTGCTTTGTCCCTGAGAGATCTGGCAGGATTAATGCAATTCCTCCCTCTAAACCCAGGGAAAAGAGGAAAATCCCGCAGAGCAGCTCGAGTCCTTCCAGGGCCTGATGGTGTGCTTTGTGTCAGGATCTGCTGGAGCTGGGAGTTCCCGGTGCTGAGGCTGTGGGGAATTGCTGCTGATGGTCCCTGGCTTGTGGCACCTGCTCAGAGCCTCACACCCCAAAACCTGTCAGGCTGAGCACCCAAACACCCCCAAATGGGTCTGATGTGTGCAGCCATGTGTCCCAGCCTCGTGTGCCCTTCCAAGGCTCCCCAGCCTGGGGAGGTTGGGCCTCATCCCAAATCCTGGCCTGGGCTCCTGCTGCTCCTGTGGGAGTGCTCAGAGGGGCTCTGGGGTGGCTGAGGGGACAGCGTGGGACAGCAGGAACTGGGCTCCTGCAGCTCAGCGTTGGTGGCTGCACCCCTGTCACACCTGTACCCATGTCACACCTGTACCCGTGTCACACCTGTGCCCTGTCACACCTGTACCCATGTCACACCTGTACCCGTGTCACACCTGTGCCCTGTCACACCTGTGCCCTGTCACACCTGTGCCCCTGTCACACCTGTACCGTGTCACACCTGTACCCCTGTCACACCTGTACCGTGTCACACCTGTACCATGTCACACCTGTACCCCTGTCACACCTGTACCCTGTCACACCTGTACCCCTGTCACACCTGTACCCCTGTCACACCTGTACCGTGTCACACCTGTACCCCTGTCACACCTGTACCGTGTCACACCTGTACCATGTCACACCTGTACCCCTGTCACACCTGTGCCCTGTCACACCTGTACCCCTGTCACACCTGTGCCCTGTCACACCTGTACCCCTGTCACACCTGTACCCCTGTCACACCTGTGCCGTGTCACACCTGTACCCCTGTCACACCTGTACCCCTGTCACACCTGTACTGTGTCACACCTGTACCCCTGTCACACCTGTGCCCTGTCACACCTGTACCCCTGTCACACCTGTACCCTGTCACACCTGTGCCGTGTCACACCTGTACCCCTGTCACACCTGTATCTCCTGCCACCCCTCTGTCACCCCTGTACCCCTCTGTAACCCTGTCACACCTATACCCTCTGTCACCTGTCACCCCTGTGCCCTCTGTCACTCCTGTGTCACACCTGTATTCCCTGTCACACCTCTGTCACCCCTGTACCTTCTGCTGCCTGTACTCTGTCACACCTGGACCCTTCTGCCACCCCTGTGCCACCCCTGTGCCACCCCTGTGCCACCCCTGTGCCACCCCTGTGCCACCATCCCCGTGTCCCCTCCAGGCTCAGGGAAGGCCGGGATGTGCTGGGCAGCCCTGGCTGAGCTCTGAGCTCCCCTCGGAGTAACTCCATGGTAAAAGTTTGCTCTGCCTGCGCAGGGACAGACCCACATTGCCCTGGCTGGGTTTATTGGCTGCATTTTAACAAATGAAACCACAGAAATCTGTCTGTCTGTCCCATCTGTCTGTCCTGTCCTGTCTGTCTGTCATTTGGTTGGATCTCATAGAGCTCATCTGGGATCTGGGTCTAAACTTAGGCACAGAATAAATCACCGAGCTGCTGCTGCTGCTGCCAGAGGAGGTGTGGGAATGACTCATAATCCAGTTTATATCCAGGATTTGGCTGAGCCCCGGTGTCTGTGGGGATAACTCCGGGGTCCAGCGCAGCAGGGACAGGCAGGACAGGGGAAAGGTGGCACCTTGTGCAGAGCAGAGCTCCTCTGGAGCAGGGAATTTCAGCGTGGTGGAAGTTCAAGAAGGCAGCCCAGGGTTTGCCACACGAAGTTTGGGTTGTGCTGTTGATGCCATGAAGATTTTTTTGCCTTTTCTTTTATACCCCTGTTATACCTTTCTACAACTCCTGTATTCTCAGTGCTCCTTGCCTCCATTCTTGGACTTGTTTGTTAAGCTGAGAGACTCAACATTTTAGAAGCTTCGTAGCCGGGGATCAGTGTGCCCCAGAGCCCAAGGTGCTCTCCAGAACACATTCTGTAAACTCAGATAGAGCCATCCAGGGGAAGGCTCCTTGGGGAGGGGGGCTCACTCGAGCCTCTCCTTGGGGAATCTTTGATAGATCTGCTAATTAGTAACACCTAGAATGAGATACCAGATCTTTTGGGGCTGCATTGCGGGGTGCATTTCAGTGCATATGACCTGGACGTGTGCACCTGAGGATCCTTAAAATAAATCCCAAGGTAAAATCCCTTTTCCCCTTCTAACCGTGTTTGACTCTTGATTTAAGACCCGGGAAAGGCATCACTGTGGGGTTGAACCAGGAGGGAGTGACAGGAAGGTGCTGCCACCACCTTTTCCCCCAGAACGAGAGCTGGCAATTCCAGGGCTGTTTGTTCCACCAGTGGAACCCTCTGGAAACCCCAGCTCCTGCTGAATGAATCGGTTCCATGGGATAAAACCCCCGAGTCCCTTGCTGACTCTGACAGAGGCTGTCTGGGCTGTTCTGGGGTTTCAGGGGATGTTTCTGGTTCTCAGATGGGAAGTTTACTTTTAGGATGAAGATGCTTTCTTTAATAACGAGGCTTTCCAGCTCTTTTATATCCCTGTTGTGTTTAGTGTGGGTGGGAGGGACTGGGATTTTCGTTGGGAATTGTGCTGCTGTTGCTGCTTTATCCTGGTGTCGTGGGCTTCAGATCACAGAACGCTGCGAGCCTTTTTGGGTTTATTTTGGGAGAGTTGCATCAGCTGTCACATTGCCCCAAGTGCCTCCCACTCCTTGAGCCTTCCCTTGTCATTCCCCCCTGGGAACCAGTTTCTCCTCCTTGATTCTCTGCTGATAATCCCATGCTCAGGGAATGCGGTGGGAGAAGCAGGGCTGCAAGTGAGGAACGGCCGAATCCACGGAGTTTATTCCTGGCTGAGTTCAGTTCCTCCCCCTCAGTGCCTCGTCTTCATTTTGCCTCTCCAGCCTTGGCGCTGCATTTTCCTCCCTTGCACAAAAGCTTCTCTACTCTATTTTTTCATTTAATTGGTGCAGAATTCCTTTTGGCTTTGTCCGGCGATTCCCTGGAAAAGGAACCTGCCCCAGCACGTGCATGGGAATTATTTGGCACATTTCCAGCACAGCTGTGCCAGATGTGAGGGCAACACGGGCCCCTCACTGTGCTCCAGATGTTGGGCATCTCCCATGCACCAGGTGAGCCTGGGAGAACCAAGGACCTTGGAATTCCAGGTTCCTCTGGTTGATTTTATTTTCCTTTCTGGAGCTGAGCTGGGAAACCTCCTGGAGCCATCAGCCCTTTCTGGAGGGACATTTCTGAAATTCTCTCATTTCCTGAGACCCCTTGGGGCCATCAGCCCTTTCTGCAGGAGCTCTCCTGACGTTCTCTCTAGTTTTCCTGTTCCTGAGACCCTCTGGAGCCACGAGGGGCATTTCTGAACTACTCTCTTGTTTTCCTGTTCCTGAAAGCCCTTGGGGCCATCAGCCCTTCCTGGAGCAGCATTCCTGAAATTCTCTCATTCCCACTTTCTGTCCTTTCCCTGTTCCTGCAGAGAGCTGAGTTTGGGGAAGGTTTTTGAAGGCATCATCAGCATTTCGGCAGCTCCTCTCAACTCCCTTTTCTCATCACCACGTGCAGCTGACCCTCCCCTCCCCACCACCTGAATCAGTCTCGGAAGTGGTTCCCAATAGTCATTAAAGCTCTGGGATGCTCCAGGATCCCCTCTGGATGCCGCTATCCCGTCCCTCTGTTCCCGTGCCTTGTGCTCTCAGAGCTGCGCGTTCAGGGGTCACAGCTTCACGTGGTGGTGCCTGGTGAGAAACTCCTCAGTGTGGGCTCCTAATGAACCAACCCCTTTTCTTTATATCAAAGCAGCTTCTGATCCTGCCGTGGCGGCCCCGCAGCTTTCAGCTCCCAGTTTTCATCTCGGAGCTGCCTGTGAAGTCCATGGAAAGGCTCTGGCTCCGGAGGGTCTGTGAGCCAGGATTGTGTGGTTTGGAATCTGCTTTTGGGGCTGCCCCTGCTGCTGCTCCTTGTGCAGCTTCCTGGGATAACCCTGCAGGATCCTGCAGACTTTTCCCAGCACCCCAGCGTGGGTGGGAGCCGAGGAGGGTCCCTCTCTGTCCCTGCTGTGCCTCCCCAGCAGCTGCTGTTCCTCGCAGGGATTCTGAAAAGCAGATTGCTTCCAGTGATTCTCATCTCACACTTGCCACTCTCGGGTGGAATTTGTCCCGGCTGTAATTACTTTTATTTGCAAGCTGACAAGAATTATCCTGCCCTGGGCGTGCACAAGGCTGGAGCTGGGAAGGGTTTTGTGTGTCTTGAAAGAGCTTCTTTCATCACCAGTTAAAACCCAGAAAAATGGGAAAGTTTCCTTTCCCTCTGCAGTGATTTGAGCTTCCCCATTGCAGGAACTCCTGGATCCTTTATCTGGAATATTCAGATGTTTTTCTTTTTCCATAGGACTGGGAAACGTGGATGAAGTGGCTTTTGAAATCCCTATTTAAATGCCACTTACGTCTTCTTTGGGGTCTGGAGAATCAACTTCCTTATTTAATTCCGTCGTTCTTCTTCCCAAAGCGTTTATGTGCTTTTAATTGGAAACTAATCCCACAAAGGCTTCAAAGCCCTAAAACTTTGCTTTAGTAGGGAATAGTCTTCCTGCCAAATCCCCTTCTCTCTTGGAAGGTGTCTTCCCTGCGGAGAACATTCTGGAGAAGGTGGAACCAGAGCAGTTTCGAGTTCCTGGGAGCAGTGGAGGTCCTGTGGTGGGGAATTTCCAGCCTTTGGAATTCCTGCCCTCCAGGCTTTCTTGAATATGGATTTTCTGTGTGGAGAGCAGGAATTTGTAGGTCAGGGAGCTGTTTCTGCCTGCTGGAGCTCTGGATTCCGGGAGGCAGAGCTGATGGCTTCCCAAGGGAATTCCAGCCATCCCTGAGCATCCTTGGTGCTGTTGGGAAGTTCAGGGATTGGGAATGCTTTGGACAGAGAAGTTCCTGCAGGGTGGTGCTGCCACAGTGTCCCAGAGCTCCCAGCAGTGCAGAAATAACTGGGAAGTGCTGGAAGGAAGGGTAAGATGGGATGTGGAGGTGTTCCATAGTTTTTTTATATGTTCCTGGGGGAAAGGGAAGGTTTCAGCTCCTTCCTGAAGTCGTGGCTGATCCTGGAGCCAGCAGAACCCACTTTTCCCTGCCATTCCTTCTCCTGGGAAGTATCTGCTTCCCAAATCCTGCCCTGGAACATGGCAGGGAGAGAGAAACTCCTGGGACAGGGGACCCCTGAGCTCTCCCCATCGTGTTCCAATCAAACAGGATCAGATCCCATTCCCACTCTCCCTCCAGTCTTTTCCAGGCATTCATATGATGAATTCCATTTGCTGCACAGTGGAAAACTTTTAATGACTATTCAGACTGGCAAGAAGATGCTTTTAGGCTGAACATGACCCTGATAATGGTTTAATTGCCCTTTTAATCCCAATTTGTCTTTTCTTTGTTGTTTGGTCACCTCAGGGGCAAAGATCCCCATGGAAAGGCCACTGCTGTGTGCTCCTGCATCCCAAGGGGATGAGGTGCTGGCAGGGAAAAAACATCCCTGAAGGTCATTAATTCTTAATTTCTTCCTGTGCTTGTCCTGCAAAGACATTGGAAGAGTAAAAAATCGAGGTTTTTGCAGGAACCCTCAATAGGTGTAATCTGAAGAGAGGTTTTTTGAGGCTGAGTCTGACACGCCTGGCTGGAAGCTGAGAAAAATACTGAAACCTCCTTCGGGATGTGACCCAAAAGACAGACTGTAAAGCAGTGAATAACACCCGGATTTGGCAGGGCAGGGAGGCTCGAAGTGAGAGCAGGGGATGTTTCGGGTTGTTGTAAAAAGTTGGAAATCTGGGATGCTCTTTAAAACACCTGTCACAGTGGAACACTGATTCTCCCAGCTAAAGCAAGCATTTGGACACATGTTGGTGGGAAAGATCAGTGCCTTCCCCCCGAGGTGTTCAGGAGCTGTCTCTGCCTTCCCGCTGCGTTTCCCGTGTTCAGACGCCAATTCCTGTCATTTTCGGGAGGCTGCGGCGCCGTTCGCTGTGGCTGTGCCCGTGTGGGGAGGTCTCCCTTTGCACTGGGATCCAGCTCGCTCAGGGAGCTGCGTTTTGGTGTCAGATGTGTCTGCCAGAGCTGATAACAGCCGTGTTCTACAGCGCTCCTTATCAGCAGCTTCAAAGGGAGCAGCGCAGACACCTCGGCTGCTTTCAAAGGCCTCTCCCTGCTGGGCTTTCTCCAGGCCCCACTCTGGGATGTTTTCCTCCTATTTACAAGTTGTTCCAAGGATGGAATCGCTTCGTTTTCAGATGTCGGCTGCCTCACAAAATCTGGTTTAAATGCTCTTTGCCTGCTGGGTTTCCCTGGCTGGGTTCGCTGCTCCCCAGATCCCAGCGTGTGCCCCTTCCCTGGGCTCGCTTTCCCTCGCTCCCTGGAGGTGGGAACCACCCCTGATGGATCCATTGCGTGCTGGATTCATCCCTCTGCTGTTAAAATGATGTTTTGGGGGGGTGTCTGGGCCTCAGGGGAGGAAAATGTCAGTGTTTTGAAGAGCAGGGAAACACTGACGTGTGTTGGAGCGGTTCCTCTTGATAGGGCAGAGGAAGCAGAGTGTGGCATGGAAAAACTTCTGAAGTTTAGAATTGGAATTGTGTTTTCAGAGCTGGTGTTTGTTACTCCTGTGGTGTTTTCAGAGCTGGGCTGTTGTGTTTGTTACTCCTTTGGTGTTTTCAGAGCTGGTATTTGTTAACCCTGGTGAGTTTTCACTGCGGTCTGTTGTATTTGTATAAATACCTGGGATCTCTGTGTCTTGACACATCTGGAGTACAAACCCATATCTATCTATTTATTGTTTAGCCAAACTTCTCAGTTTTCCAGCTCTAGTCCAGGCCTGGGGGCCTCTTGGCCTTGAGTCCCTACCCTGCAGTTCATGTGGCAGAAAATGACCCCTGTTCTGTTGTTTGCTTTGCTGCTGCTGCTTTAAAAGCTAAAGGTGCCCTGGCAGGGATCAGTGGGATGATCAGGGAAGTGCAGGGTCTGTTTTCTGTTCTGGATCCGTGAGCTGTTCACGGGGGAGCTGCTGGATTCCTGAAGGGAGAGGGAATTGCCCAACAGCACTTGGGGATTGTTTAATGCACCCTCACCCGAGCAGGGTCAGATCTGAGGGGTGAAACCCCAGCTGAGCATCCTTGGGGTTGATTTGCCTTCCAAGGGCTTGCTGTTTCCTTAAGGAATTAGTCCAAAACCTGAGAATGAGCTGTCAGGCAGGAATGGGGGGGATTTCTGTGATAATCATGAATTCCACAAGCTTCAAAATCCAGTGTTTTCCTGCCTGCCCTGGGAGCTGCCACTGCTGCTGGCTCCTGGCATGGGATGGTTTTGTCTCCCAGACTGAAATCTGGTCCCATCAGCTGTTAAACACAGGCACTTAAGCCGAGGATCTGAGCTCAGATCAGGCTGCCCAAAGCCCAGATGGAGGCAGCTCCTGGGGCTGGATCCAGGGAATTGGAGAGTTTTGCTCCTTGGCACAGTTCTGTTCTGTCCTGGCAGGTCGGGATCTCTTCAGCTCCTGCTGGGCCTGGCTCTGACACTCTTGGCTGTTTTTCAGCAGGGATTGGTTGATTTTTGCCTCCCAGGGACCTTTCTTGTGGCTGGATTTGGGAGTGGGGATCAGGAAAATGCCTGGGGCATCAGTAAATATTGGAGGATTAGGAATAAACAAAATGCTGTTGACAATTCATGTCCAAGGCCTGCTTTCCTGGCTGGAATTCCCACAGAATCATGGAGTGGTTTGGCTTGGAAGGGAACTTAAAACTCATCCAGTTCCACCCCCTGCCATGGGCAGGGACACCTTCCACTGTCCCAGGCTGCTCCAAGCCCCATCCAGCCTGGCCTTGGGCACTGCCAGGGATCCAGGGACAGCCCCAGCTGCTCTGGGCACCCTGTGCCAGGGCCTCCCCACCCTCCTAGGCAGGAATTCCTTCCCAATATTCCCTTCCCAAGTCCATTTCTCCGTCTGTGAAAGAGCAGTGACACCTGAATCTGTAAAGTTCTGGAATACCAGGAGGGTTTGGGTTGGAAGGGAGCTCCAAGCCCATCCATTCCCATCCCATCCAACCCTTCCACTGTCCCAGGGTTCTCCAAGTCCCGTCCAGCCTGGCCTGGGACACTTCCAGGGATGGAACATCCACAGCTTCTCTGGGAAATCCAATAAACTGTTACAAAACCTGAAAACTCCATCAGCCCTTTCCATGCTTTTAAAGCAGTTCTGTTCCTTTGATAATTCCCAGTTGGAGCACAGGGGGAATTCCCATCTCTTCCTGCTCTCCTTTATCCCTTTGTCTTTCTCCCACTCTTTCCAAATTAATTCTATAATCATCCTTTAAATGATGGAGCAGGTCAAATTAGCTCTTTTAGCTGGAATTACCTGCATTAAAGATCTCCCTTAAAAAAGAAAGGCATAAAGGTAATTAATAGCTTCAATTATTATAATGGGGCTTAGCTTGTGCTTTTCTCTTAGAAAAACCTGGTTTTGATACGTCAGCTGTTCTTAAAAGGGGAAAAAAATATCAGAAGTGCTTCAGGCTGGAAGTTGGCACGAAGGAATTTGGAAATCAGGTTGTTCCATGTGTAATGTGAGAGAATAAATTCCTCCCATTGATCCTGGAGCAGTGCCCTGTGCTCCCAACAGCCCAGTGGGAAGGGCAGTGTTCAGAGAGGATTCGGGTTTTTTTGCCCGTTTTTTTGCTTTGTGTGAGTTTAAAAACCAAAGGATATTTGTTCAAAGCCACCCTGGAATTTCTGGAGCCTGGAAGCGAATCAAAGGCAAGGGGAAATGAGAGGGACATCTTGAAAGAGGTTTCAAAGCTGCTCTGTGGTGGCTGAGGGGGAGGCTGGGATGGCAGAGCTGATTCGGGGCCGTGGGGCAGGACCCAGGTGATGGAACAGGGAGCTCCCGTCAGCCCCGGCGCTCGGGGTCCTGCCCCAGGGAGGGTCCCAGGCTGGCATGGGCAGGAGGGACCTGGGGATGCCCAGGGCTCCCTGCTGCTCCTTTGGATTTGCTTCTGCTGCTGCTGGGCTGCTGGGTGCTGTGCCCAGCTGGGCGCTGTGCCCAGGTGGATCCCGTATCCAGGTGGGTTCTGTGCCCAGGTAGATGCCATGCTCAGGTGGGTGCAGCGTCCACACGGATGCTGTGCCCAGGTGTGTTCTGTCCCCAGCTAGATGCTGGCCCGGGTGGGTGCTGGAGCAGGTAAAGCCTGTGCCCAGGTGTGTTCTGTGCCCAGGTGTGTTCTGTGCCAGGTGTGTTCTGTGTCCAGGTGTGTTCTGTGTCCAGGTGTGTTCTGTGTCCAGGTGTGTTCTGTGTCCAGGTGTGTTCTGTGCCCAGCTGGGTGTGGTGTTCTGTGTCCAGGTCTGTTCTGTGCCTGGTGGGTGCTGTGTTCTGTGCCCAGCTGGGTGCTGTGTTCTGTGCCTGGTGGGTGCTGTGTTCTGTGCCCACGTGTGTTCTGTGCCTGGTGGGTGCTGTGCCCAGCTGGGTGCTGTGTTCTGTGCCCAGGTGTGTTCTGTGCCTGGTGGGTGCTGTGTTCTGTGCCCAGCTGGGTGCTGTGCCCAGCTGGGTGCTGTGTTCTGTGCCCAGGTGTGTTCTGTGCCTGGTGGGTGCTGTGTTCTGTGCCCAGCTGGGTGCTGTGCCCAGCTGGGTGCTGTGTTCTGTGCCCAGGTGTGTTCTGTGCCTGGTGGGTGCTGTGTTCTGTGCCCAGCTGGGTGCTGTGCCCAGCTGGGTGCTGTGTTCTGTGCCCAGGTGTGTTCTGTGCCTGGTGGGTGCTGTGTTCTGTGCCCAGGTGTGTTCTGTGCCTGGTGGGTGCTGTGTTCTGCACCCAGGTGTGTTCTGTGCCTGGTGGGTGCTGTGCCCAGCTGGGTGCTGTGTTCTGTGCCCAGGTGTGTTCTGTGCCTGGTGGGTGCTGTGTTCTGTGCCCACGTGTGTTCTGTGCCTGGTGGGTGCTGTGTTCTGTGCCCACGTGTGTTCTGTGCCACACCTGCTGTTGGTGCTGCCAGTTTTGCTGTCCCAGTGCAAACTGGGATGTTCCCAGTGAAATCTCCCTGGCTTTGCCTTTTCCTGGTTGCGAGCAGTGCCAGAAGTGCCTGGATCCCTGTTCCAGCTCAACCCCGGGATCTGGGGAGCCCCCCTGATTCCTTGGGGTGAGCTGTGCTTGGGAAGTGGCTCCTGATTCCAGGGAATCGCCCTGGACTGGGCAGCTCTCTCTGGTTGATGTGCACAGGCTGAGGGAAGCTCAGGAAAACTCTGCTGCTCTTTTTAAACTCGACTCCTTCACCCTCTGATTTGAGCCTCATTCCAGTTTAAGAGAGGAAAAGCTCCTGAGTCTGATGGCTGCACTTGATCATCCTAAAAGTCTTTTCCAACCTTGCCAATTCCATGATCTGCGTTGCCACATTCCCTCAGAAAACCCTTTTAAAAGCAGAAATTGAAGCAGGAGGGGCTGTGCTCAGCATCTGCCCCCCCAGAAACTCAAAGCAGAACAATCTCAGTGATTGGCATTCAGAACATTCTGTCATTGATTATTTTTTCTCTCCGGCTTTTAAGGAACTATAGATTTTTCAGCCTGAAATTAATATATTGGAATTTCTGTGGGCAGAATAAAACCCTCATTAAATGTTGTAACGTATCAAACAGCTTGCAATTAAAATTCATTTTGAGGCAAGTTAGCAGAAGTTTTGTTAATGTTTAGCATCTTTATGGGTGTCATTCTTTGGAAATTTGGACTAATTGAGTCCAAAGGGACAAACTCTCGGATTCTGCATTTGCTGTGCATGCCAGGCCTTGCTTCGCTTTTGGCATTTTTCCCCTTCCTTTATGCAAGTCCTGATTTTAGCAAGTTGCCAGGAAAGTAACTTATTTTGGTTTTTTCTGCCAAATTGCCGAGAATCCATCTTCCTAAATCTCGGGAAGACTGCAGCAAATCTTTGGGAAAGACAAGCAAGGCTCCACTGACTCCAAGGTGTTCGTTGCTGTGAAATACGGGAGATTCCAAACTGGGTTTTTTAGGTTTTCCTTCTAAAAATGTCATTCAGAACAAGCTGCTCTGGGCATGTAAAAGCCTTGGCTGGGCTCGTGGTTGTATCCTGAAGTTGGGAGGTTTCCTTGACTGGAGGATAAACCAGCCTGAAACATTTGGAATGTGAATTTTCGTGTTTCTTACCCCCCTTAAATATTTCCCCTGCCATCCCAAAGCAGTTCACGGGGAGCAGTAAAAGCAGTGGGAATTATTTCCCTGTGGAATCCGAGACCAGGACCTGACCTGGCAGAGCTCTAAAATTCCCCTGGATGAGGACAGGTCAGAGTTTGCAGAGTTGGTGCTTTGAAGACTCTTCCCAGCAAAGCCAGATTAAATTTATCCCAAATTTATCCAATCCAGGGAAAAAAATCTGGAGCAGGGCTGCACTCCTCAAACACCATCAGCAACATCCTGCTTGGAATTTGCTCTTAAGGGCACTTCATTGATTGAAGGGGGAGAGAGTTCACCTGGACTGTGGATAATTCTGGGAATTTCCTGCTGGATTTGGCTGCTCTGAGGCTGCTCCAGGCGTTGATTTCAAGGCAGCAGCACAAATAAAGCTGTCACTGCCCAGGGCTGGAGCTGAGGGGTCTCTGAGCAGTGGGGTCCTGCACAGGAGGGGCTCAGATCCTCCCAGAACACGTGGAATTCCCGAGAATTCCAGGAGATCCTGCACAGGAGGTGCTCAGATCCTCCCAGAACACGTGTAATTCTACAGAACTCCAGGAGGTCCTGCACAGGAGGGGCTCAGATCCTCTAGAACACGTGGAATTCCAGAGAATTCCAGGAGGTCCTGCACAGGAGGGGCTCAGATCCTCTAGAACACGTGGAATTCCAGAGAATTCCAGGAGGTCCTGCACAGGAGGTGCTCAGATCCTCCAGAACACAGAGAATTCCAGAGAATTCCAGGAGGTCCTGCACAGGAGGTGCTCAGATCCTCCCAGAACATGTGGAATTCCAGAGAATTCCAGGAGGTCCTGCACAGGAGGTGCTCAGATCCTCTAGAACATGTGGAATTCCAGAGAATTCCAGGCTGGCTGCAGCTGGTTGTGTCCTGCCACGTGACGCTGCTGGCACACCTGGCCTGGTCCATGAGCTCAGGGCTCTGCCAGCTCCATGGAATCCCTCCTCCCCCGGGGCAGGATGTGGTGGTTCCCTCTGAACTGGATAAACTTTCCCCTTTTCCAGGCTCCCTCAGGGTGGGAATGTGCCCGTGAGGTCCCTCAGCTGCTCCCAGAGGTTTGTGCAGGGCTCTGTCCCATCTCCCACCTCCTTAATGCAGGATCATCACTGGCCCTGTGTTGTGAAGGTGGATTTTCTTTTTCCCAACAGAAAGCGGACTCCCTGTCTGCTGCCTTTCCCAGAATTCTGCTTCCTTTCAGACTGGACAACGTTCCAGGATTTTTAATCTGCTCAGACCCTGGGAAATAGGGAATGATAGGCGAGTGGGCAGTGCCCCAACCCCCATCAGCTGAGGGGACTGAGGGCAGGAGGTGCACGCTGATCTCCGAGGAGCTGGGGGAGGAAGGGAAGCTCGGAGCAGCAAAGGGCAGACGGAAAGCAGCTGTAAAAAGCAGGAAATAACAAAGCAGAACCTCCTCAAGAGTTCCTGCAGCTGGAAAGACTTCACCTCGTGTTTCGGTCACCCACAGAGGCTTCTTAAAAAGGACATTTTGCCCTTGTGCAGTTCTCCCTCGGATCTCTGCACTCACTGGGGTGTCGAGGGCTCCTCATCTTCCCAAGAAAGCCATGGAGCACCGGGGCCTGGAGTGGCCCCAGCCCTGCTCAGCTCGGGTTGTGATGCTCAGGCCTGCCCAGCCCTCCCAGAGCTTTGGTCACCCAGCGAGGAAGGATCGATGTGGTTTTTGTGTCTGGGAGGCAGGGCTGGGTCTCACTCAGCACCGGGATTAAGGCAGGCAGGGAGCTCTGCTGTGATTCCTCAAGGATCGGGGTCACCCCTGGCCATGGAAGCCTTGCTGGGACTGAGTGGGGTGAGTGTTCTTCTCTTCACACGCTCCCAGGCACAGGGTGGGGTTGTTGGGGTGTCTGTGCAGGCCAGGAGTCGGACATTGATGATCCAGGATATTCCAGGATACTCGGGATATTCCATGATTCCATCGTGGTGTTTGTGTGTGTGTGTGTGTGTGTGCCCATCTTCACCCTCCTGGTGCAGCCAATAACGTGGATCATCCAAATAAACTCATCCCCAGTTTGAAGAGGGCAGCTTGGCCATCCCCATCTCAGTCACATCCAACTTGATCAGCAGCCACTGGGACTGTGCAGCTGATGGGGACGGGGTAGAAAATGAACTTTGTCAAATCAAGCAATTTCTTAACCATCATCAATCCCATCTTACCTGGGGGCTGGGGTCTTACCTGGGGGTAATCTGATGATGGTTTTATTTTTCACGTAGAAAAGAAATGAATTTTTTTTTGACCCTAGGATGGTTTGGGTTGGAATGGGTCTTAAAGATCATGTCATTCTAACCCCAGACATAACGTGGATGTTCTTAATTTGGGGTGTTTGACACGTTCTGGGGTGTTTCACACATTCCTGGGGTATTTGACACCTTCCCCATGAGAACCCAGCTCCCATCTCTGCCTGATGGAACTGGAATGTTGTGGCTTTAAGTGAAACGAGGAAGTTCCCAAGCAAACCCGCACTTGATCAATGTAAAGGATGAATCCTGGGAAAGCCAAAACTGGGTCTGTCAAGCTGCTGCTCCAGTTGCACTTCTGAGAGCTCAGCTGCTGCTTTTTGGGGGGAGAACTAAAAGGAACAGATGGGTTTGGAGTTGGGTGGGGGTGGCGCACGCTGGAAGACCCGTTCCATTATCTGCCCTCAAACTGGGACTGGGGATTCCCCCTCCCCAAGGACTGCAGGGCAGGGGGCATCATCTGTGCTGCTCCTGGGAATGGGAGAGCCTGGAAAACTGCGTTGGGAGCGTCGTGTGGCGGCTGCGGGGATGAGTTCGTTGCTGCGGTGAGCTGTGATGTAAATCAGAGCTAACAAGGGGGGCAGGCTGTGCTGCCTCTCCCCGAGCTCTGCAGATGGGGATGAGCTCTGAGATGCTCAATCTGTGCCTTCCTGCCTGCAAGATGGGCTTCAAAGAGCCGAGCTGTTGTTCCCCTCGCCATGGTCCTGGGGGCTCTCAGCGCCTTGTGCTGCCGTGGCTTTTTGGTGCCATTAAAATCAAGCTGTGAACAAAAGCAGGTTATTGATTCTTGAAACCGGGAGGATCCTTTGGCAGGCAGTTAATGAGCAGAGAACTCTTCCAGCCTCTGATTTTTCGAAGGGTGTTGAAGTTGTAACATCTCAGTTAATGTGTGACAAGGAGCCTGCAAAGCCTCCCAGTCATCCAGAATGAATGTGTTCCTAAGTGGGGGTTTGGCTGCTGGGGATTGGTCCCAAAAACCTTTTGAGTTGAAGAGTGAGAAGAAAGAAGAGGGTCCCCCTCCAGTGTCACTTCTTGCTCTTGGGATTCACTGGGGTGACTCTCATCACCCTCTGGGGGCACAGACACAGCCTCAGCCCCAGAGCAGCACCTTCAAAGGCTCAAATCCTCACTGCAGCCTCGAGGAGGAATTGCAGGGCTTGGTTCGGGGGGTTTGTTTTGGTGCCAAGCTGTGGGATATTCCCGGTGTATCCATGAACACCGACAAGGCCACGTGTGGGAGCACCACTGCAGAGAAATCTGTGAAATAAATCCGCTGTTCACGAGTCCTCCAGTGCTTCCCCTGCTCTTGCTGCAGCACAAGAGCATGTTGTGCACACAAAGATGAAAATTGCTGGGGTGAGGAGAGTGGAGCTGGAGGAGGGAGGTGGGCTGGAGTGGCACTGTTGCCTCTGAACGAGAGGGGGTCTCTGCAGAGGCACAGCTCTCGTGCTGTCGATGGGCCTGCGAGTGCAGCAGCCACGTCTCCGTGCTGGGACTTCGTGGTTTTGTGCTCAATAATTGGATTTTTTAGTCTGGGTGTGGGGGAGTACAGGAAATTCTGGGTTGTTTACCCAAACTTGGAAGTCCTGAATGTGTCACGTAGCTGTGATCCAACACCTGTGGTGGCAGATGTGTGTTTGTGCCCCTGGTCAAGCACAGGGACGTGGATTTCAGAGGGATTTCAAAGTGGGTTTCAAAGATCTGTCACTCCTGGCTTTTCCCTTCTGCTCTGAAACTCGTCCCCTTTGAAGCCCCCACACATGGAGAGGGCAGGGACAGCAAATCCCATCCTGGACAGCTCTCAGGTGAATCCATTCAGCTGACCTGAAGGGAGCATTGTCCAGGCAGTTCCCGAGGTGTTTTGAACTCATTTTTCCCTGAGCAGTGACAAGACAGGCAGCACTAGGATAAAAATTACATTCCTGGGTCTGTAACAATGCCATTAACATTAGTTCTGAGCACATGAAAAAGGTGCTGAGGCTCCCAACGAGCCAAAATTGTGTCAATACCGAGAGAAACCATTTTCTGCAGTTGGTTTATTGCAGGTTTTAACTACAGCGTGGAAAGCAGAGGAAGGAACCCACCCCAGGCCCCCGGGACACGTTCCCCCCATAATATCCATATTTATCACTTACCCCCCTCCTCCATCAGCTGCCTGCAGCTCTTCCACGATCATTGTTTCCTCTCTGCTGCTGGAAGGCATCTCCCAAACTGTTATTTCTCCTTGTTAATGCTTTGCTCTCAGTTATTTCCATCTCCAGTCTCCACACCATTAGTGGGAAACACATCCAGGTGGATAACTACCAATTTCCAGTGCACTGTTTCCCATCCCTTCCTGTTTTCCTCTCGCTAGAAGATTTCCTGCTGCAGATAACTGGAATTTTGTGGTGTGTTCTGAGCAGGCAGAGTTGTCCTTCAGCCTCTCAGGTGGCGTTTCAGCTGAAGGGACTGGCGGGAATGGCCAGACTGGGAGTTCACTGGGGTGTGTTTGTAAAAAGTGGATGTTTGCAGGCAGAGCTGCGGGAACTTGGAGCCATTCCTCAGGACCAGCCCTGTGTGATGGGTTCAATTGAGTGGAACCCGTGCTCCAACTTCCCCGAGCCTGATTTTGCCTGAGTGCCGCTTGTTTATGGCGTCCACGGGCTGAGGGATGGGGGCACGCAAAGATTCCGTGAAAAGCGTAATTGCCTGGGTGATATCTGGGGCCTTTCTGACCACTTCATATTTGTAACATGCCAAAAATAGCTGCTCCTTCTGCTGGAGCCACGGCTGCTGCAGCTGGGAATAGATTTTAATTGATGGATCCTGTCAGGCTCCCAGTGGCCGTGCAGGCAGGAGAACCATTAAAGTGAGATTTCTTGTCCCTGCTCACTTAAACACTCTGCTACCAGCTCATGGCGGCCTTGCAGTTTTCCCTTAATATCCCCAGCCTTTGTACCCATATCCTAGGGCTGTATCCCGGGATTTTAGGTTTCCCAGCAGGGAGAGCTGCTGGTCATGGGCTTTGTGTCCTGGTGTTAGAGGTGTGCGAAGAATGTGTGTGGTAGTGTGCATGGAATAAGGGGCAGGAACACCTCGGGAGTTGTTTGTGTGGGATAAGGGGCAAGAACACCTTGGGAGTTGTTTGTGTGGAATAAGGGGCAGGAACACCTCAGGAGTTGTTTGCTGGAGACTTTTGGAGCTTGGGGAAAAGGTGGCATTGAACTGGGACTCTGGGATGTGACCTTGTGTTGCTGGGATGTGACCATCCCTAAAGGAACCTGGGCAAAGGCTGTGGTCGACAGCAGAAACCTCTCTGAGGCTCCTCCAGCAGGGTCAGGGACCCATGTGGGTTTGGGCTCTGAGTTTGTGCACCTTCCCAAGGTTTTTTCCTGGGAAAAGCTGTGTTTCTGTGTTCCCTGCACCCTCCTGTTTGCCCATCTGGATAAACTGTGCCTCCTCCCCAGCTCCAGGACCTGTTGCTGGAGGATGAGAATCCCTCCTTTGCAGAGGGAGCCTATTTTAACTCGTGGTTTGGAGAGGACTCGTGGCTGTTTTCCTCGTGGATGTGCAGGAACATCCATCCCCACCCCACCCAACCTCCCCGTCACCCACGACGGCACCGGCTCCGTTAAACCGGAATTACTGCCCTGCCCAAAGACACCACAGCAAGCCAGGGTTTGCTGCAATAACAACTCGGAACTTTATTGGGACTTCCCAAGGCACTGCAATCACAGGTGGGAACTGCAGTCACAGGTGGGAACTGCAATCACAGGTGGGAACTGCAATCTCAGGTAGGAATGGCAATCTCAGGCAGGAATGGCAATCTCAGGTAGGAATGGCAATCTCAGGCAGGAATGGCAATCTCAGGTAGGAATGGCAATCTCAGGTAGGAATGGCAATCTCAGGCAGGAATGGCAATCTCAGGCAGGAATGGCAATCTCAGGCAGGAATGGCAATCTCAGGTAGGAATGGCAATCTCAGGCAGGAACAGCAGTCACAGGTAGGACATGAGGAAATTCCGCAGGCTTGCTGCCTTGGTGGTGAAGGAGACCATGATGTTCCTCAGGGTCCTCCTCCGGCTGGACATCCTCAGGCCCCTGCTTCTGCTCCTGCGGGCCCTCCTCCTGCCCCTCATGTGGTCGGCCATGTCCTTGTACATGTCCTTGTCTCTTTCGGGCAGCCTGCGCCACATCTGGCCCAGCTTCTTGGCCGTCTGCGTCATGCTCAAGTTGGGGTGCTTCCTCTGGAGCCGCCGGCGGTGCTTCTCCATGAAGATGAAGAACGGCGGCAGCGGGCGCCTCGAGGACCTGAAGCGGACGCTCTTCCCGTAGCGCCTTCCCCTCCTGGCCCGGAGCCGGGAGCGGGCCCTGCCGAGGTGGCAGCGGGGCCTCTGGATGGTGATGCGGAACAGCATCGTGGTGCTGGGCCCCCTCCTCGAGCGCACCGGCCGGGCCATGGCCGCGCGGGGCCGGCCGGGCTGGGCCTCTCCTGCTGCTCCCTCTGCTCCCTCTGCTCCCTCTGCTCCTGGGCCCCGCTGCCTCCAGTCGCGCTGCTGGGAGGCTGTGGAGGAGCACGAGGCTGCGCTGCCCCGGGCACCGGCCGCTGGAGTGCACTGTGCAGCGCGGAGCGGCGATGGGCCAGGCCACCGCGCCAGCGTCACCGCGCCACTGTGACATCGGCCTGCGGGGGCCAATGGGCGGGGGCCAGGCTGGCTCCCTGCGGGGCTATTGGCTGCAGGGGGGGTGTGAGGTCATAGTTGGGGTGCTGGAGCGGGTTTGTGTTGACGTGGGAGCGCTGCCGTGGGTGGAACGTTGGGGTGGGCGGTGGTGGTGGCGCCGGGCCGTGGTGACGTGAGGTTCCCAAAGTCGATCGGGAGGGGCCAGGCCTGGTCCCGGTGACTCTGTTGGCTGGAGGGATGGGATGATGTCATAACCATGATGATGTCATGGCCATGGTGATGTCATGGCCATGGTGATGGAGCAGGTCTTGGTTGAGTCGGGAGCGGAATATTGCGACATGACGTGGTGCCATCCCTGTGCCATGGTGCCATCCCTGTGCTGTGGTGCCATCCCTGTGCCATGGTGCCATCCCTGTGCTATGGTGCCATCACTGTGCTGTGGTGCCATCACTGTGCCATGGTGCCATCACTGTGCTGTGGTGCCATCACTGTGCTGTGGTGCCATCCCTGTGCTATGGTGCCATCACTGTGCCATGGTGCCATCACTGTGCCATGGTGCCATCACTGTACCGTGGTGCCATCACTGTGCTATGGTGCCATCACTGTGCCATGGTGCCATCACTGTGCTGTGGTGCCATCACTGTGTCGTGGTGCCATCACTGTGCCATGGTGCCATCACTGTGCTGTGGTGCCATCACTGTGCCATGGTGCCATCACTGTGCCGTGGTGCCATCACTGTGCTGTGGTGCCATCCCTGTGCTATGGTGCCATCACTGCACCGTGGTGCCATCACTGTGCTATGGTGCCATCACTGTGCCATGGTGCCATCACTGTGCCATGGTGCCATCACTGTGTCGTGGTGCCATCACTGTGCTATGGTGCCATCACTGTGCCATGGTGCCATCACTGTGCCATGGTGCCATCACTGTGCTGTGGTGCCATCACTGTGCCATGGTGCCATCACTGTGTCGTGGTGCCATCACTGTGCTATGGTGCCATCACTGTGCCATGGTGCCATCACTGTGCTGTGGTGCCATCACTGTGCCATGGTGCCATCACTGTGTCGTGGTGCCATCACTGTGCCGTGGTGCCATCACTGTGCCGTGGTGCCATCACTGTGCTATGGTGCCATCACTGTGCCGTGGTGCCATCACTGTACCATGGTGCCATCACTGTACCATGGTGCCATCACTGCACCGTGGTGCCATCACTGTGCCATGGTGCCATCACTGTGCTGTGGTGCCATCACTGTACCATGGTGCCATCACTGTGCCATGGTGCCATCACTGTACCATGGTGCCACGTGGTCTCCCAAGCCCACCAGAAGAGGCCAGATCTTCTTCCTGTAACCTTGTTGGCTGGAGGGACGTGATGATGTCATAGCCATGATGATGTCACAGCTCTGGTGACATCACAGCCATGCTGACATCACATCCCTTCCCCCAGGGCCGTGCCCCTGCTCCAGCCCCGGGATTTTGGCTCCGTTTCTCACCCAGTGTTTTACAAACCTGTAACACCCAAGGAGGGAAGCGGAGGCCTCGGATTTTTTGTCATGATAAAATGTGGAGCCGCCGCTTGCCACTGCGAGGTGGCAGCTCATAATGGGAAAATGGTTTAGTAGCAGCCCTAAAAATAATTGTCTGTGACAGCTGTTCCTTGGTTCCTGTCAGGAGAACCACTGTTATTTAAATCCACAGCCCTTGGACTGCATGGCTAATTTATTTGGGTGGACTTCTCATTAATTTGAAAGGTTCTGCGGGTTTAAAAGCCTTCATTAATTACGCTCCAGCCGATGAAAATGCAATAAGGTTCTGCAGGTTTGTCTGGGAAAAAAAGAAATTCCCAGCGGTTTGTTTGGTTGTTTCCAAAAGGTGCAATCAGTCGTTCCCAGGCTGAGGTGAGCTTGGCCGTCCCTGTCAGAATTCTTGTGACTGAGGACAGGACTATGAATAAAACAAATTGAAATTTTGACCACTCATTCCGAGTACAAGGTGATTTATTGAAGTTCCCAGTAGTGTTAAATATTCATATGTAGCCGATTGCATAAGTGCTAAATTATGAAACAGCCCCAGCTTCTGTAGAACTTGTCTCTTCCGAAAGGTAAAGATGGGGGAGCAGAAGCCTTGGAAGTTGGGAGTCGTCCCTGAGTTACACACGGATCACTTTGGAATTGCGTAATTCCCGTGCAGTTAGGGACTTGTGTAATTGCTGGGCTGGTTAATCCTGGCAGAGAGAGCCCGAGGGCTCGTCGGGCTCTGTGGAAGCTCGGGGTGAAATCCAGCCTGGACAGAACGTGCTTCCCAATTCCCCTCCATCGCAGGGTGGGTGCTCTGCAGCGCCCTCAGCCTGGTCAATCAACCCCGTTTGTCCCACCAGCCTCGCTCCTCTCATGTCCCGGCTCTCCCTGCGAGCCGAGAGGGTGATTTGCATTCCATTTCTCTCTCCCACTCTCCGTTCCCTTGTTTCCTCTGCTCTCCAAAGAGAACCTGCCCTGGTGATTATTCTGGGGCAATGAAATAATTTCATTCCAGCAGTCACAGGTCCCTTCAGCAGGTGCTTTATTATCTCAATAATTCAGCCTAAGAGACTTTTCAGCCTCCCCAATTCCCAGAGTTCAGGAGCTACAAATAAAACTCTTTTGCTCTTTCCCTGATTTGGTTTATTTAGCCCTTTTTTTTTTTTTTTTTTTTCCCTGTGTTCTTTCCAGATCCTCCCCAGGAATTACATTCAGATGTGGAATTGATGCTGTTCAGTCCAAGTGCCTTAAGGGGTGCATTGTGTTAAAATGCACATAAAGGCAGCTCTGTCCCACTTGGGCTGGGTCATTTATAAAATTCACTTTGAATTGAGGCCATTTATCTGAACTCAGCACAGTGTTTGCTCATGTCCCTGGATTACCTACATCCTGCATCAAAATAGGTCAGCTGGGTCCAGGGAAATCTGGGATAGAAATGCTGGAATAAACACAGGGCAGGGCTGGGGTGGGACACATCCATCGATCCTTTCTCCCACACGGAGTTGGGTTTAATCCACCACCACTTCTGTGGGGCCTCTGCAAGCAGAGACACCAGAATAAAGCAGCTTTATTGCTCCAGTTTCCTCTTTTATTAGAGATTTTTTGGGGTTTTATTTAGGATTTTCACGTGGAACAGTGATTGTTAAGGACAAATCATTTGTGGGGAGCAGAACCCAGGAAAACCAGGCTTTGGACACACTAAGACACTGCAAAGCTTTTCCCGTGGCTGTGGCTACCAGATATTTGTTTAATCCTAGGAATACACATAACAACATCCTGGAATTGGTGATTCAAGGGGATTTGTGTTCATTTTCCTGCCTGGACCTGAACAGGTGCTGGGGCTGTGCTGAGACACCTCAGTGCCATGATCCCACCAGGGCAGAGGGTCCAGATGTGTCCTGAGACTGCCCAGACCTGATTAGGAAGGAAAGATTTTGCCACCAGTCTGGGCAGAAACAAAATCTTGGTTGTGGACCTGTTTGGGTTTGCAGTGAAAAGCAGAATTTGCAAAGCTTGTATTTAGCAGAGAATATTGTAGCCAAAGAGGAAAAGTGAAAAAAAGTCCACAAAAAGCCACAAAACCCGCAAAAAACCCCTCACAGACCTTGGCCACTGCTCTGCCTCCCCTATTAGGTAATGAGTGTTGATGAAGGGATGGAACTGGCTCCAGTTTGCCGTGGTGGGTGAAAATTCCATGCCAGGAGGAGACTGGAAAAAAAAAATAGGAATAGAGGTTGTGCTTTGAAAAACCTCTGGGGTGACCCTCAGCAGTGCTGGAGGAGGGATGGCAGCGGGGGATCAATTCCTGAGGGGAAGGATTCCTCACTCCAGCTTGCAAAAGCCAAGGATCAAATCTCCCAGGCTCTGGAATTCAGGCACAGTGAGGATTCAAGGGATTCCCAAGGAATGGAATGAAAAGCTTTTACCCTAAAAGAAGAAAACAACACAGGTGGGAGGGACGTGTCCCGTGTGTTCCACGTCTTCCAACCCAACCCCTTCCACGATCCATGGCTTTAGTCCCCTTTGCTCTGCACGAGTCAAAGGCAAGCCAGGAAAATTAACAGGAGGAGAAGGCTCTGGGTGAATTGCAATTATTGTTGTGGTGAAGCTGTTGCCAGAGCGCTTCCAGCAGTGCTCCCAGTCCCTGCCTCATCAGGAGCAATCCCTGGAATACACAGCAGCTCCTCATTGGAAAGAACAAGTTTTTACTGTTACTTGAGAAAAACTGGAAGTGAAAACAGCCTCTTGACAGAAACCATCAGGACAGACCAGAAAAAACCCCCAAAACCTGAAGCGGGAAGATGAGAAAAATGTCGGTGCTCGTAATGATGTTAATTAGGAGGTAAATGAATGTTGACATTTGAGAGCTGAGCTGAAAGGATCAGATGTGTGAAGGTGTGCAAGATCTGTGTGGAGTCTGATGGAGGGAGAAGCTGAAATGTCTGAAGGATTCCCATTCCAGCACAAGCAGAAGAAAGGAGAAGGTTCAGCATTGTCTCTGTGGCTTCTCATAATGACACGGGGCGGATCCAGCTTTTAAAAGCTTCGTCTCTCAGACTCTGCCCTCTGATTTGGGATGGCAGGAAAAGGTCTCAGCACAGGGATGGGGCCTTAAAAGTCCCAAGGTGAATAGGAAATAGTTTCTTTTATAATCTGGTGCTATTGTGGTGGATTTTTGCATTTATTACAGGTACAGGTGCTCTCAGGTGTGTAAAGCTGAGCTCAGAGGCTCTGGCTGAGTCCCAGCAGGTCCCTCTGTAGCTCAGGGGTGCTCCCTTCAGCTCAGTCTGGGTGCCTGAGCTGCTTTCGTGGTGTGTGCTGTGGTTTTCCCTCGTGCAGAGCAAAGGGGACCAGAGTCATGGGATCGTGGAATGGGTTGGGTTGGAAGACGTGGAACACACGGGACACGTCCCTCCCACCTGTGTTGTTTTCTTCTTCTAGGGTAAAAGCTTTTCATTCCATTCCTTGGGAATCCCTTGAATCCTCACTGTGCCTGAATTCCAGAGCCTGGGAGATTTGATCCTTGGCTTTTGCAAGCTGGAGTGAGGAATCCTTCCCCTCAGGAATTGATCCCCCGCTGCCATCCCTCCTCCAGCACTGCTGAGGGTCACCCCAGAGGTTTTTCAAAGCACAACCTCTATTCCTGTTTTTTTTTTTCCAGTCTCCTTCTCCCTGCCATGCAGACAGGGATCAGGGAGGTCTCTGCCCTGGGAAGTGGGGTTGGCTCAGCAGGCATTTCCCAGCTTTAGGGCCTTGTGCTTCCAGATTCTCCCGGGAATGCTGCAATGCACCAGGAGAATCATCTCCCTGGAGGTGCCTTGCCCTTGCCCTGCTCACTCCGTCCTCAAACCCCATTTATCCCCTTTGCAGCGTGGATTTTACGCTCCCAACTCCCTCCTTTTCCCCCTTTATTGTCCTGATGGGGAAGCAAAGGGGAGAGAGGGGAATGGTCCCTCCCATGCTGCTGAAAGCTGCACGCCATAAACTCTACCTTCCCTACAATTCACACCGTGTTGCCTTTTATTCCTGACCCTTTGTAATGTGAGTAGTTACTCCCGTTTCCCACTTTAATGCAATTACACCACACTTCTTCCCCGTATCCCAGGAAGCTGCCCAGCCTGCTCAGCCATTACACGGCATTAAATGGAGTAATTGCAAGATTAGGTTCCTTGGGCCGGGCCATAAAGAAATGCCATTAGAGAGGAACTGCAGGAGAGTGCCTGGAGAGTCAGGCTTTGAGGTTGAAAGCTCTGCAGGCACATTTTTATTGTTATTGACCACCTCAGAGCCGCTGGGAGAAGAGAGTCAAGGGCATTCCTGGGGTTTTTGTCCTCTGAGAGCGGAGTGAAGGCAGGGGTGGCTTCACACGGGGCGGGTGGGATCAACGGGGCTGTAGGTTGTTGTCTTCAGTGAGAATTAAAAATGTAATTGTCAGCCCTGTGAGGCACAGCTGGAGTGTTTGTCCAGCTCTGGATCCTCAGCACAGCAGGGACAGGGAGCTCCTGGAGCGCTGGGGAGATGAGGAAGGGCCTGGAGCATCTCCCTGCCCAGGGAAGGCTGAGGGAGCTGGGGCTGCTCAGCCTCGAGAGGAGCCCCAGCTGAGAGGAGCCCTCAGTCCCTGGGTGTCCCTGGCTGTCCCTGGGTGTCCCTGGGTGTCCCTGGGTGCAGGGAGGGTCAGAGCAGGGCCCAGGCTCTGCTCCCAGGGCCCAGCAGTGGCACCAGAGCCACGGGCAGGGCCTGAGCCCAGGGAGCTCCACCTGGACACGAGGAAGAACTTTACTGTGGGCACTGGAACAGAGCCCAGAGAGGGGCTGGAGTCTCCTCACTGGGATATTCCAGAGCCCTCTGGACTCAATCCTGTGCTCTGGGATGGCCCTGAGGTGGGACCAGATGAGCCTCTGTGGTCCCCTAAACCTGACCCAGTCTGTGGTTTTGGGCTTCATCCCCCCCAACCGCATTTATTTGGCTGATCCCAGGTGAAGGTGTTCCAAAGCTCTGTCTGTGTTTCATTCATGAGGAGATCGTTTTACTGCCTTCCCTGATGGTGTCACCAAGGCCATCACCTTGCCAGGTCCCAGGAGGCTCATGGCTGTCCCTGTTCCCTCTCTGGGCTGGGGATGTAAAACTCCTGGCTGAGCTGATGGGCGTGGAAGTGAAGCGATCCCTCCCTGTATCCTCAGGACGTGGTGCTCCCAGCACTTGGACCTTGTCACCAACATCCCTCTGCTTCATCCCGAGCCGAGCCTCCCACGGAGCTGGGCTCTGGTGGCATCCCCAGAGCACGGGGGGGACATAAAGGACAGGCAGAGCCACCTGTGAGCGAGGGCAGGGGACGCTGGAGCTGATAAGGAGGTGACTGGGGAGGAATGACTCGAAATGCTGCATGTAAATGTGGGAGTGCTGCGAGTCCCCAGATAAGATGCGGGCGGGTGAGATAACAAAGGTTCAGGGAGGGCTGATCCCGGGAATGCTTCCTGATAGCGGCTGTGTTCGGATGGAATTCGCTCCTGCTTTTCCTTGATAGGGAGGTGACCTCCCTCTGCTGCCCGCTGGGGTTTGGGGTTGGTATCTGGGTAATATTTGTCAACAGAACAGACCAAACAGCGCCTTGATCTCTGTTCTAACGCACCTGCTGTTTGTTCCGGGGATTTTTAGGAGAGAGGCAGCGAGGGGAGGGTGTGTAATTTAATCTGCTGGCTGTAAAAATCCATTTCTGCTTGTACTTGTTGATAATTTAACTGTGACACAGCAAATATGAAAAGACTCGAGTGCACTTTGATAGAGCTGTTGTAATGAGGGGTGATCTGTACCCACAGGTACAGGGTGGTGCTCACAGTTTGATGGACAACTGGCACAATCGGGGATTTTTCCCATTTTTTTTGTGTTGATTGTCCTCCAGATATTAACAGGATTTTTTTACTACTGCCCTCTCTGCAGTACCTTCACCCGCAGTTGTCCAGGGCTCCATAAAATAACCATTTTTGTTTGAACTAAAGAAAAACTGACTAGAGGAGAAAGACCAGGTTTGGATCAGGGTGGATTTGTTCCAAGGAACTCCAAGGGCAGAGCAGGATCTCCTGTAAAATGAACATTTTGTGTGGTCACCAGCAGGTTACAGATGAAATCCTTGCATACAGAAGGAGATGTAGGAGTGTTGATTTTAGAAAAAGAACAGAAATTATCCCTTGGAGCAAAACCAAAGCTGTCAGTCCTGGCTGGTTTTGTCTGTCTGGGGAGATGAGTGCCTTGAGTACCTGTCTGGGAGGGCTGAAAATAGACAGTGAGGGGTTTGGGATGTAGGAAAATCGCAGCCTGCAGAGACTGGGGGTGTGTGCTGGGAGTGCAGTGGCTCGGGAATGCAGGCACTGGGAGAGCTGGAGCTTCCCAGGCTCCGCAGTACTGATCCCACTGTCCCAGGGGAAACTCGCACAGCTCAGCTCCAGCTCCAGCTCCTGGGGTGATGTCTGGGGTGATTCCTGGATAAATGGAGTCCTCTTGGAATGTGGCACCTGCTCCTTTTTCCTGTGTTCCCTCCATTCTCCCCCCTGTTGCTGGTCAGGCACCATGGTGTTCCTGTGGGAGCTGGTTTTGCTGTAATCCAGGGAAAGCTGCCTGGTGGCTGACCCAAAGGAATATTTCCAGGAGCTGTGGGTGCTGTGAAATGCTCAGAGGAGGTTGTGGCCATCAGCTGCTGCTGGCTCTTGTCCCTGAGGTGCCACAGGCAGGTCCCAGCCAGGAGCAGGTGCTGCAGGCACTGCAGTAATTTGGAATTCTTACATTTTCCCACATTTTCCTGCCCTGGAGGAGATCTTGCTGCTCTTCTGGAATCCCAGCACCATCCCAGCACCAGGTCTGGGCACTCCATTGAACCCTTTTCCCCCCCCACATCCTTGGGAACACTGGATTCCCAGTGGAATTCCACTGAAGAGCTCTGGGGCACTCAGGGCTGTTCAGAGTTCATAATTTTCAATTCTCATTAAGGATGATGTAATTAATTCAGACATAAGGCAGCATTGAGTCAACCTTCACACGTGTCCTGTGAAACTCTCAGCCATTCAGAGAATCCTGGAATGGTTTGGGTGGGAAGGGACCTCAAAGCTCATCCCATCCATAGGCAGGGACACCTTCCACTATCCCAGGTTGCTCCAAGTCCTTTCTGAGGTGTCCTGGGACACTCCCAGGGATGGGGCAGCCTGTGCTGTGTCCCAGGACTGCCCTGGAAGGAGCAGCAGATGAGAAATGGGGAATGGGAGTCTGGAAGCAGATGAGGAATGGGGAACAGGAGAATGGAAGCAGATGAGGAATGGGGAACGGGAGAACGGAAGCAGCTGGTGGAGATGTCAGTCCCTGCCTTGCCCCAGTTGTCCTGCCTGTCTCCAGTGATGGGTTGTGCTCAGGGACAGGTTTCCAGAAGGTTCTGTTGGTGGCCTGTGCGTGTCTGTCCAGCAGAGAGGTGCAGACAGAGCCACGCTGTCCCTACGATCCCACGCCCAGGATGCTCCTCCCCAAAGCCCTTTCCCGGTGTTCCTGGCTGTGTTGGATTCAGCCCCAGCTCCTGGGCCAGCCTGGCACATCAGGAATGCAGCACTCGGCTCTGTGAGTCCTTTCTTGCTGGAAGACTTCGGGAAGAAGAGCGGCTCTGGTTCTCCCAGACAGGGAGCAGCTGTTCCTGGCAGAGGCTGCCCTGGGATTTGTGCCAGTGAAATCTCTCTCCTCCTGTGTCCAACTCCACAGCAGACACCGGCTCATCCCACTGATATCCAGCAGACAGCGTGGAACAGCCGGAATGAACAAATCCTGCTCCCTCCTCGCAGCTTTGGGCTGAGCAGAGCATTTCAGAGACCTCCCCAGGACTCGGGGAGCTGGGCTGGGCATTCTGGATGTGAAATCAGCCCTCAGATTCACGGGGTTTTGTTTGCTCCAATCCATCTGTGTGACCTTGGCTGATTCTCCGCCTCCTTCCCGTGTTTTGCCAGTGGCAGGTGGAAGTTTTTTGGGATTTGGCAGGCTGTGTCCTCGTGGCCTGTCTGGGGTGTGAAATTGGAATTGTTCACAGTGCGGAGATTTTAATGAGCATTTCCTAAAGGCCAGAGTGCATCAGGCAGTGAGGGAAGCTTTTGCCTCAGTAGGAACAAGCAGCACTGGGAACTTGATAAACCCACCTGGGAATTCCTGGCTGGCTGAAGGTGGGAGGCACAGGGGCAGCTGGAATTTAAAATGAGGTTTTTTCCCTTTCCTGAGAGCTTTCACCCAGGGAATCCCTGCAGGAGTTACTGCTGAGTGGGTGCTGGAATGTTTGGATGGACACAGGAGCCCTCACTTTGCTGCTGAGAAGGGGCCACTTGGTCCTCAGAAATAACAATTGATTCTCTTGTGGCGAATTCCGGGAATTCTCTCAGCAGCAAACACTCTTGAAAATTGATTTTTCTAAAGAATTCACCCAAAATGATAAGGCCAGGCCTGTTTTATGCTCCCCTGCTTGAGTTATTCAGTTGCTTCCTAAGTAAATAAGACACTGCAAACAGCTTTTCACAACTCCTTTCGTGGCAGAAAGAGCCACAGCTGGGTTGGAAAGGATGAGCTGGGAAAGGAGTAAAGGAAGAAAAACCAAGTTTTATTTCTCTCATAGCTTCATTGAGTGGAAGTTACTGAAAAGCACTTTGCTTGTCCCTGCTGCTGTTAAATTAAAGCTCCAGCATGAGTTTATCAGGGAATGAAATCTCAGAGCTTCCCGGAGGCTTTAAGCAGGTGACTCCTTTTTTTTTTCCTCCCTGAAGAGTCATTGAGGACAAGGTGGAATTCGGGGCAGAAATAAGAATTTAGCTGAACAATTTGTTGCTTTAGCTGGTGGCTGGCACATCTCACAGGGCTCCCACGCCCTGGCAAAGGAAGGATTTATTGCTGTGCAGGTCTCCCGTGGAATAATGTGGTGTAAAATGACAATGTCAGAGCAAGTTAAGGATCTGCTTCGTTCTGAGAGACTTCCCTGCAATAATCCCGAGTATTAAACTTCTGGAGACGCTGCAGGAATTACCACAGGGACCATTCTGAGCAAACGACTGCTCCTTCAACATCATCATTACCCAGGCTTTGCTCCCTCATAAAAATTCCTCTCGGTGATCCCAGATAATCTTTTGTGTTGCCTGTCTTTTATTTTTCAGTGTAAATCAGCAGCAGCGCTGCCCTTTGAAGGGAGGGAGGGAGCTCTGAGCACCCTGGTCTGGTGGAAGGTGTCCCTGGATCCAGGGGAAGGATTGGATAATCCTTAAGGTCCTTCCAACCAAAGCGTGCTGGGATTCTGTGAAAAGATTTGATTTTTGTGAGGACAGGATTGATGCAGGGGTTTGGAGGAGGAGGAGGGAGCTGGGGTGGGAGAAGCCTTCGTGCCTGGTGCTGTCTGGAGTTGAGAGGGGTCAGAGACAACCTGGAAGTGCTGATGCAGTTGGTGACATCAGTAAATTGTGACATGTTCACCTGTACTCCTCCAGTCCCCTGCTCTCTGGGTAAATGCAGGACCTGGCACAAAAACCGAGATGGGGACAGGAATATTTCCCGTGCTGTACAAAAGGCAGGAAGCACAAATAAACCAGCATGTGGAGATGACTTTTCCAGAGCAAGGTGTGACCCCAGGCATGTCTAGACTGTGCAGCAGATTGTAGCTGAGCAGAGGCCCCAGCCCCGCGCTCGGGGCCATCCCGGCTGTGTCACCTTGGCCGCGTCCCCTCGGTGCCGCGGGGGATCCGGCGCTGAGCTCTGTGTGGGACCCAGAGATCCCTGCTGGGCTGCCCGGGAGGATTCACTGCTCCCAGGCTGCTTTTCTGGGAACGGTGCCCAGCTTTTGTTTCATTCCTGCCCAATCCCAAGCACCTTGCTCGGAGGAGAGCAGGATCAGAAATTAAAAAGGTAAACGCGGTCCTCGTTGGAGACAATCTTTATCTTTATGGATCTTTTTCTCCTCCCTTCTGCTCCTTTTGAATCTGATCCAATTAACACTGGATTTCCTGCCTTTTGTAGCTCTGGCTCAGAGCTGTCCCAATATTTGATCTCCCTCTCTCTTTTTCTGGAGTTACAACATCCAGGACATGGATATTTGGGGAATCTTCAGGGAGGCCTCATTTACTTGGATGACCTTGGAGAGGAATGGAATGATTTCTTTGCCTCCCACTGCCCCTGCAGCCACCTCGGAGGCTTTAATTATTAATGGTTTATCCTGGAGCCATCGGCACTTTGGATGGGAAGGTGCAGCAGGGATTCCCGTGCCGTGTCCCAGGATTGTGTGGATGCAGTTCCATGTGCACGTTCCTGCTGTGTTCATCGTGGCTCTGTCCTGTACCTGTGTCATTGTGCTCCTGGCAGGGACACCTTCACTGCTGCTGGAATATTTTTCCATTGATTTTTTCCAGTTAAATGATGCCTTTTTTTGAGGGGCTTGTGGTGGAAAAGCTGAATCCTGGCTCTGGAAATCCCAGAGCCTGGGCTGGCTGGGAGAACACCTTCTCCCAGGTGCTGGGGACTGAGCAGAGAGTGGAAAGAACAGAACAGGTCTGACCCTGGAATGGGAATCTTGTCCTGGTTTTCCTGACTTTCCTTGCTTGGCCTAAATGGGGGGTTATTTCTGTTAGATACTGATCAGATAACCCTGAATCTGGAGATAATGAATTGGTTCATTTGGGGGATTTGGGAGCAGCCCAGGTGTGTCCTCTGCCACCTGAGGTGGGATCACCCAGTCCAGGCCTGGTGCCTAGAGAAGGGAGGACTTATTTCCCAGGATTTTAATCCTGGAATATCCTGAACTGGAAGGGACCCACAAGGATCATCAAGTTCAACCCCTGGCCCTGCACAGACAATCCCCCCGTGCCCCAGTTGTCTGAATGTTTCAGTTGCCTGCAGTATGGAATATCTTCATCCTTTCCAGACTTGAGACAGAAAATAACCCCAAATCCTCCCCCAGCACCATCCCCTTGGGTGTTCTCCTCCTGCCTGAAGAGTGCAGCAGAACAAAGCCAGCTTTAGCCCACTTTTTAGGGCAAAGTTTCTTTGGAAATCCGGCAGTGGAGATGCCAAAACAAGGCCCTGCCACACACTCGGTGTGAGGATGGTGAGATTTGGCTCTGAACTGTTCCCTGCTCATGGCCCTGCTTTCATCTCACCTCCCTGCCCTCCTGATTTCAAGGACATCATTATCCTGAATATATTTCCCCTGGGATTCCAAGGAAGGAATTTCTGTGCAGTTCCCTGTCTGAGGACGGGCTCTCGTGTCTTTACTGCAGAACTCATCGTTTCTAAAGCTGAAGTTGTGGCAGCTTGAGTTTGGCACAGAGGGAATTCCTGGGACTGGAGGAGCCATTCCAGAGGCTGATGGTGAAGGACAAACCTCCCATGCTGCTGCTGGGGAGGAGCAGGAGGAGTTTGGGGTGGGGCAGTGCCGTGTTTGATGTAAGACGGAGATTTTAGGGCCATGAGGGGATTCTTGGGGTGTTTCTTCCCCTCTTGCCCCCATTTCTTCTGGCACAAGGAAAAGAGGGGGTGGAAACAACTTTTTTCCTCAGTGGAAAGGGTTCTGCTCATTAATTCTGAATGAAAACTGGAGAAACTTGCAGGAGTTTGGAGGATGTGGTGACGTGACAAAACTCAGCTGATGTCCTGGGGCCCTTCTCATCCATCTTCCTTCCACGAAGGAAAAACTCAGGACAACCTTTTTCCTTAATATCTACATTCCAAAATGGGAGAAAAAACCCCATCCTGATTTCCACAAACCCCTCCAAGCTCCCCAGACTGGGGTTTTCAGCCAGCATTGTGTTGTTTGCTGATGGGATCTCCACAGTTCTCCAGCAGCTGTGGCTCGTGGTGGCCACGCCAGCTGTGGGTAACCCCAAGCTTGGACACAAATTCCCAGAAAAGCAGCAAACAAGTTCTGGGGAAGCAAATTGCCAGGGAGAGGAATGGAAAGGCTGATGGAGGCAGATTCAGGCACCACAGGAACGCGGGGCTGGAGCAGGGAGGGAGGGAAGCGACTTTTCCTTGATGGGAGCTGGAGGTGGGAACAGGACGCAATTCCATGGCTTCACAGGGGGTTGGAGGCGATGGAAGAAGCATCCGGAGGACCAGGGTGGATCCCTGTTGAGTAGGGATGGAGAGGGAAAAGGGGTTTGTGATGCTTTGGAGGCTTCAGTCAGGCCATAAAGTGCACGGCAGCACTGCCTTAAAATGTTCAGGGCCTAAAGGGGCTCCAGGAGAGCAGGAGAGGGGCTTGGGATGAGGGATGGAGGGGCAGGATGAGGGGGAATGGCTTCAAAGTGGAAAAGAGGAGATTTGGGTGGGATATTGGGTAGAAATTGATCCCTGTGAGAGCGGTGAGGGGCTGGAATGGAATTCCCAGAGCAGCTGTGGCTGCCCCATGCCTGGGAGTGTCCAAGGCCGCGTTGGATGGGGCCTGGAGCAACCGGGGATATTGGAAGGCGTCCCTGGAAGGTGGAATGGATGAGCTTTAAGGTCCTTCCAGCCCCAACCATTCCACAATTCCCTGCTGCTGCACTCCTTGTGGAGAGGCCACCACACAGAGCAGGAGCCTTTCTTAAAGAATTTCTCGTGGCTTTGGGCCTGGAGATCGGGACTGAGCGGATTCTGGGGATTTGGCTGGAAGCCACTGCTCAGCTTTCCCCCAGCCGTGGCCGTGGTGCAAATTTCGGATCTGGAGTAAACAAGCAGATGGTTCCACCGAGCTCTTTGCAAGGGGAATTCTGCTCCCAAACCCAGCTGCAGCTGGAAGTGACAGAGTAAAACAGCCCTCACACTGAGAGTTCAAATTGCTCTGTCTGTGGAAACTTGGGAATGTGGGTTCTTCATGCAAATACCCACAAGTGGTGGAGCCTTCCCATCTTTCTGTCCCCAGGCAGGAATTTTTCGTGGTCTGAGCACAGGCGAACTCCCGGCACGGTCAGAGCTCAGCACCAGGTCAGGAATCCGGATGGGCTGTGGGTGTTGCCATCGCTCCAGCTTCATAAATCAACTAAAAATAAAAAAAAAGTAAAAATAAATACAAGCTTCAGCCTGTTCTGAGGTGGAGGAGGTGGTGGGAGGACAGGACATGCTGTTGCTGTCATCAGTTGGAGCCTGTGCTGGAGGAACTGGTGGCAATGGTCAGGGACTGGATTAGTCCAGGCTTTTTCCTGCAGGCAGCACCATTAGGCCTGGCTTACACCTGTCCCCGGGGCTTTGTCACCTCCCCTGGTCACAGCCCCTCAGTTCCCCTCAGCTCTAAAATGGAGGCAGAAACTCTGTGCCCCTAAAGGGGGATTTCAGCATTTGGGGGACGTGGGGCTGTTATTTATCGTCAGCGTGGAGCTGATCGTAAAACTCCGATGACATTCCCATCCCACGGTGCCAGAGGTGAGCCAGAAAATCACTCCTTGCTCTGGAGAACTCCCAGGTTCTGCTCTCCTTCTTCCCGAGGCTGCTTTGCATTCCCTTGTCGTTCCCACAGCCGCGACTGCTGGAATTCGAGCAGGTTTTTCATGGAGCTGCCAGGAATCCGAGTTGCACTTCCCAAATCTTGTTTTCTCCCGGTCTCTGTGACGTTTTTTGCTGCGCTGTAAAAGAGATTTGTAGAAACTGCAGAAACAAATGGAAAAACGAGAGAAGGAGAGGAGAGGAGAGAGGAGAGAGGAGAGAGGAGAGGAGAGGAGAGGAGAGGAGAGGAGAGGAGAGGAGAGGAGAGGAGAGGAGAGGAGAGGAGAGGAGAGGAGAGGAGAGGAGAGGAGAGGAGAGGAGAGGAGAGGAGAGGAGAGGAGAGGAGAGGAGAGGAGAGGAGAGGAGAGGAGAGGAGAGGAGAGGAGAGGAGAGGAGAGGAGTGTTCAGAGGTGGCACCTATAGAGTGTGACAGGTGACTTGTGCCTGAAACCCTTGATGTGGTGGCATCCTCGGCGACTTCAGAGGTCTTTTGCAATGTGATCCCTTCCTTTCCCCCTCTTTCCTCAAGGTGCTTTTCCTTCTGGAGCTGAGAGGTGATGGCAGCAGGGGTGGCCGCGTCCCTTTTCCCCCCCGAGTGTCTCAGGGATGCCGGACACGAGCAGAGCTGCAGGAGGGACAGGGCTGAGCCCGTGCCTGCTGTGACCAAGGTGCCGATTGTCACTTCCAGCGAGCCTTTTCCATTATTAATGTGACATCTCGGAGGCAGCCGGGATCAGCTCGGTCCTTCCTGCGTGTCCGGGAGCGCAGCTGAGGTGACCTCGCTGTGCACCGCTTCCCAAAGGGAGCGACTCCAGTGCCCGGCGAGCTGGGAAGCCGCCAGGCTGGAGCTCCAGAATTTCCCCTTTCAGCTCCTTGGGCTCCCTCTGCAGATTTTAGCGGGATGAAACATCCCCCCTCGCTGCCCCGCCAGCCTCGTTTGTCAATAAAACTCCCGGTTTAATGGAATTTAAGTGCATTGTTAGGGTGACAAAGCCGCGAGTGAGCCCGCACGGAGGGCTGCGGCTGGTGTTATTTATCCGGTGATAAACACAGCCCGGCTCCTTATCAGCACATCTCCCTTTGCCTGCCCGGGGAAAACAATCTCTGCAGCCCCGATAGCAGCGAGGCTTCCGAGGAAATTCTAATAAAGCTGTAGCAGCTTTCGGGGGGGATTTGCGATGCAGCATTAGCGAGCCTCAGCTGCATTCGCCTTCCTTCTGTTGTGCTGAATGAGGGGCTGTTTGCTCCTGAATGGAATCGTTATAATCGTGTTTGTCACCTCGGCGTGCTGTGACTGGAACCAAGCGCTGGTTTCAGGGTGGGAGTGTCGTGGGAAGCACCTGGGTTCTGTCACTTGACTTCTTTTGATTGGAAATTTATTGTCTCTTTAATTAGCAGCGAGCGTGGGAGTCATTATTTTATTAATTAATCGAGGGCAGCCCTTTCTGTCCCCATTTGCAGGGGGTCCAGAGGTCTCCCTGCAGATGCAGCACTCGCACAGGTGTTGTGCAGGACCCTGTTTTCCTTTCCAGGATAACTGAGGTTGGAAAAGCCTTCCAGGATCATCAGATCCAACCTGGGACCAGTTCTTGTCCCCAGCCCAGAGCGCTGAGTGCCACGTCCAGCCCTTCCTTGGTCACCTCCGGGGATGGCAGCTCCAAACCTCCCTGGGCAGTTCCAAGGCCTGACCACCCTCTCCATGAGGAAATTCCTCCTGGAATTTCCAACCTCCTGATGTCCAACCTGAGTGCAGAACAAAGCTGGCTCCTGGCAGGAACCCCCTTTCCTTTCAGGCTTGGCACCGGCCGCGTCCCTTCTGAAATATCTCAGAATTACCCAGGCGCAGCTTTGAAGTCCAAACCTTTGGTGTGACCTCGGGAACGTCCTGCACTCAAAGCTCTGATGGGATTTTAGCTGCTTTAGGGTGAAAACTGGGAATATTTCTGTGTTCGTGCTTTGCAATCACCCTTCTGCCCCAGCTGCATCTTGCTCCATGGGAAGCTGTGCCTTTGGGTTAAAGAGGTTTTCACTCTAAAACTAAAAATCTGAATTTTCTGAATGCCTGGGAAATACTTGCCTCCGAGATGAGCTCGTTGCTCTTTTTATATCTAACATGGATACCCATTGCCTGTGTGTATAAATGTGTGGAATGTCCATGAAATCCAAGAAAAACTAATCCACAGTGGGCGGGTTTGTGCATAAATCACTGCTAAATGTAATAAAAAGCCCTCCGAGACACTTTCACCTGTTGGGTTGCTCAGCTGTGACAGTTCCAGAAATGCCTGTGGACCATTGAGTCACTTCTCATTAAAGTGAAATTAAACCCGAACAGAGATCCAGGAGAATTCAGCCTGAGATAATTTTGAAACATTTCAGAGGGGAAGGAAAACAGCAGAAAAATGAGATTATCAGGCCCCCTGGACAGTGGAAATTGGTTTGGCTTTGGCTCCAGTTGAGCTCCATCACCCCAAATCAGCCAAGGATTCGGTTTCTGCTCCTTCAAAGATGAGCTGGGGAAATGCCACATAAAAAATGAAGAATTAAGAACTCCAGTGCAAAAGTTCCTGCAAAAAGAAGAAAAAAATGAAAAAAAGGGATTGATTTGGTTCCAGCCAGCAAATTTCTGTGGGAAAGAGCAAGATTTGAAGATGCTGTCGACGATGGAAGTTTTGCTGCTGCTCGGAAACACTTTCACCTTTTGAGGGAATACACGGGAAAAGGAAGGAAAAGGGAAGTGGGGGGTGAATTAATGGGATTTCCCTTCCAGCAGCAGCTTCTGGAAGGAGCAGGGACAGGCATCCCTGGAAGTGGGAGCTTTGGGAGCGATTTCTGCTGTTACCACATCACCGGAGTTCTGAGGAAGGAAACAACAATGGCAGAGGGGTGGAGGCCAAAAGTTGCTCCTGAAGGATTTACCCTTAAGCTGCAGCCTGGGTTTAAGGCTGAGACTAAGCCCAGATCAGGAGAATTCCTTCATTTCCAGTCCAAGGGTTCTGGCTCAGCGCTGGTGGCGTTTTTTGGACTGGATTGATTTGAAGCAAACCTGTCCCGTTCTGTCCTTTCCATCAGGATCTGGAGCCACTGGATTCCCTGGAGTCAGGGGCAGAGGGGGGGGTGGTGTGAACATGTCAGGAAGTTTTCCACACTCCCAGCTGGAAATAGCCCGTCCTTAAGGAAATTCCCCTTCTTTTTGGGGAAATGAGGAGTGCACTGCTCCTCCTGCAGGAAGAAGCTTGGTTAAATCCATCCTTGGGGTTAAGATGGGTCTGAAAAATATTCCAGTAGGGAATTCCAGTCTTAAAAACATTCCAGTGAAGGAGGGGGACTGGGAAGCCTGGAAGGGGCACATCCTTCCAAGGGAAATCCCTGCCTGATTGGTCCCAGAAGTTCCTTCTCCTTGTTTATGGAGTGGTTTTTTACAGAATTCCCTATAATCAGAGGGTTTACATGTCCCAAACCTGCCGCTTCCCAAGACGTGGGGTGATTTGGGATCTCTCCCTGCCCTTCCTGAGCCACTTCCAGGCTCTGGAGCAGAGTTAAGATGCAGGTGTGCTCCTCCCATCCCTCCAGCACGAAAGGAGGAACAATAACTGGATCTAATTATTCATTTTCCTTGTGAAAGTCCATTGTGAGGAGACGTCTCCTGTGACCAGAAAATGAGGTCCAGAGGTGCTTAAGTATATTTTGTTTAAGAGAGCAGACAAGCTCCTGTAAGATGTTCAGAATTAATGGTACAGCTCTCCTGATGATTTGAGGAGAGGTTTGGATGAAAAGTTAAAAATACAGGTGAAGTGAATAATAACACACAGGGAGATCAAGAGCTGCTGAGAGGCGTCCCTGAGCTGCACTGAGAGGGAAATGAATCCTGGAATTGGCAGGATGGGGCTGTGGAATGAAGGATGGGAGGGAAAAGGAGGCTCTGGCTGGGCTGGGGATGGGGCTCTGGAGAGAAACTGGGGGTGCTGGGGCTTGGGCTCAGTTCGGTGCCCTCGACAGTTCTGGTTAAACTGCACGTCCACAGCGCTGAAACCAGTGGGAATCGTGGAATTCCACAATGGCTTGGGTTGGAAAGGACCTTAAATCCCATCCAGTCCCACCCCATCCATGGGCAGGGACACCTTGCACTATCCCAGGCTGCTCCAAGCCCTGTCCAGCCTGGCCTGGAACATTTCCAGAGGTGGAGGTGATCCAGGTGTGTTCTTCTCCTTGGATTTCCTGTTAACTCCCAGCTGTGACTCCTCCATCCATGGGAATGCTGCTGGAATCTCCCCTCTTCTTCCTCCTCTTCTTCCTCCTCTTCTTCCTCCTCTTCTTCCTCCTCCTCCTCCTCTTCCTCCTCTTCTTCCTCCTCCTCTTCCTCCTCCTTCTCTTCGTCCTCCTCTTCCTCCTCCTCTTCCTCCTCCTCCTTCTCTTCCTCCTCCTCCTTCTCTTCATCCTCCTCTTCCTCCTCCTCTTCCTCCTCCTCCTTCTCTTCCTCCTCCTCCTCCTCTTCCTCCTCTTCTTCCTCCTCCTCCTCCTCCTCCCCCCCCCCCCCCAGCCACTCCAGTGGGTCTCACTTTGGGTTAAACACAGCCAGGGCAGGAAAAGGCAGAGCCAAGTCCAGGAAGATGAACTATCAGGGAGATTCACCCAGAATTTGTGGTGGAGGCTCCAGGAGGACCCAGGATCCTGGCTGATGTCAGGGCTTATCAGCAGAGATCCAAGGGGGTGGCAAACCAAAAAAAGAGAAATAAAATTAACACAGAGGTTTAATTAAATCAATAAAAGCAGTTCTTGGGCGGGGGGGGGGAGGAGAAGATAAAACATCCCCAGTGATGCCCTTTGCTTTTGTTTGAAGCTGGTGTTGGACTGCACCCCGATTCTGGGCAATTCAAGTTGATGTTTAAATCCATCCTCTCCACATATTTCACTTGAAATAACGGGATTGCAGCTGGAATTCCTGACCTTTGACTCCTGCAGCATCCACACCAGGAATTCTCACTGTGTTTGGGTGCATTTAAGAAGAACTAATGGCCAAATGCATGATTGGATTAATTTCAGGGTGCTTCAAATCCGTGTGCAAACATCTCCTGCTGCTCCTCTGGAGCTTCTGCCTCACTTTGTGACACTTCATTGATTTTTTTTTTTTTCCCCCCTTTCCTTTTCTTCCTCTCCGTGTGGAAACAAATGAAAGCAGGAATTGGGGTTGTAAATAGATAATGGGACGTGAATGCAGAGTAATCAGTGCCATGCATGTACAGCCATACTAATTGTGCCTGGGATGGGAATGGGATAAATATTTAATGCCTGGATTCGGTGGGAAATGCGAGAGCAAGGAAAGGAATAAAGAAAAGAGTTGAGAAGGCCACACTTCAGTGCTTTCTCTCAAAAAAGAGGAGTTTTGGTGGCGTTAACCCCTCTGTGTTCTGCAAGAAAGGAATTGGGTTTAATGTGGAGGCTTCGGTGGCACTCAAGGGAAAAATATCCCGGGTTAAAAACGCTGCTGGAAAGGATTTGGGACAAAATCCGTTGCTTGAGATGAACTTTTTTCCTCAGGCTGAGCAGAGTTCAGGTGGGGCTTGGGGACAGGGCAGTGACAGCAAAGGAAACCACAAAAATAAAGAGGAAAATCCTGAAATCCTGCTGGTTGTGGAATCATTGGAAAAGACTTCCAAGGTCATCAAGTCCAGCCAAATCCCACCATGCCCAGAAAAGCACAAGGATGGTTCTGAGGGAGTGGGAGGGACGGACCCACAGCTCCTGCCAGGGCAGGAATGGCTTTGGGAGCACCGTGGGAGGCACAGCAGCATTTCTGTGGGGATTGGTGTCCTGGGGGGATGGCTGGCTGCTTTTCATGGAACTTAGGGTGGTCAGAGAGGGAAATAAATCCAGGAGTGGGTGCAGCAGGAGGGATCTGGCGATGGAAGGCTCCCAGCATGCTCCTGTTTCTCTGTGCCACAAAGAACCACAGGGTAAAAACCTAAAATCTGTTCCTCCACCACGAGCTTGAATTGCAGGAGGAGATAAATTGGGCTCAGACATCCAGAAAAAAACCCCGTATTTTTAAATTTTCACTGTCACTGAGGGGGTTTTGATGCTCTTCAGGCAGTTCCAGGAGTTCCTGTATTTCCTGAGCATTGATTTCTGTGTGCTGGGTGTCTGATGTTGAAGTCACTTGAAATTTGATCAGATTTGTATCAGTATTAAGTGATTGCCCATCCCTGGAAGTGTCCAAGGCCAGATGGGACAGGGCTTGGAGCAGCCTGGGACAGTGGGAGGTGTCCCTGCCCATGACAGGGGTGGGACTGGGTGAGCCTTAAGGTCCCTTCCAACCCAAACCATTCCCTGATTCTGGGATGATTTTCCATGTCCTGGTGATGGCAGGAAGGGGGACATGGACAGAGGCTGGAAGGGGTTTTCAGATTTAATGGGCATTAAATCAAATCAGAGAAAAAGGAAAAGTCTGGAATACTGAGGAGCACAGTGGCAGAGGGCCGGGAGAAGGGGGTTTTATTGCCAGGCCCCTATCAGAAACCCCATTATTGATGGGGTTCATGGGGAGTGCTGGGAATTCCGAGCACCCCCCGTGGTGCAGAGAGTGCTGGGAAGGTGGAGGGGACTCGGAGCTCCCTTTAGTCATCCCTGGGTGTTTCCAGGTCTAATGGAATTCCTGGGATTCCGGTGTTCTCCTGGAGATGGGGTTGGGTGTCTCGGGAAAGCTCCTGGGGCTCTGAGGGGTTGGTGGTGCAGAGCCGGGGTCCTGTGTGTCCCCAGCTTGTCACAGCCCTTGTGTGGCCGCTGTCACCCTGCCCAGGGCCTGTGGGACCCGCCTGCCCTGTCCCCAAGCCCCTGCTTGGTGATTTGGGATGATTCCCTGGTTTCCTGATTCTCCTCCCAGCTGAGCATCCTTCCCACTCCCTCTGGGATCCCTCCACAGCAGCCAGGACATTTGCATGGCGAGGCTGTGCAGCTGTAATTAAATATTCCAGTATCAATTAACTATTCATGCCCCCTAGTGATTATTTCAAACCTGTGGGAGCCTCCTGGTGAAAGGCTGCAGGTGGGCACAGAGTTTTCTGTGGAATGCTGAGCTCCAGCCATGGCATTTCTTATCCAGAGCATTTTTAACCCCTTTTCCCACCCAGTCTGGGGCTGGGCAGATTGGGTGGGAAAATTTCCATCCTTTTAGGGGATGGAATCCTTCATCCTGCAGTTCTGCTGCTGGATTTCACATGAGAAAGGGGAGAGAAGAGGGAGCTTTGGAGGGAGCAGAGTGGTGTGTGTGAGTCTGACAGGCTGTGCCTGGAAGTGAGGAGCTGGTGGGGATTTCTTGGCTGATTTCACCCTTTCCAAAAGCTGTCGATGTCTTGAGCAAGTGGCACGTGGAGCTGAGGAAAATCCCCATGCAGGAAAGTCAGGGAAAGGTTTTCCTTCTCCCTAAATCTTCCGTGGGTGCAGAGCACCGGGGCTGTGATGGATTTTTTGTCCCCTCTCCTGGTTTTGCCTTCAGGAATTTTTCCTGCTGTTCAAAGGCAGCAGGAAGTGCCATCCATTGATGTTTTCCAATTGATTTTCCAAGTGTTCATTCACTGGGCTGGTGGAATTCGAGCAGTTCAAGTATTTGGGATCCTTGGAAGTTTGTGGTGGGGTGGATCTGGAAAGTCACTTCTGGAAGGGGAACTTGGGGGGCCTCAGCCTGGAGAAGAGGAGGCTCAGATGGGCCTGGATTTGGTGATCCTGGAGGTCTTTTCCAACCTTAATGATTCCATGAGCCTGTGGAGATGAAGTGCCTGTCTCAGTGGATCCCAGTCCTCAGGCTGCTGAATCCACCCTTCAGGGATGTGCTGATTAAAAACAGAAAAAGGGAGGGGGGACAGGAGAAACTGAGCCTCGTTCAGGCAGCTTTGGTTTATTGTTGTCTCATTTTTATCTCAGGCCATTGAATTACAGCTGTGAAAGGGAAATTTGGCTCTGCATAGCTGAAGATTATTTATGAGGGGTTTGACTGCTGATGCGGAGTGAACAGTGACAGGGCCCTTGGGGGGTGGGAATATTAAGTTTAAGGCTGTTGTCATAACAACCAGCCAGGGAAACTTCCTCAGGATCGGTTTGAGGCATCCCATGTTTGATCTCAGCCCCAAATCTGTTTGTTTGAACTTGGTTATATGAGAAAGTTCCCAATTCAGTCGGTTCAGCTGCCTTGGAGTCTCCCAAGGATGGCAAAAAGCCACAGAGAGCCTGTTTCTGCACCACCTCACCTTCCTGGCACCAGAGATGGAAATAATCGATGGAGAAATGGTTGGGAACAACCTGAAAGCCCAGTTTTAAGATGTTCCAGTCCCGCTCCGAGCGCTGCAGGATCCAGGCACGGGATAATCCAGCCTTTGGATCGTACTGTAGGTGGCAGAGATGGTTAGTTCTGCAGCCTAATCACCCTGCAGCTCGTTAACGGGCCACAGGGCAGCCCCTCTGCATTAATTAGTGCTGCCAATTCCAGCCTGGATCCCACCTGGAGGAGCTGAGGTCACCTCTGGAGGCGCTGGGTGGCTGAAGGGCTCTTCAAATGCTCCGTGGGCTGTGAGATCTGCTGCTAAAAAATGCTTAAGAATCAAATCTGAATTATCCTCTGGATGGAGGAGATTCCCAGCATCCTTTTGCCTTCACCTAAAAACCAGGGGTGTTGGAATGGCAATAATGGGTCTTGGAATGGCAATAAAAGGTGTTGGAATGGCAATAATGGGTCTTGGAATGGCAATAAATGGTGTTGGAATGGCAGCAATTAAATAAGTGATAGTTGGGGATTAAAATAATGAACTTTCATGAGCAGGAGCAAGGTTCCATGAGAGCTTTGCTCGTGGTGGGGTCCCCACCATGGTGAATGTCACCGCTGTGGACCTCAGTCCAAGTGCTGTGACTTGGGAAAAATGTTGTGTTCCAGTCTAAAACTTGGCTTGGGATAAAAGTCAGCCAGGAATTGTGAGCTGGAGTTTAATGAAGCAAAGAGCCTCATGTTTTAAAAGGAAATAAAATGATAAAGAGTTTGGAAGGGCGGTTGCTGGGTTCTGGAGCTTCCCACCTTGGTGGCCGGCTGGAATCTTCCTCAGGTTGGGATAGGTCGTAAATAAAATCAAAATCAAGGAGGTTTTTGCCATCCTTTCCCTTCCTGAGTTAAACTAAACAGAGTTTTTTGTTGTGGGTTCACCAAGTGTGAGGAAGGGAACCGAATAAGCTTGGGAATGTTCCTTGCCTTAGGAAAAAGGAATGGAAACCCCTGCAGTGACAACCATGGAGCTCTCAGATGGGAATCCCAGCAGGAATGAGAGGCTGGAAGCCCCCGTGGGGCAGGGGGTGCTCTCCTGGAGCACGCAGGAGTCCTCCACGGTGCCCACGGAGGAGTTCCCGAATTCCTGGGGGAGGAGGATGGCCTGGAGAGCCGGGTTTGGGGTGTGACTGCCGGGGTGCTGACGTGGCTCCTTGCTCTCCTGCAGGTTCACCGGGATGAATTTGCCGGCGCCCGTGATCAGCAGTAAGAATTGGCTGCGGCTGCACTTCACCTCCGACGGCAACCACAGGCAGAAGGGCTTCAGCGCCCAGTACCAAGGTAGAGGAATAAATGAATGCCCTTGCCTGGCCTTGCCCATCCCAGCTTCCCCAGGAATCCACAGCTGCCTCCCTGCACGATCCTGCTGCTGGTCATTTGCCAGCTGAAATCTCCCAGAGCGTGGGTTTCACACAACCCCAGAATGGTTTGGGTTGGGAGGGACCTTAAAACCCATCTGGTGCCACCTTCCCCTATCCCAGCCTTGTCCAACCTGGCCTTGGGCACTGCCAGGGATCCAGGGACAGCCCCAGCTTCTCTGGGCACCCTGTGCCAGGACTTCCCCACCCTCCCAGGCAGGAATTCCTTCCCAGTATTCCTTCCCGAGTCCATTTCTCCATCTGTGAAAGAGCAGTGACACCTGAATCTGTAAAGTTCTGGAATACCAGGAGAGTTTGGGTTGGAAGGGAGCTCCAAGCCCATCCATTCCTATCCCATCCAACCCTTCCACTATCCCAGGGTTCTCCAAGTCCCATCCAGCCTGGCCTGGAACACTTCCAGGGATCCAGGGGCAGCCACAGCTTCTCTGGGAAATCCATCCCAGCCCCTCCCCACCCTCCCAGGGGAAGAATTCAGGTTTGGGATAAAAAGATTTCAGGATTGGGATGTTCAGGTGCTGTTGAGGAACAGGAGATCCTTTGGCAGTGGAGAGAAGATGCTGCTCCGAGGCTGTGGCAGCCCGGGGTGGGAGCAGAGGGTCTCTGGAATGGATTGAGTGGATTCCTTGGAAGTGTTTCCTGTGATGACTTTGAAGGAGGTTGTGGGTGCAGCTGGCTCTGGAGGCAGGATCCAGGAGAGGGGAAGTGAAGCAGGAAGGAGCAGGAATGACATCCAGTCCCTCATGCAGTCCCCTCCCAAGGCTGGGCTCCGTGGAGCTCAGCAGGTTTTTTCCTTTTGCTGGGAAGAAGTTCCACAGCTCTGGAGAGGAGTCAGGGGAAAGGATTTTCCTTGGACAAATCCACAAAGCTCCATTTGGATGCTCCCTGGTTGTTCTCAGCAGCGCTGTCACGGCCTCAGCACACGAACCACATCATTATTCAACTTTCCTGCTTTCCTTGACCCCGTAAATGACTTTATTACAAGGGAAAAAGCCAAACCCTTTTGTTGTTGCTGTGCAGCACAAACACCTGGAAAGGGCAGCTTCCTTTGGGGTGCCTTTTCCCTGGCTGGCAGGAGCGCTGCTTTCTCCGAAGCACCTGTCTGAGCCAGCCTTTCTCCCTCAATGGGAAAGTCAAGAGGAGTGTTCTAATTCCCCTTGATTAGATAAATGCCCGGGGCTCTCCTCTCGTGCACGCCGCAGAAGCGGTGCTGGCAGAGGGAATGAACCGGGCATGGAGTGTGTGAAAATGAACTGAACTCCCCGTTCCTGAGCTGGAATCGAGGCAGGATCTCGGCCCAGCTGCCAGAGGGGACCTGCCCTCGTTTTTCCTGCTGGTTTTTGTGGAGCTTGGCAGCTTTTTTCTATCTTTCAGTGCTTAAAAAACAAAGCAGAACAAGCAGCCAAGCAATAAAAGCTCCCTGGGATGAAGGGGAGGTGTCTGCAGGCAGCGGGATCTGTAGGACAGGAGATGCTGATACTTTAAAAACCTTCCTGTAACCCTTCCAGCAACCTGGCCTGGACATAAATATTTCACTGGAGATAAATCCCTACAAAACAGGCCGTGTCATTCCACGGGAAGCACAGCAGCTGAAATGCATTTTTCATCAGGAGAGCCGGATCAGCATCGGCCAGGAGAAGGAGGGGAGGCTTTAGGGCTGCTCTGATTTGTTGTCTGTTTCCCAAAGACGTGTCTGTACATCATTAATGAACCCCCTGTGTCCTCTGGGACGGGGCCTGGCTTTGCTGATAATCTATAAGAAAACAATTTCCCTTGCAGCTTGTTTCAATTGATCCCGAGTTTTGCGGAACACCTTCGCTGTCTGTTCCCTAATCCATGCCCTCATTTGGAAATCACTTCAGGAATGTAAAAGCAAGGTTAGATGCAATCAGGCTGTGGAAAGGGGTTTTTTTTGTTGTTGTTGTTGAATACAGCAAATTCGTTCCCTTCCTGGGAGAGTTAAATATTTCCCCTTTCCCTTTTCCCTTTCGTTAAGGTGAATCTTGATCTTTGCAGATGCTTTTTCCCCATTCCCTGTGCAAGGAAATCAAAGGGGCTCTGAGAAATCTGTGCATAGGATTTTTTTTTTATTGTTTTCTTCCCATCCTGGCTCTTCATAAAGGTGCCTGCAGGTGGAAGAAAATACTACAGAAGTGTTCTAGTCAGGCGAGGTGGCAGCACCTCAGGTGTCCCCTGTCCTCCCTGGTCAGAGGGGCTGGAAAGGCAGGGCTGGAACTGCAGAGATGCTGGAGAGATGGGAATGCTGCCCTGGCTCTGCTGCCCCTCTCTGCACATGTTTTATGGCAGAACTTGGCTCCCTAATTGCTCTGGAGCTGATTGTTACCAGCACATAATTGCAGCTTTTATCGATCTCCCCGCCCCGGCCGCTTCCCTTCCCTCCGGCAGGAAGATCAATGGGATGAGCTCCAGCCCTGGCACAGGACAGATCCCAGCAGAGCTGGCTCCGCCAGGGAGGGGCTGGGGAGCTCTCTGTGGCACGTGTGAGACACACAAATGGCTTTTTGAGGGTGTCGTGGAATCTTGGAATGGTTTAGGTTGGCAGGGGCCTTAAATTGCGTCCAGTTCCACCCCGTGCCATGGGCACCTTCCACTATCCCAGGGTGCTCCCAGCCCCGTCAGCTGGCTTGGATTTACAGATCTGTCCATGCATAGGCTTCAGTTTGGACAGATCTTCCCCTCCTCATCCTGCATGTTCCCCATCTCATCTTGGATCTTCCATTTCTCGTCTGGGATCTTTCCCTCCTCCTCTTGGATCTCCCTTCTTCATCTTGGATCTCCCCCTCCTCATCCTGCTTGTTCTCCTCCTCATTTTCGATCTTCCACTCTTCATCTTGGATCTTCCACTCTTTATCCTGGATCTTCCTGTCTTCATCCTGATCTCCCACTCCTCATCCTGGATCTCCCACTCCTCATCCTTGATCTTCCCCCTCCTCATTCTGGATCTCCCACCCTTTATCGTGGATCTTCCCCCTCCTCATCCTGGGTCACCCCCTTGGGCTGCAAAGGGATTTTTACCTCCTGCCATGAACCCTGTGCAGTCTCCTGGGCAACTCTGGTGCTTGTGCAGGCTCTAATTCCCAAAGATCCACTGCTCAGGCTGCCAAAAGAGGGATTTTCCCAAAGAGTTGTATTCGAGGGGGTTTCTCTTCACCCCCAAGAACCAGAACCGCTGTGAGCATCCTGCTGCATCCCTGGAGCTGCTGAATCATCCCAGCGGGAGGAGGATCCAGGCAGGAGCTGGATTTAACAGCAATTCCCCCAGCAAGGAGAACAGAGCTTCACGGAATAGATTTTTTTGGTTGTTGCTGCTGAAATGCTGTTTTCCAAATTAAAAATAAATAAATGTCTGCTTAAATTCTCATTTAGAGCAACATGGAGTGGTTGGAAAGGAGCAGCCCGGCCTGCCTGCCGTGCTGGCAGAGCTCTGTAATGTCATCTCTCAAATCTGACAGGATGCTGAGTATTCCATTAGATCTGCTGGATGTGTGTGAGCAGCAAAACCCTCCAGAAAACAGGAGTTTGTGTTCATCCAATTATCCTGACACAGTCCTTTGTAGTACTGCTCCACATTCCAATTGCCAAACAAAGTAGATTTTCAAATACCGGATTTTTGAGGGCAGGGAGTGGGAGAATTGTTCTGAGTTATTTAATTAAAAAAAACCAAACCAGAAACAAGTGGTGCTTTATTGTGCCTGCTGCTGATCTAAATGGAGTCGTTTGTAAAGCCTGACTCCCATCATTACGGCTCCAGAATGAAGGATGAGGAGCAGAGGATGCAGTGATCCCTGCTTATCAATTATCCTGGAAAGGGACACGATGCAATTAGGGAGGAGATGCTTCCTGGGGATGCAGCTCAGCCTCTGGATTTTGGGATTGGTTTTCCATCAGGGACAGGGTTGGAGCAGGGTGTTTGTTGGATGGGATCTGGCAGGGATGGCTCTGGGAGAACCTTGGTTAGAAATGTGTCCCTGAAAAATTTCCAGGCCCGGGTGTATTGAAATTATGAATTCCCCATGCCAGAGAATCCTGGAATGGTTTGGGTTGGAAGGGACTTTAAAGCCCATCTTGTTCCACTGATGCCTTTTCCTGGTCTTAAAATCGAGAGTCAGACACGGTTAGAAGGGGAAAAGGGATTTTACCTTGGGATTTATTTTAAGGATCCTTAGGTGCACACGTCCAGGTGGAATGCATCGAGATGCACCCACCGAGTCTTTCCCTGTGTCCCTGTCTTTCTTCTCGTGTATCTTAATCCCTCCCGACATCGGGTATATCATTATAGATTTTTCTAATTAGCAGATCTATCAAAGATTCCCCAATGAGAGGCTCAAGTGAGCCCCCCTCCCCAAGGAGCCTTCCCCTGGATGGTTCTATCTTGGTTTACAGAATGTGTTCTGGAGAGGACCTTGGGCTCTGGGGCACACTGATCCCTGGCTACGAAGCTTCTAAAATGTTGAGTCTCTCAGCTTGACAAACAAGGCCAAGAATGGAGGCAAAAAGCACTGGGAAGACAGAAGTTGTAAAAAGGTATAACAGGGGTATAAAAGAAAAGGCAAAAATCTTCATGGCATCACCACCCCCTGCCACCTTCCATTGCCTTCTCCTGGATTTGGAATGTTCAGCACTGGGGAAATCCGTGCAGGCTGCTGTGTCCTGATGGGAAAAGTTGACCTTTCCAAGGATGTCTCATCCCATCCACGGTGCCACCATCAGCCCTGAGGGGGTTCACCAATGCTTGGGAAGCTTTGCTCGGCCTCTAAATTCCCTGTATCGTGCACAAATCAGCTGAGCTGAGCTTTTGTGTGTGTGTGGAGAGTGGAAACATTCCCTGGGGAGCGGATAACGGGACATGCAGTGGGAATACAAAAATGGGATTATTTTATAAAGCTGCTCCGTCACTGATGGTGCCCCAAAGCACAACCCCAGAGCAGCGACTCAGAGACTGCACAGTCCCAGTCCACACCCTGCCATAGCCCAAATCCAGCCTTGGAAACTTGGAATTGCCTGGGTTTTATTGCCTGGTAGGGAATGCTGGCTGGGATTGGGGGGGGTTATCCCTGTGTTTGCTCGGAAGAAGCTGGAGAATCACTGCAGGATGGTCTGTCACTATTTTAGTTGAGGCAGAAACGGGTTTTTACCCCAAAAATGTGAGTTTTGGTAGCCCCAAGTCCTTTCTTTGATCCACTGATAACACATTTATTAAAAACCTTGAGAACAGGCTGGAAATATCCTGTGATTCCCATCCACGTGGATCTTCGGGGCATCCCAAAACCTGCTGCTTTCTTTTCCTCCTGCTGCACTTGCAGGTGGATTTGGAGTAAAAGGAAACACGAGTTCGATTTGCTTTGACAGCAGCCTGCTGTTAATTAGTTTTCCCTTCTTCAATTAATGAAAAAAGGCAGCTCCCCTGAAAAAAATTGAAGCTGCTGAGGAGCAGCAGCAGCTTTCCCTCATGAATATTTGTCAGCTAATGCAGCCCTCAGATTGAAGTTACTGCTGCTTTGTTTAAAGAGAAAGCCAAAAGCTGGGAGTAAATGATGAGTGAAGAGCTGCACCCAGCATCTCCCTCAAAGCACCATCTCAGGTGAGCTTCAAGGAGCCTCTCCCTGGCTGAGGCTCCTGCAGCAGCTGTTCCAAACGGGCTTCTTTTAAGCCCAAAAAAGAAGCGCGCACGATTAAAAACCCCCTCGTTAGTTACACGGGTAATTCTTCCTGACAGCTTTGTCTTAGGAATGGGCTCGTTTAGGGATGAAAGGCTGACAAGATGAAGAACATGGGGAGAAAGGGTTTGAAGTGGGAGCCCAGCTGGGTTTCTCCACGGATAAGGGCTGGCTCGTCAGGAAGAGGCTCCCACAAAGTGGTTTGGACACGGAGCTCTCTGCTGGGAGGCTGCTCCTCAACCACATCAGCTCCAGCCTGCCAGGGAAGGCTGGATTATCCCAGTTCCTGCCAGGGAAGGCCCTGTTATCCCAATTCCTGCCAGTCAAGGCTGGATTATCCCAATTCCTGCCAGTCAAGGCTGGATTATCCCAATTCCTGCCAGAGAAGGCCGTGTTATCCCAGTTCCTGCCAGGGAAGGCTGGATTATCCCAGTTCCTGCCAGGGAAGGCTGGGTTATCCCAATTCCTGCCAGGAAAAGCTGGATTATCCCAGTTCCTGCCAGTCAAGGCCGGGTTATCCCAATTTCTGCCAGTCAGGGCCCTGTTATCCCAATTCCTGCCAGGAAAAGCTGGATTATCCCAGTTCCTGCCAGGGAAGGCTGGATTATCCCAATTCCTGCCAGGGAAGGCCCTGTTATCCCAATTCCTGCCAGTCAAGGCTGGATTATCCCAATTCCTGCCAGGGAAGGCCCTGTTATCCCAGTTCCTGCCAGTCAAGGCTGGATTATCCCAATTCCTGCCAGTCAAGGCTGGATTATCCCAGTTCCTACCAGGGAAGGCCCTGTTATCCCAGTTCCTGCCAGGAAAAACTGGGTTATCCCAATTCCTGCCAGTCAAGGCTGGATTATCCCAATTCCTGCCAGGGAAGGCTGGATTATCCCAGTTCCTGCCAGGGAAGGCCCTGTTATCCCAATTCCAGGTGTTTGTGCTGCTCCCAGATGGTTCTGCCAGGTGGGGTTTATGTCAAACCCTCGGGGCTGGAGGGAGCCTCGGCTGCAGCAGCCAAATCCACATCAGGAAAACAAATTGCTGCTCCCTGGCGTGGGGAGCTGCCTGTTGGGAAAGGATGGGGCTCTTGGAGATGGATGGCATTCTTGTTCCCTTTCCTGGTTTTTCTCCTCTTCTGGTGGAGGTTTGGAGCGGGGAGAGAGTGAATGGTCACACTTGGGTATGGGGCTCCAGATGGATGTTTCCCTTTGCCAATAATCTGGGTTCGATTTTGTTTTGCCTGCAATTTTCCTGCTTTTTGGAGTCTGCTGTTTATTCAGACCATGTGTGCAGTTTTTAGGATGTGAGTGCTCCCCTGGAAAGGCTCTGGATATTCCCTAATGGATTCATGGAATAAATTCCTGCAGCAGGAAAACCAGGGGGGAAACCACCTCAGCATTTTCCTCTCAGCATCCCGGAAGTTTTTTAGAGCTTCCCTTTTTCCTGTCTCCTGTTTTTAGTGTTACAGAGGGATGAGGGGGCTTGGACCCCATTTTTATGCTCAGATTAAACCTCTCCAAAGCCCTAACATGGAAAATAAATCCCTCCTGCTTTGGGGGGGGGGGAGTCAGGCTAAATTGGAAGGATGCAGGATGTGGGTGATGGCGCAACTTCAGCTTCGTTTTCTCTTTAAAATGAAAACTTTAAAATCCCTGGAGCTCAGCTAAACCTTTTCCTCGTCTCTCCTTTGTTTCCAATCCCTGCAGTCAAGAAGCAGATGGAGCTGAAGTCCAGAGGGGTGAAGCTCATGCCCAGCAAGGACAACAACCAGAAGACATCTGTGTGTAAGTTTTTTGGCTCTTCCTTCGCTGTCTTTTCGATAACAATCTCCTGGAACATTCCATCGGACTTGCCAGTAATCTCTAAAACTCTGCCACTCTTACAAGTTCGGGTGCTTTTCCCTCTCTTCCCCCTGCATTTCTGCATCACTTCCTCCTCCTGGTGCTCTGTTCACAAGCATTTACTAACTCCTGGAAGGGGGATGAGGGGCTTGGAGTGTGTGGATTTGGTTGGTTCTGTGCTCCAGGACAGCCTGGGGGTTGTGGCTTTGGGCTCCTTTTAGTGGGGAAAATAAAGAATTTTGGGAATGGGGTTGATGTTATCACTGTAAATGAGGAGCAGGGGTAAGGAACAACACCAAAAAAAAAACTATGAGAAAGTTTTCCGAGGCAGTAGCAGCGTCTTCCTTTTTCTACTTGAGTTTTATTCCCTTTTCCCTGCAGAAAAGTCCCAGTTCTGGGTTTAGAGTGCTGCTTTTTCGGCTTTAGTGGTTGTGGTTGGTGGTTGGTGTGTCAGGGGCAGAGCGTCCCCTGTCACTGCTGTGCCTCCCTCTGGTAGGTGGGAAATCTTCCATCTTCCCATCAGGTGCTTCCCAAATCAGGAGCAAAACCTGTGGTTTCTGTCCCTAACACCTGGGCTCTTGTGGTGACTCTAAAATAAAACAGGAGGGAATCTGCCTTGGAGTTAATATTTTATATTTTACAATATTTTATACTCAGGATTCACGTGGGAGCAGGATGTAGCATTTTTCCAAATGGGTTTTAGAGGAGAGGCTGGAATTGCTCATTTCCTTGCACAGCCCATTACCCCCATCAGAGAGGAGCGGTTTGGATGTTTCATTCTGGTGGATTTTGGATACCAAATCCAGAAAAATGAATGGTCTGGATCTGAATCGTGGCTCAGTGTCTGTCTGGAGTGAGGGGCTCCCTCCCAGCTCCCAGGAGAATGTTTAGAAGCTCTGGATTTTTGGGAGCAAGGCTCAACAAGGTAAAAAACAGCCCCAAAATCTCCAGAGCAGAAAACATTGGGGGCGTGTCCAGGGAAAATTGATTCCTTTTTAAAGGAAAACTCTGAGTCCCGTTCCTGGCTGGGTGATGCATTCCCTGCCAGGAAGAAATTACTTGGGATGAACATCCCAGTGCACTTAACTGAGTGGGAAATTTGGTTGGAAAACACCCCTGGCTTGGCGTGGAGACAGAGGGATGTGTTTGGAGTGGGGTGTCCTGGATTTTGGGGAATGTGGGGGAGGGAGCGATGAATGCTGGCCTGCCTTGAAGTCATCGGTGTAACGAAGTATTGTGGCATTAACAATACACAGAATTCCCGTTTCTCCTTCCTGGGAATGGCCTTTGGAGCAGTTTTACCCATTTTTATTGTGCTGAGGCTGAGGAGGACACAGCACCTGCACTTCCCTTGCCAGCAGGTCCTGCCCTGTCCCAGCCCTGCTGCGTTTCCGAGGAGGAAAACGTAGGAATTCGTTCCCTCTGCCTGGTTTATCCTCTCCCCAGGGGCAGCAGCTCAGAGCTGCCAGTTCAGCACCTTGGCAGCTCCAGTCTCGTCCTGCTGCTGGCAGCTCAGGCTGGAATAATGGGAATGGTGATGGTGGCCCCATTCCTGCCCATTCCCAGCGTGGTCCTTGTCACCCCCCCTGCCCCCCCGAGCCTCCGGCTCCTTCCCCATGCCCTGCTCTCCGTGAGGTCCGGATTTTCAGCCCTGATTATCCCTATCTCAGGCAGCCTTCTGCTCCCACAGGGAATTGCCAGCTGCAGAAGTGCTGATTCCCGAGGAGATGGCGCCAGGAAAATTGGGGCTTTTTGCACGGCTTTATCTGCTCTGTTCCCTGTTGAATTTGCAGGGTTGGCCGTGCCCCTCATGCTCCCAAACTTCCATGAGCTGAGTCTGCATCCCAGATAATTACACAGGTGGGACAGGCTGCTTAAAGGAATTTCCCATCCCAGAGCAATTTCCACTTGGCTCTGGCTCAAATACCAGAAGTTCAGGAATTCTTGTGTCTCTTGGTAGCACTTCAAGCTGAGCCATGAAATCCTAAAGTCATTAAGGTTGGAAAAGACCTTCAAGTCCCTGATTTATTTTCAATTATTCCCACCAGCAATGTTTTCTTTCCACGTGCTAAAACCTGGCCTAAAATCCTCCTCCCTGGAAGAATCCAGGTTTAAATCCTGCAGGTCTTGCAGAGGTTTTTGGGTTTGGGATTGGTTGGTGAGATTAAACCCTGTGTGTTCCGTGTGTCTGAGTGGAGGCAAAATGCAGTGATGTAACAGCTGCTTGTGTTATTGCAGGGGAAAAAAAAAAAAACATAAAGATACGGAATTTTGGGGGGTGGTGCTGGTTGTGCTCAGTTTTAGTGGAATGTGCTCGTTTGAATTCCTAATTAAGTGCCTGGTACTGCTCACCATCAGTAAAATTATTGGGAAGTCTTGCTTGAATCGCTTCTGGAGGGAAAATAATACAGAGAGAAAAATAATGCAGGTAGAAGAAATAGTTTTAAATTTTAGGTCTTGTTTTGGAGGCTGTTTCTGCCGCTGAATGCAGAGTGTAAATGGGGATATTCCAGGTCCCACAGTGGGAAAATTGTGGTGTTTGGGTTTTACAAAGCAGCATCAAAGTGGCTTTTGTGGTGTTTGGGTGAGGCCCACGTGGAGAGGCCCTGTGGGGTTACTGGAAGGGCTTGGATGAAGGAGTGGAAATTCTGTGCGTGTCCAGCTCGGTCAAAATCTGCTTTGCAAAGTCATTTTGGGGGGGGTTGAGCAGTTTTTAGGTCTCAGCCAAGTGTGTGGGAGTTTGTGGATGGGGGGGAGGTGTGAGAGTGTCCATGGTGCTGGGACAGCCCCGGGTGAGGGACACAGGAGCCACCTTGGGCTGGGGGAGAAGCTTTGCTTGGGTTGGGTGGGACACCCTGGGAATGGTTGGTGAGTTCTGGAGTTCTGGGAGGGGTTGTGGACCTGCATCTTCGGAGCTGTTCTGGGGCAGCACAAGGTGGGAAATGGAGGTTTGGAATTCTCCAGGTGGAACGTTTGCAGCTGGAATTGGTCTTTCCCAGGGTCAGGACCTTTTTGCGCTTGGTGTTGCTAAACCTGGGAGTGTTTCATGTCTGGGTCAGTGTCACTGAGGTTCTGGAATCACTTAATCCCTGGGGTTTGGATGCTCAAGGATCTGTGGGGGTTGGAAATGCAGCAAGACCTGGTTGGGGTGAGCCCTGCACCCCAAAATCAGCTCCCTGCTCTCAGGATTTTTGATTTTTGTAACCTTGCCCAGAAGTTTGCATGGAATAACTCCCAGCCCTGGTGTGACCACACAGATTAACCCTTTAAACCAACTAATTCCTGTCCTTCCCAGCCCTCCTGCCAGGAGAAAGGATCCCTTCCTTTCAGTGTATCTCTCATGCTGAGAAACGTTGGGGCTTTGTCAAAGCTTTTTAGGTGCTGCTTTGTTTTGTAGTTCCACAGTTTGGTGAGAAATTGTCCCTTGGGAATCCTTCAGTGAACTTTTTTTATTAAGAGAGCTAGGACTAAAGAGGATTTTAGCAGCAAATTGCAGTGGCAAACGGAGCCATCGGAACTGGCTGTCACTGAATGCACCAGGAGAAAGAAATGGAAAAAAATCAGGAGAATGAGGGGATGGAAAACCAATCCCATGGTTGGGGGAGAGAATTCCTGAGCTTCTAATACAGAAAGGGAGCAGTTCATCCCAACTTTCTGGGATCTGTTGTTTTTCCAGTAACCTTGAAGGGTTCATTTGGGAATGGCACAGCACGGATAAAGCTTTGGGAAGGTGAACACGGCGCTGACAGCGAGTTCTCAGCATGACAGATCCAGTTTAGAACCTTGGGGCTGGCTGCATTTGTGTGCATGTGTGCTCAGAACAAAAGGCGGAGAACAGAAGTTGCTGTAAATGAGCATCTGATCCATCTCCTCCTTTTCTTTCACTCTCCTTAAAAGGGAAATTCCCCAACTGCCAGGATATGGAGATATCTTCCCTCTCCCCCCTTGCTCAGCTTCATCTGCCCTGTTCTCTGCTTCATCTACAGGTGGTTTTAGGTGTTAATGAATCTCCAGCTAATGAGGGATGAACTGGGGTTAGGCCTCAGCAGCGAGACTGACAAACTCTCCTCCAGGAGCTGTGTTTTCCTGGGAATCCAGGGCCTTGTTTTTTCCCAAAGTTTTGAATCCCAGGCTTTGTTTTTATCCGATGTGGGAAATAATCACTGGGTGTGACAGCAGTGGCCCACTCTGGGGGGCACAAAAGGGGTGGTCTGGGGGGGGTTTTGACCATGGGAGGAGGAATTTGCTGTGGAAATGTGATTTTTTATCCAAGGAAGAGCTCGCAGGTGTTGAGATGCAGCCCTGGAAGCTGGGGGTGGGCACTTCACAGGTGTGTCTGATCGGGGAGGTTTCACTCTGGACAAGTTCTAGGGATTAAGAAGAGGAGTTGGAGCACTTTTCCTTCACTCCCTCATGGCCTTGGGACATAAAACCCCTTTGGGTCCCTCATCCTGAGGTGAATTTTCCTTCGTTGGGAGCTGCCTGAGCACAGGCGTCACCTCTGTGCGTGTAGGGGGACAGGGAAGGAACCCCAGAGAGGATGGTGGCACCTGGGGACTTCGTTCAGCCAAGCTTTTCCTGTCAGAAGCTGGGATTTGCCTCCATGGGCTCCCTTCCTTCACACTCGGGGATGCATTTGGAATTCTCTGGGCCTGTGAGAGGTGGCAGCAAAGCTTTGGAGCTGCAAAAAATCGAGGGATGCCGGGTGCTGCTTGGGTGCTGCTGCCTCCCCACCTGAGTGAGCTTAACGAGGGGTTAGGGGCATGGAAAAGTGGGAATACAATCCCCTGGGAGGCTGTTTTCCATGAATCCATGTCTCTGTCATCTCTGGGCCCTCACACACACGGAGGAGAGCTCAGAGCACCAAAGCATCATGTGGGAAAACAGAGCCATGTGTGGGGACAGTCCCAGCCTCATCCCTGCTCCAGCACGGCGGGAAGGGAGGAAAAAAAGGGCCTTAGAAAGGGAATTCCTAAAAAGGGCTCAAAGGGCATCAGAGAGGGGTTAGTGCTGAGGAGAAGCTGGGATATTTTTGGGATGGGCAAAAGTTGGGAACCATCAATCCTTCCCTCCTTGTGGGAACACGCCCATCTCCCAGCTGCAGTTGGGGATGCACTGGGGATTCCCCAGTGGATAATTCCCAAATATTGGATGGTCTTGGCTTTATGTGTGTCCAGTGTGGGTGGATTCTCCCCGTGCCTGCCCTTCCCACGCCAGTGTTTTCGTGCTCCCTCCTGCACACCTGAACATTCCTTTTGTACAGGGATGTAAAATGGAGCAAGATCACCCCTCTCCCTATTCCAAGTATTTTCTCCCCTCTCTTCCTTATCCTGTAAGAGGAAAGACTGGAATAAAACCTGGAAAAGCTGAAATGGAGAGAGATTTTTAACTGGAAACGTGGGAATTTTGGGCTGTGCTTCCCCAGGAGCTGGTGTCACCTCGGTGCCACCCTCCTCCTGGCAGTGGCCTTGGGGGCACAGTGTTTGGAATGAGTGCTGGGATTTTTTTCCCTGCAATCCGGCAGCAGGCAGAGGTGGAGCAGGAATGGGGTTGTCTCAGTGCTTCAGCGTCACGGCCGAGAAACGCAGTGGTGTTGTTTTGGGTGCAGAGAAAACTGAATTCCCGTGGCAAAATCACCCCTTTGTCCCATATTACCGTGCTGGAATTCCGATTGGAAAGCAGGATTGTGCCAGGGCTGAGGAACCCGCTAGGTTTCCCCACCCTGAACGCTCCTTTGTGCCTTGGGCAGGTTGGAGAGGGCTGGAAATGGGGAGGCTGAGGATGGAGCTGGAGGTTTGTCCAGCGCTGGTCACCGCTCCATGGATTTCATGTTTCTTGGCATCGAGGTTGCTCCATAAAATTTTCCATGTTCCAACTAAATGACTTCACTTTAAAACCCTCGACTCGCATTCCCCTCTCCTTTCTCCCTCTCGTTCTGTGCTTGGTTTTTCCCCCTGGGATCACCCACCTGCCTTTTCATGGAGTTGTTTTCTTTCCCTGGCACACTGGGCTGGGCTTGGAGGGGTACGAGGTCACCTTGGAGAGGTGCAGGTGGCGTTTGAATCACAGGAAATGGGCTCTGTAATTGGTGGCCTTCAGCAGAATGAAATACAAAACCAAAAAACCAACTCTTTCCAGAGGTATTTCTGTAGTGGAACGGAGGGAAAGCTGTGTCCCTAGCTGGCATTTCCTAGAAAACACTCGGGTGCATAAACTGAGCGGGATATTTCTTTCCAAAGCCGTTGTTTTTCCGGAGCAAAAAGGAACACATCGAGGTTTTCAAGCTACCAGTTGCCATTTTTCTCGCCACATCCACCAAGACAGCTGCTGAAAGAATGTTTCCTTTGGTATTCTGTCTCTGTATGTGCTGTTTTTTGCTTTGTAGTAACTCAGGTTGGTGTGTCCCAGGGACATAATTTGTGCCCAGACCCTGGGATTCCTGAGAGAGGCAAAAGGATAGGCAACGATTTTAGGTAAGAACCTTTTCTGTGCGTGTTCTGTGCATGTTGCAGAGCTCCTGGCTGTCCCTGGGTGTGCTCCTGGCGTGGGGGGCTCTGTCTGCAGTCACCCTCTGCCCCTCCCAAAATCCTGCCCAGATTTGGGGAACGTGTGTGGAAAACCCTTCACGTGTGTGCTGCCCCACTGAGAGTCTCTAAAGATCTCTCGGAGTATTTTTATCCTTTCCCAATCCATTTTATCCTTTCCCATTTCATCCTTTCCCAGTCCAGGCTGGAGAATCCCTGTCTGCTCTCATCCCTGCCCTGCTTAAATGCAGGAAAACCGAAACAGCAAAATAAAAAATCGCTTTTCAAATTAGCTCAAGCCCCAGCACAGCCCTGCCCTCAGAGTATTTGAGGGGACTGAGGTTCCTTGGCACTGAGTCCATGTGGGGCCAGATAATTGGGGTTTATGGAGTTTCAGACAGTGCTGTTAACCCTTTCCAGTTCCCAGTTTTCCCTTGCACAGTGCTGGGATGCCCCAGCCTGCTGGTGGCTGTGGGAAATTGATATTTCATCTCATTTTGCTGGCCAGGGCTGTTTTGCTCATGGAAAGTGTCCCTCAGTCGAACCTCAGTCTGTCAAATTCCCCTCAAATCCAGCAAAGGGGGGAGGGCGGAGGGAAGGGAATTCCCAACAGTCCCTAAATGCCACGGGATGAATTCCCAGCCGCTGCAAACTGGATTGTGTTGCTTCAGTGAACAAAGCAGCTGCAGCAGCAAAGGCTCTGAATCCAAACTACAGAATAAAGAACAGAACTCTCAGCTGATAAAGGAGATTTTTTTTCACTTTATGAGAATGCTGAGCGTGTCCTCTGCTGGGGCTGTGGATGAAATTCCTCCTGAAATGTCACTAAAAACTGGGATTTGGACACAGGGGGAGGCAGAGGGGGAGGCAGAGCCAGTCCCTCCTCCCTTCCCACTGCTGCCTGTGGGGCCAGGGCACGGCTCTGGCCCCAAATCCTGGGATGCACGAGGCAGGACAAGGCTGATGTCCCCTCTGTCCCCTCTCCAGGCTGGGCTCCAGCATCCAGTTCTCCTGCAACGAGGGCTACGACCTGCAGGGCTCCAAGAGCATCACCTGCAAGAGAGTCAGCGACATCATCGTGGCCTGGAGCGACCACCGGCCCGTCTGCAGAGGTGAGGGGGCTCAGCCTGGCTGAATTTTGGGATTTGTGGCAACTCCCAGCTCCTTCACATCCCTTTTGCATCACCCATCCTGCCCTCAGGTCACCGAATTCCAGAGTGGTTTGGGTTGGGAGGGACCTTAAGGACCATCCTGTTCCTTCCACTATCCCGGGTTGCTCCAGCTTGGCCTGGGACACTCCCAGGGATGGGGCAGCCTGAGGGGGCTCAGCTTGGCTGGATTTTGGGATTTGTGGGAATTCCCAGCTCCTTCATGTCTCTTTTCTCACCCATCCCTCCCTCAGGTCATCCCTTGGCAAGGTCAGAGAATTGCAGAGTGGTTTGGGTTGGGAGGGACCTTAAGGAAAATCTTGTTCCTTCCACAATCCCAGGCTGGCCTTGGACACTTCCAGGGATGGGGCATCCACGATTTCTCTGGGAAACCTTTTCCAGGGCCTCCCCACCCTCACCTTGTTCAGCCCCTCAGTCGCTGTTTCTGCACCCCCTTCTCCCCCCACAGACTCTTCCACGAATTTCCCAGCTGTCCCTAAATCCCCCCCCTTCCCTCTCTCCTGAACATTCCTTTTGTGCAGGGATGTAAAATGGAGCAAGATCCTTCTCCCTATTCCAAGTATTTTCTCCCCTCTCCTCCTTATCCTGTAAGAGGAAACTGGACTAAAACCTGGAAAAGCTGAAATGGAGAGAGATTTTTAACTGGAAATGTGGGAATTCTGGGCTGTGCTCCCCCGGGAGTCTCATCCTGTGCCATGAGCCATCAGGGAATGGAGGTTTTTTTTTTCCATGGAATAAACATTAATGCCCATTTTGCCCTTGGCCATTTTGTTTTCATTCCCTCTCTGAAATGTCACATTGTGATATTTGTAATGCTAATAAAGAACAACTTGTAATATTTTTAATTGAATCCCTTTAAAGCTCTTAAAGTCATAAATAGGGTTTTTTTTTTTTTTCCCCAGTTCTTTCTTTCTTTAATTTCATCTGCAGATTTTTTCAGGGCCTTGGAATCCCATCTAATTCTTGAAACAAGCCTGGAATAAATTGAATCAGTGTAAGAGGATATTTGGCATAAATATGTGACACTATAAAGGCAATTTATGGTGTCCTCCTGCAAGAGATAAGAAAGGATTTGCCTGCATTATTCTGTTTCTGTGAACCAACTTAATTTTTTTAGCTGCTGACTCTGATGGTTTTGGGTTTTTTCTTCTTTTTAAAAAGTTCAATTTATTTCAGCTTTCTGCCACATTTCCCCCCCCCCCCCCCCAGTTTGTTCCATTTTTTCATTGGGTTTCTCTCAAATTCCAGAGTCAGTCTCAGATTTTGACCTCTTGGGCTGTGATAATTCCTTAATCCCATTGAGCAAACTTTGGGGGAAAGTTCTGCAGCTTCCCCATCTACAGCAGATTCCCTCTGGATCCTGGCAGAGTCACTTAGTCCCACTTGAAAAATGGGCAAAATGGGATTTACCCTCTTTTTTACACTGTGGGAGCTCTAGTATGAGGCAGGAGTGGTTTAGGATCCTGGATAAGTGACCTCAGCTCCTTCCTGAGCTGCTTCCCAGCCATTCCCAATGTTCCCTGGGCAGCCAGGAGATGATTTTTCTGTGTTTTACAGGAAAAAAACCAAAAACCCTTGCAGATTCCACATGTATGTGCAAATCCATCTCCTAAATTAAATTATAAATTTAAATAAATTACTAAATTTCAAAAATAAATGAATTTCGGGGCTCCACCACAGCAGCAGAGAACATTTCCAGAACCAGGATGTTTTTCCCCACACTTCTTTTGTGGAATATTTCAGCTAAATATTACATCAAAGGCATTCCACAGGCACAATTTTCCCTGCTTAAGCACTTTTTCCCACTTTTCCTTTACCTGAGATGTTTTGAAGATGCAGAGCTGAGTTGCCACCTTGGTTCTGAGCCCACAGAAGGAAACCAGCTGATAAATTCTTAATAATGACCTAATAAATCCTCTCCATGCAGCATTTTGGGGGTTTGATGTGCAGGAGGAAAGGGAATGGGGCTTTCTGGGGACATCAGGAAGGAATTGTGTCATTCCTGGTCTCCCTCTGTCCTGGATGGGGAAGGATTTTTGTGAGGAAAAAAGGAGTGAGGGAAGGAAATAAATCAGCGTGAGCAGTAGAGGGGGGTTGGTTGTTGGTCTGAGGGGAGATGGGAGCAGGGTTTGATGGGAACAGGGTTTGATGGGATCAGGGTTTGATGGGAGCAGGGTTTGATGGGATCAGTGTTTGATGGGAGCAGGGTTTGATGGGAGCAGGGTTTGATGGGAGCAGGGTTTGATGGGATCACTGTTTGATGGGATCACTGATGGGATCAGGGTTTGATGGGATCAGGGTTTGATGGGATTAGTGTTTGATGGGATCACTGATGGGATCAGGGTTTGATGGGATCACTGATGGGATCACTGATGGGATCAGGGTTTGATGGGATCACTGATGGGATCACTGTTTGATGGGATCACTGTTTGATGGGATCACTGTTTGATGGCCCCACTCCTCACGGAGAAATCCTTCATTTTTGTGCCGCGGATGCAAAAAAGGAGCCGTTTAGGCCGCGCAAACAACGATTGTTTTCATTTTTGCCTTCTCCCACTTCCATACCGAGCTCACCCCTTCTCCCTCCCCGCTGGAAGGGGGTCCCCCGGTGCTGAGTGTGCCCCGTTTGTGTCCCCAGCCAGGATGTGTGACACGTACCTGCGCGGGCCCAGCGGCGTCATCACGTCCCCCAACTACCCCGTGCAGTACGACAACAATGCCTACTGCGTGTGGGTCATCACCGCCCTCAACCCCGCCAAGGTGGGTCCTCAGAACAGCCCTTTGTGCCCAGGCTGGTGGTGGGAAGCTCTGCAGATCCAGGGAGGAACGAGTTTGTGGTGTTCCGTGGAATTCCAGGCTCGTGTTTCATGGGATTCCAGGCGGGTTTGGGTTGGGAGTGAGCTCGAAGCTCATCTTGTGCTGTGGGTAAGGATGTCTTCCACTAGGCCAGGCTGCTTCAGCCAGGCCTGGGACAGTGCCAGGGATCCAGGGGCAGCCACAGCTGCTCTGGGAATTCCATCCCAGCCCTCCCCAGCCTCACAAGGAGGAATTTCACCCCAATATCCCATCCAAACCCGCTCCCTTTCAGTTCAGAGCCGTTGCTGAGGAGAATTGTTGATTCCCCAGAGCCGTGGAAGGAGGAGATGAACAAAGGGGGTTCTTTGTCCTGGTGTTTTATGGAACAGAAGTTGGAAGGGGTTTGGATGCTGGGCTGTGGTGGGGGAGCGTGTGAGCACAGCCAGACACATCCAAGCACATCCAAAGACATCCAAGCACCTCCAGACACCTCCAGACACCTCCAGACACATCCAAACACCTTCCACCATCCCAGGCTGCTCCAAGCCCCGTCCAGTCTGGTCTTGGACACTTCCAAGGATGGAGCAGCCACAGCTTCTCCAGGAAGCCTTTCCCAGCCCCTCCCCACCCTCACATTAAAGCTTTGTTCATCCCCTCAGGCTCTGCTTCTCTCCCCCAACAGACTCTTCTCTGTGTTTCCCAGCTGTCTCTAAATCCCTGCCCTTCCCTCCCTGCTGAGCACTCACTTTGTTAAGGGCTGTAATTAAAAGTGAGGGTAATTATTTGTAATCGAAGCCCCTTTGATATCTCGTGTGGAGGGTGGGGAGGTGCTCGAGCAGCCCAGCAAAGCAGCTCTTGGGGCAGGGCTCCTTGGGGCAGGGAGGCTGTGCCAGGAATGCTGATTATTCCCAGTTTTTTGACTGTGGCTGGCCCTTGCCCAGCAGGATTTCAGCCCCCAGGGTCAGAGGAGGGAGGTTTGGGTCTATCTCGTGCTATTTATGCACTGGTACAAATTTATTCACATTTATGCACTGTTAGAAATTGAAATACTTTATATATATATATACACCTTAAATACCTAAAGGATTGAAAGTCTGTACCAGGTGTGACTCCAGTGTGTGGGGAGAGAAGGAATTGTGGCTGCCCTGGCCTGGGAAAGATCAATCCCTGTCCATTTCCCCTGGCAATGGGAATTGAGTTGAGGGCAGTGTTTGGTGCCTCACAGCTTTTTCCAGTCTCAGCCCTTGTCTCTCCTGCAGCTCTGGCACAGAAGAACAGAAATTACTCTGCTGTGTAGCTCAAAGGGCCCTTTCTGAGGTGACAGAAGGTGACAGGCTTTGTTCCTTTGAGCGTCTGGATCCCTGCAAACATCATTCCGTCCGTTCTGGAGGAATCCTGAGCCTGCCGAGGCTCCAAGCTCCCATTTGCTCTCCCAGGGATGATCCCTTGCCTCTGGACATTCCTGCAGGCCCCTGATGCAAGCAGGGAATCTCAGGACTCACAGGATCTCCTGCTTGTAGCTGGCAATTGTTAGGAAGTGCTGGCAGCTCTGATGGGACCCTTTCCCTTCCCTCCAGAGCAGGGGCAGGATGGAGGAAGAGCCTGTGGGGTTCTCCCTCCCTGCTGAGCTCAGAACGAGCCTTCAGCCAGCAGAGATCCAGATTTCCTGAGGAACATCCCTCCATCCCCATTCCCAGGCAGGGTGTGCCTCAGGGCTGTCGTTATCCATGCTTGGGCTGCACGGGAGCCTGGAAGTGACCCGCATTTTGGGAGATGGAGCGTGGAACCAGGAGATCTTTCAGTGCTGCTTTATTGGGAGGGGTTTAGTGGTTGATGAGCCCCAGGATTCATCAGGGAATGGGAGGACACTGAGTGTTCCCTGGGTATCCAGGGGCTGGAATTCAGCACAGCTCAGGCTGGGGGGGGGTGTTTTATCCTTTTACGTTATTTTTGAACCTCTTTGTCTCCAAAAATCACCAACATCCAGTTTTTGTGTGGATAAAACAGCACTTGGAGAGCTGGGTGCAGACATTTCCTGGGTGTTTCATCGGATACCACTTCCATTTGGGTTTCCTGCTACAAATGATGAAGGAGGAGATGGAAATCATGAGGAAAATACACCGGCCCGGTGTTCCACTGACCCTTTTGTGGTGAATATTCAGGTCTAGCCTTCAGCTCTCTGTTCCTTTGCTTTCGTGCCAGTCTTGTGCCCAAAGTTTTCCTGCTTTTCCATCAGCAATGTGATGGGAAAAGCTTTTCCTCTGACCTTGCTGGGCAGAACTCTGTGATTTTTCCACGGGAACTTCTCCTTGGAGGAAGTTTCTCCTCTTCCCCTGCTTGGTTTCTCCCTCAGCTTTGAAGCCTGAGTCATAACACACACAGAATCTACAAGTCCTGACCCTTCCCTAAATCATAAAGGGGATTGGAATTGGTCAAATCCATTCATTCCAAGACTTCCCAGCTTGGATCAGAGATTCCACAGCACAAGGAAGTGCAGGTGCTGCTCCATGGGCTGCCCATCATACGCTGAAATCTGGATTGGTGAAATCAGCAGCCTTCCTTCCATTCCTTTTCCTTTGAAATGATAAATGGTTTAATTAATAGTGGCAGTTTGTAAAGGGTTTTTTGGGTTTCAGTGTCATTTACAGGGAGGGAAAAGCTCTTCTGAAGCAGGGAAGAAAAGCACCAACTCCTTGGGAAGGGCACAGCTCTCCCTGCAAGTCCTGACCCTTTCCTAAATCATAAAGAGGACTGAAATTGGTCAAATCCATTCATTCCAAGACTTCCCAGCTTGGATCAGAGATTCCACAGCACAAGGAAGTGCAGGTGCTGCTCCATGGGCTGCTCATCATGCACTGAAATCTGGAGCAAATCAGCAGCCTTTGTGTGAAGAGATTCCATTCCTTTTCCTTTGAAATGATAAATACCTCATTAATTTAATTAATAATGCTGGTTTACAAAGGGTTTCTTGGTTTTAGGTGTTCCATGCTGGAAGTTTGATTTACAGGTGGGGAAAAGCTCTCCTGGAGCAGGGAGGGTTGGGAGAAGAGCAGCAGCTCCTCTGGGAAGGCCACAGCTCTCCCTGCATGTCCCTCAGGGATGATCCCAGCGTTTCCCATCCTTGCCAGGGAAGGACTGGGGATGAATTACTTCCAATGCCTTTAAAATACTTGGGAATAAGGAGCATTTTGTGCCTGAGCTGGAGCTGCTGAAGTCGCTGTAATCTTTTTATTGACTCCAGTGGTCTTTGGATCAGGTCCTGCTCTGTGGAGCTTTTAATAGGAGCAGTGGGGAAGGCAGGGAGCTGAATTTAGGACTCATTTGCAAGTCCTCTGCTCTGTCTTTGGCAAAGAACCCCGAGATCCACTGAGCCCCATAATCCCCTCCAAGTTTGCTGGGAATTCTGCATCCACAGGGCCGAGGGCTCCTCACTGACAAGTTGGGATTATTTCCTGTGCAGAGGGGGGGACATCAAACCTATTTGGGGGATATTCTGATTTTTTTTTAGCTGGTCCCTGGTGCCCTGGGAATTCATTCCAACCACAATGGGAAAAATAAATCACTGGGGAGCTGAGAAATGCATATGGTAATTGGGGGATTTGCATAAAAGCTATTTCTGGCCCTTTCTTGACAGAATGAATGTTGCTGGTTGAGGTTTCTCCTGGGGTTATTCTCACCTGGAGCCAAAAAAAGCCCTTCCCAAGCTCACTGATGGAGGAAGGGCCCCTCTAGGGGATGATTTATTCCAAATGGAGGGGGAAATTCTGGAGCTTGGACAGTGGGGAGATGAGGAACGTGCTTTAGGACAGAACTGCACGAGCTGCTGTTTTCCTGGAGGGAATTCTTGTGGATTTTCCTCCTCGGGATGGCACTGCACTTCCAATCACTTTGGTGGCACAAAGCTTTGGAATCACGAGTCCCATCCCGTTTCCCTGGCTTTGCTCATTGCTCCCTGTCACTTCAGCACCTCCAAGTTTGGGGGTGCTGGTGCCTCTCTGGCTGTTTAATGAATCAGTAAATTATTCCCAGCTTTCAGAGCAAAAAAAAAAAAAATCCAACCCAGGAAAATGGGGAAATAAACACAATATTCAGCACCCAACTCTTGAGCCACGAGTGTGCTGGGATGTAATTAGTTGTTTAATTAGGGTCAGACTGCTCAGGATGCAGCTTCCTTGAGTGGCTGCTTGAACTAATGGTGTGTGCAGCTCTGCAGCTCGCTGTTCTCTGGATTAATTACATTATTCCAGCGTTTCATGCTTTGGTGACAGCCTGCACAGGTTAATATTTGGGTACTAGACACAAATTAACAGGGCCAGAGTCATCTAAAGGATCACCCTGTTTCACCATCCTGGGCCTTTGGGGAAAAAAACCCTTTTCAGAATGGCTAAAATCTCTAAATTTGTTTTTCTGTGCCTTGAAAAATGTTGTGTTCATCTGTAGAAGAGAAAACACAGGACAGCTCAGCCTGAGCTGTATAAACACCTTTTTTTTTTTACTTTTGGGTTGAACTTTGGGGTTTTTATCCCCCTGGGAATCCACACGTGCTCAAGTTTTGCAGGAGGTGCTGCTTATAAAGGCAAGAAGTGACCAGAGGAAGATTTTGGGTTCCCTGGGCTTCGGTTCCTTGCCCCAAACTGAGGTGGAGAGGGACACCAAGGCTCTGAGGTCCTCAGCACTCACCTGGTTCCTTCTCCTTCATGACTTCTGATGATTTTTGTGTTGTGTGAAGCAGCTGAAATGGGGATCAACCCACATTTGGTGATTGAATCTGTTAAAAGTCAGGAAATTTAATGTATTGATGAAGGTCTCGTGCATCTGAGTGTTTCTGTGCTTTTTTTTTTTTGCTGGTCAGGTAAAGAGTCCAAGAAACAAAAACTCTGCTGATTTCTGCTGATGGGGGGTGTGAAGCACTTGTTTAATTTAATTAATCTCTTCCTTTTCTGGTTGTTCAGCCTGTCCCGGGCTGGGTTAAGGACTCTGCCCCTAAATCACATTTGAAAAGCAGAGATTCCCAAAGCAGCTGAGAGCCTTGGAGCACAAACTTCCATGGGAATTCTACTCCTGAATGATGCAGAGAGGCTGCAGAAATCCTGTGGGGGCCAAAGTCTGGGTGGAGAAGGAGAGAAAAACCAGGGAACAAGGATGTGATGATGCTGGGGATGGTGTTTGCAGACAGCTGGAGGCAATTCACATAAATCCGTGAATTATCTCCTGCTCTGACCCTGAACCAGGAGAACTTCCTGAGCCACAAAGCAAAAGACTCTGCATTTACTTCATGCCTGTGTGCACATCCAAATCCACCTCCAGAATTCCAGCTTTGGGGAGGGAAGGGGTGGGAAAAGGCACCTTGGAATCCCAGCACACGGATATTGTTATCAGTGAAGGCAGCAGGGCAAGGAGAGATGAGGCAGAGGTGATTCAAATCACCGGGCAAAATCCAAGCTGGGCACTTCGGGGGATGTCCTGGAGATTTTGATGTCCTTGGAAGCTGCTCCTGAACAGAGCAAGGGATCCACGAGCAGGGCAGGGGTTGGTGTTAATTGTGGTAATTGTGGTAATTATGTTAATTGGGCCGTGTCTTTGGCAGGTGATCAAACTCAGCTTCGAGGAGTTCGAGCTGGAGAGAGGCTACGACACCCTGACCGTGGGGGATGGAGGCCAGGTCGGAGACCAGAAATCCGTGCTTTATGTGTGAGTAACAATTCCCGGGAATCCTCCTGGGGGAAACCTGGCCACGTGCGGCTGCGGGGCTGGGATCTGCCCCTGCTGTCCCTCTGCGGTGGTTTTTGGGCTGCTTGGCATTTCTGGGACAGAAAGTTCTGCCCTCTGTGCTTCCCTCCCCCTCAGGGAGAGGCTGAGGCTCTCCGGGGAGCTGAGAAAAGCTGGGATACAGAAGGAAAAGCAACGCAGGCACACACCAGGAGCTGTTTGGATCTCTGTCTCCTGCTGCCATCAGTTTGAGTGTAAATCCAAGATCTTGGAGTGACATCCCAGCATTTCACACCCAGGGTGCATTTGGGGAAACGAGGCTGCTTCCAGGCTGGGATTTGGGATTTTTGCATCCTCTGCTTGCAAATCTGATGTTCTCTGGGGGGTTCTTCAGCACAGGGATCTCACAGATGGTCCTGCTTTCCCTCCAGGCCTCTCCAGAACCACTCCAGCAAAGCTGTTGTGCTCTGGCAACTGATGGAGAAATTTGTTGTACTTTTTTATTCTTCCTCTTCTCTTGTTTTTCCACGTGAAGCAGCTTCCCACTCCATTTTCCCATATCAGCATTTCCTTGTCTTTCCCAAACCTCTGTTTCCCCGAGGTTTTGTTCCTTCCCAGCACATGGACAGGGGTGGGCCTTGGTCAGGAGCCCCAGCCTGGAACACACAGAAATGTGAAGGCTGATTATTGCACAAGTGTAATTAAAGTGTCCCAGGACACTTCACAGCTGCTTGGTCAAAACCTGCAGATCCCTGGAAGAAATTCCTGCCATCATTTCCCATTCCATCCCTTTTGGTTTGCCTAAAACCCACGAAGATTTTCCTTTGACTGGATTTTAATCATTCCATGGTTTTTTCCCACTCTCTGTTATCTCCTCAGCACTTTGCTGATGCAGAGTGGGAATGTCTGTGACTGAGCAAGGTGCAGTGCCTGGAATCTTTTCCCAGAAACTTCCCAGTAAATTGCTGGTGTTAATCCCAGCAGGAACATTTATTTGATTATAATCTGGGAGGATAAGTTGGAAGGCAGTGAAATAGGAGAGAGGTGTGAAAACCACAGTGGTGATTAATGTGCTTGAAAGTCCAGGGATCACTTTTCCCAGAGTTTGCTGCCCACTGTCAGCTGGATTCCCAGATCAGGAATAACATCTGGATGCAAAGTGTGGTTACTTTGGAGGAATCAAAATGCAGAAACTCCTGTCAATTCCAGTTTTCTTCCTGCTCTTCACTTCTTGGCTGTTGAGGAGCTCAGTCCTGCTGCCTTTCCAATCAAGGAATGCACTTGTGGAGTGAGTGGAGTTGCACAGCAGCAGATTCCATCCCAAACGGAGTTGGGAAGGACCATTTGTTTCCAGGCTCGTTCCCACCGCTGGAAAATGGGAACAGAGCAGATTGTTAGGCTGAGCTGCCTGATTTGCAGAGAGGATTTGATTTCCTGAAGTAACAAGCACCCAAATCAATCACCCAGCTCGTTAAAAGTGGGGTGGCAGAGGATGTGGAGAGCTTTGAAGCAGCTTTTCCTGGAGGTTTTTCCTCTTGGAATGTTCCTTATTCCTGCCTGGCTGCTGCTTAAATAAATAACTTGAGAATCAACAATGATGCTCCTGAACATCTCTGGGATGCAAAACAGGCACTAAAACAAGATCATTGCTTCATTCTCAGCACCCTGGGATCAATAAAACTCCTGCTGCAGGTCACAGCAGCAATCACAGAGCAAAGGCGGGGGCAGAGCTGGGAGAGCTTTGCTGAGATTGGGAGAGATGGTTCTGATTCCAGGGAAAAACACACTCTGGATTCCAGGAGAGCTTGAGCAGTGGCTGCTGCAGGTGTCCCTGTCCCTGGGGCCTGTGAAATCTCAGGGATGGGGAGGAGAGGTCTCTGGATGGTCCCATTTCCCTGGGATACCTGTCCTGGGAAGGAGCTGGCACTGGGCAGGGAGCGGAGTTAATGTCACCTGCAGGCAGCAGTGACACAGCCCTCGGAGCTGTCACACAATTCTGGAATGGGCTGGGGCAGAAGGACCTTAAAGGATCTTAAAGCTCATCCTGTTCCACCCCTGCCATGGCAGGGACACCTTCCACTGTCCCAGGCTGCTCCCAGCCCTGTCCAGCCTGGCCTTGGACACTCCCAGGGATCCAGGGGCAGCCCCAGCTTCTCTGGGCACCCTGTGCCAGGGCCTGCCCACCCTCCCAGAGAGGAATTTCTTCCCAATATCCCACCCAATTCTCCCCTTGTCCAGCTTGAAGCCATTCCCCCTTGTCCTGGCACTCCAGTTCCTGATGCGGAGTCCCTCTCCAGCTCTCCTGCAATCCTGGCAGGTGCTGGCGTTTCCAGCTGAACATTCCCAGCTCTCCCAGCCTGGATCCAGTCCCTTTATCAACTCCACATCCCTGCTCTGGACTTGCTCCAGCAATTCCACGTCCCTCTTACGTTGGAGCCTTTCAAGTGCTGCTGTTGTACCTGGGGCCAGGCACAACGCAGAGCTGAACACGGGGATGAATTTGGGTGTATTTAAACACCACAGAAAAGAGAAAAAACCCTCTTGTCCCTCTCCACTTGCACTTAATTTCTAAATTTCTCGCAGATAATACCTCAGCTGGAACAGGATAATCACAACATTAAACACAGGCAACACAACAGCTCTGCTCCTGGAATAATCGTCCTGCCCACGCTGTTCCCTTTCCAGGAGTGCAGGGAAGGGAGGGGGCTGAGCTCCACGTGGGCATCTGCCTGTGGAAAAGATGCTCGTGTGGGTGGGGATAAAGCTCTAAAGCTGTGTTGAACCACACCGAGGTGATTAATCCCAGAGGCTGAATGAGCCTCATTAACAGGGAGAGATCAGTGACATCTCCCTAAATCTCCTCAGCCCTCCTGGGAGGATCCTGAGGGGAAGGCAGAGCGCTGATCCTGCCTGGATTAGTGGCACTTCTGAAGGGCTCAGAGGGTGTTCAGCAGATCTGGGGCTCGTGCCTTGTCTGCCAGGTGCTTTTATGTTTTTTAGATCCTTGCAGAAGCTTCTCTCAGGGCGGAAATGCAGCAGGGAATGGGTGGGAAGCAATTTTTTGTAGCACTGGAAACTGCTGCGAGGGCAGTTGGGAGGATTCAGTCGGTCAGGGCGCAGTTTGGGTTCTGGGACTTTATTTGTTGGCTGATGTTTTGCCTCAGCCAGCAGAGAAACCATTCCTTTTGCTGCTGGATGATCTCTTGCAATAATGGCAGTGAGTTGTAATGATTGCAGCAAGGGTGGTGGGAGAAGATTCACTGTGGGGGCAGAGTGCAGGACATGAGAGGATTTTCATCAGACTTGAAAATCCCCCAGTTTTTTGGACAGTGGAATCTTTCCCCAGGAACTTTCCAGTAAATTTTCTTTGTTTGGGATGACTCTTAATTAGTTTGGCATTTTTCTGCTCCTGCAGAGGCCTTTATTTGAGGGTGGGTGAGTCTGAGGACACTTCAAGGCTGTTGATCTGCTGCTGTTGATGGTTTTTGCAGCCTGACGGGCACCACCGTCCCCGACCTCATCGTCAGCACCCAGCACCAGATGTGGCTCCTGTTCCAGACCGACAGTGTCAGCAACCTGCTGGGCTTCAAAGCCACCTATGAAGGTAATCCAGGCTCCTCTTCCCAATTCCCACGTTTCCAAAGGATCAGGGACGAGCTGAGTGCAGTGATTCGGGAGAAGAAGGAGCTTCTCTAAAGAAATCGAAGCTCTGGAGGTTTTTTCCTCCTTGAGAGGAGCTTTGCTGGTTCCTTTCCCATCCAGGCTGGCTGGGTGGGGACTGTCCCATTGCCTTTTTGTGTTTTCTTGGAAAAGAGTTGGGAATCTCAGCTGACTGCCTGTGGGAAGGGAGGGGATGGGGGAATCGATGGTTCCAGCAGAGCACTGGTGTCAAATGCTTTAAACTGGGACTAGGCTGGAGTGTTTTGAATAAAATAAAAGTTCATCCTGGGGTTTTTTTTCAAAGAAACTCACGGAATGCAGCAAGATGCGAGTGCTCCAGTCTGGCCTAAGCTGCTGTGTTTGCTGTTGTCACAGGTGTTGGCAAAAACAGGGAAAATGTGAGGGGAAAAGTGTCCCTGGGAGCTGCTGGAAGTGCCCAGCAGGAACATTCAGCTCTGGATCCTCCAGGCCCCAGATGCACATCAGCCCTGGGGTCGTTTCTGAAGGGTTTCCCGTGGCTGTCCCTGCTCCAGGGGGTGCCAGGGCCTGGCCCTGGGGCTGCTGCTGCTGCTGAGGGAGCTCCGGGAGCAAATCCCAGGAGCCTGAGGGACCTGAGCTCCTGGAAGACCCAGCTGGAGCAAATACAGCATGGGCAGGGAACCTGGGGGGGAACAGGTCCTGATGCTGGGCTTTTTACAGGATTCCAAGATGTTGAGGTGTTTGCACGGAGTCTGGGATATTTTACAGGATTTCAGGGATGCTGGGATAGTCCACAGGGTTTCAGGGATGCTGAGTTATTTACAGGATTGCAGGAATGCTGGATTTGTACAGGATTGCAGGGATACTGGGGTATTTGCAGGATTTCAGGACTGCTGGGGTACTTACAGGATTGCAGGAATGCTGGGATGTTTGCAGGATTTCAGGGATGCTGAGGTATTTGTAGGATTTCAGGGATGCTGGGATATCTTACAGGACTTCTGGGGTACTGAGCTATTTACAGGATTGCTGGGATACTGGGCTTTTCCCAGGATTTCAGGAATACTGGGATATTTTACAGGAATATCCTAATAAGGGAACTGCTCCTGCTCCCTGTGAGCCCCCCAATCCCCCGTTGTCACTCAGGCCTTGGAATCCTGTGGAACTGGAGCTTCCAGGGGCAGATCTGCTCCTCCACTTCCTGCACAGCAGAATCCCAGGAGCACTGAGGCTGGAAAAGCCCTCCAGGGTCACTGAATCCAAGCAGTGCCCAGTCCCCACCTTGTCCCCAGCCCAGGGCACTGAGTGCCACATCCAGGGATTCTTTGGACACCTCCAGGGATGAGGACTCCAAATTTCCCCTTCCAAGGCCTGACCATGCTTTCCATGCAGAAATATTCCCTAAAATCCAACCCAAACTCCCCTGGCCCAGCCTGAGGCCGTTCCCTCTCCTCCTGTCCCTGTTCCCTGGGAACAGATCCCAAATCCCATCTGGCTGCCCCCTCCTGTCAGGCAGAGAGTGAAAAATTCCCTCCTGATCCTCCTTTGCTCCAGGCTGAGCCCCTTTCCCAGCTCCCTCAGCCGCTCCAACAACAACTCCTGTAATTCCATGAAATTTTTCCTCATTTCCTGGATATCTTTACAGTTTTTCCAGCACTTTGCTGACCCTGCTGAACGGATTCGTGCATGGACAAGCAAACCCAGCCCATGCTGGGGGCTGAGCTGCCCTCCCTCAGCCCTGGCCACAAAAATCCCGGAATTTTTGCAAATGCTTGGAGCTGCAGAGCGAGAGGCATCCAAGGGAGAGGGAATTGCCAATTCCCAAATGCATTCTGGAGTTCTGGGCGACTCCTGACAAGTTCCAATATCAGTTTTATGGCCTAATTCTGAGAGGAAAATCGGAGCTGATGGAGCTGTGGAGAGTCAGGACTGAAAATCTGCCTGACGGGAGGGTGGAGTGTGTTGGACATCCATCCATCCCAAAATGGGGAGTTGGAATGAGGGGAATGCAATCCCAGAGGCTGCCACCTCCACCAGGAGATTGATGATGGGTGCTGCTCCCAGGAGCTGCTGGAAGGCCTTGCTGAGGAGGGGGATGCGCCATCAGATTTTTAATGCTGGGATTTGGGGAGCCCAGCCAGGTCCTTCTGCTTCCTGTGAGGGTAAAAAATAATATCTGCACCAGGGAGGGCATGGAGAGCACCAAGAGTCTGGATTTGGGAGTTTCCCCGTGTTCACACAAAGAAGGGATGAGTTTGGAGCAAACACCCAGTGTGTGTAAATCATTGATTCTCACTTCAGCTCTGCCAGGCCGAGGGTCTGGCTCGTTGATGTTCCCCAAAAATCACTCCTAAATCTCCAATCCCAACTTTTATCCTCATGAACAGACGTTTTTTCATCCTAATGAACAATGGTTTGGGGTTTCCAGTGCTTGGCAGAAGGAATTGGGGTTAAGCTCCACTTGGCTGGAGAATCCTTTCCTTCCTCCCCACTGCTGCAACTTTTGGGAGAGGGCTCCAAGCCTTCCAGGATCCTGGGGCTTCTCTTCTCCCTCTTTCCCTTTAATCCTGGGTGATTTGTTGGGAAAACACCTTCCCCTGGAGCTGATGCCTTCCACATCCATCAGGATATTCGTGTAGAATTCCCAGCCCCTTATAACAGCTGGAATAAAGGATTCCTTCAGGTCACGTTTTTCAGAAGTTCCTGAGAAATTTAGGATTGATTAAAGAAGATTCAGACTCCCATAATCTCCTTCTGAGGGATTTTCCCCATCAGTGGACTGAAGTTTCCAAAAAAAAAAAACCAACCCCTTATTCCTTCTGCTGATGAACCTGAGTTTATTCCCAGCAATAGCATAAATTAATTTGTAAATTTATAAATTCCCGTGGTAGGAACATTAAAACATGAAAATAATAATAAAAAAACCCCAACAGAACAAAGCCAGATTTTAATTTCATGTTGTATTATTTTACTAGAAAGCGAGAGTTCCAAATTAAAACCAGATTTATGGGAACTCCCACACTGATTTAATTTGGATTTCTGCTGGAATCAGGTTGGAGCTGACTCAGGTGTGTGCCCCGAGCCCCCCTGCTGCAGGCAGGGGATGATTAAAGGCTCTTCATTGTCAGGGGAGTGCTGAGCAAGGCTTTGGCTGTGGAGAGCTCAGCTCCCAGCTGGAATTCAGCCCCACGGTGCTGAAGAGGCTCGGGAGCTCTGCAGGGCCGGAGCTGGAGATTTCCTCTGCTGCTTTTGGTGCTTTTAATCGAGCTGGGCTTTGCTGGGACAGGCTTCCTGCAGCTCTTTTTCCCTTTATTCAGGTGGAAATCCAGCCCTGGGTTTAATTTTTGGGGTTCTGCATCACCTGCCCCCCATGTTGTTGCTGAGGGGGCTCTCTCAGGAGGCTGAGGGGTCCCGTCCCTCCTGCTCTGCTTTCCCATTCCGTGTGCTGAGCTTCACACAAACCCCGAGCTCTGAAGTGCTGCTGAGCCACAGAAGGGCTTTGAGCTCATGCTGAGCTGAGCTGAGCTCTGCCAGGGCCGTGTTCCTGGCGTTTAAGCCTTGCCCAAAGCTTAGGCAGGGTTTGGGGTGATGCTGATCCCGCCAGAGCCAGGCCCAGCTGCTGCACTTGCTCTGCTCTGGTGGCTTCAGCTGGGAGGGAAAAGCAGGAAGGGCTTTTTTCTTTTCATTCATCCCCTCCTTGTTGTGTTCCCTCTTTAGAACCATTTTTTCCTCATTCAGGGAATCCCAGACTGGTTTGGCTTGGAAGGGACCTTAAAACCCATCTTGTTCCACGCCTTCAATGGGGTCAGAACCAGAGGATCCTTTGGGTTGGAACGAGCTGATCCCTTTTTGATTCATTCTTGGAATCAAAAACTAAAAGGCAACAGAAACTCCCTGGTCCTGATTCCTCCAGATTCCTGCCTGACACCATTAGCTTTAATTAATTCAGCCACATTAATTAAAACACAGAATCCCGTGTGTGAGGTAAAATACTTTCCTGACTGGGGGTGACACTTGTGGGGTTACCTGAGGTTTCACAAATGCTTCACCCTGTGGCTATCCCTTCCACAAACCAGAGTTCTGCTTGCTGGCAGCTCCCCAAATCCTCATTTCCCCCCAGAACCGAGCCAGGCAGGAGCAGAAATTCCAGTGGAAGCACAGGAGAGGCACAGCCTGGATTTGGGGGAGCCTGCAGGGTGTGTGAGGGAGGCTTTGCTCTCCAGGACCCAATTTCCCCCACAGCAAAGAGCACAAAGAGCTGTGCAGAATTCCTGCTGCCACGTTTTCCCTCAGAAAACAGAGTTGTGTCAAAATTCCCCCTGTATGAATAATATTTGATGGAGGAGCTGTGAAAGATTCGTGTCAACTTGTTTCCTTTCAATAATGTCAAAACACTTGGTTTGGATGTTCTTGTTTAGTTTTGACTTTTATTATTGGAATGTGGAAGTGATTTTGCTTTAAACTTCCATCAGGAGGAATGTTTCAGTCGTACTGAGGTAACACATTCTGATATTTTTTGAATTGCTCCTTTTTTTTTCTTTTTTTTTTTCTCTTTTTTCTTGGTGGAACTTCTGCCCTGCTAAATTATTTCTTGGATTTTACTCCCTACGCAGGGAAATGCAGGAACCTGGGGGATTTTTCTCGGGACAGAAAATGGAATTTCTGCATAAATTCCGTTTCCCAACCTCTGTGAGGTGATGAAACCTGCGAGCTGTGGTTGCCTGCTGCTAACAAGGGCAGGGTGGGAACTGGGAGCTCTCAGTCCTCATTTCTCTCCCCTTTTTAACCCCCTGATTTGAGCTGGGGTCGTGCAGAGGGACAGGAAAGGGTGAGGAGGGAGGAGACCTCTTGGTGTTGTCTTTATTCTCCCTCAGCAAAGGGTCAAAATGCTCTGATTTCCCTCACTTGGCTGCATTTTTTCCGAGCTCCTGACGCCCTCAGCACATCCTGGTTTTACAGGAGCCAGGGAGATGCTGCACATTCCCAGTTCCCTTTGGAATTATGGCTCTGGAACTTCGGCTTCTGCCATAGCTGGTGTGGAATTCCTGCAGCTCTCATCCCTCCAGAGCCACCAGCCCGAGCTGAGGGAAGCGTTTGGGACTGGCTGTGGGGTTTTGGCCTCTCTGACCCTTCTGGGAAAGCTCCCGTGGGCTTCAGGAGGACAAGGCTGCCACGCTGGGGTCGGGCAGGAATTGTTTGTGTCCGTGTGTGGAGGAGTTTTGGGGCTGCCACGATGGGAATTTTCTGTGTCAGTGCATGGAGGGGTTTTGTTGTTGGCACTGGAAGAGTCCCTGGGTGTGCAGGAGCAGCCTGGGAAGGGCTGATTCTCCTTCTCTCTGGGTACAGGATGGGCTGGGAGGCGAATCCACACCTGCTCCATGTTCTGAGGGATGGCTGGAGCGAGGTGTGTTGGCGTCACAGAATCATGGAATGGTTTGGATCAGACAGGACCTTAAAGCCCATCCCAGTCCGTGGGCAGGGACACTTCTCACTATCCCAGGGTGCTCCAGCCTGGCCTGGGACACTCCCAGGGATGGAGAATCCTCACCAAATTCCAGCAACCAGAGGGATCCCAGGACATCCAACAGCTCCTTCCCTGAGCACGCTGCGCTGCTGCCCCAGTGACAGCAGCACTGGGGACACTGGGGACACTGGGGACAGCCCCTGCAGCTCACAGAGCCATCACTGGCCCTGGCTAA